>NW_028136502.1:620666-1241333 GCF_964662115.1 Mustela nivalis | reverse complement strand
TTTGTTGTTGTTGTTGTTGTTGTTGTTGTTTTCTTTTTTAACCTTAGATGTCCTACCAAATGAGGGATTCCAGAGTAGAGCCCTGGGGAGGGGCGACTGGACAATCAGAAATCTGGTTAAAAATTGGGGCCTAGGGACATGTCAAGCCCATTATGACATCTAATGGTCCAGCCACTGAGAGGACTTACTAGAGGACAGGTCCATGCTGAGGGTCACAATGCGTGTGTATGTACTCGTTGCACTCAAGAATGGGTGGGGCCTCAGGGTGAATGCTGGTTTCTCCTACACTGAACGTTGGACAACGTGCCAACCACAAGGGTTCTTGCCATGGGTAAGGAGGAGTTCTGATTTCTGCATCACACTCACCCCTGGGCAGTGATTGGAGATAAGGTCTCGGTTCTGAAGCCTGAAAACTGAGGTAGGGAAGAGATGATGAACTAAGGCCATGGCGGGTTTTATGTGCTCAGTGTGCGGTCAGCTTTCTGGGTGTTGGTCAGGAGGTCTCGTCTCAGGTTGTGTTCGACAGTGCATTAGTGCCCAGTTTAGACTATATAATTTGTGTAAAGTCGAGTGCTGTGTAGGTTTACCCTCATTTAACGTGCCTGGGCAGCTCATGAGGCAATAATTTTGTTTTAGAGGGCAGGCAGAGTGCTGCATTGTGGGTCCGGAATTGCCAAACTTGAGGGCTTCGGGGCCAGGAGTGTGAGGACGGAGGTCTGAGAAGACAAGCTAGACTTTGGTTTCAGGGCGAGGGCACGGCAGGTTCCCCGGGCAGATCTGAACCAATATCTCATGCATCTGAAGTCAGGGCGAGGATCAGATGTTGGCTCAGGGTGGAGTTTCTGTGGATGACGGCCGCTTCATGAACAGAGAGGAATCTCGAGGCCATTGAGGTTTTCCCATTTTGGGAGTTGTGGGATGCCCCCTTCAAGGATTCCTTCTGCAGGACAATTGAGACCTGTTGTTTGGCTCCAGGCCAATGATTCTGAGCAGGGTTCTAAGGATGGATGGCTGGGTAGCCCACCTCGCATTCCAATTGTCTCCTGGCAACAAGACAGGTTAGATCTCCTGGATCTGTGGGGAGCAACCGAGGACGCTGAGTTGAAATGGACACCCCTGGGGATGGATCCTAACGTGCTTTTGTGTCTATGGAGACTTTGGAATGAAGCGGTGGCACTGGGGCCCTAAAGGGTTCTCCTAAACAGAGGCTTTGACACAGCTCCAACGTGCAAGTTTCCCATGTGTAGATGAGATGTTTTCCGATGGGTGAGTCAAGAAACAGCTAGATGCTGCTTTTGAAATCCAGGCCTCTGAGGAGAGATGCCTGGAAACCAAAGCAATGGATCTGATTAGTGCCTAGGGGCCTGTTCTTTCCTTTTTACCTCTGGGGACATCTGTCTATGGGTCTGAGTGCAGGTAGGTGCTCCGTTGGGCTCAGATTGCCCCTGTTTTTCCTGGAAAGCCACCACTATTGAGATGGATCAGGGACTTTGGAGGTTTATCCTATTAGAAGGGTTGTGGCCATTGGAATGGGCACACACAATTCCCTTGGAGAGGGCAAGTACCGTCCTGAGGTTCGGCTCCAGGGGCCTGAGCCTGTAGGTTGTGTAGGCCCGGGCTGTTTGGAAGTTGTCTGAAAACACAAACTCGGCTTATGTTTCGGGTCATAGGTATGGCAGGACTGATCTACAGACCATGAAGAGAACTCTTCGGGATTTGAAAGAAGGGCGAGTGTGAGGCTCCTGCTCAAGTTTTTGTCTCTGGATATCGTGTCACTCATGGTCGTGGAATTTCTGGGTGATTTCATGGGAAATGGACGAGTCTTACCCTCTGGTGGTTTGGCCCCGTCTAAAGAGTTTGGGGTCATTCTGTGGGCTGGAAGAAGTTCGTTTTTTTTGTTGTTGTTGTTGTTGTTGTTTTCTTTTTTAACCTCAGGTGTCCCTCCAAATGAAGGATTCCAGAGTAGAGCCCTGGGGAGGGGCGACTGGACAATCAGAAATCTGGTTAAATTTGGGGCCTAGGGACATGTCAAGCCCATTATGACATCTAATGGTCCAGCCACTGAGAGGACTTACTAGAGGACAGGACTCATGCTGAGGGTCAAAATGCATGTGTATGCGCTCGTAATACTCAAGAATGGGTGGGGCCTCAGGGTGAATGCTGGTTTCTCCTACACTGAACGTTGGACAACGTGCCAACCACAAGGGTTCTTGCCACGGGTAAGGAGGAGTCCTGATTTCTGCATCACACTCACCCCTGGGCAGTGATTGGAGATAAGGTCTCGGTTCTGAAGCCTGAAAACTGAAGTAGGGAAGAGATGATGACCTAAGGCCATGGCGGGTTTTATGTGCTCAGTGTGCCGTCAGCTTTCTGGGTGTTGGTCAGTAGGTCCGGGCTCAGGTTGTGTTCGACAGTGCATTAGTGCCAAGGTTAGACTATATAATTTGGGTAAAGTCGAGTGCTGTGTAGGTTTGCCCTCATTTCAGGTGCCTGGGCAGCTCATGAGGCAATAATTTTTTTTTCTAGAGGGCAGGCAGAGTGCTGCATTGTGGGTCCGGAATTGCCAAACTTGAGGGCTTCGGGGCCAGGAGTGTGAGGACGGAATTCTGAGAAGACAAGCTAGACTTGGGTTTCAGGGCGAGGGCACGGCAGGTACCCCCTGCAGATCTGAACCAATATCTCATCCATCTGAAGTCAGGGCGAGGATCAGACGTTGGCTCAGGTTGGAGTTTCCTAGCATGACGGCCGCTTCATGAAGGGAGCGGAATCTCGAGCCATTGAGGTTTTCCCACGTTGGGAGTTGTGGGATGCCCCCTTCAAGGATTCCTTCTGCGGGACAATTGAGACCTGTTGGACAGCTCCAGGACATCCCATATGGAATGACTCCAGAGCACGGTTCCCGGATGGATGCCTGGGAAGCCCGCCTCGCTTTCCAATTGTCTCCTAGCAACAAGACAGTTTAGATCTGAAGGCTCTGCCTGAGCAACCGGGGTGGCTGAGTTGAAATGGACTTTCCTGAGGATGGGTCCTAATGTGTTTTTGTGTCCATGAGGGCCTTGGAATGGGGCGGTGGCACCGGGACCCTGAAGTACTCTCCTAAGCTTTGGACATGGCTCCCATGCACAGGTTTCCTTGTGGAGACGAGATGAGTTCTGATGGGTGCCTCAGGAAAACACCTATGCTCGTATTGGAATCAGGCTTCTGAGGACACATGCCTGTAACCCAAAGCAATGGATCCTATTATGGCCTAGGGTCCTGTCTGGTTCAATCTTCTTCTCTGGGGACATCCATCTATGGTATGAGTGGAGGACGATTATCAGCTGGTGTCAGACAGCCCTTGTTTGTTCCGGGCGACCCACACTAATGGGATGGCCTCAGGGAATTTGGAGGTTGCTCCTAATTTTTACGAATCTGGACCATGGAATGGGCAGAATTCCCATGGATTGGTAGGCACAGTCCTAATGTGTGGCTCCAGGGGCCCAGCCTGCAGGGTGTGTGGCCCAAGACTTTGAGGACAGAGGTCTGAAAACACAAACTCAGCTTAGGTTTGGGGACGTAGGTATGGCAGGCCCGATCTACAAACCATGAGAAGAACTCTTCAGGATATGAAGAAGTGCGAGTCTGAGGCGCTTGCTCAGGCGTTTGTCTCTGGATTTTGTATCAGCGATGGCCGTGGAATGTCGGGGAGGCCTCATGGGCCATGGACGAATCTTCCTCTCTGAGGATTTGGCCCGATTCCCAATTGCTTTTCGTCAATCTGTGGGATGAGAGGACTCATTTCAGTTTTGTTACCTCAGATGTCCCACCAAAAGAGGAATTCCAAAGCCAAGCCGTGGGGAAGACTGAAGGGACAACACGAACTATGGTTAAAAATTGGGGCCTAGGGGCATGGCAATCCCAATATGTTATCTCTTCATCCGGCCACTGAGTGACCTTACTTGAGGACTGGGCTCAGCCTGAGCGTCACAATGTGTGTTTGTGACCAATGTGGCCCGCCAGCATGGACGGGGCCTCATGGGCCACACTGGTTTCAGCTACACTAAACGTTGGACAACATGCCAACCACAAGGTTTCTTGCCATGGGGAAGGAGTTCTGATTTCTGCATCACCTTCAACCCTGGGCAGTGATTGGAGATAAGGTCTAGGTTCTGAAACCTGAAAACCGAGGTTGGGAAGAGATGACGACCTAAGGCCATGGAGGCTCGATGTGCTCAGTGTGTGGCCAGCTGTCTGGGAGGGGCCAGGGGGTCCAGGCTCAGGCTGTGTCTGAAAGGGCATTAGTGCCCTGGTCAGCCTATGTATTTGGGGTACAGCCCAGGTCGGTGCAGGTTGATCCTCATTTGGGGTTACTGGGTAGCCCCAGAGGACAATGTTTTTCTTCTGGAGGGCCGGCAGAGTGCTGCATTGTAGTTCTGGATTGCCAAACTGGAGGGCTTGTGGGCCAGTAGTCTGACGACAAAAGTCTGAGAACACAAGCTAGGCTTAGGTTTCTGGGTGAGGCCATGGCAGGCACAATCTACACACCTGAATTGAGATCTCGTGCATCTGACGTCAGGGCGAGGATCAGACGATCGCTCAGGTTGGAGTTTCTGTCCCTGATGGCCCCTTCATGAATGGGGGGGGCATCATGAGGCCATGGGTGTTTTCCCACGAGGGGAGTTGTGAGAAGCTCCAAACTGCAGAGAGTCTTCTGCAGGTCAATTGAGACCTGTTGTTTGGCTCCAGGCCAATGATTCTGAGCAGGGTTCTAAGGATGGATGGCTGGGTAGCCCACCTCTCATTCCAATTGCCTCCTAGCAACAAGACAGGTTACATCTCCTGGATCTGTGGGGAGCAACCGAGGACGCTGAGTTGAAATGGACACCCCTGGGGATGGATCCTAACTTGCTTCTGTGTCTATGGAGACCTTGGAATGAAGCGGTGGCACTGGGGCCCTAAAGGGTTCTCCTAAACAGAGGCTTTGACACAGCTCCAACGTGCAAGTTTCCCATGTGTAGATGAGATGTTTTCTGATGGGTGAGTCAAGAAACAGCTAGATGCTGCTTTTGAAATCCAGGCCTCTGAGGAGAGATGCCTGGAAACCAAAGCAATGGATCTGATTAGTGCCTAGGGGCCTGTTCTTTCCTTTTTACCTCTGGGGACATCTGTCTATGGGTCTGAGTGCAGGTAGGTGCTCCGTTGGGCTCAGATTGCCCCTGTTTTTCCTGGAAAGCCACCACTATTGAGATGGATCAGGGACTTTGGAGGTTTATCCTATTAGAAGGGTTGTGGCCATTGGAATGGGCACACACAATTCCCTTGGAGAGGGCAAGTACCGTCCTGAGGTTCGGCTCCAGGGGCCTGAGCCTGTAGGTTGTGTAGGCCCGGGCTGTTTGGAAGTTGACCTGAAAACACAAACTCGGCTTATGTTTCGGGTCATAGGTATGGCAGGACTGATCTACAGACCATGAAGAGAACTCTTCGGGATTTGAAAGAAGGGCGAGTGTGAGGCTCCTGCTCAAGTTTTTGTCTCTGGATATCGTGTCACTCATGGTCGTGGAATTTCTGGGTGATTTCATGGGAAATGGACGAGTCTTACCCTCTGGTGGTTTGGCCCCGTCTAAAGAGTTTGGGGTCATTCTGTGGGCTGGAAGAAGTTCGTTTTTTTTGTTGTTGTTGTTGTTGTTGTTTTCTTTTTTAACCTCAGGTGTCCCTCCAAATGAAGGATTCCAGAGTAGAGCCCTGGGGAGGGGCGACTGGACAATCAGAAATCTGGTTAAATTTGGGGCCTAGGGACATGTCAAGCCCATTATGACATCTAATGGTCCAGCCACTGAGAGGACTTACTAGAGGACAGGACTCATGCTGAGGGTCAAAATGCATGTGTATGCGCTCGTAATACTCAAGAATGGGTGGGGCCTCAGGGTGAATGCTGGTTTCTCCTACACTGAACGTTGGACAACGTGCCAACCACAAGGGTTCTTGCCACGGGTAAGGAGGAGTCCTGATTTCTGCATCACACTCACCCCTGGGCAGTGATTGGAGATAAGGTCTCGGTTCTGAAGCCTGAAAACTGAAGTAGGGAAGAGATGATGACCTAAGGCCATGGCGGGTTTTATGTGCTCAGTGTGCCGTCAGCTTTCTGGGTGTTGGTCAGTAGGTCCGGGCTCAGGTTGTGTTCGACAGTGCATTAGTGCCAAGGTTAGACTATATAATTTGGGTAAAGTCGAGTGCTGTGTAGGTTTGCCCTCATTTCAGGTGCCTGGGCAGCTCATGAGGCAATAATTTTTTTTTCTAGAGGGCAGGCAGAGTGCTGCATTGTGGGTCCGGAATTGCCAAACTTGAGGGCTTCGGGGCCAGGAGTGTGAGGACGGAATTCTGAGAAGACAAGCTAGACTTGGGTTTCAGGGCGAGGGCACGGCAGGTACCCCCTGCAGATCTGAACCAATATCTCATCCATCTGAAGTCAGGGCGAGGATCAGACGTTGGCTCAGGTTGGAGTTTCCTAGCATGACGGCCGCTTCATGAAGGGAGCGGAATCTCGAGCCATTGAGGTTTTCCCACGTTGGGAGTTGTGGGATGCCCCCTTCAAGGATTCCTTCTGCGGGACAATTGAGACCTGTTGGACAGCTCCAGGACATCCCATATGGAATGACTCCAGAGCACGGTTCCCGGATGGATGCCTGGGAAGCCCGCCTCGCTTTCCAATTGTCTCCTAGCAACAAGACAGTTTAGATCTGAAGGCTCTGCCTGAGCAACCGGGGTGGCTGAGTTGAAATGGACTTTCCTGAGGATGGGTCCTAATGTGTTTTTGTGTCCATGAGGGCCTTGGAATGGGGCGGTGGCACCGGGACCCTGAAGTACTCTCCTAAGCTTTGGACATGGCTCCCATGCACAGGTTTCCTTGTGGAGACGAGATGAGTTCTGATGGGTGCCTCAGGAAAACACCTATGCTCGTATTGGAATCAGGCTTCTGAGGACACATGCCTGTAACCCAAAGCAATGGATCCTATTATGGCCTAGGGTCCTGTCTGGTTCAATCTTCTTCTCTGGGGACATCCATCTATGGTATGAGTGGAGGACGATTATCAGCTGGTGTCAGACAGCCCTTGTTTGTTCCGGGCGACCCACACTAATGGGATGGCCTCAGGGAATTTGGAGGTTGCTCCTAATTTTTACGAATCTGGACCATGGAATGGGCAGAATTCCCATGGATTGGTAGGCACAGTCCTAATGTGTGGCTCCAGGGGCCCAGCCTGCAGGGTGTGTGGCCCAAGACTTTGAGGACAGAGGTCTGAAAACACAAACTCAGCTTAGGTTTGGGGACGTAGGTATGGCAGGCCCGATCTACAAACCATGAGAAGAACTCTTCAGGATATGAAGAAGTGCGAGTCTGAGGCGCTTGCTCAGGCGTTTGTCTCTGGATTTTGTATCAGCGATGGCCGTGGAATGTCGGGGAGGCCTCATGGGCCATGGACGAATCTTCCTCTCTGAGGATTTGGCCCGATTCCCAATTGCTTTTCGTCAATCTGTGGGATGAGAGGACTCATTTCAGTTTTGTTACCTCAGATGTCCCACCAAAAGAGGAATTCCAAAGCCAAGCCGTGGGGAAGACTGAAGGGACAACACGAACTATGGTTAAAAATTGGGGCCTAGGGGCATGGCAATCCCAATATGTTATCTCTTCATCCGGCCACTGAGTGACCTTACTTGAGGACTGGGCTCAGCCTGAGCGTCACAATGTGTGTTTGTGACCAATGTGGCCCGCCAGCATGGACGGGGCCTCATGGGCCACACTGGTTTCAGCTACACTAAACGTTGGACAACATGCCAACCACAAGGTTTCTTGCCATGGGGAAGGAGTTCTGATTTCTGCATCACCTTCAACCCTGGGCAGTGATTGGAGATAAGGTCTAGGTTCTGAAACCTGAAAACCGAGGTTGGGAAGAGATGACGACCTAAGGCCATGGAGGCTCGATGTGCTCAGTGTGTGGCCAGCTGTCTGGGAGGGGCCAGGGGGTCCAGGCTCAGGCTGTGTCTGAAAGGGCATTAGTGCCCTGGTCAGCCTATGTATTTGGGGTACAGCCCAGGTCGGTGCAGGTTGATCCTCATTTGGGGTTACTGGGTAGCCCCAGAGGACAATGTTTTTCTTCTGGAGGGCCGGCAGAGTGCTGCATTGTAGTTCTGGATTGCCAAACTGGAGGGCTTGTGGGCCAGTAGTCTGACGACAAAAGTCTGAGAACACAAGCTAGGCTTAGGTTTCTGGGTGAGGCCATGGCAGGCACAATCTACACACCTGAATTGAGATCTCGTGCATCTGACGTCAGGGCGAGGATCAGACGATCGCTCAGGTTGGAGTTTCTGTCCCTGATGGCCCCTTCATGAATGGGGGGGGGCATCATGAGGCCATGGGTGTTTTCCCACGAGGGGAGTTGTGAGAAGCTCCAAACTGCAGAGAGTCTTCTGCAGGTCAATTGAGACCTGTTGTTTGGCTCCAGGCCAATGATTCTGAGCAGGGTTCTAAGGATGGATGGCTGGGTAGCCCACCTCTCATTCCAATTGCCTCCTAGCAACAAGACAGGTTACATCTCCTGGATCTGTGGGGAGCAACCGAGGACGCTGAGTTGAAATGGACACCCCTGGGGATGGATCCTAACTTGCTTCTGTGTCTATGGAGACCTTGGAATGAAGCGGTGGCACTGGGGCCCTAAAGGGTTCTCCTAAACAGAGGCTTTGACACAGCTCCAACGTGCAAGTTTCCCATGTGTAGATGAGATGTTTTCTGATGGGTGAGTCAAGAAACAGCTAGATGCTGCTTTTGAAATCCAGGCCTCTGAGGAGAGATGCCTGGAAACCAAAGCAATGGATCTGATTAGTGCCTAGGGGCCTGTTCTTTCCTTTTTACCTCTGGGGACATCTGTCTATGGGTCTGAGTGCAGGTAGGTGCTCCGTTGGGCTCAGATTGCCCCTGTTTTTCCTGGAAAGCCACCACTATTGAGATGGATCAGGGACTTTGGAGGTTTATCCTATTAGAAGGGTTGTGGCCATTGGAATGGGCACACACAATTCCCTTGGAGAGGGCAAGTACCGTCCTGAGGTTCGGCTCCAGGGGCCTGAGCCTGTAGGTTGTGTAGGCCCGGGCTGTTTGGAAGTTGACCTGAAAACACAAACTCGGCTTATGTTTCGGGTCATAGGTATGGCAGGACTGATCTACAGACCATGAAGAGAACTCTTCGGGATTTGAAAGAAGGGCGAGTGTGAGGCTCCTGCTCAAGTTTTTGTCTCTGGATATCGTGTCACTCATGGTCGTGGAATTTCTGGGTGATTTCATGGGAAATGGACGAGTCTTACCCTCTGGTGGTTTGGCCCCGTCTAAAGAGTTTGGGGTCATTCTGTGGGCTGGAAGAAGTTCGTTTTTTTTGTTGTTGTTGTTGTTGTTGTTTTCTTTTTTAACCTCAGGTGTCCCTCCAAATGAAGGATTCCAGAGTAGAGCCCTGGGGAGGGGCGACTGGACAATCAGAAATCTGGTTAAATTTGGGGCCTAGGGACATGTCAAGCCCATTATGACATCTAATGGTCCAGCCACTGAGAGGACTTACTAGAGGACAGGACTCATGCTGAGGGTCAAAATGCATGTGTATGCGCTCGTAATACTCAAGAATGGGTGGGGCCTCAGGGTGAATGCTGGTTTCTCCTACACTGAACGTTGGACAACGTGCCAACCACAAGGGTTCTTGCCACGGGTAAGGAGGAGTCCTGATTTCTGCATCACACTCACCCCTGGGCAGTGATTGGAGATAAGGTCTCGGTTCTGAAGCCTGAAAACTGAAGTAGGGAAGAGATGATGACCTAAGGCCATGGCGGGTTTTATGTGCTCAGTGTGCCGTCAGCTTTCTGGGTGTTGGTCAGTAGGTCCGGGCTCAGGTTGTGTTCGACAGTGCATTAGTGCCAAGGTTAGACTATATAATTTGGGTAAAGTCGAGTGCTGTGTAGGTTTGCCCTCATTTCAGGTGCCTGGGCAGCTCATGAGGCAATAATTTTTTTTTCTAGAGGGCAGGCAGAGTGCTGCATTGTGGGTCCGGAATTGCCAAACTTGAGGGCTTCGGGGCCAGGAGTGTGAGGACGGAATTCTGAGAAGACAAGCTAGACTTGGGTTTCAGGGCGAGGGCACGGCAGGTACCCCCTGCAGATCTGAACCAATATCTCATCCATCTGAAGTCAGGGCGAGGATCAGACGTTGGCTCAGGTTGGAGTTTCCTAGCATGACGGCCGCTTCATGAAGGGAGCGGAATCTCGAGCCATTGAGGTTTTCCCACGTTGGGAGTTGTGGGATGCCCCCTTCAAGGATTCCTTCTGCGGGACAATTGAGACCTGTTGGACAGCTCCAGGACATCCCATATGGAATGACTCCAGAGCACGGTTCCCGGATGGATGCCTGGGAAGCCCGCCTCGCTTTCCAATTGTCTCCTAGCAACAAGACAGTTTAGATCTGAAGGCTCTGCCTGAGCAACCGGGGTGGCTGAGTTGAAATGGACTTTCCTGAGGATGGGTCCTAATGTGTTTTTGTGTCCATGAGGGCCTTGGAATGGGGCGGTGGCACCGGGACCCTGAAGTACTCTCCTAAGCTTTGGACATGGCTCCCATGCACAGGTTTCCTTGTGGAGACGAGATGAGTTCTGATGGGTGCCTCAGGAAAACACCTATGCTCGTATTGGAATCAGGCTTCTGAGGACACATGCCTGTAACCCAAAGCAATGGATCCTATTATGGCCTAGGGTCCTGTCTGGTTCAATCTTCTTCTCTGGGGACATCCATCTATGGTATGAGTGGAGGTCGATTATCAGCTGGTGTCAGACAGCCCTTGTTTGTTCCGGGCGACCCACACTAATGGGATGGCCTCAGGGAATTTGGAGGTTGCTCCTAATTTTTACGAATCTGGACCATGGAATGGGCAGAATTCCCATGGATTGGTAGGCACAGTCCTAATGTGTGGCTCCAGGGGCCCAGCCTGCAGGGTGTGTGGCCCAAGACTTTGAGGACAGAGGTCTGAAAACACAAACTCAGCTTAGGTTTGGGGACGTAGGTATGGCAGGCCCGATCTACAAACCATGAGAAGAACTCTTCAGGATATGAAGAAGTGCGAGTCTGAGGCGCTTGCTCAGGCGTTTGTCTCTGGATTTTGTATCAGCGATGGCCGTGGAATGTCGGGGAGGCCTCATGGGCCATGGACGAATCTTCCTCTCTGAGGATTTGGCCCGATTCCCAATTGCTTTTCGTCAATCTGTGGGATGAGAGGACTCATTTCAGTTTTGTTACCTCAGATGTCGTCCCACCAAAAGAGGAATTCCAAAGCCAAGCCGTGGGGAAGACTGAAGGGACAACACGAACTATGGTTAAAAATTGGGGCCTAGGGGCATGGCAATCCCAATATGTTATCTCTTCATCCGGCCACTGAGTGACCTTACTTGAGGACTGGGCTCAGCCTGAGCGTCACAATGTGTGTTTGTGACCAATGTGGCCCGCCAGCATGGACGGGGTCTCATGGGCCACACTGGTTTCAGCTACACTAAACGTTGGACAACATGCCAACCACAAGGTTTCTTGCCATGGGGAAGGAGTTCTGATTTCTGCATCACCTTCAACCCTGGGCAGTGATTGGAGATAAGGTCTAGGTTCTGAAACCTGAAAACCGAGGTTGGGAAGAGATGACGACCTAAGGCCATGGAGGCTCGATGTGCTCAGTGTGCGGCCAGCTGTCTGGGAAGGGCCAGGGGGTCCAGGCTCAGGCTGTGTCAGAAAGGGCATTAGTGCCCTGGTCAGCCTATGTATTTGGGGTACAGCCCAGGTCGGTGCAGGTTGATCCTCATTTGGGGTTACTGGGTAGCCCCAGAGGACAATGTTTTTCTTCTGGAGGGCCGGCACAGTGCTGCATTGTAGTTCTGGATTGCCAAACTGGAGGGCTTGTGGGCCAGTAGTCTGACGACAAAAGTCTGAGAACACAAGCTAGGCTGAGGTTTCTGGGTGAGGCCATGGCAGGCACAATCTACAGACCTGAATTGAGATCTCGTGCATCTGACGTCAGGGCGAGGATCAGACGATCGCTCAGGTTGGAGTTTCTGTCCCTGATGGCCCCTTCATGAATGGGGGGGGCATCACGAGTCTATGGGTGTTTTCCCACGAGGGGAGTTGTGAGAAGCTCCAAACTGCAGAGAGTCTTCTGCAGGACAATTGAGACCTGTTGTTTGGCTCCAGGCCAATGATTCTGAGCAGGGTTCTAAGGATGGATGGCTGGGTAGCCCACCTCGCATTCCAATTGTCTCCTGGCAACAAGACAGGTTAGATCTCCTGGATCTGTGGGGAGCAACCGAGGACGCTGAGTTGAAATGGACACCCCTGGGGATGGATCCTAACGTGCTTTTGTGTCTATGGAGACTTTGGAATGAAGCGGTGGCACTGGGGCCCTAAAGGGTTCTCCTAAACAGAGGCTTTGACACAGCTCCAACGTGCAAGTTTCCCATGTGTAGATGAGATGTTTTCCGATGGGTGAGTCAAGAAACAGCTAGATGCTGCTTTTGAAATCCAGGCCTCTGAGGAGAGATGCCTGGAAACCAAAGCAATGGATCTGATTAGTGCCTAGAAGCCTGTTCTTCCTTTTTACCTCTGGGGACATCTACTATGGCTCTGAGTGCAGGTAGGTGCTCAGTTGGGCTCAGATTGCCCCTGTTTTTCCTGGGAAGCCACCACTATTGAGATGGATCATGGACTTTGGAGGTTTATCCTATTAAAAGAGCTGTGGCCATTGGAATGGGCACACACAATTCCCTTGGAGAGGGCAAGTACAGTCATCAGGTTTGGCTCCAGGGGCCTGAGCCTGTAGGTTGTGTAGGCCAGGGCTGTTTGCACCGTTGTCTGAAAACACAAACTCGGCTTATGTTTCGGGTCATAGGTATGGCATGACTGATCTACAGACCATGAGGAGAACCCTTCGGGATTTGAAAGAAGGGCGAGTGTGAGGCTCCTACTCAAGGTTTTGTCTCTGGATATCGTGTCACTCATGGTCGTGGAATTTCTGGGTGACTTCATGGGAAATGGATGAGTCTTACTCTCTGGTGGTTTGGCCCCGTCCAAAGAGTTTGGGGTCATTCTGTGGGCTGGAAGAAGTCCTTTTTTTTGAGGTTGTTGTTGTTTTCTTTTTTAACCTCAGGTGTCCCACCAAATGAGGGATTCCAGAGTAGAGCCCTGGGGAGGGGCGACTGGACAATCAGAAATCTGGTTAAAAATTGGGGCCTAGGGACATGTCAAGCCCATTATGACATCTAATGGTCCAGCCACTGAGAGGACTTACTAGAGGACAGGACTTATGCTGAGGGTCACAATGCGTGTGTATGCCCTCGTAACACTCAAGAATGGGTGGGGCCTCAGGGTGAATGCTGGTTTCTCCTACACTGAACGTTGGACAACGTGCCAACCACAAGGGTTCTTGCCACGGGTAAGGAGGAGTCCTGATTTCTGCATCACACTCACCCCTGGGCAGTGATTGGAGATAAGGTCTCGGTTCTGAAGCCTGAAAACTGAAGTAGGGAAGAGATGATGACCTAAGGCCATGGCGGGTTTTATGTGCTCAGTGTGCCATCAGCTTTCTGGGTGTTGGTCAGTAGGTCCGGGCTCAGGTTGTGTTCAACAGTGCATTAGTGCCAAGGTTAGACTATATAATTTGGGTAAAGTCGAGTGCTGTGTAGGTTTGCCCTCATTTCAGGTGCCTGGGCAGCTCATGAGGCAATATTTTTTTTTTCTAGAGGGCAGGCAGAGTGCTGCATTGTGGGTCCGGAATTGCCAAACTTGAGGGCTTCGGGGCCAGGAGTGTGAGGACGGAATTCTGAGAAGACAAGCTAGACTTGGGTTTCAGGGCGAGGGCACGGCAGGTACCCCCTGCAGATCTGAACCAATATCTCATCCATCTGAAGTCAGGGCGAGGATCAGACGTTGGCTCAGGTTGGAGTTTCCTAGCATGACGGCCGCTTCATGAAGGGAGCGGAATCTCGAGCCATTGAGGTTTTCCCACGTTGGGAGTTGTGGGATGCCCCCTTCAAGGATTCCTTCTGCGGGACAATTGAGACCTGTTGGACAGCTCCAGGACATCCCATATGGAATGACTCCAGAGCACGGTTCCCGGATGGATGCCTGGGAAGCCCGCCTCGCTTTCCAATTGTCTCCTAGCAACAAGACAGTTTAGATCTGAAGGCTCTGCCTGAGCAACCGGGGTGGCTGAGTTGAAATGGACTTTCCTGAGGATGGGTCCTAATGTGTTTTTGTGTCCATGAGGGCCTTGGAATGGGGCGGTGGCACCGGGACCCTGAAGTACTCTCCTAAGCTTTGGACATGGCTCCCATGCACAGGTTTCCTTGTGGAGACGAGATGAGTTCTGATGGGTGCCTCAGGAAAACACCTATGCTCGTATTGGAATCAGGCTTCTGAGGACACATGCCTGTAACCCAAAGCAATGGATCCTATTATGGCCTAGGGTCCTGTCTGGTTCAATCTTCTTCTCTGGGGACATCCATCTATGGTATGAGTGGAGGACGATTATCAGCTGGTGTCAGACAGCCCTTGTTTGTTCCGGGCGACCCACACTAATGGGATGGCCTCAGGGAATTTGGAGGTTGCTCCTAATTTTTACGAATCTGGACCATGGAATGGGCAGAATTCCCATGGATTGGTAGGCACAGTCCTAATGTGTGGCTCCAGGGGCCCAGCCTGCAGGGTGTGTGGCCCAAGACTTTGAGGACAGAGGTCTGAAAACACAAACTCAGCTTAGGTTTGGGGACGTAGGTATGGCAGGCCCGATCTACAAACCATGAGAAGAACTCTTCAGGATATGAAGAAGTGCGAGTCTGAGGCGCTTGCTCAGGCGTTTGTCTCTGGATTTTGTATCAGCGATGGCCGTGGAATGTCGGGGAGGCCTCATGGGCCATGGACGAATCTTCCTCTCTGAGGATTTGGCCCGATTCCCAATTGCTTTTCGTCAATCTGTGGGATGAGAGGACTCATTTCAGTTTTGTTACCTCAGATGTCCCACCAAAAGAGGAATTCCAAAGCCAAGCCGTGGGGAAGACTGAAGGGACAACACGAACTATGGTTAAAAATTGGGGCCTAGGGGCATAGCAATCCCAATATGTTATCTCTTCATCCGGCCACTGAGTGACCTTACTTGAGGACTGGGCTCAGCCTGAGCGTCACAATGTGTGTTTGTGACCAATGTGGCCCGCCAGCATGGACGGGGTCTCATGGGCCACACTGGTTTCAGCTACACTAAACGTTGGACAACATGCCAACCACAAGGTTTCTTGCCATGGGGAAGGAGTTCTGATTTCTGCATCACCTTCAACCCTGGGCAGTGATTGGAGATAAGGTCTAGGTTCTGAAACCTGAAAACCGAGGTTGGGAAGAGATGACGACCTAAGGCCATGGAGGCTCGATGTGCTCAGTGTGCGGCCAGCTGTCTGGGAAGGGCCAGGGGGTCCAGGCTCAGGCTGTGTCAGAAAGGGCATTAGTGCCCTGGTCAGCCTATGTATTTGGGGTACAGCCCAGGTCGGTGCAGGTTGATCCTCATTTGGGGTTACTGGGTAGCCCCAGAGGACAATGTTTTTCTTCTGGAGGGCCGGCACAGTGCTGCATTGTAGTTCTGGATTGCCAAACTGGAGGGCTTGTGGGCCAGTAGTCTGACGACAAAAGTCTGAGAACACAAGCTAGGCTGAGGTTTCTGGGTGAGGCCATGGCAGGCACAATCTACAGACCTGAATTGAGATCTCGTGCATCTGACGTCAGGGCGAGGATCAGACGATCGCTCAGGTTGGAGTTTCTGTCCCTGATGGCCCCTTCATGAATGGGGGGGGCATCACGAGTCTATGGGTGTTTTCCCACGAGGGGAGTTGTGAGAAGCTCCAAACTGCAGAGAGTCTTCTGCAGGACAATTGAGACCTGTTGTTTGGCTCCAGGCCAATGATTCTGAGCAGGGTTCTAAGGATGGATGGCTGGGTAGCCCACCTCGCATTCCAATTGTCTCCTGGCAACAAGACAGGTTAGATCTCCTGGATCTGTGGGGAGCAACCGAGGACGCTGAGTTGAAATGGACACCCCTGGGGATGGATCCTAACGTGCTTTTGTGTCTATGGAGACTTTGGAATGAAGCGGTGGCACTGGGGCCCTAAAGGGTTCTCCTAAACAGAGGCTTTGACACAGCTCCAACGTGCAAGTTTCCCATGTGTAGATGAGATGTTTTCCGATGGGTGAGTCAAGAAACAGCTAGATGCTGCTTTTGAAATCCAGGCCTCTGAGGAGAGATGCCTGGAAACCAAAGCAATGGATCTGATTAGTGCCTAGAAGCCTGTTCTTCCTTTTTACCTCTGGGGACATCTACTATGGCTCTGAGTGCAGGTAGGTGCTCAGTTGGGCTCAGATTGCCCCTGTTTTTCCTGGGAAGCCACCACTATTGAGATGGATCACGGACTTTGGAGGTTTATCCTATTAAAAGAGCTGTGGCCATTGGAATGGGCACACACAATTCCCTTGGAGAGGGCAAGTACAGTCATCAGGTTTGGCTCCAGGGGCCTGAGCCTGTAGGTTGTGTAGGCCAGGGCTGTTTGCACCGTTGTCTGAAAACACAAACTCGGCTTATGTTTCGGGTCATAGGTATGGCATGACTGATCTACAGACCATGAGGAGAACCCTTCGGGATTTGAAAGAAGGGCGAGTGTGAGGCTCCTACTCAAGGTTTTGTCTCTGGATATCGTGTCACTCATGGTCGTGGAATTTCTGGGTGACTTCATGGGAAATGGATGAGTCTTACTCTCTGGTGGTTTGGCCCCGTCCAAAGAGTTTGGGGTCATTCTGTGGGCTGGAAGAAGTCCTTTTTTTTGAGGTTGTTGTTGTTTTCTTTTTTAACCTCAGGTGTCCCACCAAATGAGGGATTCCAGAGTAGAGCCCTGGGGAGGGGCGACTGGACAATCAGAAATCTGGTTAAAAATTGGGGCCTAGGGACATGTCAAGCCCATTATGACATCTAATGGTCCAGCCACTGAGAGGACTTACTAGAGGACAGGACTTATGCTGAGGGTCACAATGCGTGTGTATGCCCTCGTAACACTCAAGAATGGGTGGGGCCTCAGGGTGAATGCTGGTTTCTCCTACACTGAACGTTGGACAACGTGCCAACCACAAGGGTTCTTGCCACGGGTAAGGAGGAGTCCTGATTTCTGCATCACACTCACCCCTGGGCAGTGATTGGAGATAAGGTCTCGGTTCTGAAGCCTGAAAACTGAAGTAGGGAAGAGATGATGACCTAAGGCCATGGCGGGTTTTATGTGCTCAGTGTGCCATCAGCTTTCTGGGTGTTGGTCAGTAGGTCCGGGCTCAGGTTGTGTTCAACAGTGCATTAGTGCCAAGGTTAGACTATATAATTTGGGTAAAGTCGAGTGCTGTGTAGGTTTGCCCTCATTTCAGGTGCCTGGGCAGCTCATGAGGCAATAATTTTTTTTTCTAGAGGGCAGGCAGAGTGCTGCATTGTGGGTCCGGAATTGCCAAACTTGAGGGCTTCGGGGCCAGGAGTGTGAGGACGGAATTCTGAGAAGACAAGCTAGACTTGGGTTTCAGGGCGAGGGCACGGCAGGTACCCCCTGCAGATCTGAACCAATATCTCATCCATCTGAAGTCAGGGCGAGGATCAGACGTTGGCTCAGGTTGGAGTTTCCTAGCATGACGGCCGCTTCATGAAGGGAGCGGAATCTCGAGCCATTGAGGTTTTCCCACGTTGGGAGTTGTGGGATGCCCCCTTCAAGGATTCCTTCTGCGGGACAATTGAGACCTGTTGGACAGCTCCAGGACATCCCATATGGAATGACTCCAGAGCACGGTTCGCGGATGGATGCCTGGGAAGCCCGCCTCGCTTTCCAATTGTCTCCTAGCAACAAGACAGTTTAGATCTGAAGGCTCTGCCTGAGCAACCGGGGTGGCTGAGTTGAAATGGACTTTCCTGAGGATGGGTCCTAATGTGTTTTTGTGTCCATGAGGGCCTTGGAATGGGGCGGTGGCACCGGGACCCTGAAGTACTCTCCTAAGCTTTGGACATGGCTCCCATGCACAGGTTTCCTTGTGGAGACGAGATGAGTTCTGATGGGTGCCTCAGGAAAACACCTATGCTCGTATTGGAATCAGGCTTCTGAGGACACATGCCTGTAACCCAAAGCAATGGATCCTATTATGGCCTAGGGTCCTGTCTGGTTCAATCTTCTTCTCTGGGGACATCCATCTATGGTATGAGTGGAGGACGATTATCAGCTGGTGTCAGACAGCCCTTGTTTGTTCCGGGCGACCCACACTAATGGGATGGCCTCAGGGAATTTGGAGGTTGCTCCTAATTTTTACGAATCTGGACCATGGAATGGGCAGAATTCCCATGGATTGGTAGGCACAGTCCTAATGTGTGGCTCCAGGGGCCCAGCCTGCAGGGTGTGTGGCCCAAGACTTTGAGGACAGAGGTCTGAAAACACAAACTCAGCTTAGGTTTGGGGACGTAGGTATGGCAGGCCCGATCTACAAACCATGAGAAGAACTCTTCAGGATATGAAGAAGTGCGAGTCTGAGGCGCTTGCTCAGGCGTTTGTCTCTGGATTTTGTATCAGCGATGGCCGTGGAATGTCGGGGAGGCCTCATGGGCCATGGACGAATCTTCCTCTCTGAGGATTTGGCCCGATTCCCAATTGCTTTTCGTCAATCTGTGGGATGAGAGGACTCATTTCAGTTTTGTTACCTCAGATGTCCCACCAAAAGAGGAATTCCAAAGCCAAGCCGTGGGGAAGACTGAAGGGACAACACGAACTATGGTTAAAAATTGGGGCCTAGGGGCATGGCAATCCCAATATGTTATCTCTTCATCCGGCCACTGAGTGACCTTACGTGAGGACTGGGCTCAGCCTGAGCGTCACAATGTGTGTTTGTGACCAATGTGGCCCGCCAGCATGGACGGGGTCTCATGGGCCACACTGGTTTCAGCTACACTAAACGTTGGACAACATGCCAACCACAAGGTTTCTTGCCATGGGGAAGGAGTTCTGATTTCTGCATCACCTTCAACCCTGGGCAGTGATTGGAGATAAGGTCTAGGTTCTGAAACCTGAAAACCGAGGTTGGGAAGAGATGACGACCTAAGGCCATGGAGGCTCGATGTGCTCAGTGTGCGGCCAGCTGTCTGGGAAGGGCCAGGGGGTCCAGGCTCAGGCTGTGTCAGAAAGGGCATTAGTGCCCTGGTCAGCCTATGTATTTGGGGTACAGCCCAGGTCGGTGCAGGTTGATCCTCATTTGGGGTTACTGGGTAGCCCCAGAGGACAATGTTTTTCTTCTGGAGGGCCGGCACAGTGCTGCATTGTAGTTCTGGATTGCCAAACTGGAGGGCTTGTGGGCCAGTAGTCTGACGACAAAAGTCTGAGAACACAAGCTAGGCTGAGGTTTCTGGGTGAGGCCATGGCAGGCACAATCTACAGACCTGAATTGAGATCTCGTGCATCTGACGTCAGGGCGAGGATCAGACGATCGCTCAGGTTGGAGTTTCTGTCCCTGATGGCCCCTTCATGAATGGGGGGGGCATCACGAGTCTATGGGTGTTTTCCCACGAGGGGAGTTGTGAGAAGCTCCAAACTGCAGAGAGTCTTCTGCAGGACAATTGAGACCTGTTGTTTGGCTCCAGGCCAATGATTCTGAGCAGGGTTCTAAGGATGGATGGCTGGGTAGCCCACCTCGCATTCCAATTGTCTCCTGGCAACAAGACAGGTTAGATCTCCTGGATCTGTGGGGAGCAACCGAGGACGCTGAGTTGAAATGGACACCCCTGGGGATGGATCCTAACGTGCTTTTGTGTCTATGGAGACTTTGGAATGAAGCGGTGGCACTGGGGCCCTAAAGGGTTCTCCTAAACAGAGGCTTTGACACAGCTCCAACGTGCAAGTTTCCCATGTGTAGATGAGATGTTTTCCGATGGGTGAGTCAAGAAACAGCTAGATGCTGCTTTTGAAATCCAGGCCTCTGAGGAGAGATGCCTGGAAACCAAAGCAATGGATCTGATTAGTGCCTAGAAGCCTGTTCTTCCTTTTTACCTCTGGGGACATCTACTATGGCTCTGAGTGCAGGTAGGTGCTCAGTTGGGCTCAGATTGCCCCTGTTTTTCCTGGGAAGCCACCACTATTGAGATGGATCACGGACTTTGGAGGTTTATCCTATTAAAAGAGCTGTGGCCATTGGAATGGGCACACACAATTCCCTTGGAGAGGGCAAGTACAGTCATCAGGTTTGGCTCCAGGGGCCTGAGCCTGTAGGTTGTGTAGGCCAGGGCTGTTTGCACCGTTGTCTGAAAACACAAACTCGGCTTATGTTTCGGGTCATAGGTATGGCATGACTGATCTACAGACCATGAGGAGAACCCTTCGGGATTTGAAAGAAGGGCGAGTGTGAGGCTCCTACTCAAGGTTTTGTCTCTGGATATCGTGTCACTCATGGTCGTGGAATTTCTGGGTGACTTCATGGGAAATGGATGAGTCTTACTCTCTGGTGGTTTGGCCCCGTCCAAAGAGTTTGGGGTCATTCTGTGGGCTGGAAGAAGTCCTTTTTTTTGAGGTTGTTGTTGTTTTCTTTTTTAACCTCAGGTGTCCCACCAAATGAGGGATTCCAGAGTAGAGCCCTGGGGAGGGGCGACTGGACAATCAGAAATCTGGTTAAAAATTGGGGCCTAGGGACATGTCAAGCCCATTATGACATCTAATGGTCCAGCCACTGAGAGGACTTACTAGAGGACAGGACTTATGCTGAGGGTCACAATGCGTGTGTATGCCCTCGTAACACTCAAGAATGGGTGGGGCCTCAGGGTGAATGCTGGTTTCTCCTACACTGAACGTTGGACAACGTGCCAACCACAAGGGTTCTTGCCACGGGTAAGGAGGAGTCCTGATTTCTGCATCACACTCACCCCTGGGCAGTGATTGGAGATAAGGTCTCGGTTCTGAAGCCTGAAAACTGAAGTAGGGAAGAGATGATGACCTAAGGCCATGGCGGGTTTTATGTGCTCAGTGTGCCATCAGCTTTCTGGGTGTTGGTCAGTACGTCCGGGCTCAGGTTGTGTTCAACAGTGCATTAGTGCCAAGGTTAGACTATATAATTTGGGTAAAGTCGAGTGCTGTGTAGGTTTGCCCTCATTTCAGGTGCCTGGGCAGCTCATGAGGCAATAATTTTTTTTTCTAGAGGGCAGGCAGAGTGCTGCATTGTGGGTCCGGAATTGCCAAACTTGAGGGCTTCGGGGCCAGGAGTGTGAGGACGGAATTCTGAGAAGACAAGCTAGACTTGGGTTTCAGGGCGAGGGCACGGCAGGTACCCCCTGCAGATCTGAACCAATATCTCATCCATCTGAAGTCAGGGCGAGGATCAGACGTTGGCTCAGGTTGGAGTTTCCTAGCATGACGGCCGCTTCATGAAGGGAGCGGAATCTCGAGCCATTGAGGTTTTCCCACGTTGGGAGTTGTGGGATGCCCCCTTCAAGGATTCCTTCTGCGGGACAATTGAGACCTGTTGGACAGCTCCAGGACATCCCATATGGAATGACTCCAGAGCACGGTTCGCGGATGGATGCCTGGGAAGCCCGCCTCGCTTTCCAATTGTCTCCTAGCAACAAGACAGTTTAGATCTGAAGGCTCTGCCTGAGCAACCGGGGTGGCTGAGTTGAAATGGACTTTCCTGAGGATGGGTCCTAATGTGTTTTTGTGTCCATGAGGGCCTTGGAATGGGGCGGTGGCACCGGGACCCTGAAGTACTCTCCTAAGCTTTGGACATGGCTCCCATGCACAGGTTTCCTTGTGGAGACGAGATGAGTTCTGATGGGTGCCTCAGGAAAACACCTATGCTCGTATTGGAATCAGGCTTCTGAGGACACATGCCTGTAACCCAAAGCAATGGATCCTATTATGGCCTAGGGTCCTGTCTGGTTCAATCTTCTTCTCTGGGGACATCCATCTATGGTATGAGTGGAGGTCGATTATCAGCTGGTGTCAGACAGCACTTGTTTGTTCCGGGCGACCCACACTAATGGGATGGCCTCAGGGAATTTGGAGGTTGCTCCTAATTTTTACGAATCTGGACCATGGAATGGGCAGAATTCCCATGGATTGGTAGGCACAGTCCTAATGTGTGGCTCCAGGGGCCCAGCCTGCAGGGTGTGCGGCCCAAGACTTTGAGGACAGAGGTCTGAAAACACAAACTCAGCTTAGGTTTGGGGACGTAGGTATGGCAGGCCCGATCTACAAACCATGAGAAGAACTCTTCAGGATATGAAGAAGTGCGAGTCTGAGGCGCTTGCTCAGGCGTTTGTCTCTGGATTTTGTATCAGCGATGGCCGTGGAATGTCGGGGAGGCCTCATGGGCCATGGACGAATCTTCCTCTCTGAGGATTTGGCCCGATTCCCAATTGCTTTTCGTCAATCTGTGGGATGAGAGGACTCATTTCAGTTTTGTTACCTCAGATGTCCCACCAAAAGAGGAATTCCAAAGCCAAGCCGTGGGGAAGACTGAAGGGACAACACGAACTATGGTTAAAAATTGGGGCCTAGGGGCATGGCAATCCCAATATGTTATCTCTTCATCCGGCCACTGAGTGACCTTACTTGAGGACTGGGCTCAGCCTGAGCGTCACAATGTGTGTTTGTGACCAATGTGGCCCGCCAGCATGGACGAGGCCTCATGGGCCACACTGGTTTCAGCTACACTAAACGTTGGACAACATGCCAACCACAAGGTTTCTTGCCATGGGGAAGGAGTTCTGATTTCTGCATCACCTTCAACCCTGGGCAGTGATTGGAGATAAGGTCTAGGTTCTGAAACCTGAAAACCGAGGTTGGGAAGAGATGACGACCTAAGGCCATGGAGGCTCGATGTGCTCAGTGTGCGGCCAGCTGTCTGGGAAGGGCCAGGGGGTCCAGGCTCAGGCTGTGTCAGAAAGGGCATTAGTGCCCTGGTCAGCCTATGTATTTGGGGTACAGCCCAGGTCGGTGCAGGTTGATCCTCATTTGGGGTTACTGGGTAACCCCAGAGGACAATGTTTTTCTTCTGGAGGGCCGGCAGAGTGCTGCATTGTAGTTCTGGATTGCCAAACTGGAGGGCTTGTGGGCCAGTAGTCTGACGACAAAAGTCTGAGAACACAAGCTAGGCTTAGGTTTCTGGGTGAGGCCATGGCAGGCACAATCTACACACCTGAATTGAGATCTCGTGCATCTGACGTCAGGGCGAGGATCAGACGATCGCTCAGGTTGGAGTTTCTGTCCCTGATGGCCCCTTCATGAATGGGGGGGGGCATCACGAGGCCATGTGTGTTTTCCCACGAGGGGAGTTGTGAGAAGCTCCAAACTGCAGAGAGTCTTCTGCAGGACAATTGAGACCTGTTGTTTGGCTCCAGGCCAATGATTCTGAGCAGGGTTCTAAGGATGGATGGCTGGGTAGCCCACCTCTCATTCCAATTGCCTCCTAGCAACAAGACAGGTTACATCTCCTTGATCTGTGGGGAGCAACCGAGGACGCTGAGTTGAAATGGACACCCCTGGGGATGGATCCTAACTTGCTTCTGTGTCTATGGAGACCTTGGAATGAAGCGGTGGCACTGGGGCCCTAAAGGGTTCTCCTAAACAGAGGCTTTGACACAGCTCCAACGTGCAAGTTTCCCATGTGTAGATGAGATGTTTTCTGATGGGTGAGTCAAGAAACAGCTAGATGCTGCTTTTGAAATCCAGGCCTCTGAGGAGAGATGCCTGGAAACCAAAGCAATGGATCTGATTAGTGCCTAGGGGCCTGTTCTTTCCTTTTTACCTCTGGGGACATCTGTCTATGGGTCTGAGTGCAGGTAGGTGCTCAGTTGGGATCAGATTGCCCCTGTTTTTCCTGGGAAGCCACCACTATTGAGATGGATCAGGGACTTTGGAGGTTTATCCTATTAGAAGGGTTGTGGCCATTGGAATGGGCACACACAATTCCCTTGGAGAGGGCAAGTACAGTCCTGAGGTTCGGCTCCAGGGGCCTGAGCCTGTAGGTTGTGTAGGCCAGGGCTGTTTGGAAGTTGTCTGAAAACACAGACTCGGCTTATGTTTCGGGTTATAGGTATGGCAGGACTGATCTACAGACCATGAGGAGAACTCTTCGGGATTTGAAAGAAGGGCGAGTGTGAGGCCCCTGCTCAAGTTTTTGTCTCTGGATATCGTGTCACTCATGGTCGTGGAATTTCTGGGTGACTTCATGGGAAATGGACGAGTCTTACTCTCTGGTGGTTTGGCCCCGTCTAAAGAGTTTGGGGTCATTCTGTGGGCTGGAAGAAGTTCGTTTTTTTTTTTTTTTGTTGTTGTTGTTGTTGTTTTCTTTTTTAACCTCAGGTGTCCCACCAAATGATGGATTCCAGAGTAGAGCCCTGGGGAGGGGCGACTGGACAATCAGAAATCTGGTTAAAAATTGGGGCCTAGGGACATGACAAGCCCATTATGACATCTAATGGTCCAGCCAATGAGAGGACTTACTAGAGGACAGGACTCATGCTGAGGGTCACAATGCGTGTGTATGCGCTCGTCACACTCAAGAATGGGCGGGGCCTCAGGGTGAATGCTTGTTTCTCCTACACTGAACGTTGGACAACGTGCCAACCACAAGGGTTCTTGCCATGGGTAAGGAGGAGTCTTGATTTCTGCATCACCCTCACCCCTGGGCAGTGATTGGAGATAAGGTCTCGGTTCTGAAGCCTGAAAACTGTGGTAGGGAAGAGATGATGACCTAAGGCCATGGCGGGTTTTATGTGCTCAGTGTGCGGTCAGATTTCTGGGTGTTGGTCAGGAGGTCCGGGCTCAGGTTGTGTCCGACAGTGCATTAGTGCCCAAGTTAGACTATATAATTTGGGTAAAGTCGAGTGCTGTGTAGGTTTACCCTCATTTAAGGTGCCTGGGCAGCTCATGAGGCAATAATTTTTTTTCTAGAGGGCAGGCAGAGTGCTGCATTGTGGGTCCAGAATTGAGGGCTTCGGGGACAGGAGTGTGAGGACGGAAGTCTGAGAAGACAAGCTAGACTTGGGTTTCAGGGCGAGGGCACGGCAGGTACCCACTGCAGATCTGAACCAATATCTCATCCATCTGAAGTCAGGGCGAGGATCAGACGTTGGCTCAGGTTGGAGTTTCCTAGCATGACGGCCGCTTCATGAAGGGAGCGGAATCTCGAGCCATTGAGGTTTTCCCACGTTGGGAGTTGTGGGATGCCCCCTTCAAGGATTCCTTCTGCGGGACAATTGAGACCTGTTGGACAGCTCCAGGACATCCCATATGGAATGACTCCAGAGCACGGTTTTCGGATGGATGCCTGGGAAGCCCACCTCGCATTCCAATTGTCTCCTAGCAACAAGACAGTTTAGATCTGAAGGCTCTGCCTGAGCAACCGGGGTGGCTGAGTTGAAATGGACTTTCCTGAGGATGGGTCCTAATGTGTTTTTGTGTCCATGAGGGCCTTGGAATGGGGCAGTGGCACCGGAACCTGAAGTACTCTCCTAAGCTTTGGACATGGCTCCCATGCACAGGTTTCCTTGTGGAGACGAGATGAGTTCTGATGGGTGCCTCAGGAAAACACCTATGCTCGTATTGGAATCAGGCTTTTGAGGACACATGGCTGTAACCCAAAGCAATGGATCCTATTATGGCCTAGGGTCCTGTCTGGTTCAATCTTCTTCTCTGGGGACATCCATCTATGGTATGAGTGGAGGTCGATTATCAGCTGGTGTCAGACAGCCCTTGTTTGTTCCGGGCGACCCACACTAATGGGATGGCCTCAGGGAATTTGGAGGTTGCTCCTAATTTGTACGATTTTGGACCATGGAATGGGCAGAATTCCCATGGATTGGTAGGCACAGTCCTAATGTGTGGCTCCAGGGGCCCAGCCTGCAGGGTGTGTGGCCCAAGACTTTGAGGACAGAGGTCTGAAAACACAAACTCAGCTTAGGTTTGGTGACGTAGGTATGGCAGGCCCGATCTACAAACCATGAGAAGAACTCTTCAGGATATGAAGAAGTGCGAGTCTGAGGCGCTTGCTCAGGCGTTTGTCTCTGGATTTTGTATCAGCGATGGCCGTGGAATGTCGGGGAGGCCTCATGGGCCATGGACGAATCTTCCTCTCTGAGGATTTGGCCCGATTCCCAATTGTTTTTCGTCAATCTGTGGGATGGGACGACTCATTTCAGTTTTGTTACCTCAGATGTCCCACCAAAAGAGGAATTCCAAAGCCAAGCCGTGGGGAAGACTGAAGGGACAACCCGAACTATGGTTAAAAATTGGGGCCTGGGGCATGGCAAGCCCAATATGCTATCTCTTCATCCGGCCACTGAGTGACCTTACTTGAGGACTGGGCTCAGCCTGAGCGTCACAATGTGTGTTTGTGACCAATGTGGCCCGCCAGCATGGATGGGGCCACATGGGCCACACTGGTTTCAACTACACTAAACGTTGGACAACATGCCAACCACAAGGTTTCTTGCCATGGGGAAGGAGTTCTGATTTCTGCATCACCTTCAACCCTGGGCAGTGATTGGAGATAAGGTCTAGGTTCTGAAACCTGAAAGCCGAGGTTGGGAAGAGATGACGACCTAAGGCCATGGCGGCTCGATGTGCTCAGTGTGTGGCCAGCTGTCTGGGAGGGGCCAGGGGGTCCAGGCTCAGGCTGTGTCTGAAAGGGCTTTAGTGCCCTGGTCAGCCTATGTTTTTGGGGTACAGCCAAGGTCGGTGCAGGTTGATCATCATTTGGGGGTACTGGGTAGCCCCAGAGGACAATGTTTTTCTTCTGGAGGGCTGGCAGAGTGCTGCATTGTAATTCTGGATTGCCAAACTGGAGGGCTTGTGGGCCAGTAGTCTGACGACAAAAGTCTGAGAACACAAGCTAGGCTTAGTTTTCTGGGTGAGGCCATGGCAGCACAAACTACAGACCTGAATCAGATCTCGTGCATCTGAAGTCAGGGCGAGGATCAGACGATCGGTCAGGTTGGAATTTCTGTCCCTGATGGCCACATCATGGATGGGGGGGGGCATCATGAGGCCATGGGTGTTTTCCCACGAGGGGAGTTGTGAGAAGCTCCAAACTGCAGAGAGTCTTCTGCAGGACAATTGAGACCTGTTGTTTGGCTCCAGGCCAATGATTCTGAGCAGGGTTCTAAGGATGGATGGCTGGGTAGCCCACCTCGCATTCCAATTGTCTCCTAGCAACAAGACAGGTTACATCTCCTGGATCTGTGGGGAGCAACCGAGGACGCTGAGTTGAAATGGAAACCCCTGGGGATGGGTCCTAACGTGCTTCTGTGTCTATGGAGTCCTTGGAATGAAGCGGTGGCTCTGGGGCCCTAAAGGGTTCTCCTAAACAGAGGCTTTGACACAGCTCAACGTGCAAGTTTCCCATGTGTAGATGAGATGTTTTCTGATGGGTGAGTCAAGAAACAGCTAGATGCTGCTTTTGAAATCCAGGCCTCTGAGGAGAGATGCCTGGAAACCAAAGCAATGGATCTGATTAGTGCCTAGGGGCCTGTTCTTTCCTTTTTACCTCTGGGGACATCTGTCTATGGGTCTGAGTGCAGGTAGGTGCTCCGTTGGGCTCAGATTGCCCCTGTTTTTCCTGGAAAGCCACCACTATTGAGATGGATCAGGGACTTTGGAGGTTTATCCTATTAGAAGGGTTGTGGCCATTGGAATGGGCACACACAATTCCCTTGGAGAGGGCAAGTACCGTCCTGAGGTTCGGCTCCAGGGGCCTGAGCCTGTAGGTTGTGTAGGCCCGGGCTGTTTGGAAGTTGTCTGAAAACACAAACTCGGCTTATGTTTCGGGTCATAGGTATGGCAGGACTGATCTACAGACCATGAAGAGAACTCTTCGGGATTTGAAAGAAGGGCGAGTGTGAGGCTCCTGCTCAAGTTTTTGTCTCTGGATATCGTGTCACTCATGGTCGTGGAATTTCTGGGTGATTTCATGGGAAATGGACGAGTCTTACCCTCTGGTGGTTTGGCCCCGTCTAAAGAGTTTGGGGTCATTCTGTGGGCTGGAAGAAGTTCGTTTTTTTTTTTTTTGTTGTTGTTGTTGTTTTCTTTTTTAACCTCAGGTGTCCCTCCAAATGAAGGATTCCAGAGTAGAGCCCTGGGGAGGGGCGACTGGACAATCAGAAATCTGGTTAAATTTGGGGCCTAGGGACATGTCAAGCCCATTATGACATCTAATGGTCCAGCCACTGAGAGGACTTACTAGAGGACAGGACTCATGCTGAGGGTCAAAATGCATGTGTATGCGCTCGTAATACTCAAGAATGGGTGGGGCCTCAGGGTGAATGCTGGTTTCTCCTACACTGAACGTTGGACAACGTGCCAACCACAAGGGTTCTTGCCACGGGTAAGGAGGAGTCCTGATTTCTGCATCACACTCACCCCTGGGCAGTGATTGGAGATAAGGTCTCGGTTCTGAAGCCTGAAAACTGAAGTAGGGAAGAGATGATGACCTAAGGCCATGGCGGGTTTTATGTGCTCAGTGTGCCGTCAGCTTTCTGGGTGTTGGTCAGTAGGTCCGGGCTCAGGTTGTGTTCGACAGTGCATTAGTGCCAAGGTTAGACTATATAATTTGGGTAAAGTCGAGTGCTGTGTAGGTTTGCCCTCATTTCAGGTGCCTGGGCAGCTCATGAGGCAATAATTTTTTTTTCTAGAGGGCAGGCAGAGTGCTGCATTGTGGGTCCGGAATTGCCAAACTTGAGGGCTTCGGGGCCAGGAGTGTGAGGACGGAATTCTGAGAAGACAAGCTAGACTTGGGTTTCAGGGCGAGGGCACGGCAGGTACCCCCTGCAGATCTGAACCAATATCTCATCCATCTGAAGTCAGGGCGAGGATCAGACGTTGGCTCAGGTTGGAGTTTCCTAGCATGACGGCCGCTTCATGAAGGGAGCGGAATCTCGAGCCATTGAGGTTTTCCCACGTTGGGAGTTGTGGGATGCCCCCTTCAAGGATTCCGTCTGCGGGACAATTGAGACCTGTTGGACAGCTCCAGGACATCCCATATGGAATGACTCCAGAGCACGGTTCCCGGATGGATGCCTGGGAAGCCCGCCTCGCTTTCCAATTGTCTCCTAGCAACAAGACAGTTTAGATCTGAAGGCTCTGCCTGAGCAACCGGGGTGGCTGAGTTGAAATGGACTTTCCTGAGGATGGGTCCTAATGTGTTTTTGTGTCCATGAGGGCCTTGGAATGGGGCGGTGGCACCGGGACCCTGAAGTACTCTCCTAAGCTTTGGACATGGCTCCCATGCACAGGTTTCCTTGTGGAGACGAGATGAGTTCTGATGGGTGCCTCAGGAAAACACCTATGCTCGTATTGGAATCAGGCTTCTGAGGACACATGCCTGTAACCCAAAGCAATGGATCCTATTATGGCCTAGGGTCCTGTCTGGTTCAATCTTCTTCTCTGGGGACATCCATCTATGGTATGAGTGGAGGTCGATTATCAGCTGGTGTCAGACAGCACTTGTTTGTTCCGGGCGACCCACACTAATGGGATGGCCTCAGGGAATTTGGAGGTTGCTCCTAATTTTTACGAATCTGGACCATGGAATGGGCAGAATTCCCATGGATTGGTAGGCACAGTCCTAATGTGTGGCTCCAGGGGCCCAGCCTGCAGGGTGTGTGGCCCAAGACTTTGAGGACAGAGGTCTGAAAACACAAACTCAGCTTAGGTTTGGGGACGTAGGTATGGCAGGCCCGATCTACAAACCATGAGAAGAACTCTTCAGGATATGAAGAAGTGCGAGTCTGAGGCGCTTGCTCAGGCGTTTGTCTCTGGATTTTGTATCAGCGATGGCCGTGGAATGTCGGGGAGGCCTCATGGGCCATGGACGAATCTTCCTCTCTGAGGATTTGGCCCGATTCCCAATTGCTTTTCGTCAATCTGTGGGATGAGAGGACTCATTTCAGTTTTGTTACCTCAGATGTCCCACCAAAAGAGGAATTCCAAAGCCAAGCCGTGGGGAAGACTGAAGGGACAACACGAACTATGGTTAAAAATTGGGGCCTAGGGGCTTGGCAATCCCAATATGTTATCTCTTCATCCGGCCACTGAGTGACCTTACTTGAGGACTGGGCTCAGCCTGAGCGTCACAATGTGTGTTTGTGACCAATGTGGCCCGCCAGCATGGACGGGGCCTCATGGGCCACACTGGTTTCAGCTACACTAAACGTTGGACAACATGCCAACCACAAGGTTTCTTGCCATGGGGAAGGAGTTCTGATTTCTGCATCACCTTCAACCCTGGGCAGTGATTGGAGATAAGGTCTAGGTTCTGAAACCTGAAAACCGAGGTTGGGAAGAGATGACGACCTAAGGCCATGGAGGCTCGATGTGCTCAGTGTGCGGCCAGCTGTCTGGGAAGGGCCAGGGGGTCCAGGCTCAGGCTGTGTCAGAAAGGGCATTAGTGCCCTGGTCAGCCTATGTATTTGGGGTACAGCCCAGGTCGGTGCAGGTTGATCCTCATTTGGGGTTACTGGGTAGCCCCAGAGGACAATGTTTTTCTTCTGGAGGGCCGGCAGAGTGCTGCATTGTAGTTCTGGATTGCCAAACTGGAGGGCTTGTGGGCCAGTAGTCTGACGACAAAAGTCTGAGAACACAAGCTAGGCTTAGGTTTCTGGGTGAGGCCATGGCAGGCACAATCTACAGACCTGAATTGAGATCTCGTGCATCTGACGTCAGGGCGAGGATCAGACGATCGCTCAGGTTGGAGTTTCTGTCCCTGATGGCCCCTTCATGAATGGGGGGGGGCATCACGAGACTATGGGTGTTTTCCCACGAGGGGAGTTGTGAGAAGCTCCAAACTGCAGAGAGTCTTCTGCAGGACAATTGAGACCTGTTGTTTGGCTCCAGGCCAATGATTCTGAGCAGGGTTCTAAGGATGGATGGCTGGGTAGCCCACCTCGCATTCCAATTGTCTCCTGGCAACAAGACAGGTTAGATCTCCTGGATCTGTGGGGAGCAACCGAGGACGCTGAGTTGAAATGGACACCCCTGGGGATGGATCCTAACGTGCTTTTGTGTCTATGGAGACTTTGGAATGAGGCGGTGGCACTGGGGCCCTAAAGGGTTCTCCTAAACAGAGGCTTTGACACAGCTCCAACGTGCAAGTTTCCCATGTGTAGATGAGATGTTTTCCGATGGGTGAGTCAAGAAACAGCTAGATGCTGCTTTTGAAATCCAGGCCTCTGAGGAGAGATGCCTGGAAACCAAAGCAATGGATCTGATTAGTGCCTAGGGGCCTGTTCTTCCTTTTTACCTCTGGGGACATCTGCTATGGCTCTGAGTGCAGGTAGGTGCTCAGTTGGGCTCAGATTGCCCCTGTTTTTCCTGGGAAGCCACCACTATTGAGATGGATCACGGACTTTGGAGGTTTATCCTATTAAAAGAGCTGTGGCCATTGGAATGGGCACACACAATTCCCTTGGAGAGGGCAAGTACAGTCCTCAGGTTTGGCTCCAGGGGCCTGAGCCTGTAGGTTGTGTAGGCCAGGGCTGTTTGGACAGTTGTCTGAAAACACAAACTCGGCTTATGTTTCGGGTCATAGGTATGGCATGACTGATCTACAGACCATGAGGAGAACCCTTCGGGATTTGAAAGAAGGGCGAGTGTGAGGCTCCTACTCAAGGTTTTGTCTCTGGATATCGTGTCACTCATGGTAGTGGAATTTCTGGGTGACTTCATGGGAAATGGATGAGTCTTACTCTCTGGTGGTTTGGCCCCGTCCAAAGAGTTTGGGGTCATTCTGTGGGCTGGAAGAAGTCCTTTTTTTTGAGGTTGTTGTTGTTTTCTTTTTTAACCTCAGGTGTCCCACCAAATGAGGGATTCCAGAGTAGAGCCCTGGATAGGGGCGACTGGATAATCAGAAATCTGGTTAAAAATTGGGGCCTAGGGACATGTCAAGCCCATTATGACATCTAATGGTCCAGCCACTGAGAGGACTTACTAGAGGACAGGACTTATGCTGAGGGTCACAATGCGTGTTTATGCCCTCGTAACACTCAAGAATGGGTGGGGCCTCAGGGTGAATGCTGGTTTCTCCTACACTGAACGTTGGACAACGTGCCAACCACAAGGGTTCTTGCCACGGGTAAGGAGGAGTCCTGATTTCTGCATCACACTCACCCCTGGGCAGTGATTGGAGATAAGGTCTCGGTTCTGAAGCCTGAAAACTGAAGTAGGGAAGAGATGATGACCTAAGGCCATGGCGGGTTTTATGTGCTCAGTGTGCCGTCAGCTTTCTGGGTGTTGGTCAGTAGGTCCGGGCTCAGGTTGTGTTCAACAGTGCATTAGTGCCAAGGTTAGACTATATAATTTGGGTAAAGTCGAGTGCTGTGTAGGTTTGCCCTCATTTCAGGTGCCTGGGCAGCTCATGAGGCAATAATTTTTTTTTCTAGAGGGCAGGCAGAGTGCTGCATTGTGGGTCCGGAATTGCCAAACTTGAGGGCTTCGGGGCCAGGAGTGTGAGGACGGAATTCTGAGAAGACAAGCTAGACTTGGGTTTCAGGGCGAGGGCACGGCAGGTACCCCCTGCAGATCTGAACCAATATCTCATCCATCTGAAGTCAGGGCGAGGATCAGACGTTGGCTCAGGTTGGAGTTTCCTAGCATGACGGCCGCTTCATGAAGGGAGCGGAATCTCGAGCCATTGAGGTTTTCCCACGTTGGGAGTTGTGGGATGCCCCCTTCAAGGATTCCTTCTGCGGGACAATTGAGACCTGTTGGACAGCTCCAGGACATCCCATATGGAATGACTCCAGAGCACGGTTCGCGGATGGATGCCTGGGAAGCCCGCCTCGCTTTCCACTTGTCTCCTAGCAACAAGACAGTTTAGATCTGAAGGCTCTGCCTGAGCAACCGGGGTGGCTGAGTTGAAATGGACTTTCCTGAGGATGGGTCCTAATGTGTTTTTGTGTCCATGAGGGCCTTGGAATGGGGCGGTGGCACCGGGACCCTGAAGTACTCTCCTAAGCTTTGGACATGGCTCCCATGCACAGGTTTCCTTGTGGAGACGAGATGAGTTCTGATGGGTGCCTCAGGAAAACACCTATGCTCGTATTGGAATCAGGCTTCTGAGGACACATGCCTGTAACCCAAAGCAATGGATCCTATTATGGCCTAGGGTCCTGTCTGGTTCAATCTTCTTCTCTGGGGACATCCATCTATGGTATGAGTGGAGGTCGATTATCAGCTGGTGTCAGACAGCCCTTGTTTGTTCCGGGCGACCCACACTAATGGGATGGCCTCAGGGAATTTGGAGGTTGCTCCTAATTTTTACGAATCTGGACCATGGAATGGGCAGAATTCCCATGGATTGGTAGGCACAGTCCTAATGTGTGGCTCCAGGGGCCCAGCCTGCAGGGTGTGTGGCCCAAGACTTTGAGGACAGAGGTCTGAAAACACAAACTCAGCTTAGGTTTGGGGACGTAGGTATGGCAGGCCCGATCTACAAACCATGAGAAGAACTCTTCAGGATATGAAGAAGTGCGAGTCTGAGGCGCTTGCTCAGGCGTTTGTCTCTGGATTTTGTATCAGCGATGGCCGTGGAATGTCGGGGAGGCCTCATGGGCCATGGACGAATCTTCCTCTCTGTGGATTTGGCCCGATTCCCAATTGCTTTTCGTCAATCTGTGGGATGAGAGGACTCATTTCAGTTTTGTTACCTCAGATGTCCCACCAAAAGAGGAATTCCAAAGCCAAGTCGTGGGGAAGACTGAAGGGACAACACGAACTATGGTTAAAAATTGGGGCCTAGGGGCTTGGCAATCCCAATATGTTATCTCTTCATCCGGCCACTGAGTGACCTTACTTGAGGACTGGGCTCAGCCTGAGCGTCACAATGTGTGTTTGTGACCAATGTGGCCCGCCAGCATGGACGAGGCCTCATGGGCCACACTGGTTTCAGCTACACTAAACGTTGGACAACATGCCAACCACAAGGTTTCTTGCCATGGGGAAGGAGTTCTGATTTCTGCATCACCTTCAACCCTGGGCAGTGATTGGAGATAAGGTCTAGGTTCTGAAACCTGAAAACCGAGGTTGGGAAGAGATGACGACCTAAGGCCATGGAGGCTCGATGTGCTCAGTGTGCGGCCAGCTGTCTGGGAAGGGCCAGGGGGTCCAGGCTCAGGCTGTGTCAGAAAGGGCATTAGTGCCCTGGTCAGCCTATGTATTTGGGGTACAGCCCAGGTCGGTGCAGGTTGATCCTCATTTGGGGTTACTGGGTAGCCCCAGAGGACAATGTTTTTCTTCTGGAGGGCTGGCAGAGTGCTGCATTGTAGTTCTGGATTGCCAAACTGGAGGGCTTGTGGGCCAGTAGTCTGACGACAAAAGTCTGAGAACACAAGCTAGGCTTAGGTTTCTGGGTGAGGCCATGGCAGGCACAATCTACAGACCTGAATTGAGATCTCGTGCATCTGACGTCAGGGCGAGGATCAGACGATCGCTCAGGTTGGAGTTTCTGTCCCTGATGGCCCCTTCATGAATGGGGGGGGGCATCACGAGACTATGGGTGTTTTCCCACGAGGGGAGTTGTGAGAAGCTCCAAACTGCAGAGAGTCTTCTGCAGGACAATTGAGACCTGTTGTTTGGCTCCAGGCCAATGATTCTGAGCAGGGTTCTAAGGATGGATGGCTGGGTAGCCCACCTCGCATTCCAATTGTCTCCTGGCAACAAGACAGGTTAGATCTCCTGGATCTGTGGGGAGCAACCGAGGACGCTGAGTTGAAATGGACACCCCTGGGGATGGATCCTAACGTGCTTTTGTGTCTATGGAGACTTTGGAATGAGGCGGTGGCACTGGGGCCCTAAAGGGTTCTCCTAAACAGAGGCTTTGACACAGCTCCAACGTGCAAGTTTCCCATGTGTAGATGAGATGTTTTCCGATGGGTGAGTCAAGAAACAGCTAGATGCTGCTTTTGAAATCCAGGCCTCTGAGGAGAGATGCCTGGAAACCAAAGCAATGGATCTGATTAGTGCCTAGGGGCCTGTTCTTCCTTTTTACCTCTGGGGACATCTGCTATGGCTCTGAGTGCAGGTAGGTGCTCAGTTGGGCTCAGATTGCCCCTGTTTTTCCTGGGAAGCCACCACTATTGAGATGGATCACGGACTTTGGAGGTTTATCCTATTAAAAGAGCTGTGGCCATTGGAATGGGCACACACAATTCCCTTGGAGAGGGCAAGTACAGTCCTCAGGTTTGGCTCCAGGGGCCTGAGCCTGTAGGTTGTGTAGGCCAGGGCTGTTTGGACAGTTGTCTGAAAACACAAACTCGGCTTATGTTTCGGGTCATAGGTATGGCATGACTGATCTACAGACCATGAGGAGAACCCTTCGGGATTTGAAAGAAGGGCGAGTGTGAGGCTCCTACTCAAGGTTTTGTCTCTGGATATCGTGTCACTCATGGTCGTGGAATTTCTGGGTGACTTCATGGGAAATGGATGAGTCTTACTCTCTGGTGGTTTGGCCCCGTCCAAAGAGTTTGGGGTCATTCTGTGGGCTGGAAGAAGTCCTTTTTTTTGAGGTTGTTGTTGTTTTCTTTTTTAACCTCAGGTGTCCCACCAAATGAGGGATTCCAGAGTAGAGCCCTGGATAGGGGCGACTGGATAATCAGAAATCTGGTTAAAAATTGGGGCCTAGGGACATGTCAAGCCCATTATGACATCTAATGGTCCAGCCACTGAGAGGACTTACTAGAGGACAGGACTTATGCTGAGGGTCACAATGCGTGTTTATGCCCTCGTAACACTCAAGAATGGGTGGGGCCTCAGGGTGAATGCTGGTTTCTCCTACACTGAACGTTGGACAACGTGCCAACCACAAGGGTTCTTGCCACGGGTAAGGAGGAGTCCTGATTTCTGCATCACACTCACCCCTGGGCAGTGATTGGAGATAAGGTCTCGGTTCTGAAGCCTGAAAACTGAAGTAGGGAAGAGATGATGACCTAAGGCCATGGCGGGTTTTATGTGCTCAGTGTGCCGTCAGCTTTCTGGGTGTTGGTCAGTAGGTCCGGGCTCAGGTTGTGTTCAACAGTGCATTAGTGCCAAGGTTAGACTATATAATTTGGGTAAAGTCGAGTGCTGTGTAGGTTTGCCCTCATTTCAGGTGCCTGGGCAGCTCATGAGGCAATAATTTTTTTTTCTAGAGGGCAACAGAGTGCTGCATTGTGGGTCCGGAATTGCCAAACTTGAGGGCTTCGGGGCCAGGAGTGTGAGGACGGAATTCTGAGAAGACAAGCTAGACTTGGGTTTCAGGGCGAGGGCACGGCAGGTACCCCCTGCAGATCTGAACCAATATCTCATCCATCTGAAGTCAGGGCGAGGATCAGACGTTGGCTCAGGTTGGAGTTTCCTAGCATGACGGCCGCTTCATGAAGGGAGCGGAATCTCGAGCCATTGAGGTTTTCCCACGTTGGGAGTTGTGGGATGCCCCCTTCAAGGATTCCTTCTGCGGGACAATTGAGACCTGTTGGACAGCTCCAGGACATCCCATATGGAATGACTCCAGAGCACGGTTCGCGGATGGATGCCTGGGAAGCCCGCCTCGCTTTCCACTTGTCTCCTAGCAACAAGACAGTTTAGATCTGAAGGCTCTGCCTGAGCAACCGGGGTGGCTGAGTTGAAATGGACTTTCCTGAGGATGGGTCCTAATGTGTTTTTGTGTCCATGAGGGCCTTGGAATGGGGCGGTGGCACCGGGACCCTGAAGTACTCTCCTAAGCTTTGGACATGGCTCCCATGCACAGGTTTCCTTGTGGAGACGAGATGAGTTCTGATGGGTGCCTCAGGAAAACACCTATGCTCGTATTGGAATCAGGCTTCTGAGGACACATGCCTGTAACCCAAAGCAATGGATCCTATTATGGCCTAGGGTCCTGTCTGGTTCAATCTTCTTCTCTGGGGACATCCATCTATGGTATGAGTGGAGGTCGATTATCAGCTGGTGTCAGACAGCCCTTGTTTGTTCCGGGCGACCCACACTAATGGGATGGCCTCAGGGAATTTGGAGGTTGCTCCTAATTTTTACGAATCTGGACCATGGAATGGGCAGAATTCCCATGGATTGGTAGGCACAGTCCTAATGTGTGGCTCCAGGGGCCCAGCCTGCAGGGTGTGTGGCCCAAGACTTTGAGGACAGAGGTCTGAAAACACAAACTCAGCTTAGGTTTGGGGACGTAGGTATGGCAGGCCCGATCTACAAACCATGAGAAGAACTCTTCAGGATATGAAGAAGTGCGAGTCTGAGGCGCTTGCTCAGGCGTTTGTCTCTGGATTTTGTATCAGCGATGGCCGTGGAATGTCGGGGAGGCCTCATGGGCCATGGACGAATCTTCCTCTCTGAGGATTTGGCCCGATTCCCAATTGCTTTTCGTCAATCTGTGGGATGAGAGGACTCATTTCAGTTTTGTTACCTCAGATGTCCCACCAAAAGAGGAATTCCAAAGCCAAGTCGTGGGGAAGACTGAAGGGACAACACGAAATATGGTTAAAAATTGGGGCCTAGGGGCATGGCAATCCCAATATGTTATCTCTTCATCCGGCCACTGAGTGACCTTACTTGAGGACTGGGCTCAGCCTGAGCGTCACAATGTGTGTTTGTGACCAATGTGGCCCGCCAGCATGGACGGGGCCTCATGGGCCACACTGGTTTCAGCTACACTAAACGTTGGACAACATGCCAACCACAAGGTTTCTTGCCATGGGGAAGGAGTTCTGATTTCTGCATCACCTTCAACCCTGGGCAGTGATTGGAGATAAGGTCTAGGTTCTGAAACCTGAAAACCGAGGTTGGGAAGAGATGACGACCTAAGGCCATGAAGGCTCGATGTGCTCAGTGTGCGGCCAGCTGTCTGGGAAGGGCCAGGGGGTCCAGGCTCAGGCTGTGTCAGAAAGGGCATTAGTGCCCTGGTCAGCCTATGTATTTGGGGTACAGCCCAGGTCGGTGCAGGTTGATCCTCATTTGGGGTTACTGGGTAGCCCCAGAGGACAATGTTTTTCTTCTGGAGGGCCGGCAGAGTGCTGCATTGTAGTTCTGGATTGCCAAACTGGAGGGCTTGTGGGCCAGTAGTCTGACGACAAAAGTCTGAGAACACAAGCTAGGCTTAGGTTTCTGGATGAGGCCATGGCAGGCACAATCTACAGACCTGAATTGAGATCTCGTGCATCTGACGTCAGGGCGAGGATCAGACGATCGCTCAGGTTGGAGTTTCTGTCCCTGATGGCCCCTTCATGAATGGGGGGGGGCATCACGAGTCTATGGGTGTTTTCCCACGAGGGGAGTTGTGAGAAGCTCCAAACTGCAGAGAGTCTTCTGCAGGACAATTGAGACCTGTTGTTTGGCTCCAGGCCAATGATTCTGAGCAGGGTTCTAAGGATGGATGGCTGGTAGCCCACCTCGCATTCCAATTGTCTCCTGGCAGCAAGACAGGTTAGTCTCCTGGATCTGTGGGGAGCAACGGTGGACGCTGAGTTGAAATGGACACCCCTGGGGATGGATCCTAACGTGCTTTTGTGTCTATGGAGACTTTGGAATGAAGCGGTGGCACTGGGGCCCTAAAGGGTTCTCCTAAACAGAGGCTTTGACACAGCTCCAACGTGCAAGTTTCCCATGTGTAGATGAGATGTTTTCTGATGGGTGAGTCAAGAAACAGCAAGATGCTGCTTTTGAAATCCAGGCCTCTGAGGAGAGATGCCTGGAAACCAAAGCAATGGATCTGATTAGTGCCTAGGGGCCTGTTCTTCCTTTTTACCTCTGGTGACATCTGTCTATGGGTCTGAGTGCAGGTAGGTGCTCAGTTGGGCTCAGATTGCCCCTGTTTTTCCTGGGAAGCCACCACTATTGAGATGGATCACGGACTTTGGAGGTTTATCCTATTAAAAGAGCTGTGGCCATTGGAATGGGCACACACAATTCCCTTGGAGAGGGCAAGTACAGTCCTCAGGTTTGGCTCCAGGGGCCTGAGCCTGTAGGTTGTGTAGGCCAGGGCTGTTTGGACAGTTGTCTGAAAACACAAACTCGGCTTATGTTTCGGGTCATAGGTATGGCATGACTGATCTACAGACCATGAGGAGAACCCTTCGGGATTTGAAAGAAGGGCGAGTGTGAGGCTCCTACTCAAGGTTTTGTCTCTGGATATCGTGTCACTCATGTTCGTGGAATTTCTGGGTGACTTCATGGGAAATGGACGAGTCTTACTCTCTGGTGGTTTGGCCCCGTCCAAAAAGTTTGGGGTCATTCTGTGGGCTGAAAGAAGTCCTTTTTTTTGAGGTTGTTGTTTTTTCCTTTTTTAACTACAGGTGTCCCACCAAATGAGGGATTCCAGAGTAGAGCCCTGGGGAGAGGCGACTGGACAATAAGAAATCTGGTTAAAAATTGGGGCCTAGGGACATGTCAAGCCCATTATGACATCTAATGGTCCAGCCACTGAGAGGACTTACTAGAGGACAGGACTTATGCTGAGGGTCACAATGCGTGTGTATGCCCTCGTAACACTCAAGAATGGGTGGGGCCTCAGGGTGAATGCTGGTTTCTCCTAAACTGAACGTTGAACAACGTGCCAACCACAAGGGTTCTTGCCATGGGTAAAGCGGAGTTCTGATTTCTGCATCACACTCACCCCTGGGAAGTGATTGGAGATAAGGTCTCGGTTCTGAAGCCTGAAAACTGAGGTAGGGAAGAGATGATGACCTAAGGCCATGGCGGGTTTTATGTGCTCAGTGTGCCGTCAGCTTTCTGGGTGTTGGTCAGGAGGTCCGGGCTCAGGTTGTGTTCGACAGTGCATTAGTGCCCAGGTTAGACTATATAATTTGCGTAAAGTCGAGTGCTGTGTAGGTTTACCCTCATTTAAGGTGCCTGGGCAGCTCATGAGGCAATAATTTTTTTTCTAGAGGGCAGGCAGAGTGCTGCATTGTGGGTCCGCAATTGCCCAACTTGAGGGCTTCGGGGCCAGGAGTGTGAGGACGGAAGTCTGAGAAGACAAGCTAGACTTGGGTTTCGGGGGGGCTTGGCAGGTACCCCCTGCAGATCTGAACCAATATCTCATCCATCTGAAGTCAGGGCGAGGATCAGACGTTGGCTCAGGTTGGAGTTTCTGAGCATGACGGCCGCTTCATGAAGGGAGCAGAATCTCGAGGCCATTGAGGTTTTCCCACGTTGGGAGTTGTGGGATGCCCCCTTCAAGGATTCCTTCTGCGGGACAATTGAGACCTGTTGGACAGCTCCAGGACATCCCATATGGAATGACTCCAGAGCACGGTTCGCGGATGGATGCCTGGGAAGCCTGCCTCGCATTCCAATTGTCTCCTAGCAACAAGACAGTTTAGATCTGATGGCACTGCCTGAGCAACCGGGGTGGCTGACTTGAAAAGGACTTTCCTGAGGATGGGTCCTAATGTGTTTTTGTGTCCATGAGGGCCTTGGAATGGGGCGGTGGCACCGGGACCCTGAAGTACTCTCCTAAGCTTTGGACATGGCTCCCATGCACAGGTTTCCTTGTGGAGACGAGATGAGTTCTGATGGGTGCCTCAGGAAAACCCCTATGCTCGTATTGGAATCAGGCTTTTGAGGACACATGCCTGTAACCCAAAGCAATGGATCCTATTATGGCCTAGGTTCCTGTCTGGTTCAATCTTCTTCTCTGGGGACATCCATCTATGGTATGAGTGGAGGTCGATTATCAGCTGGTGTCAGACAGCCCTTGTTTGTTCCGGGCGACCCACACTATTGGGATGGCCTCAGGGACTTTGGAGGTTGCTCCTAATTTGTACGATTCTGGACCATGGAATGGGCAGAATTCCCATGGATTGGTAGGCACAGTCCTAATGTGTGGCTCCAGGGGCCCAGCCTGGAGGGTGTGTGGCCCAAGACTTTGAGGACAGAAGTTTGAAAACACATACTCAGCTTAGGTTTGGGGACGTACGTATGGCATGCCCGATCGACAAACCATGAGAAGAACTCTTCAGGATATGAAGAAAGTGCGAGTCTGAGGCGCTTGCTCAGGCTTTTGTCTCTGGATTTTGTATCAGCGATGGCCGTGGAATGTCGGGGAGGCCTCATGGGCCATGGACGAATCTTCCTCTCTGAGGATTTGGCCCGATTCCCAATTGCTTTTCGTCAATCTGTGGGATGGGAGGACTCATTTCAGTTTTGTTACCTCAGATGTCCCACCAAAAGAGGAATTCCAAAGCCACGTCGTGGGGAAGACTGAAGGGACAACACGAACTATGGTTAAAAATTGGGGCCTAGGGGCATGGCAAGCCCAATATGTTATCTCTTCATCCGGCCACTGAGTGACCTTACTTGAGGACTGGGCTCAGCCTGAGCGTCACAATGTGTGTTTGTGACCAATGTGGCCCGCCAGCATGGACGGGGCCTCATGGGCCACACGGGTTTCAACTACACTGAACGTTGGACAACATGCCAACCACAAAGTTTCTTGCCATGGGGAAGGAGTTCTGATTTCTGCATCACCTTCAACCCTGGGCAGTGATTGGAGATAAGGTATAGGTTCTGAAACCTGAAAACCGAGGTTGGGAAGAGATGACGACCTAAGGCCATGGCGGCTCGAAGTGCTCAGTGTGCCGACAGCTGTCTGGGAGGGGCCAGGGGGTCCAGGCTCAGGCTGTGTCAGAAAGGGCATTAGTGCCCTGGTCAGCCTATGCATTTGGGGTACAGCCAAGGTCGGTGCAGGTTGATCCTCATTTGGGGTTACTGGGTAGCCCCAGAGGACAATGTTTTTCTTCTGGAGGGCCGGCAGAGTGCTGCATTGTAGTTCTGGATTGCCAAACTGGGGGGCTTGTGGGCCAGTAGTCTGACGACAAAAGTCTGAGAACACAAGCTAGGCTTAGGTTTCTGGGTGAGGCCATGGCAGGCACAATCTACAGACCTGAATTGAGATCTCGTGCATCTGAAGTCAGGGTGAGGATCAGACGATCGCTCAGGTTGGAGTTTCTGTCCCTGATGGCCCCTTCATGAATGGGGGGGGGCATCACGAGGCCATGAGTGTTTTCCCACGAGGGGAGTTGTGAGAAGCTCCAAACTGCAGAGAGTCTTCTGCAGGACAATTGAGACCTGTTGTTTGGCTCCAGGCCAATGATTCTGAGCAGGGTTCTAAGGATGGATGGCTGGGTAGCCCACCTCGCATTCCAATTGTCTCCTGGCAACAAGACAGGTTAGATCTCCTGGATCTGTGGGGAGCAACCGAGGACGCTGAGTTGAAATGGACACCCCTGGGGATGGATCCTAACGTGCTTTTGTGTCTATGGAGACTTTGGAATGAAGCGGTGGCACTGGGGCCCTAAAGGGTTCTCCTAAACAGAGGCTTTGACACAGCTCCAACGTGCAAGTTTCCCATGTGTAGATGAGATGTTTTCTGATGGGTGAGTCAAGAAACAGCTAGATGCTGCTTTTGAAATCCAGGCCTCTGAGGAGAGATGCCTGGAAACCAAAGCAATGGATCTGATTAGTGCCTATTGGCCTGTTCTTCCTTTTTACCTCTGGGGACATCTGTCTATGGGTCTGAGTGCAGGTAGGTGCTCAGATTGCCCCTGTTTTTCCTGGGAAGCCACCACTATTGAGATGGATCAGGGACTTTGGAGGTTTATCCTATTAGAAGATTTGTGGCCTTTGGAATGGGCACACACAATTCCCTCTGAGAGGACAAGTACAGTCCTCAGGTTTGGCTCCAGGGGCCTGAGCCTGTAGGTTGTGTAGGCCAGGGCTGTTTGGACAGTTGTCTTAAAACACGCACCCTCCATGCTAGGGCCCCTGGAACCACACCTCAGGATTGTTCCTGCCCTCTCAAAGGGAATTCTTCATATTCCATTGGCCACAACCATATAAATCGGGAGAAATCTCCAATGTCCCTGGGACCATCCCAATATTGTAGGCTGCTCGGAACAAACAGGGGTGATCTGACACTAGCTGAGCAACTAGCTCCACACAGACTCGGAGACAGATGTCCCCAGAGAAGAACATTGAACTGGACAGGCCTCTAGGCCCTAATCAGATCCATTGCTTTGGTTTCCAGGCATCTCTTCTCAGAGGCCTGGTTTCCAATACCAGCCTATGGGGTTTCCATAGGCCCCTTCAGAGCAAGTCTTGTCTGCACATTGGAAACTTGCTCGAGGAACTATGTCAGAACCTCAGAGGTCTGGTTTTCAATACCACCATATGGGGGTTTCCTGAGGCATCAGTCAGAACAAATGTCTTCTCCACTAGGGAAACGTGCTCTTTCAAGGTGTGTCAAAACCTCTGGCTAGGAAAATCCTTCAGGGCCCCGGTGCCACCACCTCATTCCAAGGTCTCCATGGACACAATCCCACATTAGGACCCATCTGCAGGAGAGTCTATTTCAACTCAGTGCCCTTGGGTGCTCCCCTAGAGCCAGCAGATCGAACCTATCTTGTCACTAGGAGACAATTGGAATGTGAGGCGGGCTGGCTAGGCTTCCATCTGTAGAAACTACTCTGAAGTAATTCCATATGGGACGTCCTGGAGCCATCCAACAGGTCACAGCTGTCCTGCAGAAGGAATCCTTGCACTTTGGAGCACCTCACAACTCCCATCATGGGAAAAGCTCTGTGGCCTCGTGGTGCACCGTCCCCTTCATGAAAGAGCCATTTTGGACAGAAACTCCAACCTGAGCCAACGTCTAATCCTCGCCCTGACTTCAGATGCATGAAATCTTGATTCAACTCTGCAGAGTGTGCCTGCCGTAACCCTGCCCCGAAGCAAAACCTAGCTATTGTTCTCAGACTTCGTCCTCACACTCCGAGCCCACCAGCCCTCCAGTTAGGGATTTCTGGAGAGACACAATGCAGCACTCTGACTGCCCTCCAGAAGAGAAACGTTGTCCTATGGGGCTAACCAGAAACACCAAATGAGGATCAACCTGCATGCCACTTGACTCTACCCCAATTATACAGTTTCGCTTTGGCGTTAATGCCCTGTCTTGCACAGCCTGAGGTCTAAATTTTCAACCGACTCCCAGACAGCTGGCTGTACACTGAGCACATCAGACCCGCCATGGCTTTAGGTCATCATCTCTTCCCAACCTTGGTTTTCAGGCTTCAGAACCTAGACCTTATATATACTCACTACCCAGGGGTGAACGTGATGCAGAAATGAAACTCCTTCTTCCTCAAGGCAAGAAACCTTGTGGTTGGCATGTTTTCCAACGTTCAGTGTAGGAGAATCCAGTGTAGCCCATGAGTCCCCGCCCATGCTTGAGAACCGCAATGGGCACAAACACATTGGGACCCTCAGTGTGAGCCCTGTCCTCAAGTAAAGCCTCTCAGGGTCTGGACCAAGAACCCGCATTGCCATCCCTAGTCCCCCAATATTAATAAGAGGTTGAGAGTTCTGGTCACCCCTATTCAGGTCTCTGCTCTGGAACCCCTGAGGAAAAAAAATATTGAAGGGTCTCCTCCATCACCTGAATGAGCCCCAAAACTTGGGATCTGACCAAATCTTAAAAGAGAAAGAATCATCCATGGCCAAAGAGGCCATCCCGTCATTCCATGGCCACCATTGACACAAAATCTAGAGACAAAAGCCTGGAGATATGCCTCACACTTGCCCTTTGTTCATAGCCTGAAAAATTCTCCTCACGGTCTATAGATCAGGCATGTCATACCTACGTCCCCAAATCTAAGCTGAGTTTGGGTTTTCAGATTTCTGTCCCCACTGTCCTGGCCCACACACCCTCCAGGCTGGGGCCTCTGGAGCCATGCCTCACGACTGTGCCTGCCTTCTCCAAGCATATTCTGCCCATTCCATTGGCCACAACCCTAAAGATTAGGAGAACACTCAAACGTCCCTGAGGCCATCCCAATAGTGTTGGCCACTCAGGGCAAACAGGGTGATCTGTCCCAAGATGAGCAACTACCTCAACTCAGACCCATAGACAGATAACCCCAGAGAAGAAGATTGAACCGGACAGGCACCTAGGCCCTAATCAGATCCATTGCTTTTGATTCCAGGCATCTCTCCTCAGAGGCCTGGTTTCCAATACCAGCATATGTGTTCTTCAGGAGGTACCAGTCTGAACAAATCTCATTTCCACATGGGAAACATGCATTTTGGAGCTGTGTCACAACCTCCAGTTAAGGGAAACCTTCAGGCCCCAGCAGCCAACACCCCATTCCAAGGTCTCCATGGACACAAACCCGCATTATGACCCATCCGCAGGCGAGTCCATTTCAACACATCCCCTTTGGTTGCTCCCCAAAAGAAGCAGAACGAACCTGCCTTGTCACTAGGAGACAATAGGAATGTGAGGCGGGCACTCCAGGAATCCATCCTTAGAACCCTGCACTGCCGTGGTTCCGCATGGGACGTCCTGGAGCAATCTGACCGGTCTCGACTGTCCAGTAGAAGGAATCCTTGCCGATTGGAGCAACTTACAATGCCAATCGTGGGAAAGTCTCCATAGCCCCATGATGCCCCCCACCATCATGAAGGGGCCATCCTGAACAGAAACTTCAACCTGAGCCTACGTCTGATCCTCGCCCTGACTTCAGATGCATGAGATTTAGATTTAGCTCTACAGAGTGTGCCTGCCATGATCTTGACCCAAAACCTAAGCCTAGCTTGTGTTCTCTCACTTCCTTCCTCACAATTCTGGCCCACAAGCCCTCCAGTGTGAGAATTCCGTCGCCACAATGCAGCACTCTTCCTTCCCTCCAGAAGAAAAATGTTGCCCCTGGGGCTACCCAGAAACGCCAAATGAGGATCAATCTGCATGCCACTCAACTTTACTCCAATTATACAGTCTAAGCTTGGCACTAATGCCCTGTCTGACACAGCCTGAGCCTGGACCTCCTGGATGACACCCAGAAAGGTGGTGTCACACCTAAGGACTGTGCCAGTGCTCTCCAAGGGAACTCTGCCCGTTTCATTTGCCACAACCTTACAGATTAGGAGAAACCTCCAATTCCCAAGACCAGCCCAATAGTGTTGGCCTCCCCCAACAAACATGGGTGATCTGACACAAGCTGAGCAGTGACCTCCATTCTGAATCTTAGACAGAGACACTCAGAGGAGAATATTGAAAAGGACAGGCCCCTAGACCGTAATCAGATCCATTGCTTTGGATTCCAGGCATTGTTCCCCAGATGCTTGGTTTCCAATACCAGGTTGTGGGGGTTTCAGAACAAATCTCGTCTCTACATGGGAAACTTGCTCTTTGGAGCTGCATCAAAATCTCAGGTTAGGAGAATTCTTCAGGGCAACAGAGCCACTGCCCCATTCCAAGGGATCCATGGACACAAATCCACATCATGACTGATCCTCATGAGAGTCCATTTCAATTCAGCCCCCTTGGTTGTTCCCCCAGTGACAGCAGATCGAATCCTCCTTTTCACTAGGACACAACTGGAATGCAAGTTGGACTGCCCAGGCATCCATCATTAGAACTGTGCTTTGGAGCATTTCTTATGGGACGTCCTTGATCCATCCAAAAGGTCGTGACTGTCCCGCTGACGGAATCCTTGTGGTTTGGAGCATCACACACTCACAAAGTTGGAAATCTTCCATGGTTTCCTGATGCCCCCCCACCTTCATGAAGGGGACATCATGTACAGAAACTCCAACCTAAGCCAACATCTGATCCTCGCCCTGACTTCAGATGCACGAGATCTCATTTCAGGTCTGTAGAGTGTGCCTGCCATGTCACCGCTGCGAATTCTAAGCTGAACTTGTGTTCTCAGACTTCTGTCCAAAAACACCTGGCCCACAAGCCCTGAAGTTGGCATTTCTGGAGCCAGAATGCAGCACTCTGCTAGCCCTCCAGAAGAAAATCTTTGCCCTATGGGGCCAACCAGAAACCCCAAATGAGGACCAACCTTCACATCACTCGACTGTACCCCAATTATACAGTCTAGCCTGGGGACTAATGCCCTGCCTGACACAGCCTGAGCCCAGACCTCATGATGGACACAGACATCTGGCCGCACACTAAGTGCATCGGACCCACCATGGCCTTAGGTCGTCATCTCTTACCAACCTCGGTTTTCAGGCTTCAGAATCTAGGCCTTATCTCTACTCACTGCCATGCCGTGTACGTGATGCAGAAATCAGAACTCCTCCTTCCCCATGACCAGAAACCCTGTGGTTGGCATGTTGTCCAACGTGCAGTGTAGGAGAAACCAGCATGGCCCATGAGGCCTCAGACATGCTTGAGGGCTGCGATGGGCACAAACACACATTAGGACCCTAAGCATGAACCCTGGCCTCAAGTAAAGCCTCTCCGGGGCTGGACCAAGAGCCCACATATGGAGATTACCATGCCCCTACTCCCCAAACCTTAACCAGTGCTTGAGAAGTCTAGTCACCCCTACTCAGATCTCTTCTCTAGAATCCCTCCTTGGTGGGACACATGAGGTTAAAAAAAAAATAGAGAAAGGACTCCTACCGTCCAAAGAATGACCGCAAACACTTGGAATTGGGCCAAATTCACAGAGAGAAATACTCGTCCATGGCTGATGAGGCCATCCTGACATTCCACGGCCACCATTGACACAAAATCCGGAGACAAAAGCCTGAAAAAGCGCCACACACTCGCCCTTTGTTCAAAGCCTGAAAAATTCTCACGGTCTGTAGATCGGGCCTGCCATACCTATGTCCCCAAACCTAAGCCAACTTTGTGTTTTCAGACTTCTGTCTCCATTGTCCTGGCCCACGCACCCTCAAGGCTTGGCCCCATGGAGCCACACCTCAGGACTGTGCCTGCCCTCTCCATGGGAATTCTGCTCATTCCTTTGGCACAATCTGACAGATTAGGAGAAACATTCGAAGTCCCCGAGGCCACCCCAATATTGTAGGATGTCCGGGACAAACAGGGACCATCTGCCACAAGCTGAGCCACTACCTCCAATCAGACCTGTAGATAGATATCCATAGAAAAGAAGATTGAACAGGACAGGCACCTAGGCCCTAAACGGATCCATTGCTTTTGTTTTCACGTATCTCTCCTCAGAGGCCTGGATTCCAATACCAGCACATGAGGGTTTCTGGAGCTACCAATCAGAACAAATCGCATGCCACATGGGAATCATGCTATATGGAACTGTGTCTAAATCTCCAGTTAGGAGAAAATTTCACGTCACTGGAGCCACCGCCCCATTCCAATGTCTCAATGGACACAATCCCACATTATGACCCATCCTCAGGAGAGTCCATTTCAACTGAAACCTGGCGGTTGCTCACCCAGTGCCAGCAGATCAAACCTGCTTTGTCACTAGGAGACAATTGGAATGCGAGTTTGTTGCCCAGGTATCCGTTGTTAGAACTCTGCTCTGGAGAAATTCCTAATGGGGTGTCCTTGATCCATTCAACAGGTCTCAACTGTCCTGCAGAAGGAATCCTTGTAGTTTGCAGCATCACACACTCGCACCGTGGGAAAACCTCCATGGCCTCGTGATGCCTCCACCTTCAGGTAGAGGACATCATGGACAGAAACTCCCGTCTGATTCGCCCTGACTTCAGATGCATGAGATCTCAATTCAGCTCTGCAGAGTGTGCCTGCCTTGTCCTCCCCCCAAAACCTAAGCCAGCTCGCGTTCTCAGACTTCTGTCCTCACACTCCTGGCCCACAAGCCTTCCACTTTGGGAATTCTGGAGCCAAAATGCAGCACTCTGCCTGCCCTCCAGAAGAGAGACTTTGCCCTAGGGGTCTACCCAGAAACATCAAATGAGGATCAACCTGCAATTCTCTAGACTGTACCCCAATTATACAGTCTAGCCTGGGTACTAATGCCCTGTCTGACACAGCCTGACCACAGACCTCGTGAACGACACCCAGACACCTGGCCTCACACTGAACACATCGAACATGCCATGGCCTTAGGTCATCATCTCTTCCCAACCTTGGTCTTCAGGCTTCAGAACCTAGACATTATCTCCACTCACAACTAAGTGATGTACGTGATACAGAAATCAGAACTTCACCTTCCCCATGACCAGAAACCTTGTGGTTGGCATTTTGTCCAACGTTCAGTATATGAGAACCCAGCATGGCCAATGAGGCCTCAGACATGCTTGAGGGCTGCGATGGGCACAAACACACATTAGGACCCTAAGCATGAACCCTGGCCTCAAGTAAAGCCTCTCCGGGGCTGGACCAAGAGCCTGCATATGGGACTTGCCATGCCCCTACTCCCCCAATCCTAGCCAGAGCTTGAGAAGTCTAGTCAACCTTATTCAGAGCTCTTTTCTGGAATCCCTCTTTGGTGGAACACATAAGGAAAAAAAAAAAAAAAAAAAAAAACCAAGATAAAGAAAAAAAAAAAGTAAGGACTCCTACCATCCAAAGAATGACCCCAAACACTTGGAATCTGGCCAAATCCACAGAGAGAAATACTCGTCCATGGTCGATGAGGCCAGCCTGACATTCCACGGCCACCATTGACACAAAATCAGGAGACAAAAACCTGAAAAAGCGCCACACACTTGCCCTTTGTTCAGAGCCCCCAAAATTCTCAAGGTCTGTAGATCGGGCCTGCCATACCTATGTCCCCAAACCTAAGCCGAGTTTGTGTTTTCAGACTTCTGTCTCCATTGTCCTCACCCACACACCCTAAAGGCTGGGCCCCATGGAGCCACACCTCAGGACTGTGCCTGCCCTCTCCAAGGGAATTCTGCTCATTCATTTGGCACAACCTGACAGATTAGGAGAATCATCCAAAATCTCTGAGGCCATCCCAATAGTGTAGGATGTCCTGGACATACAGGGACCCTCTGGCACAAGCTGAGCCACTACCTCCAATCAGAACCTTAGACAGATATCCATAGAAAAGAATATTGAACAAGACAGGCACCTAGGCCCTAATTGGATCCATTGCTTTTGTTTTCAGGCATCTCTCCTCAGAGGCCTGGATTCCAATACCAGCATAAGGGGGTTTCCAGAGCTACCTATCAGAAAAAATCTCGTCTCCACATGGGAATCTTGCTCTATGGAGTTGTGTCATAACCTCCAGTTAGGAGAAAACTTCAGGTCACTGGAGCCACTGCCCCATTTGAATATCTCCATGGACACAATCCCAAATTATGACCCATCCTCAGGAGAGTCCATTTCAACTAAACCCCCTCGGTTGCTACTCCAGAGCCAGCAGATTGAATCTGCCTTGTCGCTAGGAGACAATTGAAATGCGAGTTGGGCTCTTCAGGCATCCATCCTTAGAACCCTGCTCTTGCGTCGTTCCTTATGGGACATCCTTGAGCCATCCAACAGGTCTCGACTGTCCCACAGGAGTCCTTGTGCATGGACCACCTAACAACTCATATCATGGAAAGCTTCCAAGGTCACATGATGCCCCCAATCTTCATGAAGGCAGATCATGGAAAGAAACTCCAACCTGAGCCAACAGCTGATCTTCGCCTTGACTTCAGATGCACGAGATCTTGATTCAGCTCTTCAGAGTGTACCTGCTGTGCCCTCACCCCAAAACCTAAGCGTAGCTAGTGTTCTCCGACTTCCGTCCTCACTCTCCTGGACCACACGCCCTCTATTTTGGGATTTCCGATGACACAGTGCTGCACTCTGCCTGCCCTCTAGAAGAAAAATATTGCCCTATGGGTCTACCCAGAAACCTCAAATGAGGATAAACCTGCACGTCACTCAACTGTACACCAATTATATAGTCTATCCTGTGCACTAATGCCCTGTCTGACAGAACCTGAGGCCTGAATTCCCAACTGACACCCAGACAGCTTGCAGTACACTGAGAACATCTGAACCGCCATGGCCTTAGGTCGCCATCTCTTTCCAACTTCGGTTTTCAGGCTACAGAATCCTAGACCTTATCTCTACTCACTTCCCATGGGTGAACGTGATGCAGAAATCAGAACTCCTCCTTCCCTCTCGCCAGAATCTTGTGGTTGGCATCTTGTCCAACGTTCAGTGTAGGACCCCTGTAGGGCCTACAGGGGTAGTAGTAGGGCCCCTGAGGGTAGTGTAGGGTCCCTGAGGCCCTGCCTATGCTTAAGATCTGCGGTGGGCTCAAACACACATTGGGACCCTCAGTTTGAGCCCTGTCCTCAAGTAAAGCCTCTCAGTGGCTGGACCATGAGCCCGCATATGGGGCCTGCCATGCCCCAAGTCACCCAATCTTAACCAGAGGTAGAGACATCTAGTCACCTCTACTCAGGGCTCTGCTCTGGAATCCCTCTTTGGTGGGACATTTGAGGTAAATAAACACAGAAAGGACTCCTCCCACTCACAGAATGACCCCAATCACTTGGGATTGGGCCATCCCAAGTGATTGGGGTCCAGAGAGAAAGACTCGTCCATGGCCCATGAGGCCAGCCCGACATTCCACGGCCACTATTGACACAAAATCCAGAGACATAAGCTTCAGCAAGCGTTCACACTCACCCTTAGGTCATAGCCCAAAAAATTCTCCTCATAGTCTGTAGATTGGGCCTGCCATACCTACGTCCCCAAACCTAAGCCGAGTTTGTGTTTTCAGACTTCTATCCTGACATCCCTGTCCCACACACCCTCCAGACTGAGGCCCCTGGAGCCACACCTCAGGACTGTGCCTGCCCTCTCCAAGGAAATTCTTCCCATTCCATTGGCCACAACCCTACAGATAAGGAGAAACCTCCAAAGTCCCAGAGGCCATTCCAATAGTGTAGGCCACCCAGGACAAAGAGGGGCGATCTCTCACAAGCTGAGCAACGACGTCAACTCACCCGTAGACAGATAACCCAAGAGAAGAAGATTAAACTGGACTGGCCCCTAGAATGTAATTGGTTCCATTGCTTTTTTTTCTAAGCATCTCTCCTCAGAGGCCTGTTTTCCAATACCAGCATATGGGGGATTCCAGAGATACCAATCAGAACAAATCTTGTCTTCACATGGGAAACTTATCCTTTGGAGCTCTGTAAAAGCCTCCAGTTAGGAGAAACCTTCAGGTAGCCGGAGCAACCGCCCTATTCCAAGGTCTCCATGGACACATACCCGCATTATGACCATTCGGCAGGAGAGTACATTTCAACTCAGCCCCGTCGATGACTCCCCCAGAGGCAGAATATCAAACCTGCCTTGTCGCTAGGAGACAACTGGAATGCAAAGCAGACTCTCTAGGCATCCATCCTTGGAATCCTGCTCTGGCGCCGTTCCATATGGGATGTCCTGGAGCCTTCCAACAGGTCTTGACTGTCCCACAGAAGGAATCCTTGCAGATTGGAGCATCTCACAACTCCTATCGTGGGAAAACCTACATGGCCTCATGAGATGCTCCCCTTTATAAAGGGGCCATCATGGACAGAAACTCCAACCTGAGCCAACTTCTGATGCATTGCTTTGGTTTCTAGGTATCTCTCCTCAGAGGCCTGGTTTCCAATATCAGAATATGGGGGTTTCCTAAGGAAACAATCAGAACAGATCTCATCTCCACATGGGAAACTTGCTCTTTGGAGCTGTGTCAATACCTCAGGTTAGGAGGATCCTTCAGGGCGCTGGCACCATGGCCCAATCCCAAGGTCTCCAAGGACACAAATTTACATTATGATCCATTCTCAGGAGAGTCCATTTCAAATCAGCCCCCTCGGCTGCTCACCCAGAGCCAGCAGATCAAACCTTCCTTGTCACTAGGAGAGAGTTAGAATGGGAGGCGGGCTGCCCAGGCATCCATCCTTAGAACCCTGCTCTGGAGAACTTCTTTATGGGACGTCTTGAATCCAACCAACCTGTCTTGACTGTCTCACAGAATGAATCCTTGTGGTTTGAAGCATCACACAATAACAGTGTGAAAAAACCTCCATTTCCTCATGATGCCCCACACCTTCATAAATGGGCCATCACGGACAGAAACTCCATCCTAAGCCAAAGTCTGATCCTCGCCCTGAATTCAGAAGCATGAGATTTCGATTCAGCACTTGAGAGTGTGCCTGCTGGGCCCTCGCCCAAAACCTAAGCCTAACTTGTGTTCTCAGAATTCCGTCCTCAGAATCCTGGCCACACCCCTCCAGTTTGGCAATTCTGGAGACACAATGCAGCACTCTGCCTGCCCTCCAGAAGAAAAATGTTGCCCTATAGGGCTAACCAGAAACGCCAAATGAGTAACAACCTGCATGCCACTCGACCATACCCCAATTATACAGTCTAGCCTGTGCACTAAAGCCCTGTCTGACACAGCCTGAGGGCAGACCTCCAGTCCAACACCAGGACAGCTGGCCGTACACTGAGCATATCAAACCCACAATGGCTTTAGGCCATCATCTCTACCCAACCTCAATTTTCACCTTCAGAACCTAGACCTTATCTACACTCACTGCTCAGGAGTGAACGTAATGCAAGAATCAGAACTTCTCCTTCGCCATGGCAAGAAACCTTGTGGTTGGCATGTTGTCCAACGTTCATTGTAGGAGAAAGCAGCATGGACTATGAGGTCCCACCTATCCCTGAGGGCCACAATTTGCACAAACACATATTGTGACCCTCAGCGTGAGCCCTATCCTCATGTGAAGCCTCTTAGTGACTGGAACAACAGCCCACATATGGGGCTTGCCAAGCCCCTAGTCACCCAATCTCAACCAGAGTTCGAGATGTCTAGTCACCCGACTCAGGGCTCTACTCTGGAATCCCTCTTTGGTGGGACACCTGAGGTAAAAAAAAAATACAGAAAGGACTCTTCCCATCCACAGAATGATCCCACCCCCTTGGGATAAGGCCAAATCACCAGAGAAAGAATTGTCCATGGCCCTTGAGGACACCCCGACATTCCACGGCCACCGTTGACACAAAATCCAGAGACAAAAGCCTGAGCAAGCGCCACATACTCGCCCTTTGTTCATAGCCCGGAAAATTCTCACGGTCTGTAGATCGAGCCTTCATACATACATTTTCAAACCTAAGCTGCGTTTGTGTTTTCAGACTTCTGTCCCCACAGTCCTGGCCCACACACCATCCAAGCTGGGGCCCCTGGAGCCACACCTCAGGACTGTGGCTTCCCTCTCCAGGGGAATTCTGCCATTTCCATTGGCCACAACCCTATAGATTAGGAGAAACCTCCAATCTCCCCGAGGCCATCCGAATAGTGTTGGTTGCCCAGGACAAACAGGGATGATCTTTCACAAGTTAGGAAACTACCTCCACTCAGACCCAGAGACAGATATCCCCATAGAATAAGATTGAACTGGACAGGCACTTAGGCTCTAATCAGATCCATTGCTTTTGTTTCCAGGCATCTCTCCTCAAAGGCCTGGTTTCCAGTACCAGCATAGGGGGATTACTGAGGCACTCATCAGAAAAATCTCGTCTCCACATAGGAAATGTACTCTTTGGAGCTCTATAAAAACCTCCGTTTAGGAGAATCTTTCAGGGCCCCGGATCAAGCGCCCCATTCCAAGGTCTCCATGGACTTAAACCAACATTATGATCTGTCCTCGGGAGTGTCCATGTCAACTCAACCCCCTTGGTTTCTCCCCCAGGGCCTGCAGATCAAACCTGCCTTGTTGCTAGGAGACAACTAGAATGGGAGGTGGGCTGCCTAGGCATCAATCCTTAGAACCCTACTCTGGAGTCATTCCATATGGGACATCCTAGAGCCATCCAACAGGTCTCAAGTGTCCCACAGAAGGAATATTTGCAGTCTGGAGCATCTCACAACTCCCATTGTGGGAAAATCTACATGGCCTCTTGAGACGCTCCACTTTTAAAGTGGCCATCATGGACAGAAACTCCAACCTGAGCAAACGTCTGATATTCGCCCTGACTTCAGGTGCATGAGATCATGATTCAGCTCTGCAGAGTGTGCCTTCTGTGCCCTCACCCCAAAAACTAAGCCTAGCTTGTGTTCTCAGACTACAGTCCTCACACCCCTGGCCCAAAAGCCCTACAGTTTGGCAATACTGGGGCCACAATGCAGCACTCTGCCTGCCCTCCAGGAGAAAAAACGTTGCCTTATGGAACTACCTCGAAACCCGAATGAGGATCAATTGAACGCCACTCGACTGCACCCCAAATATACAGTCTACCCTGTCTAATGCCTTGTCTGACACAGCATGAGCCCACACCTCCAGACCTACACTCAACCGCTGGCCGCACACTGAGCTCATTGGACCCAACAGGTCCTTAGGTCTTCATCTCTTCCCAACCTCGGTTTTCGGGTTTCAGAACCTAGACCTAAACTCCAATCACTGTCCAGGGGTGAACGTGATGCAGAAGTCACAACTCTTCCTACGCCATGGCCAGAAACCTTGTGGTTGGCATATTCTCCAACGTTCAGTGTCGAAGAATCCAGCGTGACCCATGAGGCCCTTCCCATGCTTGAGGGCCTTGTTGGCAAAAATAGGAATTGTGACCCTCAGCATGAGCCCTGTCCTCAAGGAAGGCCTCTCAGTGTCTGAATCAAGAGCCCACATATTGGACTTGCCATGCCCCTAGGCCCCCAAACTAAAACAGAGGTGGGGTTGTCCAGTTGTCCCTCCCGAGGACTCTGCTCTGGAATCCCTCTTTTATTGGGACACATGAGGTACAAAAAATAAAATAAAATAAAATAAAAAACAGAAAGGACTCCTCCCATCCCACAGAACGTACCCAAACTCTTGGGATTGGGTCAAATCCTCAGAGAAGGAAAGCCGTCCACAACCCATGAGGCCACGCCAGCATTCCACCCACATTGTTGACACAAATCCAGAGACAATATCTGAGCAAGCACCTCAAACTCACACTTTTTCATATCCTGAAGTGTTATCAAGGTCTGTAGATTGGGCGTGCCAAAACTATGTCCCCAATCCTAAGCAGAGTTTGTGTTTTCAGATTTTTGTCCCCACAGGCCTGGCCCACACACCCTCAAGGCTGGGCCCCTAGAGCCAAACTCAGAACTTTGCCTGCCCTCTCCAGGGGATTTCTGCCAATTCCATTGACCACAACACTATAGATTAGGAGAAACTCCAAAGTCCCGAGGCCATTCCAATATTATAGGTCGCCCAGGACAAACAGGGGCGATCTGACACAATCTGAGCAACTACCTCACCTCAGATACTTAGACACGTATCCCCAGCAAGAGATTGAACCGGACAGGCACCTAGGCTCTAATCATATCCATTGCTTTTGTTTCCAGTCATCTCTCCTCAGAGGCCTGGTTTCCAATACCAGCATATGGGAGATTCCTTAGGCACTCATCAAAACAATTCTCTTCTTTACATAGGAAACATACTCTTTAGAGCTCCATCAAAACCTCCGGTTATGAACATCCCTCAAGGACCCGGAACAAGACCCCATTCCAAGGTCTCCATGGACACAAATGCACATTATGACCCATCCTCAACTCACCCATTTCAACACACCCGATTCGGTTGCTCCCCTAGATCAGGCTGATTGAACTTGCCTTGGCTCTATGAGACACCTGGAATGGGAGGCAGGCTGCCCAGGCATCCAGCCTTAGAACCCTGCTCTGGATAACTTCCTTATGGGATGTCCTGGAGCCATCCAACAGGTCTCAACTGTCCCACAGAAGGAATCATTGCGGTTTGGAGCATCTCACAATTCCCATCGTGGAAAAACCTCCATGTCCTCGTGACACCCTCCCCTTCATGAAGGGGCCGTCATGAACAGAAACTCCGACCTAAGCCAACGTCTGATCCTAGCTCTGTCTTCAGGTATACGGGATCTCGAATCATCTCTGCAGAGGGTGCCTGCCGTCCCCTCACCCCGAAATCTAAGTCTGGCTTGTGTTCTCAGAATTTTTTCCTCACACTCCTGGCCCACAAGCCTTCCAGTTTGGGAATTCTGGAGCCACTATGTGGCACTGTGACTTCCCTCCAGAAGAAAAACGTTGCCCTCTGGGGCTACCCAGTAACCACAAATGAGTACCATCCTGCACGAAACTCGACTGCACCCCAATGATACAGTCTAGCCTGGGCACTAATTCCCGGTCTGCCAAAGCCTGAGCCTGCACCTCCCAACCCACACTCAACATCAGTCCTAACACTGAGCACATCACACACACCCTGGCCTTAGGTCTTCATCTCTTCCCAAGCTCAGTTTTCAGGCTTCAGAACCTAGACCTTAAATCCAATCACAGTCCAGAAGTGAAAGTGTTGCAGAAATTAGAACTCCATCCTCCCCATGGCCAGAAAACTTGTGGTTCCCATACTGTGCAACGTTCAGTGTAGGAGACACCAGCATGGTACATTAGGCCACGCCCTGACTTGAGGGGCTCCTTGGGCACAAAAACACATTGTGAAACTCAGTGTGAGACCTATCCTCAAGGAAGGCCTCTCAGTGTCTGGACCAAGAGCCCACATATGGGGCTTGCCATGTTCTTAGGTCCCAATGTTAACCAGAGGTCTGGTTGTCCAGTTGCCCCCACCCAGGACTCTGCTCTGGAATTCCGTCTTTTGGTGGTCCACCTGAGGTAAAAAAAAAAAAAAAAAAAAAAAAAAAAAAAAAAAAAAATAAACAAAAAAAAAAAAAACAGAAAGGCCTCCTCCCTTCCGACCGAATGACCCCAAACTCTTGGGATCGGGTCAAATCCCCAGAAAGGGAGCCTCATCGATAGCCCATGATGACACCCCGACATTCCATGGCAATCGGTGACACATTTCCAGAAAAAAAAAAAAAAAAGCATGAGCAAGCACCTCACATTCGCCCTTTGTTCATATGCCGAAGAGTTCTCCTCACGGTCTATAGATCGGGCCGGCCATACCTACATCCCCCAACCTAAGTGGAGTTTGTGTTTTCAGACTTTTGACCAAATAGCCCTGGACCACACACGCTCCACACTTGGGTCCCTGGAGCCACACCTCAGGACTGTGCACCCTTTCAAGGGAATTCTTCCCATTCCATTGACCACAACCTTGCAAATGAGGAAAAACCTCCAAAGTCACCGAGGCCATCCCATAGTGTAGGCCGCCCAGGACAAACAGGGGTGATCTCAAACCAGCTGAGCAACTACCTCCACTCAGAAAACAGATGTCCCCAGAGAAGAATATTGAAACGGACAGGCCCCTAGGCCCTAATCAGATCCATTGCTTTGGTTTCCAGGCATCTCTCCTCAGAGGCCTCGTTTCCAATACCAGCATATGGTGGTTTCCTGAGGCACCAATAAGAACAAATCTCGTCTCCCCATGGAAAACTTGCTCATTGGAGCTTTGTCATAACCTCTGGTTAGGAGAATCCTTCACGGCCCTGGTGCCACTGCCCCATACCAAGATCTCCATGGACTCAAACCAACATTAAGACCATCCTCAGGAAAGTCCATTTCAACTCAGCCCCCTCTGTTGCTACCCCAAGCCAGCAGATCAAACGTTTCTTGTTGCTAGGAGACAATTGGAATGTGAGGCTGGCTGCCCAGGCATCCATACTTAGAACCCTGTTCTGGAAAAATACCTTATAAGACGTCCTGGAGCCATCCAACAAATCTTAATTGTCCCACAGAAGGAATCCTTGCGGTTTGGAGCATCTCACAACTCCAATAGTGGGAAAACCCCCATGGCCTCATAATGCCCCCCCTTCCTGAAGGGGCCAACATGGACAGAAACTCAAACCTGAGCCAAAGTCTGAACCTCGACCTGACTTCAGACGCATGAGAACTCACTTCAGCTCTGCAGAGTGTGCCTGCCATGTCCTTGCCCCGAAACCTAAGCCTAGCTTGTGTTCTCAGACTTCCGTCCTCACTCTCCTGGCCCACAAGCCCTCCAGTTTGGGAATTCCGAAGCCACAATGCAGCACTCTGCCTGCCCTCCAGAAGAAATACTTTGCTCTATCCTGCTAATAAGAAACCCCAAATGATTTTCTAATGCATGCCACTCGATTGTAAAGCAATTATACAGCCCACCCTGTATACTAATGCCCTGTCTGGCACAGCCTGAGACAAGACATCCCAAACGACACCCAGACAGCTGGCCCCAACCTGGACACATAGGACCCGCTATTGCTGTAGGTCGTCATCTCTTCCCAACCTCGGTTTTCAGGCTTCAGAACCTAGACCTTATCTCCAATCACTGCCCAGGGGTGAACGTGATGCAGAAATTAGAATTCCTCCTTCCCCATGGCCAGAAACCTTGTGGTTGGCATGTTGTCCAACGTTCAATGTGGGAAAACCTGCATTGTCCGAAAGGCCACGCCAGTGCTTGAGGGCCGCCTAGGGCACTGACATGCATTGTGACCTGCAGCGTGAGTCCCGTATTAAAGTAACGCCTCTCAGTGGCTGGACCAAGATCCTGCATATGGGGCTTGTCATATCCATAGGCCCCCAGGCTTAACCAGAGGGCGAGTATTCCAGTTGTCAGTACCCACTGCTATGCTCTAGAATCCCTCTACTGGGGGGACACATGAAGCAGAAAACAGGACACTTCCCTTCCCACAGAATGACCCCAAAGTCTTGGGGGCTGGACAAACTACCAGAGAGGGAGACTTCTACGACCCATGAGGCAACTCCTACATTAAACGGCCATTGTGGACAAAACATCCAGAGACAAAAGCCTGAGCGACTGCCTCCCTCTCACCCTTCTTTCATATCCAGAGGAACTCCCCTCATGGACTGTAGATCAGGCCTGCCGTAACCTCGGCCCCAAACCTGAGCTGAGTTAGGGTTTTTGGATGTCTGTCTGCACAGCCATGGCCCACACAGCCTCCAGGCTGGGGTCTCTGGAGCCACACCACAGTACTGTGCCTGCTCTCTCCTAAGAAACTGCCCATTCCATTGGCCACAACTCTACAAAATAGTAGAAACCTCAAGGTCCCCAAGGACATCCCACTACCGCAAGCCGCACTGGACAAATAGGGGCATTATGACACAAGCTGAGCAACTACTACCTCCATGCAGACACACAGACAGATATCCGCAGAGACAGAAGATTGAACCAGACAGGCCCCTAGGCCCTATTATGAACTCTTGCTTTGGTGTCCAGGTATCACTCCTCAGAGGCCTGGGTTCGAAGACCAGCATACGGGGCTTTCCTGAGGCACCAGACAGAAGACCTCTCATCTCCACATGGGAAGCTTCCTTGTTGGAGTTGTGTCAAGCCCTTCGGGTAGGAGAATCCTGCAGAGTCCCTTAGCTACTGCCACATTCCAAGGTCTCCATGGCCAACAACCCACATTATGACTCATCCCCATGAGAGTCCATTTAAACTCAGCCTTCTGGGTAGCTCACCCAAGAGCCCGCAGATTGAGCATGCCTTGTCACGACCAGGCAATGGGAAGGTGAGTTGGCGTTTCTCGGCATCCATGCTTAGGGCCCTGATCTCGAGTTTTTCTGTATGGGGCATCCTGGAACCATCCAATAGTACTCGACTGTCCTGAAGAAGGAAACTTTGAAGTTTGGAGCAGCTCACAACTCCCAGCGTATGGAAACCTCCCTGGCCTCATGACGCCCCCACCCCCTTCAGGAAGGGGCCGTCATGGACACAAACTCCAGCTTGAGGCAACATCTGATACTCGCCCTGACCTCACCTGCAGGAGATCTCGATTCAGCCTCTGCAGAGTGGGCCTGCCATGCTCTTGGCCCCAAAACTCGTGCTAGCTTGTGTTTTCAGACTTCCTTCCTCACAATCCTGGCCACACCCCTCCAGTTTGGCAATTCTGGAGACACAATGCAGCACTCTGCCTGCCCTCCAGAAGAAAAATGTTGCCCTATAGGGCAAACCAGAAACGCCAAATGAGTAACAACCTGCATGCCACTCGACCATACCCCAATTATACAGTCTAGCCTGTGCACTAAAGCCCTGTCTGACACAGCCTGAGGGCAGACCTCCAATCCAACACCCAGACAGCTGGCCGTACACAGAGCATATCACACCCACAATGGCTTTAGGCCATCATCTCTACCCAACCTCAGTTTTCACCTTCAGAACCTAGACCTTAACTCCACTCACTGCTCAGGAGAGAACGTGATGCAAGAATCAGAACTTCTCCTTCGCCTGGGCAAGAAACCTAGTAGTTGGCATGTTGTCCAATGTTCATTGTAGGAGAAAGCAGCATGGACTATGAGGCCCCACCTATCCCTGAGGGCCACAATGTGCACAAACACACATTGTGACCCTCAGCGTGAGCCCTATCCTCATGTAAAGCCTCTTAGTGACTGGAACAACAGCTCAAATAAGGGGCTTGCCAAGCCCCTCGTCCCCCAATCTCAACCAGAGTTCGAGATGTCAAGTCACCCCTACTCAGGGCTCTACTCTGGAATCCCTCTTTGGTGGGACACCTGAGGTAAAAAAAAAAAAAATACAGAAAGGACTCTTCCCATCCACAGAATGAACCCAACCACTTGGGATCAGGCCAAATCATCAGAGAAAGAATTGTCCATGGCCCTTGAGGACACCCCGACATTCCACGGCCTCCGTTGACAAAAAATCCAGAGACAAAAGCCTGAGCAAGTGCCACATACTCGCCCTTTGTTCATAGCCCGGAAAATTCTCACGGTCTGTAGATCGAGCCTTCATACATACATCCCCAAACCTAAGCTGAGTTTGTGTTTTCAGACTTCTGTCCCCACAGTCCTGGCCCACACAACATCCAAGCTGGGGCCCCTGTAGCCATACCTCAGGACTGTGGCTTCCCTCTCCAGGGGAATTCTGCCATTTCCATTGGCCACAACCCTATAGATTAGGAGTATCCTCCAATCTCCCCGAGGCCATCCGAATAGTGTTGGCTGCCCAGGACAAACAGGGATGATCTTTCACAAGTTAGGAAACTACCTCCACTCAGACCCAGAGACAGATATCCCCATAGAATATGATTGAACTGGACAGGCACTTAGGCCCTAATCAGATCCATTGCTTTTGATTCCAGTCATCTCTCCTCAGAGGCCTGGTTTCCAATACCAGCTTATGGGAGATTCCTTAGGCACTCATCAAAACAATTCTCTTCTCTACATAGGAAACATACTCTTTAGAGCTCCATCAAAACCTCCGGTTATGAACATCCCTCAAGGCCCCGGATCAAGCACCCCATTCCAAGGTCTACATGGACACAAATGCACATTATGACCCATCCTCAACTCACCCATTTCAACATACCCGCCTCGGTTGCTCCCCTAGATCCAGCAGATCGAACTTGCCTTGGCTCTATGAGACACCTGGAATGGGAGGCAGGCTGCCCAGGCATCCATCCTTAGAACCCTGCTCTGGATAACTTCCTTATGGGATGTCCTGGAGCCATCCAACAGGTCTCGACTGTCCCACAAAAGGAATCATTGTGGTTTGGAGCATCTCACAATTCCCACCGTGGGAAAACCTCCATGTCCTCGTGACACCCTCCCCTTCATGAAGGGGCCGTCATGGACAGAAACTCCGACCTAAGCCAACTTCTGATCCTAGCTCTGTCTTCAGGTATACGGGATCTCGAATCATCTCTGCAGAGGGTGCCTGCCGTCCCCTCACCCCGAAATCTAAGTCTGGCTTGTGTTCTCAGAATTTTTTCCTCACACTCCTGGCCCACAAGCCTTCCAGTTTGGGAATTCTGGAGCCACTATGTGGCACTGTGTCTTCCCTCCAGAAGAAAAACGTTGCCCTTTGGGGCTACCCAGTAACCACAAATGAGTACCATCCTGCACGAAACTCGACTGCACCCCAATGATACAGTCTAGCCTGGGCATTAATTCCCTGTCTGCCACAGCCTGAGCCTGCACCTCCCAACCCACACACAACAGCTGGCCGAACACTGAGCACATCAGACACACCATGGCCTTAGGTCTTCATCTCTTCCCAAGCTCAGTTTTCAGGCTTCAGAACCTAGACCTTAAATCCAATCACAGTCCAGAAGTGAAAGTGTTGCAGAAATTAGAACTCCATCCTCCCCATGGCCAGAAAACATGTGGTTGCCATATTGTGCAACGTTCAGTGTAGGAGAAACCAGCATGGTACATTAGGCCACGCCCTGACTTGAGGGGCTCCTTGGGCACAAAAACACATTGTGAAACTCAGTGTGAGACCTATCCTCAAGGAAGGCCTCTCAGTGTCTGGACCAAGAGCCCACATATGGGGCTTGCCATGTTCTTAGGATCCAATGTAAAAAAGAGGTCTGGTTGTCCAGTTGCCCAAACCCACGACTCTGCCCTGGAATCCCTCTTTTGGTGGTCCTCCTGAGGTTAAAAAAAAAAAAAAAAAACACAGAAAGGCCTCCTACCTTCCGACAGAATGAACCTAAACTCTTGGGATCGGGTCAAATCCCCAGAAAGGGAGCCTCATCGATGGCCCATGAGGACACCTCGACATTCCATGCCAATCGGTGACACATTTCCAGAAAAAAAAAAAAAAGCATGAGCAAGCACCTCACATTCACCCTTTTTTCATATCCCGAAGAGGTCTCCTCACGGTCTATAGATCGGGCCGGCCATACCTACATACCACAACCTAAGTGGAGTTTGTGTTTTCAGACTTTTGTCCAAATAGCCCTGGATCACACTCGCTCCACACTTGGGGCCCTGGAGCCACACCTCAGGACTGTGCTTCCCTTTCAAGGGAATTCTTCCCATTCCATTGGCCACAACCTTGCAAATGAGGAAAAACCACCAAAGTCACCGAGGCCATCCAAATAGTGTAGGCCGCCCATGACAAACAGGGGTGATCTCAACAGCTGAGCAACTACCTCCACTCAGACAACAGATGTCCCTAGAGAAGAATATTGAACCGGACAGGCCCCTAGGCCCTAATCAGATCCATTGCTTTGGTTTCCAGGCATCTCTCCTCAGAAGCCTCGTTTCCAATACCAGCATATGGTGGTTTCCTGAGGCACCAATAAGAACAAATCTCGTCTCCCCATGGAAAACTTGCTCATTGGAGCTTTGTCATAACCTCTGGTTAAGAGAATCCTTCAGGGCCCTGGTGCCTATGCCCCATACCAAGGTCTCCATGGACTCAAACCAACATTAAGACCATCCTCAGGAAAGTCCATTTCAACTCAGCCCCCTCTGTTGCTACCCCAAGCCAGCAGATCAAACGTTTCTTGTTGCTAGGAGACAATTGGAATGTGAGGCTGCTGCCCAGGCATCCATACGTAGAACCCTGTTCTGGAAAAATACCTTATAAGACGTCCTGGAGCCATCCAACAAATCTTAATTGTCCCACAGAAGGAATCCTTGCGGTTTGGAGCATCTCACAACTCCAATAGTGGGAAAACGCCCATGGCCTCAAAATGCCCCCCTTCCTGAAGGGGCCAACATGGACAGAAACTCAAACCTGAGCCAAAGTCTAATCTTCGACCTGACTTCAGACGCATGAGATCTCAATTTAGCTCTGCAGAGTGTGCCTGCCATGCCCTTGCCCTGATACCTAAGCCTAGCTTGTGTTCTCAGACTTCAGTCCTCACTCTCCTGGCCCACAAGCCCTCCAGTTTGGGAATTCCGAAGCCACAATGCAGCACTCTGCCAGCCCTCCAAAGAAAAACTTTTCCCTATGCTGCTAATAAGAAACCCCAAATGATTTTCTAATGCATGCCACTCGATTGTAAAGCAATTATACAGCCCACCCTGTATACTAATGCCCTGTCTGGCACAGCCTGAGACAAGACATCCCAAACGATACCCAGACAGCTGGCCCCAACCTGGACACATAGGACCCGCTATGGCTGTAAGTAGTCATCTCTTCCCAACCTCGGTTTTCAGGCTTCAGAACCTAGACCTTATCTCCAATCACTGCCCAGGGGTGAACGTGATGCAGAAATTAGAATTCCTCCTTCCCCATTGCCAGAAACCTTGTGGTTGGCATGTTGTCCAACGTTCAATGTGGGAAAACCTGCATTGTCCGAAAGGCCACGCCAGTGCTTGAGGGCCGCCTAGGGCACAGACATGCATTGTGACCTGCAGCGTGAGTCCCGTATTAAAGTAACGCCTCTCAGTGGCTGGATCAAGATTCTGCATATGGGGCTTGTCATATCCATAGGCCCGCAGGCTTTACCAGAGGGCGAGTATTCCAGTTGTCAGTACCCACTGCTATGCTCTAGAATCCCTCTACTGGGGTGACACATGAAGTACAAAACAGGACACTTCCCTTCCCACAGAATGACCCCAAACTCTTGAGGGATGGACAAACTACCAGAGAGGGAGACTTCTACACCCATGAGGCAACTCCTACATTAAACGGCCATTGTGGACAAAACATCCAGAGACAAAAGCCTGAGCGACTGCCTCCCTCTCACCCTTCTTTCATATCCAGAGGAGCTCCCCTCATGGACTGTAGATCAGGCCTGCCGTAACCTCGGCCCCAAACCTGAGCTGAGTTAGGGTTTTTGGATGTCTGTCTGCACAGCCATGGCCCACACAGCCTCCAGGCTGGGGTCTCTGGAGCCACACCACAGAACTTTGCCTGTTCTCTCCTAAGAAACTGCCCATTCCATTGGCCACAACTCTACAAAATAGTAGAAACCTCAAGGTCCCCAAGGACATCCCACTACCGCAAGCCGCACTGGACAAATAGGGGCATTATGACACAAGCTGAGCAACTACTACCTCCATGCAGACACACAGACAGATATCCGCAGAGACAGAAGATTGAACCAGACAGGCCCCTAGGCCCTATTATGAACTCTTGCTTTGGTGTCCAGGTATCACTCCTCAGAGGCCTGGGTTCGAAGACCAGCATACGGGGCTTTCCTGAGGCACCAGACAGAAGACCTCTCATCTCCACATGGGAAGCTTCTTTGTTGGAGTTGTGTCAAGCACTTCGGGTTGGAGAATACTGCAGAGTCCCTTAGCTACTGCCACATTCCAAGGTCTCCATGGCCACCAACCCACATTATGACTCATCCTCAGGAGAGTCCATTTAAACTCAGCCTTCTGGGTAGCTCACCCAAGAGCCCGAAGATTGAGCGTGCCTTGTCTCGACCAGGCAATGGGAAGGTGAGTTGGCGTTTCTCGGCATCCATGCTTAGGGCCCTGCTCTCGAGTCTTTCTGTATGGGGCATCCAGGAACCATCCAATAGTACTCGACTGTCCTGAAGAAGGAAACTTTGAAGTTTGGAGCAGCTCACATCTCCCAGCGTAGGGAAACCTCCCTGGCCTCATGACGCCCCCACCCCCTTCAGGAAGGGGCCGTCATGGACACAAACTCCAGCTTGAGGCAACATCTGATAATCGCCCTGACCTCACCTGCAGGAGATCTCGATTCAGCCTCTGCAGAGTGGGCCTGCCATGCTCTTGGCCCCGAAACTCGTGCTAGCTTGTGTTTTCAGACTTCCTTCCTCACAATCCTGGCCACACCCCTCCAGTTTGGCAATTCTGGAGACACAATGCAGCACTCTGCCTGCCCTCCATAAGAAAAATGTTGCCCTATAGGGCTAACCAGAAACGCCAAATGAGTAACAACCTGCATGCCACCTGACCATACCCCAATTATACAGTCTAGCCTGTGCACTAAAGCCCAGTGTGACACAGCCTGAGGGCAGACCTCCAGTCAAACACCCAGACAGCTGGCCGTAACACAGAGATTATCACACCCACAATGGCTTTAGGCCATCATCTCTACCCAACCTCAGTTTTCACCTTCAGAACCTAGACCTTATCTCCACTCACTGCTCAGGAGTGAACGTGATGCAAGAATCAGAAATTCTCCTTCGCCTTGGTAAAAACCTAGTGGTTGGCATGTTGTCCAATGTTCATTGTGGGAGAAAGCAGCATGGACTTGAGGCCCCACCTATCCCTGAGGGCCACAATTTGCACAAACACACATTGTGACCCTCAGCGTGAGCCCTATCCTCATGTAAAGCCTCTTAGTGATTGGAACAACAGCCCACATATGGGGCTTGCCAAGCCCCTAGTCCCCCAATCTCAACCAGAGTTCGAGATGTCTAGTCACCCCTACTCAGGGCTCTTCTCGGGAATCCCTCTTTGGTGGAACACTTGAGGTAAAAAAAAAAAAATACAGAAAGGACTCTTCCCATCCACAGAATGATCCCAACCACTTGGGATCAGGCCAAATCACCAGAGAAAGAATTGTCCATGGCCCTTGAGGACACCCCGACATTCCACGGCCACCATTGACACAAAATCCAGAGACAAAACCCTGAGCAAGCGCCACATACTCGCCCTTTGTTCATAGCCCGGAAAATTCTCACGGTGTGTAGATCGAGCCTTCATACATACATCCCCAAACCTAAGCTGAGTTTGTGTTTTCAGACTTCTGTCCCCACAGTCCTGGACCACACACCATCCGAGCTGGGGCCCCTGAATCCACACATCAGGACTGTGGCTTCCCTCTCCAGGGGAATTCTGTCCATTTCCATTGGCCACAACCATATAGATTAGGAGAATCCTCCAAACTCCCCCAGGCCATCCGAATTGTGTTGGCTGGCCAGGACACACAGGGATGATCTTTCACAAGTTAGGAAACCACCTCCACTCAGACCCAGAGACAGATATCCCCATAGAATAAGATTGAACTGGACGGGCACTTAGGCCCTAATCAGATCCATTGCTTTTGATTCCAGTCATCTCTCCTCAGAGGCCTGGTTTCCAATACCAGCATATGGGAGATTCCTTAGGCACTCATCAAAACAATTCTCTTCTCTACATAGGAAACATACTCTTTAGAGCTCCATCAAAACCTCCGGTTATGAACATCCCTCAAGGCCCCGGATCAAGCACCGCATTCCAAGGTCTACATGGACACAAATGCACATTATGACCCATCCTCTACTCACCCATTTCAACACACCCGCCTCGGTTGCTCCCCTAGATCCAGCAGATCGAACTTGCCTTGGCACTATGAGAAACCTGGAATGGGAGGCAGGCTGCCCAGGCATCCATCCTTAGAACCCTTCTCTGGATATCTTCCATATGGGATGTCCTGGAGCCATCCAACAGGTCTCGACTGTCCCACAGCAGGAATCATTGTGGTTTGGAGCATCTCACAATTCCCATCGTGGGAAAACCTCCATGTCCTCGTGACACCCTCCTCTTCATGAAGGGGCCGTCATGGACAGAAACTCCGACCTAAGAAAACGTCTGATACTAGCTCTGTCTTCAGGTATACGGGATCTCGAATCATCTCTGCAGAGGGTGCCTTCCGTCCCCTCACCCCGAAATCTAAGTCAGGCTTTTGTACTCAGAATTTTTTCCTCACACTCCAGGCCCACAAGCCTTCCAGTTTGGGAATTCTGGAGCCACTATGTGGCACTGTGTCTTACCTCCAGAAGAAAAACGTTTCCCTCTGTGGCTACCCAGTAACCACAAATGAGTACCATCCTGCACGAAACTCGACTGCACCCCAATGATACAGTCTAGCCTGGGCACTATTTCCCTGTCGGCCACAGCCTGAGCCTGCACCTCCCAACCCACACTCAACAGCCTGCCGAACACTGAGCACATCAGACACACCATGGCCTTAGGGCATCATCTCTTCCCAACCTCAGTTTTCAGGCTTCAGAACCTAGACCTTAAATCCAATCACAGCCCAGGAGTGAAAGTGTTGCAGAAATTAGAACTCCATCTTCCCCATTGCCAGAAAACTTGTGGTTCACATACTGTGCAACGTTCAGTGTAGGAGAAACCAGCATGGTACATTAGGCCACGCCCTGACTTGAGGTGCTCCTTGGACACAAAAACACATTGTGAATCTCAGTGTGAGACCTATGCTCAAGGAAGGCCTCTCAGTGTCTGGACCAAGAGCCCACATATGGGGCTTGCCATGTTCTTAGGTCCCAATGTTAACCAGAGGTCTGGTTGTCCAGTTGCCCCCACCCACGAATCTACTTTGGAATCCCTCTTTTGGTGGTCCACCTGAGGTAAAATAAATAAATAAATAAATAAATAAATAAATAAATAAATAAACGAAAAAAACAGAAAGGCCTCCTCCCTAACGACAGAATGACCCCAAACTCTTGGGATCGGGTCAAATCCCCAGAAAGGGAGCCTAATCGATGGCCCATGAGGACAAACCGACATTCCATGGAAATCGGTGAAACATTTCCAAAAAAAAAAAAAAAAAAAAAAAGCATGAGCAAGCACCTCACATTCGCGCTTTGTTCATATCCCGAAGAGGTCTCCTCACGGTCTATGGATCGGGCCGGCCATACCTACATCCCCCAACCTAAGTGGAGTTTGTGTTTTCAGACTTTTGTCCAAATAGCCCTGGACTACACACGCTCCACACTTCGGTCCCTGGAGCCACACCTCAGGACTGTGCTTCCCTTTCAAGTGAATTTTTCCCATTCCATTGGCCACAACCTTGCAAATGAGGAAAAACCTCCAAAGTCACCGAGGCCATCCCAATAGTGTAGGCCGCCCAGGACAAACAGGGGTGATCTCAAACCAGCTGAGCAACTACCTCCACTCAGACAACAGATGTCCCCAGAGAAGAATATTGAACCGGACAGGCCCCTAGGCCCTAATCAGATCCATTGCTTTGGTTTCCAGGCATCTCTCCTCAGAGGCATCGTTTCCAATACCAGCATATGGTGGTTTCCTGAGGCACCAATAAGAACAAATCTCGTCTCCCCATGGAAAACTTGCTCATTGGAGCTTTGTCATAACCTCTGGTTAGGAGAATCCTTCAGGGCCCTGGTGCCACTGCCCCATACCAAGGTCTCCATGGACTCAATCCAACATTAAGACCATCCTCAGGAAAGTCCATTTCAACTCAGCCCCCTCTGTTGCTACCCCAAGTCTGCAGATCAAACGTTTCTTGTTGCTAGGAGACAATTGGAATGTGAGGCTGGCTGCCCAGGCATCCATACTTAGAACGCTGTTCTGGAAAAATACCTTATAAGACGTCCTGGAGCCATCCAACAAATCTTAATTGTCCCACAGGAGGAATCCTTGCGGTTTGGAGCATCTCACAACACCAATAGTGGGAAAACCCCCATGGCCTCATAATGACCCCCTTCCTGAAGGGGCCAACATGGACAGAAACTCAAACCTGAGCCAAAGTCTGAACCTCGACCTGACTTCAGACGCATGAGATCTCAATTCAGCTCTGCAGAGTGTGCCTGCCATGTCCTTGCCCCGAAACCTAAGCCTAGCTTGTGTTCTCAGACTTCCGTCCTCAATCTCCTGGCCCACAAGCCCTCCAGTTTGGGAATTCCGAAGCCACAATGCAGCACTCTGCCAGCCCTCCAAAGAAAAACTTTGCCCTATGCTGCTAATAAGAAACCCCAAATGATTTTCTAATGCATGCCACTCGATTGTAAAGCAATTATACAGCCCACCCTGTATACTAATGCCCTGTCTGGCACAGCCTGAGACAAGATATCCCAAACGCCACCCAGACAGCTGGCCCCAAACTGGACACATAGGACCCGCTATGGCTGTAGGTCGTCATCTCTTCCCAACCTCGGTTTTCAGGCTTCAGAACCTAGACCTTATCTCCAATCACTGCCCAGGGGTGAACGTGATGCAGAAATTAGAATTCCTCCTTCCCCATGGCCAGAAACCTTGTGGTTGGCATGTTGTCCAACGTTCATTGTGGGAAAACCTGCATTGTCCAAAAGGCCACGCCAGAGCTTGAGGGCCGCCTAGGCACTGACATGCATTGTGACCTGCAGCGTGAGTCCCATATTAACGTAATGCCTCTCGGTGGCTAGACCAAGATCCTGCATATGGGGCTTGTCATATCCATAGGCCCCCAGGCTTAACCAGAGGGCGAGTATTCCAGTTGTCAGTACCCACTGCTATGCTCTAGAATCCCTCTACTGGGGGGACACATGAAGCAGAAATCAGGACACTTCCCTTCCCACAGAATGACCCGAAACTCTTGGGGGCTGGACAAACTACCAGAGAGGGAGACTTCTACGACCCATGAGGCAACTCCTACATTAAACGGCCATTGTGGACAAAACATCCAGAGACAAAAGCCTGAGCGACTGCATCCCACTCACCCTTCTTTCATATCCAGAGGAACTTCCCTCATGGACTGTAGATCAGGCCTGCCGTAACCTCGGCCCCAAACCTGAGCTGAGTTAGGGTTTTTGGATGTCTGTCTGCACAGCCATGGCCCACACAGCCTCCAGGCTGGGGTCTCTGGAGCCACACCACAGTACTGTGCCTGCTCTCTCCTAAGAAACTGCCCATTCCATTGGCCACAACTCTACAAAATAGTAGAAACCTCAAGGTCCCCAAGGACATCCCACTACCGTAAGCCGCACTGGACAAATAGGGGCATTATGACACAAGCTGAGCAACTACTACCTCCATGCAGACACACAGACAGATATCCGCAGAGACAGAAGATTGAACCAGACAGGCCCCTAGGCCCTATTATGAACTCTTGATTTGGTGTCCAGGTATCACTCCTCAGAGGCCTGGGTTCGAAGTCCAGCATACGGGGCTTTCCTGAGGCACCAGACAGAAGACCTCTCATCTCCACATGGGAAGCTTCCTTGTTGGAGTTGTGTCAAGCCCTTTGGGTTGGAGAATACTGCAGAGTCCCTTAGCTACTGCCACATTCCAAGGTCTCCATGGCCACCAACCAACATTATGACTCATCCTCAGGAGAGTCCATTTAAACTCAGTTTTCTGGGTAACTCACCCAAGAGCCCGCAGATTGAGCGTGCCTTGTCTCGACCAGGCAATGGGAAGGTGAGTTGGCGTTTCACGGCATCCATGCTTACGGCCCTGCTCTCGAGTCTTTCTGTATGGGGCATCCTGGAACCATCCAATAGTACTCGACTGTCCTGAAGAAGGAAACTTTGAAGTTTGGAGCAGCTCACAACTCCCAGCGTAGGGAAACCTCCCTGGCCTCATGACGCCCCCACCCCCTTCAGGAAGGGGCCGTCATGGACACAAACTCCAGCTTGAGGCAACATCTGATACTCGCCCTGACCTCACCTGCAGGAGATCTCGATTCAGCCTCTGCAGAGTGGGCCTGCCATGCTCTTGGCCCCAAAACTCGTGCTAGCTTGTGTTTTCAGACTTCCTTCCTCACAATCCTGGCCACACCCCTCCAGTTTGGCAATTCTGGAGACACAATGCAGCACTCTGCCTGCCCTCCAGAAGAAAAATGTTGCCCTATAGGGCTAACCAGAAACGCCAAATGAGTAACAACCTGCATGCCACTCGACCATACACCAATTATACAGTCTAGCCTGTGTACTAAGCCCTGTCTGACACAGCCTGAGGGCAGACCTCCAGTCCAACACCCAGACAGCTGGCCGTACACAGAGCATATCACACCCACAATGGCTTTAGGCCATCATCTCTACCCAACCTCAGTTTTCACCTTCAGAACCTAGACCTTATCTCCACTCACTGCTCAGGAGTGAACGTGATGCAAGAATCAGAACTTCTCCTTCGCCTTGGCAAGAAACCTAGTGGTTGGCATGTTGTCCAATGATCATTGTAGGAGAAAGCAGCATGGACTATGAGGCCCCACCTATCCCTGAGGGCCACAATGTGCACAAACACACATTGTGACGCTCAGCGTGAGCCCTATCCTCATGTAAAGCCTCTTAGTGACTGGAACAACAGCACACATATGGGGCTTGCCAGGCCCCTAGTCCCCCAACCTCAACCAGAGTTCGAGATGTCTAGTCACCCCTACTCAGGGCTCTACTCTGGAATCCCTCTTTGGTGGCACACCTGAGGTAAAAAAAAAAAATACAGAAAGGACTCTTCCCATCAAAGAATGATCCCAACCACTTGGGATCAGGCCAAATCATCAGAGAAAGAATTGTCCATGGCCCTTGAGGACACCTCGACATTCCGCGGCCACCGTTGACACAAAATCCAGAGACAAAAGTCTGAGCAAGCGCCACATACTCGCCCTTTGTTCATAGCCCGGAAAATTCTCACGGTCTGTAGATCGAGCCTTCATACATACATCCCCAAACCTAAGCTGAGTTTGTGTTTTCAGACTTCTGTCCCCATAGTCCTGGCCCACACACCATCCAAGTTGGGGCCCCTGGAGCCACACCTCAGGACTGTGGCTTCCCTCTCCAGGGGAATTCTGCCATTTCCATTGGCCACAACCCTATAGATTAGGAGTATCCTCCAATCTCCCCGAGGCCATCCGAATAGTGTTGGCTGCCCAGGACAAACAGGGATGATCTTTCACAAGTTAGGAAACTACCTCCACTCAGACCCAGAGACAGATATCCCAATAGAATATGATTGAACTGGACAGGCACTTAGGCCCTAATCAGATCCATTGCTTTTGATTCCAGTCATCTCTCCTCAGAGGCCTGGTTTCCAATACCAGCATATGGGAGATTCCTTAGGCACTCATCAAAACAATTCTCTTCTCTACATAGGAAACATACTCTTTAGAGCTCCATCAAAACCTCCGCTTATGAACATCCCTCAAGGCCCCGGATCAAGCACCCCATTCCAAGGTCTACATGGACACAAATGCACATTATGACCCATCCTCAACTCACCCATTTCAACACACCCGCTTCGGTTGCTTCCCTAGATCCAGCAGATCGAACTTGCCTTGCCTCTATGAGACACCTGGAATGGGAGGCATGCTGCCCAGGCATCCATCCTTAGAACCCTGCTCTGGATAACTTCCTTATGGGATGTCCTGGAGCCATCCAACAGGTCTCGACTGTCCCACAGAAGGAATCATTGCGGTTTGGAGCATCTCACAATTCCCATCGTGGGAAAACCTCCATGTCCTCGTGACACCCTCCCCTTCATGAAGGGGCCGTCATGGACAGAAACTCCGACCTAAGCCAATTTCTGATCCTAGCTCTGTCTTCAGGTATACGGGATCTCGAATCATCTCTGCAGAGGGTGCCTGCCGTCCCCTCACCCCGAAATCTAAGTCTGGCTTGTGTTCTCAGAATTTTTTCCTCACACTCCTGGCCCACAAGCCTTCCAGTTTGGGAATTCTGGAGCCACTATGTGGCACTGTGTCTTCCCTCCAGAAGAAAAACGTTGCCCTTTGGGGCTACCCAGTAACCACAAATGAGTACCATCCTGCACGAAACTCGACTGCACACCAATGATACAGTCTAGCCTGGGCATTAATTCCCTGTCTGCCACAGCCTGAGCCTGCACCTCCCAACCCACACTCAACAGCTGGCCGAACACTGAGCACATCAGACACACCATGGCCTCAGGTCTTCATCTCTTCCCAACCTCAGTTTTCAGGCTTCAGAACCTAGACCTTAAATCCAATCAAAGTCCAGGAGTGAAAGAGTTTCAGAAAATAGAACTCCTTCTTCCCATGGCCAGAAAACTTTTGGTTGCCACATTGTGAAACTCAGTGCGAGACCTTTCCTCAAGGAAGTCCTCTCAGTGTCTGGACCAAGAGCCCACATATGGGGCTTGCCATGTTCTTAGGTCCCAATGTTAACCAGAGGTCTGGTTGTCCAGTTGCCCCCACCCACGACTCTGCTCTGGAATCCCTCTTTTGGTGGTCCACCTGAGTTTAAAAAATAAATAAATAAATAAATAAACAAAAAAAAGAACTGAAAAGCCTCCTCCCTTCCGACAGAATGACCCCAAACTCTTGGGATACGGTCAAATCCCCAGAAAGGGAGCCTCATCGAAGGCCCATGAGGACACCCCGACATTCCATGGCAATCGGTGACACATTTCCAGAAAAAAAAAAAAAAGCATGAGCAAGCACCTCACATTCGCCCTTTGTTCATATGCCGAAGAGTTCACCTCACGGGGTCTATAGATCGGGCCGGCCATACCTACATCCCCCAACCTAAGTGGAGTTTGTGTTTTCAGACTTTTGACCAAATAGCCCTGGACCACACACGCTCCACACTTGGGTCCCTGGGGCCACACCTCAGGACTGTGCTTCCCTTTCAAGGGAATTCTTCCCATTCCATTGGCCACAACCTTGCATATGAGGAAAATCCTCCAAACTCACCGAGGCCATCCCAATAGTGTAGGCCGCCCAGGACAAACAGGGGTGATCTCAAACGAGCTGAGCAACTACCTCCACTCAGACAACAGATGTCCCCAGAGAAGAATATTGAACCGGACAGGACCCTAGGCCCTAATCAGATCCATTGCTTTGGTTTCCAGGCATCTCTCCTCAGAGGCCTCGTTTCCGATACCAGCATATGGTGGTTTCCTGAGGCACCAATAAGAACAAATCTCGTCTCCCCATGGAAAACTTGCTCATTGGAGCTTTGTCATAACCTCTGGTTAGGAGAATCCTTCAGGGTCCTGGTGCCACTGCCCCATACCAAGGTCTCCATGGACTCAATCCAACATTAAGACCAGACTCAGGAAAGTCCATTTCAACTCAGCCCCTTCTGTTGCTACCCCAAGCCAGCAGATCAAACGTTTCTTGTTGCTAGGAGACAATTGGAATGTGAGGCTGGCTGCCCAGGCATCCATACTTAGAACGCTGTTCTGGAAAGATACCTTATAAGACGTCCTGGAGCCATCCAACAAATCTTAATTGTCCCACAGAAGGAATCCTGGCGGTTTGGAGCATCTCACAACTCCAATAGTGGGAAAACCCCATGGCCTCATAATGCCCCCCCTTCCTGAAGGGGCCAACATGGACAGAAACTCAAACCTGAGCCAAAGTCTGAACCTCGACCTGATTCAGACGTATGAGATCTCAATTCAGCTCTGCAGAGTGTGCCTGCCATGTCCTTGCCCTGAAACCTAAGCCTAGATTGTGTTCTCAGACTTCCGTCCTCACTCTCCTGGCCCACAAGCCCTCCAGTTTGGGAATTCCGAAGCCACAATGCCGTACTCTGCCTGCCCTCCAGAAGAAATACTTTGCTCTATGCTGCTAATAAGAAACCCCAAATGATTTTCTAATGCATGCCACTCGATTGTAAAGCAATTATACAGCCCACCCTGTATACTAATGCCCTGTCTGGCACAGCCTGAGACAAGACATCCCAAACGACACCCAGACAGCTGGCCCCAACCTGGACACATAGGACCCGCTATGGCTGTAGGTCGTCATCTCTTCCCAACCTCGGTTTTCAGGCTTCAGAACCTAGACCTTATCTCCAATCACTGCCCAGGGGTGAACGTGATGCAGAAATTAGAATTCCTCCTTCCCCATGGCCAGAAACCTTGTGGTTGGCATGTTGTCCAACGTTCAATGTGGAAAAACCTGCATTGTCCGAAAGGCCACGCCAGTGCTTGAGGGCCGCCTAGGGCACTGACATGCATTGTGACCTGCAGCGTGAGTCCCGTATTGAAGTAACGCCTCTCAGTGGCTGGACCAAGATCCTGCATATGGGGCTTGTCATATCCATAGGCCCCCAGGCTTAACCAGAGGGCGAGTATTCCAGTTGTCAGTACCCACTGCTATGCTCTAGAATCCCTCTACTGGGGGGACACATGAAGCAGAAATCAGGACACTTCCCTTCCCACAGAATGACCCCAGACTCTTGGGGGCTGGACAAACTACCAGAGAGGGAGACTTCTACGACCCATGAGGCAACTCCTACATTAAACGGCCATTGTGGACAAAACATCCAGAGACAAAAGCCTGAGCGACTGCCTCCCTCTCACCCTTCTTTCATATCCAGAGGAACTCCCCTCATGGACTGTAGATCAGGCCTGCCGTAACCTCGGCCCCAAACCTGAGCTGAGTTAGGGTTTTTGGATGTCTGTCTGCCCAGCCATGGCCCACACAGCCTCCAGGCTGGGGTCTCTGGTGCCACACCACAGTACTGTGCCTGCTCTCTCCTAAGAAACTGCCCATTCCATTGGCCACAACTCTACAAAATAGTAGAAACCTCAAGGTCCCCAAGGACATCCCACTACAGCAGCCGCACTGGACAAATAGGGGCATTATGACATAAGCTGAGCAACTACTACCTCCATGCAGACACACAGACAGATATCCGCAGAGACAGAAGATTGAACCAGACAGGCCCCTAGGCCCTATTATGAACTCTTGCTTTGGTGTCCAGGTATCACTCCTCAGAGGCCTGGGTTCGAAGACCAGCATACGGGGCTTTCCTGCGGCACCAGACAGAAGACCTCTCATCTCCACATGGGAAGCTTCCTTGTTGGGGTTGTGTCAAGCCCTACGGGTTGGAGAATCCTGCAGAGTCCCTTAGCTACTGCCACATTCCAAGGTCTCCATGGCCACCAACCCACATTATGACTCATCCTCAGGAGAGTCCATTTAAACTCAGCCTTCTGGGTAGCTCACCCAAGAGCCCGCAGATTGAGCATGCTTGTCTTGACCAGGCAATGGGAAGATGAGTTGGCGTTTCTCGGCATTCATGCATACGGCCCTGCTCTCGAGTCTTTCTGTATTGGGCATCCTGGAACCATCCAATAGTACTCGACTGTCCTGAAGAAGGAAACTTTGAAGTTTGGAGCAGCTCACAACTCCCAGCGTAGGGAAACCTCCCTGGCCTCTTGACGCCCCCACCCCCTTCAGGAAGGGGCCTTCATGGACACAAACTCCAGCTTGAGGCAACATCTGATACTCGCCTGATCTCACCTGCAGGAGATCTCGATTTAGCCTCTGCAGAGTGGGCCTGCCATGCTCTTGGCCCCAAAACTCGTGCTAGCTTGTGTTTTCAGACTTACTTCCTCACAATCCTGGCCACACCCCTCCAGTTTGGCAATTCTGGAGACACAATGCAGCACTCTGCCTCCCCTCCAGAAGAAAAATGTTGCCCTATAGGGCTAACCAGAAACGCCAAATGAGTAACAACTGCATGCCACTCGACCATACCCCAATTATACAGTCTAGCCTGTGCACTAAAGCCCTGTCTGACACAGCCTGAGGGCAGACCTCCAGTCCAACACCCAAACAGCTGGCCGTACACAGAGAATATCACACCCACAATGGCTTTAGGCCATCATCTCTACCCAACCTCAGTTTTCACCTTCAGAACCTAGACCTTATCTCCACTCACTGCTCAGGAGTGAACGTGATGCAAGAATCAGAACTTCTCCTTCGCCTGGGCAAGAAACCTAGTAGTTGGCATGTTGTCCAATGTTCATTGTAGGAGAAAGCAGCATGGACTATGAGGCCCCACCTATCCCTGAGGGCCACAATGTGCACAAACACATATTGTGACCCTCAGCGGGAGCCCTATCCTCATGTAAAGCCTCTTAGTGACTGGAACAACAGCCCACATATGGGGCTTGCCAAGCCCCTAGTCCCCCAATCTCAACCAGAGTTCGAGATGTCAAGTCACCCCTACTCAGGGCTCTACTCTGGAATCCCTCTTTGGTGGGACACCTGAGGTAAAAAAAAAAAATACAGAAAGGACTCTTCCCATCCACAGAATGAACCCAACCACTTGGGATCAGGCCAAATCATCAGAGAAAGAATTGTCCATGGCCCTTGAGGACACCCCGACATTCCGCGGCCACCGTTGACACAAAATCCAGAGACAAAAGCCTGAGCAAGCGCCACATACTCGCCCTTTGTTCATAGCCCGGAAAATTCTCACGGTCTGTAGATCGAGCCTTCATACATACATCCCCAAACCTAAACTGAGTTTGTGTTTTCAGACTTCTGTCCCCACAGTCCTGGCCCACACAACATCCAAGCTGGGGCCCCTGTAGCCACATCTCAGGACTGTGGCTTCCCTCTCCAGGGGAATTCTGCCATTTCCATTGGCCACAACCCTATAGATTAGGAGTATCCTCCAATCTCCCCGAGGCCATCCGAATAGTGTTGGCTGCCCAGGACAAACAGGGATGATCTTTCACAAGTTAGGAAACTACCTCCACTCAGACCCAGAGACAGATATCCCAATAGAATATGATTGAACTGGACAGGCACTTAGGCCCTAATCAGATCCATTGCTTTTGATTCCAGTCATCTCTCCTCAGAGGCCTGGTTTCCAATACCAGCATATGGGAGATTCCTTAGGCACTCATCAAAACAATTCTCTTCTCTACATAGGAAACATACTCTTTAGAGCTCCATCAAAACCTCCCCTTATGAACATCCCTCAAGGCCCCGGATCAAGCACAGCATTCCAAGGTCTACATGGACACAAATGCACATAATGACCCATCCTCAACTCACCCATTTCAACACACCCGCCTCGGTTGCTCCCCTAGATCCAGCAGATCGAACTTGCCTTGGCTCTATGAAACACCTGGAATGGGAGGCAGGCTGCCCAGGCATCGATCCTTAGAACCCTGCTCTGGATAACTTCCTTATGGGATTTCCTGGAGCCATCCAACAGGTCTCGACTGTCCCACAGAAGGAATCATTGCGGTTTGGAGCATCTCACAATTCCCAACGTGGGAAAACCTCCATGTCCTCGTGACACCGTCCCCTTCATGAAGGGGCCGTCATGGACAGAAACTCCGACCTAAGCCAACTTCTGATCCTAGCTCTGTCTTCAGGTATACGGGATCTCGAATCATCTCTGCAGAGGGTGCCTGCCGTCCCCTCACCCCGAAATCTAAGTCTGGCTTGTGTTCTCAGAAATTTTTCCTCACATTCCTGCCCCACAGGAATTCTGGAGCCACATGTGGCATTGTTTCTTCCCTCCAGAAGAAAAACGTTGCCCTCTGGGGCTACCCAGTAACCACAAATGAGTACTATCCTGCACGAAACTCGACTGCACCCCAATGATACAGTCTAGCCTGGGCACTATTCCCTGTCTGCCACAGCCTGAGCCTGCACCTCCCAACCCACACTCAACAGCTGGCCGAACACTGAGCACATCAGACACACCATGGCCTTAGGTCTTCATCTCTTCCTAACCTCAGTTTTCAGGCTTCAGAACCTAGACCTTAAATCCAATCAAAGTCCAGGAGTGAAAGTGTTGCAGAAAATAGAACTCCTTCTTCCCCATCGCCAGAAAACTTTTGGTTGCCATATTGTGCAACGTTCAGTGTAGGAGAAACCAGCATGGTACATTAGGCCACGCCCTGACTTGAGGGGCTCCTTGGGCACAAAAACACATTGTGAAACTCAGTGTGAGACCTATCCTCAAGGAAGGCCTCTCAGTGTCTGGACCAAGAGCCCACATATGGGGCTTGCCATGTTCTTAGGTCCCAATGTTAACCAGAGGTCTGGGTGTCCAGTTGCCCCCACCCACGACTCTGCTCTGGAATCCCTCTTTTGGTGGTCCACCTGAGGTAAAAAAAAAAAAAAAACAAAAAACAGAAAAAATAAACAAAAAAAAACCAGAAAGGCCTCCTCCCTTCCGACAGAATGACCCCAAACTCTTGGGATCCGGTCAAATCCCCAGAAAGGGAGCCTCATCGATGGCCCATGAGGACACCCCGACATTCCATGGCAATCGGTGACACATTTCCAGAAAAAAAAAAAAAAAGCATGAGCAAGCACCTCACATTCGCCCTTTGTTCATATGCCGAAGAGTTCTCCTCACGGTCTATAGATCGGGCCGGCCATACCTACATCCCCCAACCTAAGTGGAGTTTGTGTTTTCAGACTTTTGACCAAATAGCCCTGGACCACACACGCTCCACACTTGGGTCCCTGGAGCCACACCTCAGGACTGTGCTTCCCTTTCAAGGGAATTCTTCCCATTCCATTGGCCACAACCTTGCAAATGAGGAAAAACCTCCAAAGTCACCGAGGCCATCCCAATAGTGTAGGCCACACAGGACAAACAGGGGTGATCTCAAACCAGCTGAGCAACTACCTCCACTCAGACAACAGATCTCCCCAGTGAAGAATATTGTACGGACAGGACCCTAGGCCATAATCAGATCCATTGCTTTGGTTTCCAGGCATCTCTCCTCAGAGGCCTCGTTTCCGATACCAGCATATGGTGGTTTCCTGAGGCACCAATAAGAACAAATCTCGTCTCCCCATGGAAAACTTGCTCATTGGAGCTTTGTCATAACCTCTGGTTAGGAGACTCCTTCACGGCCCTGGTGCCACTGCCCCATACCAAGGTCTCCATGGACTCAATCCATCATTAAGACCATCCTCAGGAAAGTTAATTTCAACTCAGCCTCCTTTGTTGCTACCCCAAGCCAGCAGATCAAACGTTTCTTGTTGCTAGGAGACCATTGGAATGTGAGGCTGGCTGCCCAGGCATCCATACTTAGAACCCTGTTCTGGAAAAATACCTTATAAGACGTCCTGGAGCCATCCAACAAATCTTAATTTTCCCACAGAAGGAATCCTTGCGGTTTGGAACATCTCAGAACTCCAATAGTGGGAAAACCCCCATGGCCTCATAATGCCCCCCCTTCCTGAAGGGGCCAACATGGACAGAAAATCAAACCTGAGCCAAAGTCTGAACCTCGACCTGACTTCAGACGCATGAGATCTCACTTCAGCTCTTCAGAGAGTGCCTGCCATGTCCTTGCCCCGAAACCTAAGCCTTGCTGGTGTTCTCAGACTTCCGTCCTCACTCTCCTGGCCCACAAGCCCTCCAGTTTGGGAATTCCGATGCCACAATGCAGCATGCTGCCTGCCCTCCAGAAGAAAAACTTTGCCCTATGCTGCTAATAAGAAACCCCAAATGATTTTCTAATGCATGCCACTCGATTGTAAAGCAATTATACAGCACACCCTGTATACTAATGCCCTGTCTGGCACAGACTGAGACAAGACATCCAAAACGACACCCAGACAGCTGGCCCCAACCTGGACACATAGGACCCGCTATGCCTGTAGGTCGTCATCTCTTCCCAACCTCGGTTTTCAGGCTTCAGAACCTAGACCTTATCTCCAATCACTGCCCAGGGGTGAACGTGATGCAGAAATTAGAATTCCTCCTTCCCCATGGCCAGAAACCTTGTGGTTGGCATGTTGTCCAACGTTCAATGTGGGAAAACCTGCATTGTCCGAAAGGCCACGCCAGTGCTTGAGGGCCGCCTAGGGCACTGACATGCATTGTGACATGCAGCGTGAGTCCCGTATTAAAGTAACGCCTCTCAGTGGCTGGACCAAGATCCTGCATATGGGGCTTGTCATATCCATAGGCCCCCAGGCTTAACCAGAGGGCGAGTATTCCAGTTGTCAGTACCCACTGCTATGCTCTAGAATCCCTCTACTGGGGGGACACATGAAGCAGAAATCAGGACACTTCCCTTCCCACAGAATGACCCCAGACTCTTGGGGGCTGGACAAACTACCAGAGAGGGAGACTTCTACGACCCATGAGGCAACTCCTACATTAAACGGCCATTGTGGACAAAACATCCAGAGACAAAAGCCTGAGCGACTGCCTCCCTCTCACCCTTCTTTCATATCCAGAGGAACTCCCCTCATGGACTGTAGATCAGGCCTGCCGTAACCTCGGCCCCAAACCTGAGCTGAGTTAGGGTTTTTGGATGTCTGTCTGCCCAGCCATGGCCCACACAGCCTCCAGGCTGGGGTCTCTGGTGCCACACCACAGTACTGTGCCTGCTCTCTCCTAAGAAACTGCCCATTCCATTGGCCACAACTCTACAAAATAGTAGAAACCTCAAGGTCCCCAAGGATATCCCACTACCGCAAGCCGCACTGGACAAATAGGGGCATTATGACCCAAGCTGAGCAACTACTACCTCCATGCAGACACACAGACAGATATCCGCAGAGACAGAAGATTGAACCAGACAGGCCCCTAGGCCCTATTATGAACTCTTGCTTTGGTGTCCAGGTATCACTCCTCAGAGGCCTGGGTTCGAAGACCAGCATACGGGGCTTTCCTGAGGCACCAGACAGAAGACCTCTCATCTCCACATGGGAAGCTTCCTTGTTGGGGTTGTGTCAAGCCCTACGGGTTGGAGAATCCTGCAGAGTCCCTTAGCTACTGCCACATTCCAAGGTCTCCATGGCCACCAACCCACATTATGACTCATCCTCAGGAGAGTCCATTTAAACTCAGCCTTCTGGGTAGCTCACCCAAGAGCCCGCAGATTGAGCATGCCTTGTCTTGACCAGGCAATGGGAAGATGAGTTGGCGTTTCTCGGCATTCATGCATACGGCCCTGCTCTCGAGTCTTTCTGTATTGGGCATCCTGGAACCATCCAATAGTACTCGACTGTCCTGAAGAAGGAAACTTTGAAGTTTGGAGCAGCTCACAACTCCCAGCGTAGGGAAACCTCCCTGGCCTCATGACGCCCCCACCCCCTTCAGGAAGGGGCCTTCATGGACACAAACTCCAGCTTGAGGCAACATCTGATACTCGCCTGATCTCACCTGCAGGAGATCTCGATTTAGCCTCTGCAGAGTGGGCCTGCCATGCTCTTGGCCCCAAAACTCGTGCTAGCTTGTGTTTTCAGACTTACTTCCTCACAATCCTGGCCACACCCCTCCAGTTTGGCAATTCTGGAGACACAATGCAGCACTCTGCCTCCCCTCCAGAAGAAAAATGTTGCCCTATAGGGCTAACCAGAAACGCCAAATGAGTAACAACTGCATGCCACTCGACCATACCCCAATTATACAGTCTAGCCTGTGCACTAAAGCCCTGTCTGACACAGCCTGAGGGCAGACCTCCAGTCCAACATCCAAACAGCTGGCCGTACACAGAGAATATCACACCCACAATGGCTTTAGGCCATCATCTCTACCCAACCTCAGTTTTCACCTTCAGAACCTAGACCTTATCTCCACTCACTGCTCAGGAGTGAACGTGATGCAAGAATCAGAACTTCTCCTTCGCCTGGGCAAGAAACCTAGTAGTTGGCATGTTGTCCTATGTTCATTGTAGGAGAAAGCAGCATGGACTATGAGGCCCCACCTATCCCTGAGGGCCACAATTTGCACAAACACATATTGTGACCCTCAGCGGGAGCCCTATCCTCATGTAAAGCCTCTTAGTGACTGGAACAACAGCCCACATATGGGGCTTGCCAAGCCCCTAGTCCCCCAATCTCAACCAGAGTTCGAGATGTCAAGTCACCCCTACTCAGGGCTCTACTCTGGAATCCCTCTTTGGTGGGACACCTGAGGTAAAAAAAAAAAATACAGAAAGGACTCTTCCCATCCACAGAATGAACCCAACCACTTGGGATCAGGCCAAATCATCAGAGAAAGAATTGTCCATGGCCCTTGAGGACACCCCGACATTCCGCGGCCACCGTTGACACAAAATCCAGAGACAAAAGCCTGAGCAAGCGCCACATACTCGCCCTTTGTTCATAGCCCGGAAAATTCTCACGGTCTGTAGATCGAGCCTTCATACATACATCCCCAAACCTAAACTGAGTTTGTGTTTTCAGACTTCTGTCCCCACAGTCCTGGCCCACACAACATCCAAGCTGGGGCCCCTGTAGCCACATCTCAGGACTGTGGCTTCCCTCTCCAGGGGAATTCTGCCATTTCCATTGGCCACAACCCTATAGATTAGGAGTATCCTCCAATCTCCCCGAGGCCATCCGAATAGTGTTGGCTGCCCAGGACAAACAGGGATGATCTTTCACAAGTTAGGAAACTACCTCCACTCAGACCCAGAGACAGATATCCCAATAGAATATGATTGAACTGGACAGGCACTTAGGCCCTAATCAGATCCATTGCTTTTGATTCCAGTCATCTCTCCTCAGAGGCCTGGTTTCCAATACCAGCATATGGGAGATTCCTTAGGCACTCATCAAAACAATTCTCTTCTCTACATAGGAAACATACTCTTTAGAGCTCCATCAAAACCTCCCCTTATGAACATCCCTCAAGGCCCCGGATCAAGCACAGCATTCCAAGGTCTACATGGACACAAATGCACATAATGACCCATCCTCAACTCACCCATTTCAACACACCCGCCTCGGTTGCTCCCCTAGATCCAGCAGATCGAACTTGCCTTGGCTCTATGAAACACCTGGAATGGGAGGCAGGCTGCCCAGGCATCGATCCTTAGAACCCTGCTCTGGATAACTTCCTTATGGGATTTCCTGGAGCCATCCAACAGGTCTCGACTGTCCCACAGAAGGAATCATTGCGGTTTGGAGCATCTCACAATTCCCAACGTGGGAAAACCTCCATGTCCTCGTGACACCGTCCCCTTCATGAAGGGGCCGTCATGGACAGAAACTCCGACCTAAGCCAACTTCTGATCCTAGCTCTGTCTTCAGGTATACGGGATCTCGAATCATCTCTGCAGAGGGTGCCTGCCGTCCCCTCACCCCGAAATCTAAGTCTGGCTTGTGTTCTCAGAAATTTTTCCTCACATTCCTGGCCCACAAGCCTTCCAGTTTGTGAATTCTGGAGCCACATGTGGCATTGTTTCTTCCCTCCAGAAGAAAAACGTTGCCCTCTGGGGCTACCCAGTAACCACAAATGAGTACTATCCTGCACGAAACTCGACTGCACCCCAATGATACAGTCTAGCCTGGGCACTATTCCCTGTCTGCCACAGCCTGAGCCTGCACCTCCCAACCCACACTCAACAGCTGGCCGAACACTGAGCACATCAGACACACCATGGCCTTAGGTCTTCATCTCTTCCTAACCTCAGTTTTCAGGCTTCAGAACCTAGACCTTAAATCCAATCAAAGTCCAGGAGTGAAAGTGTTGCAGAAAATAGAACTCCTTCTTCCCCATCGCCAGAAAACTTTTGGTTGCCATATTGTGCAACGTTCAGTGTAGGAGAAACCAGCATGGTACATTAGGCCACGCCCTGACTTGAGGGGCTCCTTGGGCACAAAAACACATTGTGAAACTCAGTGTGAGACCTATCCTCAAGGAAGGCCTCTCAGTGTCTGGACCAAGAGCCCACATATGGGGCTTGCCATGTTCTTAGGTCCCAATGTTAACCAGAGGTCTGGGTGTCCAGTTGCCCCCACCCACGACTCTGCTCTGGAATCCCTCTTTTGGTGGTCCACCTGAGGTAAAAAAAAAAAAAAACAAAAAACAGAAAAAATAAACAAAAAAAAACCAGAAAGGCCTCCTCCCTTCCGACAGAATGACCCCAAACTCTTGGGATCCGGTCAAATCCCCAGAAAGGGAGCCTCATCGATGGCCCATGAGGACACCCCGACATTCCATGGCAATCGGTGACACATTTCCAGAAAAAAAAAAAAAAAAAGCATGAGCAAGCACCTCACATTCGCCCTTTGTTCATATGCCGAAGAGTTCTCCTCACGGTCTATAGATCGGGCCGGCCATACCTACATCCCCCAACCTAAGTGGAGTTTGTGTTTTCAGACTTTTGACCAAATAGCCCTGGACCACACACGCTCCACACTTGGGTCCCTGGAGCCACACCTCAGGACTGTGCTTCCCTTTCAAGGGAATTCTTCCCATTCCATTGGCCACAACCTTGCAAATGAGGAAAAACCTCCAAAGTCACCGAGGCCATCCCAATAGTGTAGGCCACACAGGACAAACAGGGGTGATCTCAAACCAGCTGAGCAACTACCTCCACTCAGACAACAGATCTCCCCAGTGAAGAATATTGTACGGACAGGACCCTAGGCCATAATCAGATCCATTGCTTTGGTTTCCAGGCATCTCTCCTCAGAGGCCTCGTTTCCGATACCAGCATATGGTGGTTTCCTGAGGCACCAATAAGAACAAATCTCGTCTCCCCATGGAAAACTTGCTCATTGGAGCTTTGTCATAACCTCTGGTTAGGAGACTCCTTCAGGGCCCTGGTGCCACTGCCCCATACCAAGGTCTCCATGGACTCAATCCATCATTAAGACCATCCTCAGGAAAGTTAATTTCAACTCAGCCTCCTTTGTTGCTACCCCAAGCCAGCAGATCAAACGTTTCTTGTTGCTAGGAGACCATTGGAATGTGAGGCTGGCTGCCCAGGCATCCATACTTAGAACCCTGTTCTGGAAAAATACCTTATAAGACGTCCTGGAGCCATCCAACAAATCTTAATTTTCCCACAGAAGGAATCCTTGCGGTTTGGAACATCTCAGAACTCCAATAGTGGGAAAACCCCCATGGCCTCATAATGCCCCCCCTTCCTGAAGGGGCCAACATGGACAGAAAATCAAACCTGAGCCAAAGTCTGAACCTCGACCTGACTTCAGACGCATGAGATCTCACTTCAGCTCTTCAGAGAGTGCCTGCCATGTCCTTGCCCCGAAACCTAAGCCTAGCTGGTGTTCTCAGACTTCCGTCCTCACTCTCCTGGCCCATAAGCCCTCCAGTTTGGGAATTCTAATGCCACAATGCAGCATGCTGCCTGCCCTCCAGAAGAAAAACTTTGCCCTATGCTGCTAATAAGAAACCCCAAATGATTTTCTAATGCATGCCACTCGATTGTAAAGCAATTATACAGCACACCCTGTATACTAATGCCCTGTCTGGCACAGACTGAGACAAGACATCCAAAACGACACCCAGACAGCTGGCCCCAACCTGGACACATAGGACCCGCTATGCCTGTAGGTCGTCATCTCTTCCCAACCTCGGTTTTCAGGCTTCAGAACCTAGACCTTATCTCCAATCACTGCCCAGGGGTGAACGTGATGCAGAAATTAGAATTCCTCCTTCCCCATGGCCAGAAACCTTGTGGTTGGCATGTTGTCCAACGTTCAATGTGGGAAAACCTGCATTGTCCGAAAGGCCACGCCAGTGCTTGAGGGCCGCCTAGGGCACTGACATGCATTGTGACATGCAGCGTGAGTCCCGTATTAAAGTAACGCCTCTCAGTGGCTGGACCAAGATCCTGCATATGGGGCTTGTCATATCCATAGGCCCCCAGGCTTAACCAGAGGGCGAGTATTCCAGTTGTCAGTACCCACTGCTATGCTCTAGAATCCCTCTACTGGGGGGACACATGAAGCAGAAATCAGGACACTTCCCTTCCCACAGAATGACCCCAGACTCTTGGGGGCTGGACAAACTACCAGAGAGGGAGACTTCTACGACCCATGAGGCAACTCCTACATTAAACGGCCATTGTGGACAAAACATCCAGAGACAAAAGCCTGAGCGACTGCCTCCCTCTCACCCTTCTTTCATATCCAGAGGAACTCCCCTCATGGACTGTAGATCAGGCCTGCCGTAACCTCGGCCCCAAACCTGAGCTGAGTTAGGGTTTTTGGATGTCTGTCTGCCCAGCCATGGCCCACACAGCCTCCAGGCTGGGGTCTCTGGTGCCACACCACAGTACTGTGCCTGCTCTCTCCTAAGAAACTGCCCATTCCATTGGCCACAACTCTACAAAATAGTAGAAACCTCAAGGTCCCCAAGGATATCCCACTACCGCAAGCCGCACTGGACAAATAGGGGCATTATGACCCAAGCTGAGCAACTACTACCTCCATGCAGACACACAGACAGATATCCGCAGAGACAGAAGATTGAACCAGACAGGCCCCTAGGCCCTATTATGAACTCTTGCTTTGGTGTCCAGGTATCACTCCTCAGAGGCCTGGGTTCGAAGACCAGCATACGGGGCTTTCCTGAGGCACCAGACAGAAGACCTCTCATCTCCACATGGGAAGCTTCCTTGTTGGGGTTGTGTCAAGCCCTACGGGTTGGAGAATCCTGCAGAGTCCCTTAGCTACTGCCACATTCCAAGGTCTCCATGGCCACCAACCCACATTATGACTCATCCTCAGGAGAGTCCATTTAAACTCAGCCTTCTGGGTAGCTCACCCAAGAGCCCGCAGATTGAGCATGCCTTGTCTTGACCAGGCAATGGGAAGATGAGTTGGCGTTTCTCGGCATTCATGCATACGGCCCTGCTCTCGAGTCTTTCTGTATTGGGCATCCTGGAACCATCCAATAGTACTCGACTGTCCTGAAGAAGGAAACTTTGAAGTTTGGAGCAGCTCACAACTCCCAGCGTAGGGAAACCTCCCTGGCCTCATGACGCCCCCACCCCCTTCAGGAAGGGGCCTTCATGGACACAAACTCCAGCTTGAGGCAACATCTGATACTCGCCTGATCTCACCTGCAGGAGATCTCGATTTAGCCTCTGCAGAGTGGGCCTGCCATGCTCTTGGCCCCAAAACTCGTGCTAGCTTGTGTTTTCAGACTTACTTCCTCACAATCCTGGCCACACCCCTCCAGTTTGGCAATTCTGGAGACACAATGCAGCACTCTGCCTCCCCTCCAGAAGAAAAATGTTGCCCTATAGGGCTAACCAGAAACGCCAAATGAGTAACAACTGCATGCCACTCGACCATACCCCAATTATACAGTCTAGCCTGTGCACTAAAGCCCTGTCTGACACAGCCTGAGGGCAGACCTCCAGTCCAACATCCAAACAGCTGGCCGTACACAGAGAATATCACACCCACAATGGCTTTAGGCCATCATCTCTACCCAACCTCAGTTTTCACCTTCAGAACCTAGACCTTATCTCCACTCACTGCTCAGGAGTGAACGTGATGCAAGAATCAGAACTTCTCCTTCGCCTGGGCAAGAAACCTAGTAGTTGGCATGTTGTCCTATGTTCATTGTAGGAGAAAGCAGCATGGACTATGAGGCCCCACCTATCCCTGAGGGCCACAATTTGCACAAACACATATTGTGACCCTCAGCGGGAGCCCTATCCTCATGTAAAGCCTCTTAGTGACTGGAACAACAGCCCACATATGGGGCTTGCCAAGCCCCTAGTCCCCCAATCTCAACCAGAGTTCGAGATGTCAAGTCACCCCTACTCAGGGCTCTACTCTGGAATCCCTCTTTGGTGGGACACCTGAGGTAAAAAAAAAAAATACAGAAAGGACTCTTCCCATCCACAGAATGAACCCAACCACTTGGGATCAGGCCAAATCATCAGAGAAAGAATTGTCCATGGCCCTTGAGGACACCCCGACATTCCGCGGCCACCGTTGACACAAAATCCAGAGACAAAAGCCTGAGCAAGCGCCACATACTCGCCCTTTGTTCATAGCCCGGAAAATTCTCACGGTCTGTAGATCGAGCCTTCATACATACATCCCCAAACCTAAACTGAGTTTGTGTTTTCAGACTTCTGTCCCCACAGTCCTGGCCCACACAACATCCAAGCTGGGGCCCCTGTAGCCACATCTCAGGACTGTGGCTTCCCTCTCCAGGGGAATTCTGCCATTTCCATTGGCCACAACCCTATAGATTAGGAGTATCCTCCAATCTCCCCGAGGCCATCCGAATAGTGTTGGCTGCCCAGGACAAACAGGGATGATCTTTCACAAGTTAGGAAACTACCTCCACTCAGACCCAGAGACAGATATCCCAATAGAATATGATTGAACTGGACAGGCACTTAGGCCCTAATCAGATCCATTGCTTTTGATTCCAGTCATCTCTCCTCAGAGGCCTGGTTTCCAATACCAGCATATGGGAGATTCCTTAGGCACTCATCAAAACAATTCTCTTCTCTACATAGGAAACATACTCTTTAGAGCTCCATCAAAACCTCCCCTTATGAACATCCCTCAAGGCCCCGGATCAAGCACAGCATTCCAAGGTCTACATGGACACAAATGCACATAATGACCCATCCTCAACTCACCCATTTCAACACACCCGCCTCGGTTGCTCCCCTAGATCCAGCAGATCGAACTTGCCTTGGCTCTATGAAACACCTGGAATGGGAGGCAGGCTGCCCAGGCATCGATCCTTAGAACCCTGCTCTGGATAACTTCCTTATGGGATTTCCTGGAGCCATCCAACAGGTCTCGACTGTCCCACAGAAGGAATCATTGCGGTTTGGAGCATCTCACAATTCCCAACGTGGGAAAACCTCCATGTCCTCGTGACACCGTCCCCTTCATGAAGGGGCCGTCATGGACAGAAACTCCGACCTAAGCCAACTTCTGATCCTAGCTCTGTCTTCAGGTATACGGGATCTCGAATCATCTCTGCAGAGGGTGCCTGCCGTCCCCTCACCCCGAAATCTAAGTCTGGCTTGTGTTCTCAGAAATTTTTCCTCACATTCCTGGCCCACAAGCCTTCCAGTTTGTGAATTCTGGAGCCACATGTGGCATTGTTTCTTCCCTCCAGAAGAAAAACGTTGCCCTCTGGGGCTACCCAGTAACCACAAATGAGTACTATCCTGCACGAAACTCGACTGCACCCCAATGATACAGTCTAGCCTGGGCACTATTCCCTGTCTGCCACAGCCTGAGCCTGCACCTCCCAACCCACACTCAACAGCTGGCCGAACACTGAGCACATCAGACACACCATGGCCTTAGGTCTTCATCTCTTCCTAACCTCAGTTTTCAGGCTTCAGAACCTAGACCTTAAATCCAATCAAAGTCCAGGAGTGAAAGTGTTGCAGAAAATAGAACTCCTTCTTCCCCATCGCCAGAAAACTTTTGGTTGCCATATTGTGCAACGTTCAGTGTAGGAGAAACCAGCATGGTACATTAGGCCACGCCCTGACTTGAGGGGCTCCTTGGGCACAAAAACACATTGTGAAACTCAGTGTGAGACCTATCCTCAAGGAAGGCCTCTCAGTGTCTGGACCAAGAGCCCACATATGGGGCTTGCCATGTTCTTAGGTCCCAATGTTAACCAGAGGTCTGGGTGTCCAGTTGCCCCCACCCACGACTCTGCTCTGGAATCCCTCTTTTGGTGGTCCACCTGAGGTAAAAAAAAAAAAAAAACAAAAAACAGAAAAAATAAACAAAAAAAAACCAGAAAGGCCTCCTCCCTTCCGACAGAATGACCCCAAACTCTTGGGATCCGGTCAAATCCCCAGAAAGGGAGCCTCATCGATGGCCCATGAGGACACCCCGACATTCCATGGCAATCGGTGACACATTTCCAGAAAAAAAAAAAAAAAGCATGAGCAAGCACCTCACATTCGCCCTTTGTTCATATGCCGAAGAGTTCTCCTCACGGTCTATAGATCGGGCCGGCCATACCTACATCCCCCAACCTAAGTGGAGTTTGTGTTTTCAGACTTTTGACCAAATAGCCCTGGACCACACACGCTCCACACTTGGGTCCCTGGAGCCACACCTCAGGACTGTGCTTCCCTTTCAAGGGAATTCTTCCCATTCCATTGGCCACAACCTTGCAAATGAGGAAAAACCTCCAAAGTCACCGAGGCCATCCCAATAGTGTAGGCCACACAGGACAAACAGGGGTGATCTCAAACCAGCTGAGCAACTACCTCCACTCAGACAACAGATCTCCCCAGTGAAGAATATTGTACGGACAGGACCCTAGGCCATAATCAGATCCATTGCTTTGGTTTCCAGGCATCTCTCCTCAGAGGCCTCGTTTCCGATACCAGCATATGGTGGTTTCCTGAGGCACCAATAAGAACAAATCTCGTCTCCCCATGGAAAACTTGCTCATTGGAGCTTTGTCATAACCTCTGGTTAGGAGACTCCTTCAGGGCCCTGGTGCCACTGCCCCATACCAAGGTCTCCATGGACTCAATCCATCATTAAGACCATCCTCAGGAAAGTTAATTTCAACTCAGCCTCCTTTGTTGCTACCCCAAGCCAGCAGATCAAACGTTTCTTGTTGCTAGGAGACCATTGGAATGTGAGGCTGGCTGCCCAGGCATCCATACTTAGAACCCTGTTCTGGAAAAATACCTTATAAGACGTCCTGGAGCCATCCAACAAATCTTAATTTTCCCACAGAAGGAATCCTTGCGGTTTGGAACATCTCAGAACTCCAATAGTGGGAAAACCCCCATGGCCTCATAATGCCCCCCCTTCCTGAAGGGGCCAACATGGACAGAAAATCAAACCTGAGCCAAAGTCTGAACCTCGACCTGACTTCAGACGCATGAGATCTCACTTCAGCTCTTCAGAGAGTGCCTGCCATGTCCTTGCCCCGAAACCTAAGCCTAGCTGGTGTTCTCAGACTTCCGTCCTCACTCTCCTGGCCCATAAGCCCTCCAGTTTGGGAATTCTAATGCCACAATGCAGCATGCTGCCTGCCCTCCAGAAGAAAAACTTTGCCCTATGCTGCTAATAAGAAACCCCAAATGATTTTCTAATGCATGCCACTCGATTGTAAAGCAATTATACAGCACACCCTGTATACTAATGCCCTGTCTGGCACAGACTGAGACAAGACATCCAAAACGACACCCAGACAGCTGGCCCCAACCTGGACACATAGGACCCGCTATGGCTGTAGGTCATCATCTCTTCCCAACCTCGGTTTTCAGGCTTCAGAACCTAGACCTTATCTCCAATCACTGCCCAGGGGTGAACGTGATGCAGAAATTAGAATTCCTCCTTCCCCATGGCCAGAAACCTTGTGGTTGGCATGTTGTCCAACGTTCAATGTGGGAAAACCTGCATTGTCCGAAAGGCCACGCCAGTGCTTGAGGGCCGCCTAGGGCACTGACATGCATTGTGACATGCAGCGTGAGTCCCGTATTAAAGTAACGCCTCTCAGTGGCTGGACCAAGATCCTGCATATGGGGCTTGTCATATCCATAGGCCCCCAGGCTTAACCAGAGGGCGAGTATTCCAGTTGTCAGTACCCACTGCTATGCTCTAGAATCCCTCTACTGGGGGGACACATGAAGCAGAAAACAGGACACTTCCCTTCCCACAGAATGACCCCAAACTCTTGGGGGCTGGACAAACTACCAGAGAGGGAGACTTCTACGACCCATGAGGCAACTCCTACATTAAACGGCCATTGTGGACAAAACATCCAGAGACAAAAGCCTGAGCGACTGCCTCCCTCTCACCCTTCTTTCATATCCAGAGGAACTCCCCTCATGGACTGTAGATCAGGCCTGCCGTAACCTCGGCCCCAAACCTGAGCTGAGTTAGGGTTTTTGGATGTCTGTCTGCCCAGCCATGGCCCACACAGCCTCCAGGCTGGGGTCTCTGGTGCCACACCACAGTACTGTGCCTGCTCTCTCCTAAGAAACTGCCCATTCCATTGGCCACAACTCTACAAAATAGTAGAAACCTCAAGGTCCCCAAGGACATCCCACTACCGCAAGCCGCACTGGACAAATAGGGGCATTATGACCCAAGCTGAGCAACTACTACCTCCATGCAGACACACAGACAGATATCCGCAGAGACAGAAGATTGAACCAGACAGGCCCCTAGGCCCTATTATGAACTCTTGCTTTGGTGTCCAGGTATCACTCCTCAGAGGCCTGGGTTCGAAGACCAGCATACGGGGCTTTCCTGCGGCACCAGACAGAAGACCTCTCATCTCCACATGGGAAGCTTCCTTGTTGGGGTTGTGTCAAGCCCTACGGGTTGGAGAATCCTGCAGAGTCCCTTAGCTACTGCCACATTCCAAGGTCTCCATGGCCACCAACCCACATTATGACTCATCCTCAGGAGAGTCCATTTTAACTCAGCCTTCTGGGTAGCTCACCCAAGAGCCCGCAGAATGAGCATGCCTTGTCTTGACCAGGCAATGGGAAGATGAGTTGGCGTTTCTCGGCATTCATGCATACGGCCCTGCTCTCGAGTCTTTCTGTATTGGGCATCCTGGAACCATCCAATAGTACTCGACTGTCCTGAAGAAGGAAACTTTGAAGTTTGGAGCAGCTCACAACTCCCAGCGTAGGGAAACCTCCCTGGCCTCATGACGCCCCCACCCCCTTCAGGAGGGGCCTTCATGGACACAAACTCCAGCTTGAGGCAACATCTGATACTCGCCTGATCTCACCTGCAGGAGATCTCGATTTAGCCTCTGCAGAGTGGGCCTGCCATGCTCTTGGCCCCAAAACTCGTGCTAGCTTGTGTTTTCAGACTTACTTCCTCACAATCCTGGCCACACCCCTCCAGTTTGGCAATTCTGGAGACACAATGCAGCACTCTGCCTCCCCTCCAGAAGAAAAATGTTGCCCTATAGGGCTAACCAGAAACGCCAAATGAGTAACAACTGCATGCCACTCGACCATACCCCAATTATACAGTCTAGCCTGTGCACTAAAGCCCTGTCTGACACAGCATGAGGGCAGACCTCCAGTCCAACACCCAAACAGCTGGCCGTACACAGAGAATATCACACCCACAATGGCTTTAGGCCATCATCTCTACCCAACCTCAGTTTTCACCTTCAGAACCTAGACCTTATCTCCACTCACTGCTCAGGAGTGAACGTGATGCAAGAATCAGAACTTCTCCTTCGCCTGGGCAAGAAACCTAGTAGTTGGCATGTTGTCCTATGTTCATTGTAGGAGAAAGCAGCATGGACTATGAGGCCCCACCTATCCCTGAGGGCCACAATTTGCACAAACACATATTGTGACCCTCAGCGGGAGCCCTATCCTCATGTAAAGCCTCTTAGTGACTGGAACAACAGCCCACATATGGGGCTTGCCAAGCCCCTAGTCCCTCAATCTCAACCAGAGTTCGAGATGTCAAGTCACCCCTACTCAGGGCTCTACTCTGGAATCCCTCTTTGGTGGGACACCTGAGGTAAAAAAAAAAAAAATACAGAAAGGACTCTTCCCATCCACAGAATGAACCCACCACTTGGGATCAGGCCAAATCATCAGAGAAAGAATTGTCCATGGCCCTTGAGGACACCCCGACATTCCGCGGCCACCGTTGACACAAAATCCAGAGACAAAAGCCTGAGCAAGCGCCACATACTCGCCCTTTGTTCATAGCCCGGAAAATTCTCACGGTCTGTAGATCGAGCCTTCATACATACATCCCCAAACCTAAACTGAGTTTGTGTTTTCAGACTTCTGTCCCCACAGTCCTGGCCCACACAACATCCAAGCTGGGGCCCCTGTAGCCACATCTCAGGACTGTGGCTTCCCTCTCCAGGGGAATTCTGCCATTTCCATTGGCCACAACCCTATAGATTAGGAGTATCCTCCAATCTCCCCGAGGCCATCCGAATAGTGTTGGCTGCCCAGGACAAACAGGGATGATCTTTCACAAGTTAGGAAACTACCTCCACTCAGACCCAGAGACAGATATCCCAATAGAATATGATTGAACTGGACAGGCACTTAGGCCCTAATCAGATCCATTGCTTTTGATTCCAGTCATCTCTCCTCAGAGGCCTGGTTTCCAATACCAGCATATGGGAGATTCCTTAGGCACTCATCAAAACAATTCTCTTCTCTACATAGGAAACATACTCTTTAGAGCTCCATCAAAACCTCCCCTTATGAACATCCCTCAAGGCCCCGGATCAAGCACAGCATTCCAAGGTCTACATGGACACAAATGCACATAATGACCCATCCTCAACTCACCCATTTCAACACACCCGCCTCGGTTGCTCCCCTAGATCCAGCAGATCGAACTTGCCTTGGCTCTATGAAACACCTGGAATGGGAGGCAGGCTGCCCAGGCATCGATCCTTAGAACCCTGCTCTGGATAACTTCCTTATGGGATTTCCTGGAGCCATCCAACAGGTCTCGACTGTCCCACAGAAGGAATCATTGCGGTTTGGAGCATCTCACAATTCCCAACGTGGGAAAACCTCCATGTCCTCGTGACACCGTCCCCTTCATGAAGGGGCCGTCATGGACAGAAACTCCGACCTAAGCCAACTTCTGATCCTAGCTCTGTCTTCAGGTATACGGGATCTCGAATCATCTCTGCAGAGGGTGCCTGCCGTCCCCTCACCCCGAAATCTAAGTCTGGCTTGTGTTCTCAGAAATTTTTCCTCACATTCCTGGCCCACAAGCCTTCCAGTTTGTGAATTCTGGAGCCACATGTGGCATTGTTTCTTCCCTCCAGAAGAAAAACGTTGCCCTCTGGGGCTACCCAGTAACCACAAATGAGTACTATCCTGCACGAAACTCGACTGCACCCCAATGATACAGTCTAGCCTGGGCACTATTCCCTGTCTGCCACAGCCTGAGCCTGCACCTCCCAACCCACACTCAACAGCTGGCCGAACACTGAGCACATCAGACACACCATGGCCTTAGGTCTTCATCTCTTCCTAACCTCAGTTTTCAGGCTTCAGAACCTAGACCTTAAATCCAATCAAAGTCCAGGAGTGAAAGTGTTGCAGAAAATAGAACTCCTTCTTCCCCATCGCCAGAAAACTTTTGGTTGCCATATTGTGCAACGTTCAGTGTAGGAGAAACCAGCATGGTACATTAGGCCACGCCCTGACTTGAGGGGCTCCTTGGGCACAAAAACACATTGTGAAACTCAGTGTGAGACCTATCCTCAAAGAAGGCCTCTCAGTGTCTGGACCAAGAGCCCACATATGGGGCTTGCCATGTTCTTAGGTCCCAATGTTAACCAGAGGTCTGGGTGTCCAGTTGCCCCCACCCACGACTCTGCTCTGGAATCCCTCTTTTGGTGGTCCACCTGAGGTAAAAAAAAAAAAAAAAAAAAAAAAACAGAAAAAATAAACAAAAAAAAACCAGAAAGGCCTCCTCCCTTCCGACAGAATGACCCCAAACTCTTGGGATCCGGTCAAATCCCCAGAAAGGGAGCCTCATCGATGGCCCATGAGGACACCCCGACATTCCATGGCAATCGGTGACACATTTCCAGAAAAAAAAAAAAAAAAGCATGAGCAAGCACCTCACATTCGCCCTTTGTTCATATGCCGAAGAGTTCTCCTCACGGTCTATAGATCGGGCCGGCCATACCTACATCCCCCAACCTAAGTGGAGTTTGTGTTTTCAGACTTTTGACCAAAGCCCTGGACCACACACGCTCCACACTTGGGTCCCTGGAGCCACACCTCAGGACTGTGCTTCCCTTTCAAGGGAATTCTTCCCATTCCATTGGCCACAACCTTGCAAATGAGGAAAAACCTCCAAAGTCACCGAGGCCATCCCAATAGTGTAGGCCACCCAGGACAAAGAGGGGTGATCTCAAACCAGCTGAGCAACTACCTCCACTCAGACAACAGATCTCCCCAGTGAAGAATATTGTACGGACAGGACCCTAGGCCCTAATCAGATCCATTGCTTTGGTTTCCAGGCATCTCTCCTCAGAGGCCTCGTTTCCAATACCAGATATGGTGGTTTCCTGAGGCACCAATAAGAACAAATCTCGTCTCCCCATGGAAAACTTGCTCATTGGAGCTTTGTCATAACCTCTGGTTAGGAGACTCCTTCACGGCCCTGGTGCCACTGCCCCATACCAAGGTCTCCATGGACTCAATCCATCATTAAGACCATCCTCAGGAAAGTTAATTTCAACTCAGCCTCCTTTGTTGCTACCCCAAGCCAGCAGATCAAACGTTTCTTGTTGCTAGGAGACCATTGGAATGTGAGGCTGGCTGCCCAGGCATCCATACTTAGAACCCTGTTCTGGAAAAATACCTTATAAGACGTCCTGGAGCCATCCAACAAATCTTAATTTTCCCACAGAAGGAATCCTTGCGGTTTGGAACATCTCAGAACTCCAATAGTGGGAAAACCCCCATGGCCTCATAATGCCCCCCCTTCCTGAAGGGGCCAACATGGACAGAAAATCAAACCTGAGCCAAAGTCTGAACCTCGACCTGACTTCAGACGCATGAGATCTCACTTCAGCTCTTCAGAGAGTGCCTGCCATGTCCTTGCCCCGAAACCTAAGCCTAGCTGGTGTTCTCAGACTTCCGTCCTCACTCTCCTGGCCCATAAGCCCTCCAGTTTGGGAATTCCGATGCCACAATGCAGCATGCTGCCTGCCCTCCAGAAGAAAAACTTTGCCCTATGCTGCTAATAAGAAACCCCAAATGATTTTCTAATGCATGCCACTCGATTGTAAAGCAATTATACAGCACACCCTGTATACTAATGCCCTGTCTGGCACAGACTGAGACAAGACATCCAAAACGACACCCAGACAGCTGGCCCCAACCTGGACACATAGGACCCGCTATGGCTGTAGGTCGTCATCTCTTCCCAACCTCGGTTTTCAGGCTTCAGAACCTAGACCTTATCTCCAATCACTGCCCAGGGGTGAACGTGATGCAGAAATTAGAATTCCTCCTTCCCCATGGCCAGAAACCTTGTGGTTGGCATGTTGTCCAACGTTCAATGTGGGAAAACCTGCATTGTCCGAAAGGCCACGCCAGTGCTTGAGGGCCGCCTAGGGCACTGACATGCATTGTGACCTGCAGCGTGAGTCCCGTATTAAAGTAACGCCTCTCAGTGGCTGGACCAAGATCCTGCATATGGGGCTTGTCATATCCATAGGCCCCCAGGCTTAACCAGAGGGCGAGTATTCCAGTTGTCAGTACCCACTGCTATGCTCTAGAATCCCTCTACTGGGGGGACACATGAAGCAGAAATCAGGACACTTCCCTTCCCACAGAATGACCCCAAACTCTTGGGGGCTGGACAAACTACCAGAGAGGGAGACTTCTACGACCCATGAGGCAACTCCTACATTAAACGGCCATTGTGGACAAAACATCCAGAGACAAAAGCCTGAGCGACTGCCTCCCTCTCACCCTTCTTTCATATCCAGAGGAGCTCCCCTCATGGACTGTAGATCAGGCCTGCCGTAACCTCGGCCCCAAACCTGAGCTGAGTTAGGGATTTTGGATGTCTGTCTGCACAGCCATGGCCCACACAGCCTCCAGGCTGGGGTCTCTGGAGCCACACCACAGAACTGTGCCTGTTCTCTCCTAAGAAACTGCCCATTCCATTGGACACAACTCTACAAAATAGTAGAAGCCTCAAGGTCCCCAAGGACATCCCACTACCGCAAGCTGCACTGGACAAATAGGGGCATTATGACACAAGCTGAGCAACTACTACCTCCATGCAGACACACAGACAGATATCCGCAGAGACAGAAGATTGAACCAGACAGGCCCCTAGGCCCTATTATGAAATCTTGCTTTGGTGTCCAGGTATCACTCCTCAGAGGCCTGGGTTCGAAGACCAGCATACGGGGCTTTCCTGAGGAGCCAGACAGAAACCTCTCATCTCCACATGGGAAGCTTCCTTGTTGGAGTTGTGTCAAGCCCTTCAGGTTGGAGAATCCTGCAGAGTCCCTTAGCTACTGCCACATTCCAAGGTCTCCATGGCCACCAACCCACATTATGACTCATCCTCAGGAGAGTCCATTTAAACTCAGCCTTATGGGTAGCTCACCCAAGAGCCTGCAGATTGAGCGTGCCTTGTCTCGACCAGGCAATGGGAAGGTGAGTTGGCGTTTCTCGGCATCCATGCTTAGGGCCCTGCTCTCGAGTCTTTCTGTATGGGGCATCCTGGAAACATCCAATAGTACTTGACTGTCCTGAAGAAGGAAACTTTGAAGTTTGGAGCAGCTCACAACTCCCAGCGTAGGGAAACCTCCCTGGCCTCAAGACGCCCCCACCCCCATCAGGAAGGGGCCGTCATGGACACAAACTCCAGCTTGAGGCAACATCTGATACTCGCCCTGACCTCACCTGCAGGAGATCTCGATTCGACCACTGCAGAGTGGGCCTGCCATGCTCTTGGCCCCAAAACTCGTGCTAGCTTGTGTTTTCAGACTTCCTTGCTCACAATCCTGGCCACACCCCTCCAGATTGGCAATTCTGGAGACACAATGCAGCACTCTGCCTGGCCTCCAGAAGAAAAATGTTGCCCTATAGGGCTAACCAGAAACGCCAAATGAGTAACAACCTCCATGCCACTCGACCATACCCCAATTATACAGTCTAGCCTGTGCACTAAAGCCCTGTCTGACACAGCCTGAGGGCAGACCTTCAGTCCAACACCCAGACAGCTGGCCGTACACAGAGCATATCACACCCACAATGGCTTTAGGCCATCATCTCTACCCAACCTCAGTTTTCACCTTCAGAACCTAGACCTTATCTCCACTCACTGCTCAGAAGTGAATGTGATGCAAGAATCAGAACTTCTCCTTCGCCTTGGCAAGAAACCTAGTGGTTGGCATGTTGTCCAATGTTTATTGTAGAAGAAAGCAGCATGGACTATGAGGCCCCACCTATCCCTGAGGGCCACAATGTGCACAAACACACATTGTGACCCTCAGCGGGAGCCCTATCCTCATGTAAAGCCTCTTAGTGACTGGAACAACAGCCCACATATGGGGCTTGCCAAGCCCCTAGTCCCCCAATCTCAACCAGAGTTCGAGATGTCTAGTCACCCATACTCAGGGCTCTACTCTGGAATCCCTCTTTGGTGGGACACCTGAGGTAAAAAAAAAAAAAAATACAGAAATGAATCTTCCCATCCACAGAATGATCCCAACCACTTGGGATCAGGCGAAATCATCAGAGAAAGAATTTTCCATGGCCCTTGAGGACACCCCGACATTCCGCGGCCACCGTTGACACAAAATCCAGAGACAAAAGCCTGAGCAAGCGCCACATACTCGCCCTTTGTTCATAGCCTGGAAAATTCTCACGGTCTGTAGATCGAGCCTTCATACATACATCCCCAAACTTAAACTGAGTTTGTGTTTTCAGACTTCTGTCCCCACAGTCCTGGCCCACACACCATCCAAGTTGGGGCCCCTGGAGCCACACCTCAGGACTGTGGCTTCCCTCTCCAGGGGAATTCTGCCATTTCCATTGGCCACAACCCTATAGATTAGGAGTATCCTCCAATCTCCCCGAGGCCATCCGAATAGTGTTGGCTGCCCAGGACAAACAGGGATGATCTTTCACAAGTAAGGAAACTACCTCCACTCAGACCCAGAGACAGATATCCCCATAGAATAAGATTGAACTGGACAGGAACTTATGCCCTATCAGATCCATTGCTTTTGATTCCAGTTATCTCTCCTCAGAGGCCTGGTTTCCAATACCAGCATATGGGAGATTCCTTAGGCACTCATCAAAACAATTCTCTTCTCTACATAGGAAATATACTCTTTAGAGCTCCATCAAAACCTCCGGTTATGAACATCCCTCAATCCCCCGGATCAAGCACCCCATTTCAAGGTCTATATGGACACAAATGCACATTATGACCCATCCTCAACTCACCCTTTTCAACACACCCGCCTCGGTTGCTCCCCTAGATCCAGCAGATCGAACTTGCCTTGGCTCTATGAGACACCTGGAATGGGAGGCAGGCTGCCCAGGCATCGATCCTTAGAACCCTGCTCTGGATAACTTCCTTATGGGATTTCCTGGAGCCATCCAACAGGTCTCGACTGTCCCACAGAAGGAATCATTGCGGTTTGGAGCATCTCACAATTCCCATCGTTGGAAAACCTCCATGTCCTCGTGACACCGTCCCCTTCATGAAGGGGCCGTCATGGACAGAAACTCCGACCTAAGCCAACTTCTGATCCTAGCTCTGTCTTCAGGTATACGGGATCTCGAATCATCTTTGCAGAGGGTGCCTGCCGTCCCCTCACCCTGAAATCTAAGTCTGGCTTGTGTTCTCAGAATTTTTTCCTCACACTCCTGGCCCACAAGCCTTCCAGTTTGGGAATTCTGGAGCCACTATGTGGCACTGTGTCTTCCCTCCAGAAGAAAAACGTTGCCCTTTGGGGCTACCCAGTAACCACAAATGAGTACCATCCTGCACGAAACTCGACTGCACCCCAATGATACAGTCTAGCCTGGGCATTAATTCCCTGTCTGCCACAGCCTGAGCATGCACCTCCCAACCCACACTCAACAGCTGGCCGAACACTGAGCACATCAGACACACCATGGCCTTAGGTCTTCATCTCTTCCCAACCTCAGTTTTCAGGCTTCAGAACCTAGACCTTAAATCCAATCACAGTCCAGGAGTGAAAGTGTTGCAGAAAATAGAACTCCTTCTTCCCCATGGCCTGAAAACTTTTGGTTGCCATATTGTGCAACGTTCCGTGTAGGAGAAACCAGCATGGTACATTAGGCCACGCCCTGACTTGAGGGGCTCCTTGGGCACAAAAACACATCGTGAAACTCAGTGTGAGACCTATCCTCAAGGAAGGCCTCTCACTGTCTGGACCAAGAGCCCACACATGGGGCTTGCCATGTTCTTAGGTCCCAATGTTAACCAGAGGTCTGGGTGTCCAGTTGCCCCCACCCACGACTCTGCTCTGGATTCCCTCTTTTGGTGGTCCATCTGAGGTAAAAAAAAAAAACAAAAAACAAAAAACAAAAAAAATAAATAAAAAAAAAAACAGAAAGGCCTCCTCCCTTCCCACCGAATGACCCCAAACTCTTGGGATCCGGTCAAATCCCCAGAAAGGGAGCCTCATCGATAGCCCATGAGGACACCCCGACATTCCATGGCAATCGGTGACACATTTCCAGAAAAAAAAAAAAAAAAGCATGAGCAAGCACCTCACATTCGCCCTTTCTTCATATGCCTAAGAGTTCTCCTCACGGTCTATAGATCGGGCCGGCCATACCTACATCCCCCAACCTAAGTGGAGTTTGTGTTTTCAGACTTTTGACCAAATAGCCCTGGACCACACACGCTCCACACTTCGGTCCCTGGAGCCAAACCTCAGGACTGTGCTTCCCTTTCAAGGGAATTCTTCCCATTCCATTGGCCACAACCTTGCAAAAGAGGAAAAACCTCCAAAGTCACCGAGGCCATCCCAATAGTGTAGGCTGCCCAGGACAAACAGGGGTGATCTCAAACCAGCTGAGCAACTACCTCCACTCAGAAAACAGATGTCCCCAGAGAAGAATATTGAACCGGACAGGACCCTAGGCCCTAATCAGATCCATTGCTTTGGTTTCCAGGCATCTCTCCTCAGAGGCCTCGTTTCCAATACCAGATATGGTGGTTTCCTGAGGCACCAATAAGAACAAATCTCGTCTCCCCATGGAAAACTTGCTCATTGGAGCTTTGTCATAACCTCTGGTTAGGAGACTCCTTCACGGCCCTGGTGCCACTGCCCCATACCAAGATCTCCATGGACTCAAACCAACATTAAGACCATCCTCAGGAAAGTCAATTTCAACTCAGCCCCCTCTGTTGCTACCCCAAGCCAGCAGATCAAACGTTTCTTGTTGCTAGGAGACAATTGAAATGTGAGGCTGGCTGCCCAGGCATCCATACTTAGAACGCTGTTCTGGAAAAATACCTTATAAGACGTCCTGGAGCCATCCAACCAATCTTAATTGTCCCACAGAAGGAATCCTTGCGGTTTGGAGCATCTCACAACTCCAATAGTGGGAAAACCCCCATGGTCTCATAATGCCCCCCCTTCCTGAAGGGGCCAACATGGACAGAAACACAAACCTGAGCCAAAGTCTGAACCTCGACCTGACTTCAGACGCATGAGATCTCACTTCAGCTCTGCAGAGTGTGCTTGCCATGTCCTTGTCCCGAAACCTAAGCCTAGCTTGTGTTCTCAGACTTCCGTCCTCACTCTCCTGGCCCACAATCCCTCCAGTTTGGGAATTCCGAAGCCACAATGCAGCACTCTGCCTGCCCTCCAGAAGAAATACTTTGCTCTATCCTGCTAATAAGAAACCCCAAATGATTTTCTAATGCATGCCACTCGATTGTAAAGCAATTATACAGCCCACCCTGTATACTAATGCCCTCTCTGGCACAGCCTGAGACAAGAAATCCCAAACGACACCCAGACAGCTGGCCCCAACCTGGACACATAGGACCCGCTATGGCTGTAGGTCGTCATCTCTTCCCAACCTCGGTTTTCAGGCTTCAGAACCTAGACCTTATCTCCAATCACTGCCCAGGGGTGAACGTGATGCAGAAATTAGAATTCCTCCTTCCCCATGGCCAGAAACCTTGTGGTTGGCATGTTGTCCAACGTTCAATGTGGGAAAACCTGCATTGTCCGAAAGGCCACGCCAGTGCTTGAGGGCCGCCTAGAGCACTGACATGCATTGTGACCTGCAGTGTGAGTCCCGTATTAAAGTAACGCCTCTCAGTGGCTGGACCAAGATCCTGCATATGGGGCTTGTCATATCCATAGGCCCCCAGGCTTAACCAGAGGGCGAGTATTCCAGTTGTCAGTACCCACTGCTATGCTCTAGAATCCCTCTACTGGGGGGACACATGAAGCAGAAAACAGGACACTTCCCTTCCCACAGAATGACCCCAAACTCTTGGGGGCTGGACAAACTACCAGAGAGGGAGACTTCTACGACCCATGAGGCAACTCCTACATTAAACGGCCATTGTGGACAAAACATCCAGAGACAAAAGCCTGAGCGACTGCCTCCCTCTCACCCTTCTTTCATATCCAGAGGAACTCCCCTCATGGACTGTAGATCAGGCCTGCCATAACCTCGGCCCCAAACCTGAGCTGAGTTAGGGTTTTTGGATGTCTGTCTGCACAGCCATGGCCCACACAGCCTCCAGGCTGGGGTCTCTGGAGCCACACCACAGTACTGTGCCTGCTCTCTCCTAAGAAACTGCCCATTCCATTGGCCACAACTCTACAAAATAGTAGAAACCTCAAGGTCCCCATGGACATCCCACTACCGCAAGCCGCACTGGACAAATAGGGGCATTATGACCCAAGCTGAGCAACTACTACCTCCATGCAGACACACAGACAGATATCCGCAGAGACAGAAGATTGAACCAGACAGGCCCCTAGGCCCTATTATGAACTCTTGCTTTGGTGTCCAGGTATCACTCCTCAGAGGCCTGGGTTCGAAGACCAGCATACGGGGCTTTCCTGAGGCACCAGACAGAAGACCTCTCATCTCCACATGGGAAGCTTCCTTGTTGGAGTTGTGTCAAGCCCTTCGGGTAGGAGAATCCTGCAGAGTCCCTTAGATACTGCCACATTCCAAGGTCTCCATGGACACCAACCCACATTATGACTCATCCCCAAGAGAGTCCATTTAAACTCAGCCTTCTGGGTAGCTCACCCAAGAGCCCGCAGATTGAGCATGCCTTTTCACGACCAGGCAATGGGAAGGTGAGTTGGCGTTTCTCGGCATCCATGCTTAGGGCCCTGCTCTCGAGTCTTTCTGTATGGGGCATCCTGGAACCATCCAATAGTACTCGACTGTCCTGAAGAAGGAAACTTTGAAGTTTGGAGCAGCTCACAACTCCCAGCGTAGGGAAACCTCACTGGCCTCATGACGCCCCCACCCCCTTCAGGAAGGGGCCGTCATGGACACAAACTCCAGCTTGAGGCAACATCTGATACTCGCCCTGACCTCACCTGCAGGAGATCTCGATTCAGCCTCTGCAGAGTGGGCCTGCCATGCTCTTGGCCCCAAAACTCGTGCTAGCTTGTGTTTTCAGACTTCCTTCCTCACAATCCTGGCCACACCCCTCCAGTTTGGCAATTCTGGAGACACAATGCAGCACTCTGCCTGCCCTCCAGAAGAAAAATGTTGCCCTATAGAGCTAACCAGAAACGCCAAATGAGTAACAACCTGCATGCCACTCGACCATACCCCAATTATACAGTCTAGCCTGTGCACTAAAGCCCTGTCTGACACAGCCTGAGGGCAGACCTCCAGTCCAACACCCAGACAGCTGGCCGTACACAGAGCATATCGCACCCACAATGGCTTTAGGCCATCATCTCTACCCAACCTCAGTTTTCACCTTCAGAACCTAGACCTTACCTCCACTCACTGCTCAGGAGTGAACGTGATGCAAGAATCAGAACTTCTCCTTCGCCTGGGCAAGAAACCTAGTAGTTGGCATGTTGTCCAATGTTCATTGTAGGAGAAAGCAGCATGGACTATGAGGCCCCACCTATCCCTGAGGGCCACAATGTGCACAAACACACATTGTGACCCTCAGCGTGAGCCCTATCCTCATGTAAAGCCTCTTAGTGACTGGAAGAACAGCCCACATAAGGGGCTTGCCAAGCCCCTCGTCCCCCAATCTCAACCAGAGTTCGAGATGTCAAGTCACCCCTACTCAGGGCTCTACTCTGGAATCCCTCTTTGGTGGGACACCTGAGGTAAAAAAAAAAATACAGAAAGGACTCTTCCCATCCACAGAATGAACCCAACCACTTGGGATCAGGCCAAATCATCAGAGAAAGAATTGTCCATGGCGATCCAGGCTCAGGCTGTGTCAAAAAGGGCAATAGTGCCCAGGTCAGCCTATATATTTGGTGTACAGTCGAATGGCGTGCAGGTTGATCCTCTTTTGGGGTTTCTGGGTAGCCCCAGAGGGCAATGTTTTTCTTCCTGAGGGCAGGAAGAGTGCTGCATTATAGTTCTGGTTTTCAAACTAGAGGCCAGTGGGCCAGTAGTCTGAGGAAGGAAATCTGAGAACAAGCTAGGCTTAGGTTTCTGGGTGAGGACAAGGCAGGAACAATCTACAGACCTGAATCGAGATCTCGTGCTTATGATGTCAGGGCGAGGATCAGAAGATCGCTCAGGTTGGTGTTTCTGTCCCTGATGGCCCTTCATGGAGGGGCGGGGGGGCCACGAGGCCGTGGGGGTTTTCCCACGATGTTAGTTGTGAGAAGCTCCAAACTGCAAAGATTCTTCTGCAGGACAATTGAGACCTGTTGGTTGGCTCCAGGGCAACGATTCTGAGCAGGGTTCTAAGGATGGATGGCTGGGTAGCCCACCTCGCATTCCAATTGTGTCCTAGCAACAAGACAGGTTTGATCTGCTGGATCTGGGGGAGCAACCCAGGAGGCTGAGTTGAAATGGACTCTCCTGTGGATGGGTCCTAATGTCTTTTTGTGTCTATGGAGACCTTGGAATGTAGCGGTGGCACTGGGGTCCTGAAGGGTTTTTCCAAACAGAGGCTTTGACACAGCTCCAACGTGCAAGTTTCCCATATGTAGATGAGATGTTTTCTGATGGGTGAGTCAAGAAACAGCCATACGCTAGTATTGAAATCCAGGCCTCTGAGGAGAGATGACTGGATACCACAGCAATGGATCCGTTTAGTGCCTAGGGGCCAGTTCGTTCCTTTTTACCTCTGGGGACATCAGTCTATGCGTCTGAGTGCAGGTAGGTGCTCAGATGAGCTCAGATTGCCCCTGTTTGTCCTGGGAAGCCACCACCATTGGGATGGCCTCAGGCAGTTTGGAGGTTTATCCTATTAGTAGGGTTGTGGCCATTGGAATGGGCACATACAATTCCCTTGGAGAGGGCAAGTACAGTCCTCAGGTTTGGCTCCAGGGGCCTGAGCCTGTAGGGTGTGTAGGCCAGAGCTGTTTGCACAGTTGTCTGAAAACACAAACGCGGCTTATGTTTCGGGTCATAGGTATGGCAGGACTGATCTACAGACCATGAGGAGAACTCTTCAGGATATAAAAAAGGGCGAGGGTGAGGCTCGTGCTCAAGTTTTTGTCTCTGGATATCGTGTCACTCATGGTCGTGAAATTTCCGGGTGACTTCATGGGAAATGGACGAGTCTTACTCTCTGGGGTTTTGCCCCGTCCCAAGAGTTTTGGGTCATTCTGGGGGTGGAAGAAGTCCGTTTTGTTGTTGTTGTTGATTTGCTTTGTTTTGTTTTTTAACCTCAGGTGTCTCACCAAATGAGGTATTCCAGAGTAGAGCCCTGGGGAGGGCCGACCGGACAACCAGAAATCTGGTTAAAAATTGGGGCCTAGGGACATGTCAAGCCCATTAGGACATCTAATGGTCGAGCCACTGAGAGGACTTACTAGAGCACAGGACTCACGCTGAGGGTCACAATGCGTGTTTATGCCCTCTTCGCACTCAAGAATTGGCGGGGCCTCCGGGTGAATGCTGGTTTCTCCTACACTGAACGTTGGACAACATGCCAACCACAAGCTTTCTTGCCATGGGTAAGGACGAGTTCTGATTTCTGCATCACAGGCACCCCTGGGCAGTGGTTGGAGATAAGGTCTAGGTTCTGAAGCCTGAAAAACCGCAGTTGGGAAGAGATGATGACCTAAGGCCATGGCGGTTCTGATGTGCTCAGTGTGCGGTCAGCTGTCTGGGTGTTGGTCAGGAGGTCCGAGCTCAGGTTGTGTCAGACAATGCATTATTGCCCTGCTTAGACTATATACTTTGGGTACAGTCGAATGCCATGTAGATTTATCCTCATATAAGTTGCCTGGGCAGCTCATTAGGCCAAATTTTTTTTCTAGAGGGCAGGCAGAGTGCTGCATTGTGGGTCTGGAATTGCGAAACTTCCGGGCTTCGGGGCAGGGAGTGTGAGGACGGAAGTCTGAGAACACAAGCTAGACTTGGGTTTCAGAGCCAGGGCATGGCAGGTACCCCTGTAGATCTGAACCTATATCTCATGCATCTGAAGTCAGGGCGAGGATCAGATGTTGGCTCATGTTGGAGTTTCTGTGCATGACGGCCCCTTCATGAAGGGAGCGGAATCTCGAGGCCATGGAGGTTTTCCCACGTTGGGAGTTGTGGGATGCCCCCTTCAAGGATTCCTTCTGCGGGACAATTGAGACTTGTTGGGCAGCTCCAGGACATCCCATATGGAATGACTCCAGGGCCCCTTCGAGGATGGATGCCTGGGAAGCCCGCCTCGCATTCCAATTGTCTCCTAGCAACAAGACAGTTTAGATCTGATGGCTCTGAGGGAGAAACCGGGGTGGCTGACTTGAAATGTACTTTCCTGAGGATGGGTCCTAATGTATGTTTGTGTCCATGAGGGCCTTAAAATGGGGCGGTGGCAACGGGACCCTGAAGTATTCTCCTAAGCTTTTGACATAGCTCGATGCACAAGGTTCCTTGTGGAGACGAGATTTGTTTTGATGGGTGCCCCAGGAAAACCTCGATGCTGGTATTGGAATCCAGGCTTTTGAGGAGACATGCCTGTAATCCAAAGCAATGTATCCGATTATGGCCTAGGGTCCTGTCTGGTTCAATCTTCTTCTCAGGGGACATCCATCTATGGTATGAGTGGAGGTAGATGCTCAGCTGGTATCAGACCGCCCTTGTTTGTCCCGGGCGACCTGCACTATTGGGATGGCCTCAGGGATTTGTAGGGTTCTCCAAATTTTACTGTTTTGGACAATGGCATCGGCAGAATTCCCATGGATTGGGTAGGCACAGTCCTAATGTGTGACTCCAGGGGCCCCAGCCTGGAGGGTGTGTGGCCCAGGACTTTGAGGACAGAAGTCTGAAAACACAAACTCAGCTTAGGTTTGGGGACGTAGGTATGGCAGGCCCGATCTATAAACCATGAGAAGAACTCTTCCGGATATGAAGAAAGAGCGAGTCTGAGGCGCTTGCTCAGGCTTTTGTCTCTGGATTTTGTATCAGAGATGGCCGTGGAATGTCGGGGAGGCCTCATGGGCCATGGACGAATCTTCCTCTCTGTGGATTTGGCCCGATCCCAATTGTTTTTCGTCAATCTGTGGAAAGGGAGGACTCCTTTCAGGTTTGTTACCTCAGGTGTCCCGCCAAAAGAGGAATTCCAAAGAAGAGCCCTGGGGAAAAGTGAAGGGAGAACCCGAACTATGGGTAAAATTTGGGGCCTAGGGGCATGGCAAGCCCAATATGCTATCTCTTCATCCAGCCACTGAGAGGCCTTATTGAGGACTGGGATCAGGGTGAGGGTCACAATGTGTGGTTTTGACCAATGTGGCCCGCAAACATGAGTGGGGCCTCATGGGCCACACTGGTTTCAACTACACTGAACGTTGGACAACATGCCAACCACATGGTTTCTTGCCACGGGGAAGGAGTTGTGTTTTCTGCATCACTTTCAAGCCTGGGCAGTGATTGGAGATAAGGTCTAGGTTCTGAAACTTGACAACCGAGGTTGGGAAGAGATGACGACCTAAGACCATGGCGGGTCCGATGTGCTCAGTGAGCGGCCAGCTTTCTGTGTGGGGCCAGGTAATCCAGGCTCAGGCTGTGTCAAAAAGGGCAATAGTGCCCAGGTCAGCCTATATATTTGGGGTACAGTCGAATGGCGTGCAGGTTGATCCTCTTTTGGAGTTTCTGGGTAGCCCCAGAGGGCAATGTTTTTCTTCCTGAGGGCAGGAAGAGTACTGCATTATAGTTCTGGTTTTCAAACTAGAGGCTTGTGGACCAGTAGTCTGAGGAAGGAAATCTGAGAACAAGCTAGGCTTAGGTTTCTGGGTGAGGACAAGGCAGGAACAATCTACAGACCTGAATCGAGATCTCGTGCTTATGATGTCAGGGCGAGGATCAGAAGATCGCTCAGGTTGGTGTTTCTGTCCCTGATGGCCCTTCATGAAGGGGCGGGGGGGCCACGAGGCCGTGGGGGTTTTCCCACGATGTTAGTTGTGAGAAGCTCCAAACTGCAAAGATTCTTCTGCAGGACAATTGAGACCTGTTGGTTGGCTCCAGGGCAACGATTCCGAGCAGGGTTCTAAGGATGGATGGCTGGGTAGCCCACCTCGCATTCCAATTGTGTCCTAGCAACAAGACAGGTTAGATCTGCTGGATCTGGGGGAGCAACCCAGGAGGCTGAGTTGAAATGGACTCTCCTGTGGATGGGTCCTAATGTCTTTTTGTGTCTATGGAGACCTTGGAATGTAGCGGTGGCACTGGGGTCCTGAAGGGTTTTTCCAAACAGAGGCTTTGACACAGCTCCAACGTGCAAGTTTCCCATATGTAGATGAGATGTTTCCTGATGGGTGAGTCAAGAAACAGCTATACGCTGGTATTGAAATCCAGGCCTCTGAGGAGAGATGACTGGATACCACAGCAATGGATCCGTTTAGTGCCTAGGGGCCAGTTCGTTCCTCTTTACCTCTGGGGACATCAGTCTATGCGTCTGAGTGCAGGTAGGTGCTCAGATGAGCTCAGATTGCCCCTGTTTGTCCTGGGAAGCCACCACTATTGGGATGGCCTCAGGCAGTTTGGAGGTTTATCCTATTAGTAGGGTTGTGGCCATTGGAATGGGCACATACAATTCCCTTGGAGAGGGCAAGTACAGTCCTCAGGTTTGGCTCCAGGGGCCTGAGCCTGTAGGGTGTGTAGGCCAGAGCTGTTTGGACAGTTGTCTGAAAACACAAACGCAGCTTATGTTTCGGGTCATAGGTATGGCAGGACTGATCTACAGACCATGAGGAGAACTCTTCAGGATATGAAAAAAGGGCGAGTGTGAGGCTCGTGCTCAAGTTTTTGTCTCTGGATATCGTGTCACTCATGGTCGTGAAATTTCCGGGTGACTTCATGGGAAATGGACGAGTCTTACTCTCTGGGGTTTTGCCCCGTCCCAAGAGTTTTGGGTCATTCTGGGGGTGGAAGAAGTCCGTTTGTTGTTGTTGTTGATTTGCTTTGTTTTGTTTTTTAACCTCAGGTGTCTCACCAAATGAGGTATTACAGAGTAGAGCCCTGGGGAGGGCCGACCGGACAACCAGAAATCTGGTTAAAAATTGGGGCCTAGGGACATGTCAAGCCCATTATGACATCTAATGGTCGAGCCACTGAGAGGACTTCCGAGAGCACAGGACTCACGCTGAGGGTCACAATGCGTGTTTATGCCCTCTTCGCACTCAAGAATTGGTGGGGCCTCCGGGTGAATGCTGGTTTCTCCTACACTGAACGTTGGACAACATGCCAACCACAAGGTTTCTTGCCATGGGTAAGGACGAGTTCTGATTTCTGCATCACAGGCACCCCTGGGCAGTGGTTAGAGATAAGGTCTAGGTTCTGAAGCCTGAAAAACCGCAGTTGGGAAGAGATGATGACCTAAGGCCATGGCGGTTCTGATGTGCTCAGTGTGCGGTCAGCTGTCTGGGTGTTGGTCAGGAGGTCCGAGCTCAGGTTGTGTCAGACAATGCATTAGTGCCCTGGTTAGACTATATACTTTGGGTACAGTCGAATGCCATGTAGATTTATCCTCATATAAGTTGCCTGGGCAGCTCATTAGGCCAAATTTTTTTTTCTAGAGGGCAGGCAGAGTGCTGCATTGTGGGTCTGGAATTGCGAAACATCCGGGCTTCGGGGCCGGGAGTGTGAGGACAGAAGTCTGAGAACACAAGCTAGACTTGGGTTTCAGGGCCAGGGCACGGCAGGTACCCCTGTAGATCTGAACCTATATCTCATGCATCTGAAGTCAGGGCGAGGATCAGATGTTGGCTCAGGTTGGAGTTTCTGTGCATGACGGCCCCTTCATGAAGGGAGCGGAATCTCGAGGCCATGGAGGTTTTCCCACGTTGGGAGTTGTGGGATGCCCCCTTCAAGGATTCCTTCTGCGGGACAATTGAGACTTGTTGGGCAGCTCCAGGACATCCCATATGGAATGACTCCAGGGCACCGTTTGAGGATGGATGCCTGGGAAGCCCGCCTCGCATTCCAATTGTCTCCTAGCCACAAGACAGTTTAGATCTGATGGCTCTGCGGGAGAAACCGGGGTGGCTGACTTGAAATGGACTTTCCTGAGGATGGGTCCTAATGTGTGTTTGTGTCCATGAGGGCCTTAAAATGGGGCGGTGGCACTGGGACCCTGAAGTATATTCCTAAGCTTTTGACATAGCTCGATGCACAAGGTTCCTTGTGGAGACGAGATTTGTTTTGATGGGTGCCCCAGGAAAACCTCGGTGCTGGTATTGGAATCCAGGCTTTTGAGGAGACATGCCTGTAATCCAAAGCAATGTATCCGATTATGGCCTAGGGTCCTGTCTGGTTCAATCTTCTTCTCAGGGGACATCCATCTATGGTATGAGTGGAGGTAGATGCTCAGCTGGTATCAGACCGCCCTTGTTTGTCCCGGGCGACCTGCACTATTGGGATGGCCTCAGGGATTTGTAGGGTTCTCCAAATTTTACTGTTTTGGACAATGGCATCGGCAGAATTCCCATGGATTGGGTAGGCACAGTCCTAATGTGTGACTCCAGGGGCCCCAGCCTGGTGGGTGTGTGGCCCAGGACTTTGAGGACAGAAGTCTGAAAACACAAACTCAGCTTAGGTTTGGGGACGTAGGTTTGGCAGGCCCGATCTATAAACCATGAGAAGAACTCTTCCGGATATGAAGAAAGAGCGAATCTGAGGCGCTTGCTCAGGCTTTTGTCTCTGGATTTTGTATCAGAGATGGCCGTGGAATGTCGGGGAGGCCTCATGGGCCATGGACGAATCTTCCTCTCTGTGGATTTGGCCCGATCCCAATTGTTTTTCGTCAATCTGTGGAAAGGGAGGACTCCTTTCAGGTTTGTTACCTCAGGTGTCCCGCCAAAAGAGGAATTCCAAAGAAGAGCCCTGGGGAAAAGTGAAGGGAGAACCCGAACTATGGGTAAAATTTGGGGCCTAGGGGCATGGCAAGCCCAATATGCTATCTCTTCATCCAGCCACTGAGAGGCCTTATTGAGGACTGGGATCAGGGCGAGGGTCACAATGTGTGGTTTTGACCAATGTGGCCCGCAAACATGAGCGGGGCCTCATGGGCCACACTGGTTTCAACTACACTGAACGTTGGACAACATGCCAACCACATGGTTTCTTGCCACGGGGAAGGAGTTGTGTTTTCTGCATCACTTTCAAGCCTGGGCAGTGATTGGAGATAAGGTCTAGGTTCTGAAACTTGACAACCGAGGTTGGGAAGAGATGACGACCTAAGACCATGGCGGGTCCGATGTGGTCAGTGAGCGGCCAGCTTTCTGTGTGGGGCCAGGTAATCCAGGCTCAAGCTATGTCAAAAAGGGCAATAGTGCCCAGGTCAGCCTATATATTTGGGGTACAGTCGAATGGCGTGCAGGTTGATCCTCTTTTGGAGTTTCTGGGTAGCCCCAGAGGGCAATGTTTTTCTTCCTGAGGGCAGGAAGAGTGCTGCATTATAGTTCTGGTTTTCAAACTGGAGGCTTGTGGGCCAGTAGTCTGAGGAAGGAAATCTGAGAACAAGCTAGGCTTAGGTTTCTGGGTGAGGACAAGGCAGGAACAATCTACAGACCTGAATCGAGATCTCGTGCTTATGATGTCAGGGCGAGGATCAGAAGATCGCTCAGGTTGGTGTTTCTGTCCCTGATGGCCCTTCATGAAGGGGCGGGGGGGCCACGAGGCCGTGGGGGTTTTCCCACGATGTTAGTTGTGAGAAGCTCCAAACTGCAAAGATTCTTCTGCAGGACAATTGAGACCTGTTGGTTGGCTCCAGGGCAATGATTCCGAGCAGGGTTCTAAGGATGGATGGCTGGGTAGCCCACCTCGCATTCCAATTGTGTCCTAGCAACAAGATAGGTTAGATCTGCTGGATCTCCTGGGGGAGCAACCCAGGAGGCTGAGTTGAAATGGACTCTCCTGTGGATGGGTCCTAATGTCTTTTTGTGTCTATGGAGACCTTGGAATGTAGCGGTGGCACTGGGGTCCTGAAGGGTTTTTCCAAACAGAGGCTTTGACACAGCTCCAACGTGCAAGTTTCCCATATGTAGATGAGATGTTTCCTGATGGGTGAGTCAAGAAACAGCCATACGCTGGTATTGAAATCCAGGCCTCTGAGGAGAGATGACTGGATACCACAGCAATGGATCCGTTTAGTGCCTAGGGGCCAGTTCGTTCCTCTTTACCTCTGGGGACATCAGTCTATGCGTCTGAGTGCAGGTAGGTGCTCAGATGAGCTCAGATTGCCCCTGTTTGTCCTGGGAAGCCACCACTATTGGGATGGCCTCAGGCAGTTTGGAGGTTTATCCTATTAGTAGGGTTGTGGCCATTGGAATGGGCACATACAATTCCCTTGGAGAGGGCAAGTACAGTCCTCAGGTTTGGCTCCAGGGGCCTGAGCCTGTAGGGTGTGTAGGCCAGAGCTGTTTGGACAGTTGTCTGAAAACACAAACGCGGCTTATGTTTCGGGTCATAGGTATGGCAGGACTGATCTACAGACCATGAGGAGAACTCTTCAGGATATGAAAAAAGGGCGAGTGTGAGGCTCGTGCTCAAGTTTTTGTCTCTGGATATCGTGTCACTCATGGTCGTGAAATTTCCGGGTGACTTCATGGGAAATGGACGAGTCTTACTCTCTGGGGTTTTGCCCCGTCCCAAGAGTTTTGGGTCATTCTGGGGGTGGAAGAAGTCCGTTTTGTTGTTGTTGTTGATTTGCTTTGTTTTGTTTTTTAACCTCAGGTGTCTCACCAAATGAGGTATTCCAGGGTAGAGCGCTGGGGAGGGCCGACCGGACAACCAGAAATCTGGTTAAAAATTGGGGCCTAGGGACATGTCAAGCCCATTATGACATCTAATGGTCGAGCCACTGAGAGGACTTAATAGAGCACAGGACTCACTCTGAGGGTCACAATGCGTGTTTATGCCCTCTTCGCACTCAAGAATTGGTGGGGCCTCCGGGTGAATGCTGGTTTCTCCTACACTGAACGTTGGACAACATGCCAACCACAAGGTTTCTTGCCATGGGTAAGGACGAGTTCTGATTTCTGCATCACAGGCACCCCTGGGCAGTGGTTAGAGATAAGGTCTAGGTTCTGAAGCCTGAAAAACCGCAGTTGGGAAGAGATGATGACCTAAGGCCATGGCGGTTCTGATGTGCTCAGTGTGCGGTCAGCTGTCTGGGTGTTGGTCAGGAGGTCCGAGCTCAGGTTGTGTCAGACAATGCATTAGTGCCCTGGTTAGACTATATTCTTTGGGTACAGTCGAATGCCATGTAGATTTATCCTCATATAAGTTGCCTGGGCAGCTCATTAGGCCAAATTTTTTTTTCTAGAGGGCAGGCAGAGTGCTGCATTGTGGGTCTGGAATTGCGAAACATCCGGGCTTCGGGGCCGGGAGTGTGAGGACAGAAGTCTGAGAACACAAGCTAGACTTGGGTTTCAAGGCCAGGGCACGGCAGGTACCCCTGTAGATCTGAACCTATATCTCATGCATCTGAAGTCAGGGCGAGGATCAGATGTTGGCTCAGGTTGGAGTTTCTGTGCATGACGGCCCCTTCATGAAGGGAGCGGAATCTCGAGGCCATGGAGGTTTTCCCACGTTGGGAGTTGTGGGATGCCCCCTTCAAGGATTCCTTCTGCGGGACAATTGAGACTTGTTGGGCAGCTCCAGGACATCCCATATGGAATGACTCCAGGGCACCGTTTGAGGATGGATGCCTGGGAAGCCCGCCTCGCATTCCAATTGTCTCCTAGCCACAAGACAGTTTAGATCTGATGGCTCTGCGGGAGAAACCGGGGTGGCTGACTTGAAATGGACTTTCCTGAGGATGGGTCCTAATGTGTGTTTGTGTCCATGAGGGCCTTAAAATGGGGCGGTGGCACCGGGACCCTGAAGTATATTCCTAAGCTTTTGACATAGCTCGATGCACAAGGTTCCTTGTGGAGACGAGATTTGTTTTGATGGGTGCCCCAGGAAAACCTCGGTGCTGGTATTGGAATCCAGGCTTTTGAGGAGACATGCCTGTAATCCAAAGCAATGTATCCGATTATGGCCTAGGGTCCTGTCTGGTTCAATCTTCTTCTCAGGGGACATCCATCTATGGTATGAGTGGAGGTCGATGCTCAGCTGGTATCAGACCGCCCTTGTTTGTCCCGGGCGACCTGCACTATTGGAATGGCCTCAGGGATTTGTAGGGTTCTCCAAATTTTACTGTTTTGGACAATGGCATCGGCAGAATTCCCATGGATTGGGTAGGCACAGTCCTAATGTGTGACTCCAGGGGCCCCAGCCTGGTGGGTGTGTGGCCCAGGACTTTGAGGACAGAAGTCTGAAAACACAAACTCAGCTTAGGTTTGGGGACGTAGGTATGGCAGGCCCGATCTATAAACCATGAGAAGAACTCTTCCGGATATGAAGAAAGAGCGAATCTGAGGCGCTTGCTCAGGCTTTTGTCTCTGGATTTTGTATCAGAGATGGCCGTGGAATGTCGGGGAGGCCTCATGGGGCATGGACGAATCTTCCTCTCTGTGGATTTGGCCCGATCCCAATTGTTTTTCGTCAATCTGTGGAAAGGGAGGACTCCTTTCAGGTTTGTTACCTCAGGTGTCCCGCCAAAAGAGGAATTCCAAAGAAGAGCCCTGGGGAAAAGTGAAGGGAGAACCCGAACTATGGGTAAAATTTGGGGCCTAGGGGCATGGCAAGCCCAATATGCTATCTCTTCATCCAGCCACTGAGAGGCCTTATTGAGGACTGGGATCAGGGCGAGGGTCACAATGTGTGGTTTTGACCAATGTGGCCCGCAAACATGAGCGGGGCCTCATGGGCCACACTGGTTTCAACTACACTGAACGTTGGACAACATGCCAACCACATGGTTTCTTGCCACGGGGAAGGAGTTGTGTTTTCTGCATCACTTTCAAGCCTGGGCAGTGATTGGAGATAAGGTCTAGGTTCTGAAACTTGACAACCGAGGTTGGGAAGAGATGACGACCTAAGACCATGGCGGGTCCGATGTGCTCAGTGAGCGGCCAGCTTTCTGTGTGGGGCCAGGTAATCCAGGCTCAGGCTGTGTCAAAAAGGGCAATAGTGCCCAGGTCAGCCTATATATTTGGGGTACAGTCGAATGGCGTGCAGGTTGATCCTCTTTTGGAGTTTCTGGGTAGCCCCAGAGGGCAATGTTTTTCTTCCTGAGGGCAGGAAGAGTGCTGCATTATAGTTCTGGTTTTCAAACTGGAGGCTTGTGGGCCAGTAGTCTGAGGAAGGAAATCTGAGAACAAGCTAGGCTTAGGTTTCTGGGTGAGGACAAGGCAGGAACAATCTACAGACCTGAATCGAGATCTCATGCTTATGATGTCAGGGCGAGGATCAGAAGATCGCTCAGGTTGGTGTTTCTGTCCCTGATGGCCCTTCATGAAGGGGCGGGGGGGCCACGAGGCCGTGGGGGTTTTCCCACGATGTTAGTTGTGAGAAGCTCCAAACTGCAAAGATTCTTCTGCAGGACAATTGAGACCTGTTGGTTGGCTCCAGGGCAATGATTCCGAGCAGGGTTCTAAGGATGGATGGCTGGGTAGCCCACCTCGCATTCCAATTGTGTCCTAGCAACAAGATAGTTTAGATCTGCTGGATCTCCTGGGGGAGCAACCCAGGAGGCTGAGTTGAAATGGACTCTCCTGTGGATGGGTCCTAATGTCTTTTTGTGTCTATGGAGACCTTGGAATGTAGCGGTGGCACTGGGGTCCTGAAGGGTTTTTCCAAACAGAGGCTTTGACACAGCTCCAACGTGCAAGTTTTCCATATGTAGATGAGATGTTTCCTGATGGGTGAGTCAAGAAACAGCCATACGCTGGTATTGAAATCCAGGCCTCTGAGGAGAGATGACTGGATACCACAGCAATGGATCCGTTTAGTGCCTAGGGGCCAGTTCGTTCCTCTTTACCTCTGGGGACATCAGTCTATGCGTCTGAGTGCAGGTAGGTGCTCAGATGAGCTCAGATTGCCCCTGTTTGTCCTGGGAAGCCACCACTATTGGGATGGCCTCAGGCAGTTTGGAGGCTTATCCTATTAGTAGGGTTGTGGCCATTGGAATGGGCACATACAATTCCCTTGGAGAGGGCAAGTACAGTCCTCAGGTTTGGCTCCAGGGGCCTGAGCCTGTAGGGTGTGTAGGCCAGAGCTGTTTGGACAGTTGTCTGAAAACACAAACGCGGCTTATGTTTCGGGTCATAGGTATGGCAGGACTGATCTACAGACCATGAGGAGAACTCTTCAGGATATGAAAAAAGGGCGAGTGTGAGGCTCGTGCTCAAGTTTTTGTCTCTGGATATCGTGTCACTCATGGTCGTGAAATTTCCGGGTGACTTCATGGGAAATGGACGAGTCTTACTCTCTGGGGTTTTGCCCCGTCCCAAGAGTTTTGGGTCATTCTGGGGGTGGAAGAAGTCCGTTTTGTTGTTGTTGTTGATTTGCTTTGTTTTGTTTTTTAACCTCAGGTGTCTCACCAAATGAGGTATTCCAGGGTAGAGCGCTGGGGAGGGCCGACCGGACAACCAGAAATCTGGTTAAAAATTGTGGCCTAGGGACATGTCAAGCCCATTATGACATCTAATGGTCGAGCCACTGAGAGGACTTAATAGAGCTCAGGACTCACTCTGAGGGTCACAATGCGTGTTTATGCCCTCTTCGCACTCAAGAATTGACGGGGCCTCCGGGTGAATGCTGGTTTCTCCTACACTGAACGTTGGACAACATGCCAACCACAATGTTTCTTGCCATGGGTAAGGACGAGTTCTGATTTCGGCATCACAGGCACCCCTGGGCAGTGGTTGGAGATAAGGTCTAGGTTCTGAAGCCTGAAAAACCGCAGTTGGGAAGAGATGATGACCTAAGGCCATGGCGGTTCTGATGTGCTCAGTGTGCGGTCAGCTGTCTGGGTGTTGGTCAGGAGGTCCGAACTCAGGTTGTGTCAGACAATGCATTAGTGCCCTGGTTAGACTATATTCTTTGGGTACAGTCGAATGCCATGTAGATTTATCCTCATATAAGTTGCCTGGGCAGCTCATTAGGCCAAATTTTTTTTCTAGAGGGCAGGCAGAGTGCTGCATTGTGGGTCTGGAATTGCGAAACTTCCGGGCTTCGGGGCCGGGAGTGTGAGGACGGAAGTCTGAGAACACAAGCTAGACTTGGGTTTCAGGGCCAGGGCACAGCAGGTACCCCTGTAGATCTGAACCTATATCTCATGCATCTGAAGTCAGGGCGAGGATCAGACGTTGGCTCAGGTTGGAGTTTCTGTGCATGACGGCCCCTTCATGAAGGGAGCGGAATCTCGAGGCCATGGAGGTTTTCCCACGTTGGGAGTTGTGGGATGCCCCCTTCAAGGATTCCTTCTGCGGGACAATTGAGACTTGTTGGGCAGCTCCAGGACATCCCATATGGAATGACTCCAGGGCACTGTTCGAGGATGGATGCCTGGGAAGCCCGCCTCGCATTCCAATTGTCTCCTAGCCACAAGACAGTTTAGATCTGATGGCTCTGCGGGAGAAACCGGGGTGGCTGACTTGAAATGGACTTTCCTGAGGATGGGTCCTAATGTGTGTTTGTGTCCATGAGGGCCTTAAAATGGGGCGGTGGCACCGGGACCCTGAAGTATATTCCTAAGCTTTTGACATAGCTCGATGCACAAGGTTCCTTGTGGAGACGAGATTTGTTTTGATGGGTGCCCCAGGAAAACCTCGATGCTGGTATTGGAATCCAGGCTTTTGAGGAGACATGCCTGTAATCCAAAGCAATGTATCCGATTATGGCCTAGGGTCCTGTCTGGTTCAATCTTCTTCTCAGGGGACATCCATCTATGGTATGAGTGGAGGTAGATGCTCAGCTGGTATCAGACCACCCTTGTTTGTCCCGGGCGACCTGCACTATTGGGATGGCCTCAGGGATTTGTAGGGTTCTCCAAATTTTACTGTTTTGGACAATGGCATCGGCAGAATTCCCATGGATTGGGTAGGCACAATCCTAATGTGTGACTCCAGGGGCCCCAGCCTGGTGGGTGTGTGGCCCAGGACTTTGAGGACAGAAGTCTGAAAACACAAACTCAGCTTAGGTTTTGGGACGTAGGTATGGCAGGCCCGATCTATAAACCATGAGAAGAACTCTTCCGGATATGAAGAAAGAGCGAATCTGAGGCGCTTGCTCAGGCTTTTGTCTCTGGATTTTGTATCAGAGATGGCCGTGGAATGTCGGGGAGGCCTCATGGGCCATGGACGAATCTTCCTCTCTGTGGATTTGGCCCGATCCCAATTGTTTTTCGTCAATCTGTGGAAAGGGAGGACTCCTTTCAGGTTTGTTACCTCAGGTGTCCCGCCAAAAGAGAAATTCCAAAGAAGAGCCCTGGGGAAAAGTGAAGGGAGAACCCGAACTATGGGTAAAATTTGGGGCCTAGGGGCATGGCAAGCCCAATATGCTATCTCTTCATCCAGCCACTGAGAGGCCTTATTGAGGACTGGGATCAGGGTGAGGGTCACAATGTGTGGTTTTGACCAATGTGGCCCGCAAACATGAGCAGGGCCTCATGGGCCACACTGGTTTCAACTACACTGAACGTTGGACAACATGCCAACCACATGGTTTCTTGCCACGGGGAAGGAGTTGTGTTTTCTGCATCACTTTCAAGCCTGGGCAGTGATTGGAGATAAGGTCTAGGTTCTGAAACTTGACAACCGAGGTTGGGAAGAGATGACGACCTAAGACCATGGCGGGTCCGATGTGCTCAGTGAGCGGCCAGCTTTCTGTGTGGGGCCAGGTCATCCAGGCTCAGGCTGTGTCAAAAAGGGCAATAGTGCCCAGGTCAGCCTATATATTTGGGGTACAGTCGAATGGCGTGCAGGTTGATCCTCATTTGGAGTTTCTGGGTAGCCCCAGAGGGCAATGTTTTTCTTCCTGAGGGCAGGAAGAGTGCTGCATTATAGTTCTGGTTTTCAAACTGGAGGCTTGTGGGCCAGTAGTCTGAGGAAGGAAATCTGAGAACAAGCTAGGCTTAGGTTTCTGGGTGAGGACAAGGCAGGAACAATCTACAGACCTGAATCGAGATCTCGTGCTTATGATGTCAGGGCGAGGATCAGAAGATCGCTCAGGTTGGTGTTTCTGTCCCTGATGGCCCTTCATGAAGGGGCGGGGGGGCCACGAGGCCGTGGGGGTTTTCCCACGATGTTAGTTGTGAGAAGCTCCAAACTGCAAAGATTCTTCTGCAGGACAATTGAGACCTGTTGGTTGGCTCCAGGGCAACGATTCCGAGCAGGGTTCTAAGGATGGATGGCTGGGTAGCCCACCTCGCATTCCAATTGTGTCCTAGCAACAAGACAGGTTAGATCTGCTGGATCTCCTGGGGGAGCAACCCAGGAGGCTGAGTTGAAATGGACTCTCCTGTGGATGGGTCCTAATGTCTTTTTGTGTCTATGGAGACCTTGGAATGTAGCGGTGGCACTGGGGTCCTGAAGGGTTTTTCCAAACAGAGGCTTTGACACAGCTCCAACGTGCAAGTTTTCCATATGTAGATGAGATGTTTCCTGATGGGTGAGTCAAGAAACAGCCATACGCTGGTATTGAAATCCAGGCCTCTGAGGAGAGATGACTGGATACCACAGCAATGGATCCGTTTAGTGCCTAGGGGCCAGTTCGTTCCTCTTTACCTCTGGGGACATCAGTCTATGCGTCTGAGTGCAGGTAGGTGCTCAGATGAGCTCAGATTGCCCCTGTTTGTCCTGGGAAGCCACCACTATTGGGATGGCCTCAGGCAGTTTGGAGGTTTATCCTATTAGTAGGGTTGTGGCCATTGGAATGGGCACATACAATTCCCTTGGAGAGGGCAAGTACAGTCCTCAGGTTTGGCTCCAGGGGCCTGAGCCTGTAGGGTGTGTAGGCCAGAGCTGTTTGGACAGTTGTCTGAAAACACAAACGCGGCTTATGTTTCGGGTCATAGGTATGGCAGGACTGATCTACAGACCATGAGGAGAACTCTTCAGGATATGAAAAAAGGGCGAGTGTGAGGCTCGTGCTCAAGTTTTTGTCTCTGGATATCGTGTCACTCATGGTCGTGAAATTTCCGGGTGACTTCATGGGAAATGGACGAGTCTTACTCTCTGGGGTTTTGCCCCGTCCCAAGAGTTTTGGGTCATTCTGGGGGTGGAAGAAGTCCGTTTTGTTGTTGTTGTTGATTTGCTTTGTTTTGTTTTTTAACCTCAGGTGTCTCACCAAATGAGGTATTCCAGGGTAGAGCGCTGGGGAGGGCCGACCGGACAACCAGAAATCTGGTTAAAAATTGTGGCCTAGGGACATGTCAAGCCCATTATGACATCTAATGGTCGAGCCACTGAGAGGACTTAATAGAGCACAGGACTCACTCTGAGGGTCACAATGCGTGTTTATGCCCTCTTCGCACTCAAGAATTGACGGGGCCTCCGGGTGAATGCTGGTTTCTCCTACACTGAACGTTGGACAACATGCCAACCACAAGGTTTCTTGCCATGTGTAAGGACGAGTTCTGATTTCTGCATCACAGGCACCCCTGGGCAGTGGTTGGAGATAAGGTCTAGGTTCTGAAGCCTGAAAAACCGCAGTTGGGAAGAGATGATGACCTAAGGCCATGGCGGTTCTGATGTGCTCAGTGTGCGGTCAGCTGTCTGGGTGTTGGTCAGGAGGTCCGAACTCAGGTTGTGTCAGACAATGCATTAGTGCCCTGGTTAGACTATATACTTTGGGTACAGTCGAATGCCATGTAGATTTATCCTCATATAAGTTGCCTGGGCAGCTCATTAGGCCAAATTTTTTTTCTAGAGGGCAGGCAGAGTGCTGCATTGTGGGTCTGGAATTGCGAAACTTCCGGGCTTCGGGGCCGGGAGTGTGAGGACGGTAGTCTGAGAACACAAGCTAGACTTGGGTTTCAGGGCCAGGGCACGGCAGGTACCCCTGTAGATCTGAACCTATATCTCATGCATCTGAAATCAGGGCGAGGATCAGACGTTGGCTCAGGTTGGAGTTTCTTTGCATGACGGCCCCTTCATGAAGGGAGCGGAATCTCGAGGCCATGGAGGTTTTCCCACGTTGGGAGTTGTGGGATGCCCCCTTCAAGGATTCCTTCTGCGGGACAATTGAGACTTGTTGGGCAGCTCCAGGACATCCCATATGGAATGACTCCAGGGCACCGTTCGAGGATGGATGCCTGGGAAGCCCGCCTCGCATTCCAATTGTCTCCTAGCCACAAGACAGTTTAGATCTGATGGCTCTGCGGGAGAAACCGGGGTGGCTGACTTGAAATGGACTTTCCTGAGGATGGGTCCTAATGTGTGTTTGTGTCCATGAGGGCCTTAAAATGGGGCGGTGGCACCGGGACCCTGAAGTATTCTCCTAAGCTTTTGGCATAGCTCGATGCACAAGGTTCCTTGTGGAGACGAGATTTGTTTTGATGGGTGCCCCAGGAAAACCTCGATGCTGGTATTGGAATCCAGGCTTTTGAGGAGACATGCCTGTAATCCAAAGCAATGTATCCGATTATGGCCTAGGGTCCTGTCTGGTTCAATCTTCTTCTCAGGGGACATCCATCTATGGTATGAGTGGAGGTAGATGCTCAGCTGGTATCAGACCGCCCTTGTTTGTCCCGGGCGACCTGCACTATTGGGATGGCCTCAGGGATTTGTAGGGTTCTCCAAATTTTACTGTTTTGGACAATGGCATCGGCAGAATTCCCATGGATTGGGTAGGCACAGTCCTAATGTGTGACTCCAGGGGCCCCAGCCTGGAGGGTGTGTGGCCCAGGACTTTGAGGACAGAAGTCTGAAAACACAAACTCAGCTTAGGTTTGGGGACGTAGGTATGGCAGGCCCGATCTATAAACCATTAGAAGAACTCTTCCAGATATGAAGAAAGAGCGAGTCTGAGGCGCTTGCTCAGGCTTTTGTCTCTGGATTTTGTATCAGAGATGGCCGTGGAATGTCGGGGAGGCCTCATGGGCCATGGACGAATCTTCCTCTCTGTGGATTTGGCCCGATCCCAATTGTTTTTCGTCAATCTGTGGAAAGGGAGGACTCCTTTCAGGTTTGTTACCTCAGGTGTCCCGCCAAAAGAGGAATTCCAAAGAAGAGCCCTGGCGAAAAGTGAAGGGAGAACCCGAACTATGGGTAAAATTTGGGGCCTAGGGGCATGGCAAGCCCAATATGCTATCTCTTCATCCAGCCACTGAGAGGCCTTATTGAGGACTGGGATCAGGGTGAGGGTCACAATGTGTGGTTTTGACCAATGTGGCCCGCAATCATGAGCGGGGCCTCATGGGCCACACTGGTTTCAACTACACTGAACGTTGGACAACATGCCAACCACATGGTTTCTTGCCACGGGGAAGGAGTTGTGTTTTCTGCATCACTTTCAAGCCTGGGCAGTGATTGGAGATAAGGTCTAGGTTCTGAAACTTGACAACCGAGGTTGGGAAGAGATGACGACCTAAGACCATGGCGGGTCCGATGTGCTCAGTGAGCGGCCAGCTTTCTGTGTGGGGCCAGGTAATCCAGGCTCAGGCTGTGTCAAAAAGGGCAATAGTGCCCAGGTCAGCCTATATATTTGGGGTACAGTCGAATGGCGTGCAGGTTGATCCTCTTTTGGAGTTTCTGGGTAGCCCCAGAGGGCAATGTTTTTCTTCCTGAGGGCAGGAAGAGTGCTGCATTATAGTTCTGGTTTTCAAACTGGAGGCTTGTGGGCCAGTAGTCTGAGGAAGGAAATCTGAGAACAAGCTAGGCTTAGGTTTCTGGGTGAGGACAAGGCAGGAACAATCTACAGACCTGAATCGAGATCTCGTGCTTATGATGTCAGGGCGAGGATCAGAAGATCGCTCAGGTTGGTGTTTCTGTCCCTGATGGCCCTTCATGAAGGGGCGGGGGGGCCACGAGGCCGTGGGGGTTTTCCCACGATGTTAGTTGTGAGAAGCTCCAAACTGCAAAGATTCTTCTGCAGGACAATTGAGACCTGTTGGTTGGCTCCAGGGCAACGATTCCGAGCAGGGTTCTAAGGATGGATGGCTGGGTAGCCCACCTCGCATTCCAATTGTGTCCTAGCAACAAGACAGGTTAGGTCTGCTGGATCTGTGGGAGCAACCCAGGAGGCTGAGTTGAAATGGACTCTCCTGTGGATGGGTCCTAATGTCTTTTTGTGTCTATGGAGACCTTGGAATGTAGCGGTGGCACTGGGGTCCTGAAGGGTTTTTCCAAACAGAGGCTTTGACACAGCTCCAACGTGCAAGTTTCCCATATGTAGATGAGATGTTTTCTGATGGGTGAGTCAAGAAACAGCCATACGCTGGTATTGAAATCCAGGCCTCTGAGGAGAGATGACTGGATACCACAGCAATGGATCCGTTTAGTGCCTAGGGGCCAGTTCGTTCCTCTTTACCTCTGGGGACATCAGTCTATGCGTCTGAGTGCAGGTAGGTGCTCAGATGAGCTCAGATTGCCCCTGTTTGTCCTGGGAAGCCACCACTATTGGGATGGCCTCAGGCAGTTTGGAGGTTTATCCTATTAGTAGGGTTGTGGCCATTGGAATGGGCACATACAATTCCCTTGGAGAGGGCAAGTACAGTCCTCAGGTTTGGCTCCAGGGGCCTGAGCCTGTAGGGTGTGTAGGCCAGAGCTGTTTGGACAGTTGTCTGAAAACACAAACGCGGCTTATGTTTCGGGTCATAGGTATGGCAGGACTGATCTACAGACCATGAGGAGAACTCTTCAGGATATGAAAAAAGGGCGAGTGTGAGGCTCGTGCTCAAGTTTTTGTCTCTGGATATCGTGTCACTCATGGTCGTGAAATTTCCGGGTGACTTCATGGGAAATGGACGAGTCTTACTCTCTGGGGTTTTGCCCCGTCCCAAGAGTTTTGGGTCATTCTGGGGGTGGAAGAAGTCCGTTTTGTTGTTGTTGTTGATTTGCTTTGTTTTGTTTTTTAACCTCAGGTGTCTCACCAAATGAGGTATTCCAGGGTAGAGCGCTGGGGAGGGCCGACCGGACAACCAGAAATCTGGTTAAAAATTGTGGCCTAGGGACATGTCAAGCCCATTATGACATCTAATGGTCGAGCCACTGAGAGGACTTAATAGAGCACAGGACTCACTCTGAGGGTCACAATGCGTGTTTATGCCCTCTTCGCACTCAAGAATTGACGGGGCCTCCGGGTGAATGCTGGTTTCTCCTACACTGAACGTTGGACAACATGCCAACCACAAGGTTTCTTGCCATGTGTAAGGACGAGTTCTGATTTCTGCATCACAGGCACCCCTGGGCAGTGGTTGGAGATAAGGTCTAGGTTCTGAATCCTGAAAAACCGCAGTTGGGAAGAGATGATGACCTAAGGCCATGGCGGTTCTGATGTGCTCAGTGTGTGGTCAGCTGTCTGGGTGTTGGTCAGGAGGTCCGAGCTCAGGTTATGTCAGACAATGCATTAGTGCCCTGGTTAGACTATATACTTTGGGTACAGTCGAATGCCATGTAGATATATCCTCATATAAGTTGCATGGGCAGCTCATTAGGCCAAATTTTTTTTCTTGAGGGCAGGCAGAGTGCTGCATTGTGGGTCTGGAATTGCGAAACTTCCGGGCTTCGGGGCCGGGAGTGTGAGGACGGAAGTCTGAGAACACAAGCTAGACTTGGGTTTCAGGGCCAGGGCACGGCAGGTACCCCTGTAGATCTGAACCTATATCTCATGCATCTGAAGTCAGGGCGAGGATCAGACGTTGGCTCAGGTTGGAGTTTCTGTGCATGACGGCCCCTTCATGAAGGGAGCGGAATCTCGAGGCCATGGAGGTTTTCCCACGTTGGGAGTTGTGGGATGCCCCCTTCAAGGATTCCTTCTGCGTGACAATTGAGACTTGTTGGGCAGCTCCAGGACATCCCGTATGGAATGACTCCAGGGCACCGTTCGAGGATGGATGCCTGGGAAGCCCGCCTCGCATTCCAATTGTCTCCTAGCCACAAGACAGTTTAGATCTGATGGCTCTGCGGGAGAAACCGGGGTGGCTGACTTGAAATGGACTTTCCTGAGGATGGGTCCTAATGTGTGTTTGTGTCCATGAGGGCCTTAAAATGGGGCGGTGGCACCGGGACCCTGAAGTATTCTCCTAAGCTTTTGACATAGCTCGATGCACAAGGTTCCTTGTGGAGACGAGATTTGTTTTGATGGGTGCCCCAGGAACACCTCGATGCTGGTATTAGAATCCAGGCTTTTGAGGAGACATGCCTGTAATCCAAAGCAATGTATCCGATTATGGCCTAGGGTCCTGTCTGGTTCAATCTTCTTCTCAGGGGACATCCATCTATGGTATGAGTGGAGGTAGATGCTCAGCTGGTATCAGACCGCCCTTGTTTGTCCCGGGCGACCTGCACTATTGGGATGGCCTCAGGGATTTGTAGGGTTCTCCAAATTTTACTGTTTTGGACAATGGCATCGGCAGAATTCCCATGGATTGGGTAGGCACAGTCCTAATGTGTGACTCCAGGGGCCCCAGCCTGGTGGGTGTGTGGCCCAGGACTTTGAGGACAGAAGTCTGAAAACACAAACTCAGCTTAGGTTTGGGGACGTAGGTATGGCAGGCCCGATCTATAAACCATGAGAATAACTCTTCCGGATATGAAGAAAGAGCGAGTCTGAGGCGCTTGCTCAGGCTTTTGTCTCTGGATTTTGTATCAGAGATGGCCGTGGAATGTCGGGGAGGCCTCATGGGCCATGGACGAATCTTCCTCTCTGTGGATTTGGCCCGATCCCAATTGTTTTTCGTCAATCTGTGGAAAGGGAGGACTCCTTTCAGGTTTGTTACCTCAGGTGTCCCGCCAAAAGAGGAATTCCAAAGAAGAGCCCTGGGGAAAAGTGAAGGGAGAACCCGAACTATGGGTAAAATTTGGGGCCTAGGGGCATGGCAAGCCCAATATGCTATCTCTTCATCCAGCCACTGAGAGGCCTTATTGAGGACTGGGATCAGGGTGAGGGTCACAATGTGTGGTTTTGACCAATGTGGCCCGCAAACATGAGCGGGGCCTCATGGGCCACACTGGTTTCAACTACACTGAACGTTGGACAACATGCCAACCACATGGTTTCTTGCCACGGGGAAGGAGTTGTGTTTTCTGCATCACTTTCAAGCCTGGGCAGTGATTGGAGATAAGGTCTAGGTTCTGAAACTTGACAACCGAGGTTGGGAAGAGATGACGACCTAAGACCATGGCGGGTCCGATGTGCTCAGTGAGCGGCCAGCTTTCTGTGTGGGGCCAGGTAATCCAGGCTCAGGCTGTGTCAAAAAGGGCAATAGTGCCCAGGTCAGCCTATATATTTGGGGTACAGTCGAATGGCGTGCAGGTTGATCCTCTTTTGGAGTTTCTGGGTAGCCCCAGAGGGCAATGTTTTTCTTCCTGAGGGCAGGAAGAGTGCTGCATTATAGTTCTGGTTTTCAAACTGGAGGCTTGTGGGCCAGTAGTCTGAGGAAGGAAATCTGAGAATAAGCTAGGCTTAGGTTTCTGGGTGAGGACAAGGCAGGAACAATCTACAGACCTGAATCGAGATCTCGTGCTTATGATGTCAGGGCGAGGATCAGAAGATCGCTCAGGTTGGTGTTTCTGTCCCTGATGGCCCTTCATGAAGGGGCGGGGGGGCTACGAGGCCGTGGGGGTTTTCCCACGATGTTAGTTGTGAGAAGCTCCAAACTGCAAAGATTCTTCTGCAGGACAATTGAGACCTGTTGGTTGGCTCCAGAACAACGATTCCGAGCAGGGTTCTAAGGATGGATGGCTGGGTAGCCCACCTCGCATTCCAATTGTGTCCTAGCAACAAGATAGGTTTGATCTGCTGGATCTGGGGGAGCAACCCAGGAGGCTGAGTTGAAATGGACTCTCCTGTGGATGGGTCCTAATGTCTTTTTGTGTCTATGGAGACCTTGGAATGTAGCGGTGGCACTGGGGTCCTGAAGGGTTTTTCCAAACAGAGGCTTTGACACAGCTCCAACGTGCAAGTTTCCCATATGTAGATGAGATGTTTCCTGATGGGTGAGTCAAGAAACAGCCATACGCTGGTATTGAAATCCAGGCCTCTGAGGAGAGATGACTGGATACCACAGCAATGGATCCGTTTAGTGCCTAGGGGCCAGTTCGTTCCTCTTTACCTCTGGGGACATCAGTCTATGCGTCTGAGTGCAGGTAGGTGCTCAGATGAGCTCAGATTGCCCCTGTTTGTCCTGGGAAGCCACCACTATTGGGATGGCCTCAGGCAGTTTGGAGGTTTATCCTATTAGTAGGGTTGTGGCCATTGGAATGGGCACATACAATTCCCTTGGAGAGGGCAAGTACAGTCCTCAGGTTTGGCTCCAGGGGCCTGAGCCTGTAGGGTGTGTAGGCCAGAGCTGTTTGGACAGTTGTCTGAAAACACAAACGCGGCTTATGTTTCGGGTCATAGGTATGGCAGGACTGATCTACAGACCATGAGGAGAACTCTTCAGGATATGAAAAAAGGGCGAGTGTGAGGCTCGTGCTGAAGTTTTTGTCTCTGGATATCGTGTCACTCATGGTCGTGAAATTTCCGGGTGACTTCATGGGAAATGGACGAGTCTTACTCTCTGGGGTTTTGCCCCGTCCCAAGAGTTTTGGGTCATTCTGGGGGTGGAAGAAGTCCGTTTTGTTGTTGTTGTTGATTTGCTTTGTTTTGTTTTTTAACCTCAGGTGTCTCACCAAATGAGGTATTCCAGGGTAGAGCGCTGGGGAGGGCCGACCGGACAACCAGAAATCTGGTTAAAAATTGTGGCCTAGGGACATGTCAAGCCCATTATGACATCTAATGGTCGAGCCACTGAGAGGACTTAATAGAGCACAGGACTCACTCTGAGGGTCACAATGCGTGTTTATGCCCTCTTCGCACTCAAGAATTGACGGGGCCTCCGGGTGAATGCTGGTTTCTCCTACACTGAACGTTGGACAACATGCCAACCACAAGGTTTCTTGCCATGGGTAAGGACGAGTTCTGATTTCTGCATCACAGGCACCCCTGGGCAGTGGTTAGAGATAAGGTCTAGGTTCTGAAGCCTGAAAAACCGCAGTTGGGAAGAGATGATGACCTAAGGCCATGGCGGTTCTGATGTGCTCAGTGTGCGGTCAGCTGTCTGGGTGTTGGTCAGGAGGTCCGAGCTCAGGTTGTGTCAGACAATGCATTAGTGCCCTGGTTAGACTATATACTTTGGGTACAGTCGAATGCCATGTAGATTTATCCTCATATAAGTTGCCTGGGCAGCTCATTAGGCCAAATTTTTTTTCTAGAGGGCAGGCAGAGTGCTGCATTGTGGGTCTGGAATTGCGAAACATCCGGGCTTCGGGGCCGGGAGTGTGAGGACAGAAGTCTGAGAACACAAGCTAGACTTGGGTTTCAGGGCCAGGGCACGGCAGGTACCCCTGTAGATCTGAACCTATATCTCATGCATCTGAAGTCAGGGTGAGGATCAGATGTTGGCTCAGGTTGGAGTTTCTGTGCATGACGGCCCCTTCATGAAGGGAGCGGAATCTCGAGGCCATGGAGGTTTTCCCACGTTGGGAGTTGTGGGATGCCCCCTTCAAGGATTCCTTCTGCGGGACAATTGAGACTTGTTGGGCAGCTCCAGGACATCCCATATGGAATGACTCCAGGGCACCGTTTGAGGATGGATGCCTGGGAAGACCGCCTCGCATTCCAATTGTCTCCTAGCCACAAGACAGTTTAGATCTGATGGCTCTGCGGGAGAAACCGGGGTGGCTGACTTGAAATGGACTTTCCTGAGGATGGGTCCTAATGTGTGTTTGTGTCCATGAGGGCCTTAAAATGGGGCGGTGGCACCGGGACCCTGAAGTATATTCCTAAGCTTTTGACATAGCTCGATGCACAAGGTTCCTTGTGGAGACGAGATTTGTTTTGATGGGTGCCCCAGGAAAACCTCGATGCTGGTATTGGAATCCAGGCTTTTGAGGAGACATGCCTGTAATCCAAAGCAATGTATCCGATTATGGCCTAGGGTCCTGTCTGGTTCAATCTTCTTCTCAGGGGACATCCATCTATGGTATGAGTGGAGGTAGATGCTCAGCTGGTATCAGACCGCCCTTGTTTGTCCCGGGCGACCTGCACTATTGGGATGGCCTCAGGGATTTGTAGGGTTCTCCAAATTTTACTGTTTTGGACAATGGCATCGGCAGAATTCCCATGGATTGGGTAGGCACAGTCCTAATGTGTGACTCCAGGGGCCCCAGCCTGGTGGGTGTGTGGCCCAGGACTTTGAGGACAGAAGTCTGAAAACACAAACTCAGCTTAGGTTTGGGGACGTAGGTATGGCAGGCCCGATCTATAAACCATGAGAATAACTCTTCCGGATATGAAGAAAGAGCGAGTCTGAGGCGCTTGCTCAGGCTTTTGTCTCTGGATTTTGTATCAGAGATGGCCGTGGAATGTCGGGGAGGCCTCATGGGCCATGGACGAATCTTCCTCTCTGTGGATTTGGCCCGATCCCAATTGTTTTTCGTCAATCTGTGGAAAGGGAGGACTCCTTTCAGGTTTGTTACCTCAGGTGTCCCGCCAAAAGAGGAATTCCAAAGAAGAGCCCTGGGGAAAAGTAAAGGGAGAACCCGAACTATGGGTAAAATTTGGGGCCTAGGGGCATGGCAAGCCCAATATGCTATCTCTTCATCCAGCCACTGAGAGGCCTTATTGAGGACTGGGATCAGGGTGAGGGTCACAATGTGTGGTTTTGACCAATGTGGCCCGCAAACATGAGCGGGGCCTCATGGGCCACACTGGTTTGAACTACACTGAACGTTGGACAACATGCCAACCACATGGTTTCTTGCCACGGGGAAGGAGTTGTGTTTTCTGCATCACTTTCAAGCCTGGGCAGTGATTGGAGATAAGGTCTAGGTTCTGAAACTTGACAACCGAGGTTGGGAAGAGATGACGACCTAAGACCATGGCGGGTCCGATGTGCTCAGTGAGCGGCCAGCTTTCTGTGTGGGGCCAGGTAATCCAGGCTCAGGCTGTGTCAAAAAGGGCAATAGTGCCCAGGTCAGCCTATATATTTGGGGTACAGTCGAATGGCGTGCAGGTTGATCCTCTTTTGGAGTTTCTGGGTAGCCCCAGAGGGCAATGTTTTTCTTCCTGAGGGCAGGAAGAGTGCTGCATTATAGTTCTGGTTTTCAAACTGGAGGCTTGTGGGCCAGTAGTCTGAGGAAGGAAATCTGAGAACAAGCTAGGCTTAGGTTTCTGGGTGAGGACAAGGCAGGAACAATCTACAGACCTGAATCGAGATCTCTTGCTTATGATGTCAGGGCGAGGATCAGAAGATCGCTCAGGTTGGTGTTTCTGTCCCTGATGGCCCTTCATGAAGGGGCGGGGGGGCCACGAGGCCGTGGGGGTTTTCCCACGATGTTAGTTGTGAGAAGCTCCAAACTGCAAAGATTCTTCTGCAGGACAATTGAGACCTGTTGGTTGGCTCCAGGGCAATGATTCCGAGCAGGGTTCTAAGGATGGATGGCTGGGTAGCCCACCTCGCATTCCAATTGTGTCCTAGCAACAAGATAGGTTAGATCTGCTGGATCGCCTGGGGGAGCAACCCAGGAGGCTGAGTTGAAATGGACTCTCCTGTGGATGGGTCCTAATGTCTTTTTGTGTCTATGGAGACCTTGGAATGTAGCGGTGGCACTGGGGTCCTGAAGGGTTTTTCCAAACAGAGGCTTTGACACAGCTCCAACGTGCAAGTTTTCCATATGTAGATGAGATGTTTCCTGATGGGTGAGTCAAGAAACAGCCATACGCTGGTATTGAAATCCAGGCCTCTGAGGAGAGATGACTGGATACCACAGCAATGGATCCGTTTAGTGCCTAGGGGCCAGTTCGTTCCTCTTTACCTCTGGGGACATCAGTCTATGCGTCTGAGTGCAGGTAGGTGCTCAGATGAGCTCAGATTGCCCCTGTTTGTCCTGGGAAGCCACCACTATTGGGATGGCCTCAGGCAGTTTGGAGGTTTATCCTATTAGTAGGGTTGTGGCCATTGGAATGGGCACATACAATTCCCTTGGAGAGGGCAAGTACAGTCCTCAGGTTTGGCTCCAGGGGCCTGAGCCTGTAGGGTGTGTAGGCCAGAGCTGTTTGGACAGTTGTCTGAAAACACAAACGCGGCTTATGTTTCGGGTCATAGGTATGGCAGGACTGATCTACAGACCATGAGGAGAACTCTTCAGGATATGAAAAAAGGGCGAGTGTGAGGCTCGTGCTCAAGTTTTTGTCTCTGGATATCGTGTCACTCATGGTCGTGAAATTTCCGGGTGACTTCATGGGAAATGGACGAGTCTTACTCTCTGGGGTTTTGCCCCGTCCCAAGAGTTTTGGGTCATTCTGGGGGTGGAAGAAGTCCGTTTTGTTGTTGTTGTTCATTTGCTTTGTTTTGTTTTTTAACCTCAGGTGTCTCACCAAATGAGGTATTCCAGGGTAGAGCGCTGGGGAGGGCCGACCGGACAACCAGAAATCTGGTTAAAAATTGTGGCCTAGGGACATGTCAAGCCCATTATGACATCTAATGGTCGAGCCACTGAGAGGACTTAATAGAGCTCAGGACTCACTCTGAGGGTCACAATGCGTGTTTATGCCCTCTTCGCACTCAAGAATTGACGGGGCCTCCGGGTGAATGCTGGTTTCTCCTACACTGAACGTTGGACAACATGCCAACCACAAGGTTTCTTGCCATGGGTAAGGACGAGTTCTGATTTCTGCATCACAGGCACCCCTGGGCAGTGGTTGGAGATAAGGTCTAGGTTCTGAAGCCGGAAAAACCGCAGTTGGGAAGAGATGATGACCTAAGGCCATGGCGGTTCTGATGTGCTCAGTGTGCGGTCAGCTGTCTGGGTGTTGGTCAGGAGGTCCGAACTCAGGTTGTGTCAGACAATGCATTAGTGCCCTGGTTAGACTATATACTTTGGGTACAGTCGAATGCCATGTAGATTTATCCTCATATAAGTTGCCTGGGCAGCTCATTAGGCCAAATTTTTTTTCTAGAGGGCAGGCAGAGTGCTGCATTGTGGGTCTGGAATTGCGAAACTTCCGGGCTTCGGGGCCGGGAGTGTGAGGACGGAAGTCTGAGAACACAAGCTAGACTTGGGTTTCAGGGCCAGGGCACAGCAGGTACACCTGTAGATCTGAACCTGTATCTCATGCATCTGAAGTCAGGGCGAGGATCAGACGTTGGCTCAGGTTGGAGTTTCTGTGCATGACGGCCCCTTCATGAAGGGAGCGGAATCTCGAGGCCATGGAGGTTTTCCCACGTTGGGAGTTGTGGGATGCCCCCTTCAAGGATTCCTTCTGCGGGACAATTGAGACTTGTTGGGCAGCTCCAGGACATCCCATATGGAATGACTCCAGGGCACTGTTCGAGGATGGATGCCTGGGAAGCCCGCCTCGCATTCCAATTGTCTCCTAGCCACAAGACAGTTTAGATCTGATGGCTCTGCGGGAGAAACCGGGGTGGCTGACTTGAAATGGACTTTCCTGAGGATGGGTCCTAATGTGTGTTTGTGTCCATGAGGGCCTTAAAATGGGGCGGTGGCACCGGGACCCTGAAGTATATTCCTAAGCTTTTGACATAGCTCGATGCACAAGGTTCCTTGTGGAGACGAGATTTGTTTTGATGGGTGCCCCAGGAAAACCTCGATGCTGGTATTGGAATCCAGGCTTTTGAGGAGACATGCCTGTAATCCAAAGCAATGTATCCGATTATGGCCTAGGGTCCTGTCTGGTTCAATCTTCTTCTCAGGGGACATCCATCTATGGTATGAGTGGAGGTAGATGCTCAGCTGGTATCAGACCACCCTTGTTTGTCCCGGGCGACCTGCACTATTGGGATGGCCTCAGGGATTTGTAGGGTTCTCCAAATTTTACTGTTTTGGACAATGGCATCGGCAGAATTCCCATGGATTGGGTAGGCACAATCCTAATGTGTGACTCCAGGGGCCCCAGCCTGGTGGGTGTGTGGCCCAGGACTTTGAGGACAGAAGTCTGAAAACACAAACTCAGCTTAGGTTTGGGGACGTAGGTATGGCAGGCCCGATCTATAAACCATGAGAAGAACTCTTCCGGATATGAAGAAAGAGCGAGTCTGAGGCGCTTGCTCAGGCTTTTGTCTCTGGATTTTGTATCAGAGATGGCCGTGGAATGTCGGGGAGGCCTCATGGGCCATGGACGAATCTTCCTCTCTGTGGATTTGGCCCGATCCCAATTGTTTTTCGTCAATCTGTGGAAAGGGAGGACTCCTTTCAGGTTTGTTACCTCAGGTGTCCCGCCAAAAGAGGAATTCCAAAGAAGAGCCCTGGGGAAAAGTGAAGGGAGAACCCGAACTATGGGTAAAATTTGGGGCCTAGGGGCATGGCAAGCCCAATATGCTATCTCTTCATCCAGCCACTGAGAGGCCTTATTGAGGACTGGGATCAGGGTGAGGGTCACAATGTGTGGTTTTGACCAATGTGGCCCGCAAACATGAGCGGGGCCTCATGGGCCACACTGGTTTCAACTACACTGAACGTTGGACAACAAGCCAACCACATGGTTTCTTGCCACGGGGAAGGAGTTGTGTTTTCTGCATCACTTTCAAGCCTGGGCAGTGATTGGAGATAAGGTCTAGGTTCTGAAACTTGACAACCGAGGTTGGGAAGAGATGACGACCTAAGACCATGGCGGGTCCGATGTGCTCAGTGAGCGGCCAGCTTTCTGTGTGGGGCCAGGTAATCCAGGCTCAGGCTGTGTCAAAAAGGGCAATAGTGCCCAGGTCAGCCTATATATTTGGGGTACAGTCGAATGGCGTGCAGGTTGATCCTCTTTTGGAGTTTCTGGGTAGCCCCAGAGGGCAATGTTTTTCTTCCTGAGGGCAGGAAGAGTGCTGCATTATAGTTCTGGTTTTCAAACTGGAGGCTTGTGGGCCAGTAGTCTGAGGAAGGAAATCTGAGAACAAGCTAGGCTTAGGTTTCTGGGTGAGGACAAGGCAGGAACAATCTACAGACCTGAATCGAGATCTCGTGCTTATGATGTCAGGGCGAGGATCAGAAGATCGCTCAGGTTGGTGTTTCTGTCCCTGATGGCCCTTCATGAAGGGGCGGGGGGGCCACGAGGCCGTGGGGGTTTTCCCACGATGTTAGTTGTGAGAAGCTCCAAACTGCAAAGATTCTTCTGCAGGACAATTGAGACCTGTTGGTTGGCTCCAGGGCAACGATTCCGAGCAGGGTTCTAAGGATGGATGGCTGGGTAGCCCACCTCGCATTCCAATTGTGTCCTAGCAACAAGACAGGTTAGATCTGCTGGATCTGGGGGAGCAACCCAGGAGGCTGAGTTGAAATGGACTCTCCTGTGGATGGGTCCTAATGTCTTTTTGTGTCTATGGAGACCTTGGAATGTAGCGGTGGCACTGGGGTCCTGAAGGGTTTTTCCAAACAGAGGCTTTGACACAGCTCCAACGTGCAAGTTTCCCATATGTAGATGAGATGTTTCCTGATGGGTGAGTCAAGAAACAGCCATACGCTGGTATTGAAATCCAGGCCTCTGAGGAGAGATGACTGGATACCACAGCAATGGATCCGTTTAGTGCCTAGGGGCCAGTTCGTTCCTCTTTACCTCTGGGGACATCAGTCTATGCGTCTGAGTGCAGGTAGGTGCTCAGATGAGCTCAGATTGCCCCTGTTTGTCCTGGGAAGCCACCACTATTGGGATGGCCTCAGGCAGTTTGGAGGTTTATCCTATTAGTAGGGTTGTGGCCATTGGAATGGGCACATACAATTCCCTTGGAGAGGGCAAGTACAGTCCTCAGGTTTGGCTCCAGGGGCCTGAGCCTGTAGGGTGTGTAGGCCAGAGCTGTTTGGACAGTTGTCTGAAAACACAAACGCGGCTTATGTTTCGGGTCATAGGTATGGCAGGACTGATCTACAGACCATGAGGAGAACTCTTCAGGATATGAAAAAAGGGCGAGTGTGAGGCTCGTGCTCAAGTTTTTGTCTCTGGATATCGTGTCACTCATGGTCGTGAAATTTCCGGGTGACTTCATGGGAAATGGACGAGTCTTACTCTCTGGGGTTTTGCCCCGTCCCAAGAGTTTTGGGTCATTCTGGGGGTGGAAGAAGTCCGTTTTGTTGTTGTTGTTCATTTGCTTTGTTTTGTTTTTTAACCTCAGGTGTCTCACCAAATGAGGTATTCCAGGGTAGAGCGCTGGGGAGGGCCGACCGGACAACCAGAAATCTGGTTAAAAATTGTGGCCTAGGGACATGTCAAGCCCATTATGACATCTAATGGTCGAGCCACTGAGAGGACTTAATAGAGCACAGGACTCACGCTGAGGGTCACAATGCGTGTTTATGCCCTCTTCGCACTCAAGAATTGACGGGGCCTCCGGGTGAATGCTGGTTTCTCCTACACTGAACGTTGGACAACATGCCAACCACAAGGTTTCTTGCCATGTGTAAGGACGAGTTCTGATTTCTGCATCACAGGCACCCCTGGGCAGTGGTTGGAGATAAGGTCTAGGTTCTGAAGCCTGAAAAACCGCAGTTGGGAAGAGATGATGACCTAAGGCCATGGCGGTTCTGATGTGCTCAGTGTGCGGTCAGCTGTCTGGGTGTTGGTCAGGAGGTCCGAACTCAGGTTGTGTCAGACAATGCATTAGTGCCCTGGTTAGACTATATACTTTGGGTACAGTCGAATGCCATGTAGATTTATCCTCATATAAGTTGCCTGGGCAGCTCATTAGGCCAAATTTTTTTTCTAGAGGGCAGGCAGAGTGCTGCATTGTGGGTCTGGAATTGCGAAACTTCCGGGCTTCGGGGCCGGGAGTGTGAGGACGGAAGTCTGAGAAAACAAGCTAGACTTGGGTTTCAGGGCCAGGGCACGGCAGGTACCCCTGTAGATCTGAACCTATATCTCATGCATCTGAAGTCAGGGCGAGGATCAGACGTTGGCTCAGGTTGGAGTTTCTGTGCATGACGGCCCCTTCATGAAGGGAGCGGAATCTCGAGGCCATGGAGGTTTTCCCACGTTGGGAGTTGTGGGATGCCCCCTTCAAGGATTCCTTCTGCGGGACAATTGAGACTTGTTGGGCAGCTCCAGGACATCCCATATGGAATGACTCCAGGGCACCGTTCGAGGATGGATGCCTGGGAAGCCCGCCTCGCATTCCAATTGTCTCCTAGCCACAAGACAGTTTAGATCTGATGGCTCTGCGGGAGAAACCGGGGTGGCTGACTTGAAATGGACTTTCCTGAGGATGGGTCCTAATGTGTGTTTGTGTCCATGAGGGCCTTAAAATGGGGCGGTGGCACCGGGACCCTGAAGTATTCTCCTAAGCTTTTGGCATAGCTCGATGCACAAGGTTCCTTGTGGAGACGAGATTTGTTTTGATGGGTGCCCCAGGAAAACCTCGATGCTGGTATTGGAATCCAGGCTTTTGAGGAGACATGCCTGTAATCCAAAGCAATGTATCCGATTATGGCCTAGGGTCCTGTCTGGTTCAATCTTCTTCTCAGGGGACATCCATCTATGGTATGAGTGTAGGTAGATGCTCAGCTGGTATCAGACCGCCCTTGTTTGTCCCGGGCGACCTGCACTATTGGGATGGCCTCAGGGATTTGTAGGGTTCTCCAAATTTTACTGTTTTGGACAATGGCATCGGCAGAATTCCCATGGATTGGGTAGGCACAGTCCTAATGTGTGACTCCAGGGGCCCCAGCCTGGAGGGTGTGTGGCCCAGGACTTTGAGGACAGAAGTCTGAAAACACAAACTCAGCTTAGGTTTGGGGACGTAGGTATGGCAGGCCCGATCTATAAACCATGAGAAGAACTCTTCCGGATATGAAGAAAGAGCGAGTCTGAGGCGCTTGCTCAGGCTTTTGTCTCTGGATTTTGTATCAGAGATGGCCGTGGAATGTCGGGGAGGCCTCATGGGCCATGGACGAATCTTCCTCTCTGTGGATTTGGCCCGATCCCAATTGTTTTTCGTCAATCTGTGGAAAGGGAGGACTCCTTTCAGGTTTGTTACCTCAGGTGTCCCGCCAAAAGAGGAATTCCAAAGAAGAGCCCTGGGGAAAAGTGAAGGGAGAACCCGAACTATGGGTAAAATTTGGGGCCTAGGGGCATGGCAAGCCCAATATGCTGTCTCTTCATCCAGCCACTGAGAGGCCTTATTGAGGACTGGGATCAGGGTGAGGGTCACAATGTGTGGTTTTGACCAATGTGGCCCGCAAACATGAGCGGGGCCTCATGGGCCACACTGGTTTCAACTACACTGAACGTTGGACAACATGCCAACCACATGGTTTCTTGCCACGGGGAAGGAGTTGTGTTTTCTGCATCACTTTCAAGCCTGGGCAGTGATTGGAGATAAGGTCTAGGTTCTGAAACTTGACAACCGAGGTTGGGAAGAGATGACGACCTAAGACCATGGCGGGTCCGATGTGCTCAGTGAGCGGCCAGCTTTCTGTGTGGGGCCAGGTAATCCAGGCTCAGGCTGTGTCAAAAAGGGCAATAGTGCCCAGGTCAGCCTATATATTTGGGGTACAGTCGAATGGCGTGCAGGTTGATCCTCTTTTGGAGTTTCTGGGTAGCCCCAGAGGGCAATGTTTTTCTTCCTGAGGGCAGGAAGAGTGCTGCATTATAGTTCTGGTTTTCAAACTGGAGGCTTGTGGGCCAGTAGTCTGAGGAAGGAAATCTGAGAACAAGCTAGGCTTAGGTTTCTGGGTGAGGACAAGGCAGGAACAATCTACAGACCTGAATCGAGATCTCGTGCTTATGATGTCAGGGCGAGGATCAGAAGATCGCTCAGGTTGGTGTTTCTGTCCCTGATGGCCTTCATGAAGGGGCGGGGGGGCCACGAGGCCGTGGGGTTTTCCCACGATGTTAGTTGTGAGAAGCTCCAAACTGCAAAGATTCTTCTGCAGGACAATTGAAACCTGTTGGTTGGCTCCAGGGCAACGATTCCGAGCAGGGTTCTAAGGATGGATGGCTGGGTAGCCCACCTCGCATTCCAATTGTGTCCTAGCAACAAGACAGGTTAGGTCTGCTGGATCTGTGGGAGCAACCCAGGAGGCTGAGTTGAAATGGACTCTCCTGTGGATGGGTCCTAATGTCTTTTTGTGTCTATGGAGACCTTGGAATGTAGCGGTGGCACTGGGGTCCTGAAGGGTTTTTCCAAACAGAGGCTTTGACACAGCTCCAACGTGCAAGTTTCCCATATGTAGATGAGATGTTTTCTGATGGGTGAGTCAAGAAACAGCCATACGCTGGTATTGAAATCCAGGCCTCTGAGGAGAGATGACTGGATACCACAGCAATGGATCCGTTTAGTGCCTAGGGGCCAGTTCGTTCCTCTTTACCTCTGGGGACATCAGTCTATGCGTCTGAGTGCAGGTAGGTGCTCAGATGAGCTCAGATTGCCCCTGTTTGTCCTGGGAAGCCACCACTATTGGGATGGCCTCAGGCAGTTTGGAGGTTTATCCTATTAGTAGGGTTGTGGCCATTGGAATGGGCACATACAATTCCCTTGGAGAGGGCAAGTACAGTCCTCAGGTTTGGCTCCAGGGGCCTGAGCCTGTAGGGTGTGTAGGCCAGAGCTGTTTGGACAGTTGTCTGAAAACACAAACGCGGCTTATGTTTCGGGTCATAGGTATGGCAGGACTGATCTACAGACCATGAGGAGAACTCTTCAGGATATGAAAAAAGGGCGAGTGTGAGGCTCGTGCTGAAGTTTTTGTCTCTGGATATCGTGTCACTCATGGTCGTGAAATTTCCGGGTGACTTCATGGGAAATGGACGAGTCTTACTCTCTGGGGTTTTGCCCCGTCCCAAGAGTTTTGGGTCATTCTGGGGGTGGAAGAAGTCCGTTTTGTTGTTGTTGTTGATTTGCTTTGTTTTGTTTTTTAACCTCAGGTGTCTCACCAAATGAGGTATTCCAGGGTAGAGCGCTGGGGAGGGCCGACCGGACAACCAGAAATCTGGTTAAAAATTGTGGCCTAGGGACATGTCAAGCCCATTATGACATCTAATGGTCGAGCCACTGAGAGGACTTAATAGAGCACAGGACTCACTCTGAGGGTCACAATGCGTGTTTATGCCCTCTTCGCACTCAAGAATTGACGGGGCCTCCGGGTGAATGCTGGTTTCTCCTACACTGAACGTTGGACAACATGCCAACCACAAGGTTTCTTGCCATGTGTAAGGACGAGTTCTGATTTCTGCATCACAGGCACCCCTGGGCAGTGGTTGGAGATAAGGTCTAGGTTCTGAAGCCTGAAAAACCGCAGTTGGGAAGAGATGATGACCTAAGGCCATGGCGGTTCTGATGTGCTCAGTGTGTGGTCAGCTGTCTGGGTGTTGGTCAGGAGGTCCGAGCTCAGGTTGTGTCAGACAATGCATTAGTGCCCTGGTTAGACTATATACTTTGGGTACAGTCGAATGCCATGTAGATTTATCCTCATATAAGTTGCCTGGGCAGCTCATTAGGCCAAATTTTTTTTCTAGAGGGCAGGCAGAGTGCTGCATTGTGGGTCTGGAATTGCGAAACATCCGGCCTTCGGGGCCGGGAGTGTGAGGACGGAAGTCTGAGAAAACAAGCTAGACTTGGGTTTCAGGGCCAGGGCACGGCAGGTACCCCTGTAGATCTGAACCTATATCTCATGCATCTGAAGTCAGGGCGAGGATCAGATGTTGGCTCAGGTTGGAGTTTCTGTGCATGACGGCCCCTTCATGAAGGGAGCGGAATCTCGAGGCCATGGAGGTTTTCCCACGTTGGGAGTTGTGGGATGCCCCCTTCAAGGATTCCTTCTGCGGGACAATTGAGACTTGTTGGGCAGCTCCAGGACATCCCATATGGAATGACTCCAGGGCACCGTTCGAGGATGGATGCCTGGGAAGCCCGCCTCGCATTCCAATTGTCTCCTAGCCACAAGACAGTTTAGATCTGATGGCTCTGCGGGAGAAACTGGGGTGGCTGACTTGAAATGGACTTTCCTGAGGATGGGTCCTAATGTGTGTTTGTGTCCATGAGGGCCTTAAAATGGGGCGGTGGCACCGGGACCCTGAAGTATATTCCAAAGCTTTTGACATAGCTCGATGCACAAGGTTCCTTGTGGAGACGAGATTTGTTTTGATGGGTGCCCCAGGAAAACCTCGATGCTGGTATTGGAATCCAGGCTTTTGAGGAGACATGCCTGTAATCCAAAGCAATGTATCCGATTATGGCCTAGGGTCCTGTCTGGTTCAATCTTCTTCTCAGGGGACATCCATCTATGGTATGAGTGGAGGTAGATGCTCAGCTGGTATCAGACCGCCCTTGTTTGTCCCGGGCGACCTGCACTATTGGGATGGCCTCAGGGATTTGTAGGGTTCTCCAAATTTTACTGTTTTGGACAATGGCATCGGCAGAATTCCCATGGATTGGGTAGTCACAGTCCTAATGTGTGACTCCAGGGGCCCCAGCCTGGAGGGTGTGTGGCCCAGGACTTTGAGGACAGAAGTCTGAAAACACAAACTCAGCTTAGGTTTGGGGACGTAGGTATGGCAGGCCCGATCTATAAACCATGAGAAGAACTCTTCCGGATATGAAGAAAGAGCGAGTCTGAGGCGCTTGCTCAGGCTTTTGTCTCTGGATTTTGTATCAGAGATGGCCGTGGAATGTCGGGGAGGCCTCATGGGCCATGGACGAATCTTCCTCTCTGTGGATTTGGCCCGATCCCAATTGTTTTTCGTCAATCTGTGGAAAGGGAGGACTCCTTTCAGGTTTTTACCTCAGGTGTCCCGCCAAAAGAGGAATTCCAATGAAGAGCCCTGGGGAAAAGTGAAGGGAGAACCCGAACTATGGGTAAAATTTGGGGCCTAGGGGCATGGCAAGCCCAATATGCTGTCTCTTCATCCAGCCACTGAGAGGCCTTATTGAGGACTGGGATCAGGGTGAGGGTCACAATGTGTGGTTTTGACCAATGTGGCCCGCAAACATGAGCGGGGCCTCATGGGCCACACTGGTTTCAACTACACTGAACGTTGGACAACATGCCAACCACATGGTTTCTTGCCACGGGGAAGGAGTTGTGTTTTCTGCATCACTTTCAAGCCTGGGCAGTGATTGGAGATAAGGTCTAGGTTCTGAAACTTGACAACCGAGGTTGGGAAGAGATGACGACCTAAGACCATGGCGGGTCCGATGTGCTCAGTGAGCGGCCAGCTTTCTGTGTGGGGCCAGGTAATCCAGGCTCAGGCTGTGTCAAAAAGGGCAATAGTGCCCAGGTCAGCCTATATATTTGGGGTACAGTCGAATGGCGTGCAGGTTGATCCTCTTTTGGAGTTTCTGGGTAGCCCCAGAGGGCAATGTTTTTCTTCCTGAGGGCAGGAAGAGTGCTGCATTATAGTTCTGGTTTTCAAACTGGAGGCTTGTGGGCCAGTAGTCTGAGGAAGGAAATCTGAGAACAAGCTAGGCTTAGGTTTCTGGGTGAGGACAAGGCAGGAACAATCTACAGACCTGAATCGAGATCTCGTGCTTATGATGTCAGGGCGAGGATCAGAAGATCGCTCAGGTTGGTGTTTCTGTCCCTGATGGCCTTCATGAAGGGGCGGGGGGGCCACGAGGCCGTGGGGGTTTTCCCACGATGTTAGTTGTGAGAAGCTCCAAACTGCAAAGATTCTTCTGCAGGACAATTGAGACCTGTTGGTTGGCTCCAGGGCAACGATTCCGAGCAGGGTTCTAAGGATGGATGGCTGGGTAGCCCACCTCGCATTCCAATTGTGTCCTAGCAACAAGACAGGTTAGGTCTGCTGGATCTGTGGGAGCAACCCAGGAGGCTGAGTTGAAATGGACTCTCCTGTGGATGGGTCCTAATGTCTTTTTGTGTCTATGGAGACCTTGGAATGTAGCGGTGGCACTGGGGTCCTGAAGGGTTTTTCCAAACAGAGGCTTTGACACAGCTCCAACGTGCAAGTTTCCCATATGTAGATGAGATGTTTTCTGATGGGTGAGTCAAGAAACAGCCATACGCTGGTATTGAAATCCAGGCCTCTGAGGAGAGATGACTGGATACCACAGCAATGGATCCGTTTAGTGCCTAGGGGCCAGTTCGTTCCTCTTTACCTCTGGGGACATCAGTCTATGCGTCTGAGTGCAGGTAGGTGCTCAGATGAGCTCAGATTGCCCCTGTTTGTCCTGGGAAGCCACCACTATTGGGATGGCCTCAGGCAGTTTGGAGGTTTATCCTATTAGTAGGGTTGTGGCCATTGGAATGGGCACATACAATTCCCTTGGAGAGGGCAAGTACAGTCCTCAGGTTTGGCTCCAGGGGCCTGAGCCTGTAGGGTGTGTAGGCCAGAGCTGTTTGGACAGTTGTCTGAAAACACAAACGCGGCTTATGTTTCGGGTCATAGGTATGGCAGGACTGATCTACAGACCATGAGGAGAACTCTTCAGGATATGAAAAAAGGGCGAGTGTGAGGCTCGTGCTGAAGTTTTTGTCTCTGGATATCGTGTCACTCATGGTCGTGAAATTTCCGGGTGACTTCATGGGAAATGGACGAGTCTTACTCTCTGGGGTTTTGCCCCGTCCCAAGAGTTTTGGGTCATTCTGGGGGTGGGAGAATTCCGTTTTGTTGTTGTTGTTGATTTGCTTTGTTTTGTTTTTTAACCTCAGGTGTCTCACCAAATGAGGTATTCCAGGGTAGAGCGCTGGGGAGGGCCGACCGGACAACCAGAAATCTGGTTAAAAATTGTGGCCTAGGGACATGTCAAGCCCATTATGACATCTAATGGTCGAGCCACTGAGAGGACTTAATAGAGCACAGGACTCACTCTGAGGGTCACAATGCGTGTTTATGCCCTCTTCGCACTCAAGAATTGACGGGGCCTCCGGGTGAATGCTGGTTTCTCCTACACTGAACGTTGGACAACATGCCAACCACAAGGTTTCTTGCCATGGGTAAGGACGAGTTCTGATTTCTGCATCACAGGCACCCCTGGGCAGTGGTTGGAGATAAGGTCTAGGTTCTGAAGCCTGAAAAACCGCAGTTGGGAAGAGATGATGACCTAAGGCCATGGCGGTTCTGATGTGCTCAGTGTGCGGTCAGCTGTCTGGGTGTTGGTCAGGAGGTCCGAACTCAGGTTGTGTCAGACAATGCATTAGTGCCCTGGTTAGACTATATACTTTGGGTACAGTCGAATGCCATGTAGATTTATCCTCATATAAGTTGCCTGGGCAGCTCATTAGGCCAAATTTTTTTTCTAGAGGGCAGGCAGAGTGCTGCATTGTGGGTCTGGAATTGCGAAACTTCCGGGCTTCGGGGCCGGGAGTGTGAGGACGGAAGTCTGAGAACACAAGCTAGACTTGGGTTTCAGGGCCAGGGCACGGCAGGTACCCCTGTAGATCTGAACCTATATCTCATGCATCTGAAGTCAGGGCGAGGATCAGACGTTGGCTCAGGTTGGAGTTTCTGTGCATGACGGCCCCTTCATGAAGGGAGCGGAATCTCGAGGCCATGGAGGTTTTCCCACGTTGGGAGTTGTGGGATGCCCCCTTCAAGGATTCCTTCTGCGGGACAATTGAGACTTGTTGGGCAGCTCCAGGACATCCCATATGGAATGACTCCAGGGCACCGTTCGAGGATGGATGCCTGGGAAGCCCGCCTCGCATTCCAATTGTCTACTAGCCACAAGACAGTTTAGATCTGTTGGCTCTGCGGGAGAAACCGGGGTGGCTGACTTGAAATGGACTTTCCTGAGGATGGGTCCTAATGTGTGTTTGTGTCCATGAGGGCCTTAAAATGGGGCGGTGGCACCGGGACCCTGAAGTATTCTCCTAAGCTTTTGGCATAGCTAGATGCACAAGGTTCCTTGTGGAGACGAGATTTGTTTTGATGGGTGCCCCAGGAAAACCTCGATGCTGGTATTGGAATCCAGGCTTTTGAGGAGACATGCCTGTAATCCAAAGCAATGTATCCGATTATGGCCTAAGGTCCTGTCTGGTTCAATCTTCTTCTCAGGGGACATCCATCTATGGTATGAGTGGAGGTAGATGCTCAGCTGGTATCAGACCGCCCTTGTTTGTCCCGGGCGACCTGCACTATTGGGATGGCCCTGGGATTTGTAGGGTTCTCCAAATTTTACTGTTTTGGACAATGGCATCGGCAGAATTCCCATGGATTGGGTAGGCACAGTCCTAATGTGTGACTCCAGGGCCCCAGCCTGGTGGGTGTGTGGCCCAGGACTTTGAGGACAGAAGTCTGAAAACACAAACTCAGCTTAGGTTTGGGGACGTAGGTATGGCAGGCCCGATCTATAAACCATTAGAAGATCTCTTCCAGATATGAAGAAAGAGCGAGTCTGAGGCGCTTGCTCAGGCTTTTGTCTCTGGATTTTGTATCAGAGATGGCCGTGGAATGTCGGGGAGGCCTCATGGGCCATGGACGAATCTTCCTCTCTGTGGATTTGGCCCGATCCCAATTGTTTTTCGTCAATCTGTGGAAAGGGAGGACTCCTTTCAGGTTTGTTACCTCAGGTGTCCCGCCAAAAGAGGAATTCCAAAGAAGAGCCCTGGGGAAAAGTGAAGGGAGAACCCGAACTATGGGTAAAATTTGGGGCCTAGGGGCATGGCAAGCCCAATATGCTATCTCTTCATCCAGCCACTGAGAGGCCTTATTGAGGACTGGGATCAGGGTGAGGGTCACAATGTGTGGTTTTGACCAATGTGGCCCGCAAACATGAGCGGGGCCTCATGGGCCACACTGGTTTCAACTACACTGAACGTTGGACAACATGCCAACCACATGGTTTCTTGCCACGGGGAAGGAGTTGTGTTTTCTGCATCACTTTCAAGCCTGGGCAGTGATTGGAGATAAGGTCTAGGTTCTGAAACTTGACAACCGAGGTTGGGAAGAGATGACGACCTAAGACCATGGCGGGTCCGATGTGCTCAGTGAGCGGCCAGCTTTCTGTGTGGGGCCAGGTAATCCAGGCTCAGGCTGTGTCAAAAAGGGCAATAGTGCCCAGGTCAGCCTATATATTTGGGGTACAGTCGAATGGCGTGCAGGTTGATCCTCTTTTGGAGTTTCTGGGTAGCCCCAGAGGGCAATGTTTTTCTTCCTGAGGGCAGGAAGAGTGCTGCATTATAGTTCTGGTTTTCAAACTGGAGGCTTGTGGGCCAGTAGTCTGAGGAAGGAAATCTGAGAACAAGCTAGGCTTAGGTTTCTGGGTGAGGACAAGGCAGGAACAATCTACAGACCTGAATCGAGATCTCGTGCTTATGATGTCAGGGCGAGGATCAGAAGATCGCTCAGGTTGGTGTTTCTGTCCCTGATGGCCCTTCATGAAGGGGCGGGGGGGCCACGAGGCCGTGGGGGTTTTCCCACGATGTTAGTTGTGAGAAGCTCCAAACTGCAAAGATTCTTCTGCAGGACAATTGAGACCTGTTGGTTGGCTCCAGGGCAACGATTCCGAGCAGGGTTCTAAGGATGGATGGCTGGGTAGCCCACCTCGCATTCCAATTGTGTCCTAGCAACAAGACAGGTTAGATCTGCTGGATCTGGGGGAGCAACCCAGGAGGCTGAGTTGAAATGGACTCTCCTGTGGATGGGTCCTAATGTCTTTTTGTGTCTATGGAGACCTTGGAATGTAGCGGTGGCACTGGGGTCCTGAAGGGTTTTTCCAAACAGAGGCTTTGACACAGCTCCAACGTGCAAGTTTCCCATATGTAGATGAGATGTTTTCTGATGGGTGAGTCAAGAAACAGCCATACGCTGGTATTGAAATCCAGGCCTCTGAGGAGAGATGACTGGATACCACAGCAATGGATCCGTTTAGTGCCTAGGGGCCAGTTCGTTCCTCTTTACCTCTGGGGACATCAGTCTATGCGTCTGAGTGCAGGTAGGTGCTCAGATGAGCTCAGATTGCCCCTGTTTGTCCTGGGAAGCCACCACTATTGGGATGGCCTCAGGCAGTTTGGAGGTTTATCCTATTAGTAGGGTTGTGGCCATTGGAATGGGCACATACAATTCCCTTGGAGAGGGCAAGTACAGTCCTCAGGTTTGGCTCCAGGGGCCTGAGCCTGTAGGGTGTGTAGGCCAGAGCTGTTTGGACAGTTGTCTGAAAACACAAACGCGGCTTATGTTTCGGGTCATAGGTATGGCAGGACTGATCTACAGACCATGAGGAGAACTCTTCAGGATATGAAAAAAGGGCGAGTGTGAGGCTCGTGCTCAAGTTTTTGTCTCTGGATATCGTGTCACTCATGGTCGTGAAATTTCCGGGTGACTTCATGGGAAATGGACGAGTCTTACTCTCTGGGGTTTTGCCCCGTCCCAAGAGTTTTGGGTCATTCTGGGGGTGGGAGAATTCCGTTTTGTTGTTGTTGTTGATTTGCTTTGTTTTGTTTTTTAACCTCAGGTGTCTCACCAAATGAGGTATTCCAGGGTAGAGCGCTGGGGAGGGCCGACCGGACAACCAGAAATCTGGTTAAAAATTGTGGCCTAGGGACATGTCAAGCCCATTATGACATCTAATGGTCGAGCCACTGAGAGGACTTAATAGAGCACAGGACTCACTCTGAGGGTCACAATGCGTGTTTATGCTCTCTTCGCACTCAAGAATTGACGGGGCCTCCGGGTGAATGCTGGTTTCTCCTACACTGAACGTTGGACAACATGCCAACCACAAGGTTTCTTGCCATGGGTAAGGACGAGTTCTGATTTCTGCATCACAGGCACCCCTGGGCAGTTGTTGGAGATAAGGTCTAGGTTCTGAAGCCTGAAAAACCGCAGTTGGGAAGAGATGATGACCTAAGGCCATGGCGGTTCTGATGTGCTCAGTGTGCGGTCAGCTGTCTGGGTGTTGGTCAGGAGGTCCGAGCTCAGGTTGTGTCAGACAATGCATTAGTGCCCTGGTTAGACTATATACTTTGGGTACAGTCGAATGCCATGTAGATTTATCCTCATATAAGTTGCCTGGGCAGCTCATTAGGCCAAATTTTTTTTCTAGAGGGCAGGCAGAGTGCTCCATTGTGGGTCTGGAATTGCGAAACATCCGGCCTTCGGGGCCGGGAGTGTGAGGACGGAAGTCTGAGAAAACAAGCTAGACTTGGGTTTCAGGGCCAGGGCACGGCAGGTACCCCTGTAGATCTGAACCTATATCTCATGCATCTGAAGTCAGGGCGAGGATCAGATGTTGGCTCAGGTTGGAGTTTCTGTGCATGACGGCCCCTTCATGAAGGGAGCGGAATCTCGAGGCCATGGAGGTTTTCCCACGTTGGGAGTTGTGGGATGCCCCCTTCAAGGATTCCTTCTGCGGGACAATTGAGACTTGTTGGGCAGCTCCAGGACATCCCATATGGAATGACTCCAGGGCACCTTCGAGGATGGATGCCTGGGAAGCCCGCCTCGCATTCCAATTGTCTCCTAGCCACAAGACAGTTTAGATCTGATGGCTCTGCGGGAGAAACTGGGGTGGCTGACTTGAAATGGACTTTCCTGAGGATGGGTCCTAATGTGTGTTTGTGTCCATGAGGGCCTTAAAATGGGGCGGTGGCACCGGGACCCTGAAGTATATTCCTAAGCTTTTGACATAGCTCGATGCACAAGGTTCCTTGTGGAGACGAGATTTGTTTTGATGGGTGCCCCAGGAAAACCTCGATGCTGGTATTGGAATCCAGGCTTTTGAGGAGACATGCCTGTAATCCAAAGCAATGTTTTCGATTATGGCCTAGGGTCCTGTCTGGTTCAATCTTCTTCTCAGGGGACATCCATCTATGGTATGAGTGGAGGTAGATGCTCAGCTGGTATCAGACCGCCCTTGTTTGTCCCGGGCGACCTGCACTATTGGGATGGCCTCAGGGATTTGTAGGGTTCTCCAAATTTTACTGTTTTGGACAATGGCATCGGCAGAATTCCCATGGATTGGGTAGGCACAGTCCTAATGTGTGACTCCAGGGGCCCCAGCCTGGAGGGTGTGTGGCCCAGGACTTTGAGGACAGAAGTCTGAAAACACAAACTCAGCTTAGGTTTGGGGACGTAGGTATGGCAGGCCCGATCTATAAACCATGAGAAGAACTCTTCCGGATATGAAGAAAGAGCGAGTCTGAGGCGCTTGCTCAGGCTTTTGTCTCTGGATTTTGTATCAGAGATGGCCGTGGAATGTCGGGGAGGCCTCATGGGCCATGGACGAATCTTCCTCTCTGTGGATTTGGCCCGATCCCAATTGTTTTTCGTCAATCTGTGGAAAGGGAGGACTCCTTTCAGGTTTGTTACCTCAGGTGTCCCGCCAAAAGAGGAATTCCAATGAAGAGCCCTGGGGAAAAGTGAAGGGAGAACCCGAACTATGGGTAAAATTTGGGGCCTAGGGGCATGGCAAGCCCAATATGCTGTCTCTTCATCCAGCCACTGAGAGGCCTTATTGAGGACTGGGATCAGGGTGAGGGTCACAATGTGTGGTTTTGACCAATGTGGCCCGCAAACATGAGCGGGGCCTCATGGGCCACACTGGTTTCAACTACACTGAACGTTGGACAACATGCCAACCACATGGTTTCTTGCCACGGGGAAGGAGTTGTGTTTTCTGCATCACTTTCAAGCCTGGGCAGTGATTGGAGATAAGGTCTAGGTTCTGAAACTTGACAACCGAGGTTGGGAAGAGATGACGACCTAAGACCATGGCGGGTCCGATGTGCTCAGTGAGCGGCCAGCTTTCTGTGTGGGGCCAGGTAATCCAGGCTCAGGCTGTGTCAAAAAGGGCAATAGTGCCCAGGTCAGCCTATATATTTGGGGTACAGTCGAATGGCGTGCAGGTTGATCCTCTTTTGGAGTTTCTGGGTAGCCCCAGAGGGCAATGTTTTTCTTCCTGAGGGCAGGAAGAGTGCTGCATTATAGTTCTGGTTTTCAAACTGGAGGCTTGTGGGCCAGTAGTCTGAGGAAGGAAATCTGAGAACAAGCTAGGCTTAGGTTTCTGGGTGAGGACAAGGCAGGAACAATCTACAGACCTGAATCGAGATCTCGTGCTTATGATGTCAGGGCGAGGATCAGAAGATCGCTCAGGTTGGTGTTTCTGTCCCTGATGGCCCTTCATGAAGGGGCGGGGGGGCCACGAGGCCGTGGGGGTTTTCCCACGATGTTAGTTGTGAGAAGCTCCAAACTGCAAAGATTCTTCTGCAGGACAATTGAGACCTGTTGGTTGGCTCCAGGGCAACGATTCCGAGCAGGGTTCTAAGGATGGATGGCTGGGTAGCCCACCTCGCATTCCAATTGTGTCCTAGCAACAAGACAGGTTAGATCTGCTGGATCTGGGGGAGCAACCCAGGAGGCTGAGTTGAAATGGACTCTCCTGTGGATGGGTCCTAATGTCTTTTTGTGTCTATGGAGACCTTGGAATGTAGCGGTGGCACTGGGGTCCTGAAGGGTTTTTCCAAACAGAGGCTTTGACACAGCTCCAACGTGCAAGTTTCCCATATGTAGATGAGATGTTTTCTGATGGGTGAGTCAAGAAACAGCCATACGCTGGTATTGAAATCCAGGCCTCTGAGGAGAGATGACTGGATACCACAGCAATGGATCCGTTTAGTGCCTAGGGGCCAGTTCGTTCCTTTTTACCTCTGGGGACATCAGTCTATGCGTCTGAGTGCAGGTAGGTGCTCAGATGAGCTCAGATTGCCCCTGTTTGTCCTGGGAAGCCACCACTATTGGGATGGCCTCAGGCAGTTTGGAGGTTTATCCTATTAGTAGGGTTGTGGCCATTGGAATGGGCACATACAATTCCCTTGGAGAGGGCAAGTACAGTCCTCAGGTTTGGCTCCAGGGGCCTGAGCCTGTAGGGTGTGTAGGCCAGAGCTGTTTGGACAGTTGTCTGAAAACACAAACGCGGCTTATGTTTCGGGTCATAGGTATGGCAGGACTGATCTACAGACCATGAGGAGAACTCTTCAGGATATGAAAAAAGGGCGAGTGTGAGGCTCGTGCTCAAGTTTTTGTCTCTGGATATCGTGTCACTCATGGTCGTGAAATTTCCGGGTGACTTCATGGGAAATGGACGAGTCTTACTCTCTGGGGTTTTGCCCCGTCCCAAGAGTTTTGGGTCATTCTGGGGGTGGAAGAAGTCCGTTTTGTTGTTGTTGTTGATTTGCTTTGTTTTGTTTTTTAACCTCAGGTGTCTCACCAAATGAGGTATTCCAGGGTAGAGCGCTGGGGAGGGCCGACCGGACAACCAGAAATCTGGTTAAAAATTGGGGCCTAGGGACATGTCAAGCCCATTATGACATCTAATGGTCGAGCCACTGAGAGGACTTAATAGAGCACAGGACTCACTCTGAGGGTCACAATGCGTGTTTATGCCCTCTTCGCACTCAAGAATTGACGGGGCCTCCGGGTGAATGCTGGTTTCTCCTACACTGAACGTTGGACAACATGCCAACCACAAGGTTTCTTGCCATGGGTAAGGACGAGTTCTGATTTCTGCATCACAGGCACCCCTGGGCAGTGGTTAGAGATAAGGTCTAGGTTCTGAAGCCTGAAAAACCGCAGTTGGGAAGAGATGATGACCTAAGGCCATGGCGGTTCTGATGTGCTCAGTGTGCGGTCAGCTGTCTGGGTGTTGGTCAGGAGGTCCGAGCTCAGGTTGTGTCAGACAATGCATTAGTGCCCTGGTTAGACTATATACTTTGGGTACAGTCGAATGCCATGTAGATTTATCCTCATATAAGTTGCCTGGGCAGCTCATTAGGCCAAATTTTTTTTCTAGAGGGCAGGCAGAGTGCTGCATTGTGGGTCTGGAATTGCGAAACTTCCGGGCTTCGGGGCCGGGAGTGTGAGGACGGAAGTCTGAGAACACAAGCTAGACTTGGGTTTCAGGGCCAGGGCACGGCAGGTACCCCTGTAGATCTGAACCTATATCTCATGCATCTGAAGTCAGGGCGAGGATCAGACGTTGGCTCAGGTTGGAGTTTCTGTGCATGACGGCCCCTTCATGAAGGGAGCGGAATCTCGAGGCCATGGAGGTTTTCCCACGTTGGGAGTTGTGGGATGCCCCCTTCAAGGATTCCTTCTGCGGGACAATTGAGACTTGTTGGGCAGCTCCAGGACATCCCATATGGAATGACTCCAGGGCACCGTTCGAGGATGGATGCCTGGGAAGCCCGCCTCGCATTCCAATTGTCTCCTAGCCACAAGACAGTTTAGATCTGATGGCTCTGCGGGAGAAACCGGGGTGGCTGACTTGAAATGGACTTTCCTAAGGATGGGTCCTAATGTGTGTTTGTGTCCATGAGGGCCTTAAAATGGGGCGGTGGCACCGGGACCCTGAAGTATTCTCCTAAGCTTTTGACATAGCTCGATGCACAAGGTTCCTTGTGGAGACGAGATTTGTTTTGATGGGTGCCCCAGGAAAACCTCGATGCTGGTATTGGAATCCAGGCTTTTGAGGAGACATGCCTGTAATCCAAAGCAATGTATCCGATTATGGCCTAGGGTCCTGTCTGGTTCAATCTTCTTCTCAGGGGACATCCATCTATGGTATGAGTGGAGGTAGATGCTCAGCTGGTATCAGACCGCCCTTGTTTGTCCCGGGCGACCTGCACTATTGGGATGGCCTCAGGGATTTGTAGGGTTCTCCAAATTTTACTGTTTTGGACAATGGCATCGGCAGAATTCCCATGGATTGGGTAGGCACAGTCCTAATGTGTGACTCCAGGGGCCCCAGCCTGGAGGGTGTGTGGCCCAGGAATTTGAGGACAGAAGTCTGAAAACACAAACTCAGCTTAGGTTTGGGGACGTAGGTATGGCAGGCCCGATCTATAAACCATGAGAAGAACTCTTCCGGATATGAAGAAAGAGCGAGTCTGAGGCGCTTGCTCAGGCTTTTGTCTCTGGATTTTGTATCAGAGATGGCCGTGGAATGTCGGGGAGGCCTCATGGGCCATGGACGAATCTTCCTCTCTGTGGATTTGGCCCGATCCCAATTGTTTTTCGTCAATCTGTGGAAAGGGAGGACTCCTTTCAGGTTTGTTACCTCAGGTGTCCCGCCAAAAGAGGAATTCCAAAGAAGAGCCCTGGGGAAAAGTGAAGGGAGAACCCGAACTATGGGTAAAATTTGGGGCCTAGGGGCATGGCAAGCCCAATATGCTATCTCTTCATCCAGCCACTGAGAGGCCTTATTGAGGACTGGGATCAGGGTGAGGGTCACAATGTGTGGTTTTGACCAATGTGGCCCGCAAACATGAGCGGGGCCTCATGGGCCACACTGGTTTCAACTACACTGAACGTTGGACAACATGCCAACCACATGGTTTCTTGCCACGGGGAAGGAGTTGTGTTTTCTGCATCACTTTCAAGCCTGGGCAGTGATTGGAGATAAGGTCTAGGTTCTGAAACTTGACAACCGAGGTTGGGAAGAGATGACGACCTAAGACCATGGCGGGTCCGATGTGCTCAGTGAGCGGCCAGCTTTCTGTGTGGGGCCAGGTAATCCAGGCTCAGGCTGTGTCAAAAAGGGCAATAGTGCCCAGGTCAGCCTATATATTTGGGGTACAGTCGAATGGCGTGCAGGTTGATCCTCTTTTGGAGTTTCTGGGTAGCCCCAGAGGGCAATGTTTTTCTTCCTGAGGGCAGGAAGAGTGCTGCATTATAGTTCTGGTTTTCAAACTGGAGGCTTGTGGGCCAGTAGTCTGAGGAAGGAAATCTGAGAACAAGCTAGGCTTAGGTTTCTGGGTGAGGACAAGGCAGGAACAATCTACAGACCTGAATCGAGATCTCGTGCTTATGATGTCAGGGCGAGGATCAGAAGATCGCTCAGGTTGGTGTTTCTGTCCCTGATGGCCCTTCATGAAGGGGCGGGGGGGCCACGAGGCCGTGGGGGTTTTCCCACGATGTTAGTTGTGAGAAGCTCCAAACTGCAAAGATTCTTCTGCAGGACAATTGAGACCTGTTGGTTGGCTCCAGGGCAACGATTCCGAGCAGGGTTCTAAGGATGGATGGCTGGGTAGCCCACCTCGCATTCCAATTGTGTCCTAGCAACAAGACAGGTTAGATCTGCTGGATCTGGGGGAGCAACCCAGGAGGCTGAGTTGAAATGGACTCTCCTGTGGATGGGTCCTAATGTCTTTTTGTGTCTATGGAGACCTTGGAATGTAGCGGTGGCACTGGGGTCCTGAAGGGTTTTTCCAAACAGAGGCTTTGACACAGCTCCAACGTGCAAGTTTCCCATATGTAGATGAGATGTTTTCTGATGGGTGAGTCAAGAAACAGCCATACGCTGGTATTGAAATCCAGGCCTCTGAGGAGAGATGACTGGATACCACAGCAATGGATCCGTTTAGTGCCTAGGGGCCAGTTCGTTCCTTTTTACCTCTGGGGACATCAGTCTATGCGTCTGAGTGCAGGTAGGTGCTCAGATGAGCTCAGATTGCCCCTGTTTGTCCTGGGAAGCCACCACTATTGGGATGGCCTCAGGCAGTTTGGAGGTTTATCCTATTAGTAGGGTTGTGGCCATTGGAATGGGCACATACAATTCCCTTGGAGAGGGCAAGTACAGTCCTCAGGTTTGGCTCCAGGGGCCTGAGCCTGTAGGGTGTGTAGGCCAGAGCTGTTTGGACAGTTGTCTGAAAACACAAACGCGGCTTATGTTTCGGGTCATAGGTATGGCAGGACTGATCTACAGACCATGAGGAGAACTCTTCAGGATATGAAAAAAGGGCGAGTGTGAGGCTCGTGCTCAAGTTTTTGTCTCTGGATATCGTGTCACTCATGGTCGTGAAATTTCCGGGTGACTTCATGGGAAATGGACGAGTCTTACTCTCTGGGGTTTTGCCCCGTCCCAAGAGTTTTGGGTCATTCTGGGGGTGGAAGAAGTCCGTTTTGTTGTTGTTGTTGATTTGCTTTGTTTTGTTTTTTAACCTCAGGTGTCTCACCAAATGAGGTATTCCAGGGTAGAGCGCTGGGGAGGGCCGACCGGACAACCAGAAATCTGGTTAAAAATTGTGGCCTAGGGACATGTCAAGCCCATTATGACATCTAATGGTCGAGCCACTGAGAGGAATTAATAGAGCACAGGACTCACTCTGAGGGTCACAATGCGTGTTTATGCCCTCTTCGCACTCAAGAATTGACGGGGCCTCCGGGTGAATGCTGGTTTCTCCTACACTGAACGTTGGACAACATGCCAACCACAAGGTTTCTTGCCATGGGTAAGGACGAGTTCTGATTTCTGCATCACAGGCACCCCTGGGCAGTGGTTAGAGATAAGGTCTAGGTTCTGCAGCCTGAAAAACCGCAGTTGGGAAGAGATGATGACCTAAGGCCATGGCGGTTCTGATGTGCTCAGTGTGCGGTCAGCTGTCTGGGTGTTGGTCAGGAGGTCCGAGCTCAGGTTGTGTCAGACAATGCATTAGTGCCCTGGTTAGACTATATACTTTGGGTACAGTCGAATGCCATGTAGATTTATCCTCATATAAGTTGCCTGGGCAGCTCATTAGGCCAAATTTTTTTTTTCTAGAGGGCAGGCAGAGTGCTGCATTGTGGGTCTGGAATTGCGAAACTTCCGGGCTTCGGGGCCAGGAGTGTGAGGACGGAAGTCTGAGAACACAAGCTAGACTTGGGTTTCAGGGCCAGGGCACGGCAGGTACCCCTGTAGATCTGAACCTATATCTCATGCATCTGAAGTCAGGGCGAGGATCAGACGTTGGCTCAGGTTGGAGTTTCTGTGCATGACGGCCCCTTCATGAAGGGAGCGGAATCTCGAGGCCATGGAGGTTTTCCCACGTTGGGAGTTGTGGGATGCCCCCTTCAAGGATTCCTTCTGCGGGACAATTGAGACTTGTTGGGCAGCTCCAGGACATCCCATATGGAATGACTCCAGGGCACCGTTCGAGGATGGATGCCTGGGAAGCCCGCCTCGCATTCCAATTGTCTCCTAGCCACAAGACAGTTTAGATCTGATGGCTCTGCGGGAGAAACCGGGGTGGCTGACTTGAAATGGACTTTCCTAAGGATGGGTCCTAATGTGTGTTTGTGTCCATGAGGGCCTTAAAATGGGGCGGTGGCACCGGGACCCTGAAGTATTCTCCTAAGCTTTTGACATAGCTCGATGCACAAGGTTCCTTGTGGAGACGAGATTTGTTTTGATGGGTGCCCCAGGAAAACCTCGATGCTGGTATTGGAATCCAGGCTTTTGAGGAGACATGCCTGTAATCCAAAGCAATGTATCCGATTATGGCCTAGGGTCCTGTCTGGTTCAATCTTCTTCTCAGGGGACATCCATCTATGGTATGAGTGTAGGTAGATGCTCAGCTGGTATCAGACCGCCCTTGTTTGTCCCGGGCGACCTGCACTATTGGGATGGCCTCAGGGATTTGTAGGGTTCTCCAAATTTTACTGTTTTGGACAATGGCATCGGCAGAATTCCCATGGATTGGGTAGGCACAGTCCTAATGTGTGACTCCAGGGGCCCCAGCCTGGAGGGTGTGTGGCCCAGGACTTTGAGGACAGAAGTCTGAAAACACAAACTCAGCTTAGGTTTGGGGACGTAGGTATGGCAGGCCCGATCTATAAACCATGAGAAGAACTCTTCCGGATATGAAGAAAGAGCGAGTCTGAGGCGCTTGCTCAGGCTTTTGTCTCTGGATTTTGTATCAGAGATGGCCGTGGAATGTCGGGGAGGCCTCATGGGCCATGGACGAATCTTCCTCTCTGTGGATTTGGCCCGATCCCAATTGTTTTTCGTCAATCTGTGGAAAGGGAGGACTCCTTTCAGGTTTGTTACCTCAGGTGTCCCGCCAAAAGAGGAATTCCAATGAAGAGCCCTGGGGAAAAGTGAAGGGAGAACCCGAACTATGGGTAAAATTTGGGGCCTAGGGGCATGGCAAGCCCAATATGCTGTCTCTTCATCCAGCCACTGAGAGGCCTTATTGAGGACTGGGATCAGGGTGAGGGTCACAATGTGTGGTTTTGACCAATGTGGCCCGCAAACATGAGCGGGGCCTCATGGGCCACACTGGTTTCAACTACACTGAACGTTGGACAACATGCCAACCACATGGTTTCTTGCCACGGGGAAGGAGTTGTGTTTTCTGCATCACTTTCAAGCCTGGGCAGTGATTGGAGATAAGGTCTAGGTTCTGAAACTTGACAACCGAGGTTGGGAAGAGATGACGACCTAAGACCATGGCGGGTCCGATGTGCTCAGTGAGCGGCCAGCTTTCTGTGTGGGGCCAGGTAATCCAGGCTCAGGCTGTGTCAAAAAGGGCAATAGTGCCCAGGTCAGCCTATATATTTGGGGTACAGTCGAATGGCGTGCAGGTTGATCCTCTTTTGGAGTTTCTGGGTAGCCCCAGAGGGCAATGTTTTTCTTCCTGAGGGCAGGAAGAGTGCTGCATTATAGTTCTGGTTTTCAAACTGGAGGCTTGTGGGCCAGTAGTCTGAGGAAGGAAATCTGAGAACAAGCTAGGCTTAGGTTTCTGGGTGAGGACAAGGCAGGAACAATCTACAGACCTGAATCGAGATCTCGTGCTTATGATGTCAGGGCGAGGATCAGAAGATCGCTCAGGTTGGTGTTTCTGTCCCTGATGGCCCTTCATGAAGGGGCGGGGGGGCCACGAGGCCGTGGGGGTTTTCCCACGATGTTAGTTGTGAGAAGCTCCAAACTGCAAAGATTCTTCTGCAGGACAATTGAGACCTGTTGGTTGGCTCCAGGGCAACGATTCCGAGCAGGGTTCTAAGGATGGATGGCTGGGTAGCCCACCTCGCATTCCAATTGTGTCCTAGCAACAAGACAGGTTAGATCTGCTGGATCTGGGGGAGCAACCCAGGAGGCTGAGTTGAAATGGACTCTCCTGTGGATGGGTCCTAATGTCTTTTTGTGTCTATGGAGACCTTGGAATGTAGCGGTGGCACTGGGGTCCTGAAGGGTTTTTCCAAACAGAGGCTTTGACACAGCTCCAACGTGCAAGTTTCCCATATGTAGATGAGATGTTTTCTGATGGGTGAGTCAAGAAACAGCCATACGCTGGTATTGAAATCCAGGCCTCTGAGGAGAGATGACTGGATACCACAGCAATGGATCCGTTTAGTGCCTAGGGGCCAGTTCGTTCCTTTTTACCTCTGGGGACATCAGTCTATGCGTCTGAGTGCAGGTAGGTGCTCAGATGAGCTCAGATTGCCCCTGTTTGTCCTGGGAAGCCACCACTATTGGGATGGCCTCAGGCAGTTTGGAGGTTTATCCTATTAGTAGGGTTGTGGCCATTGGAATGGGCACATACAATTCCCTTGGAGAGGGCAAGTACAGTCCTCAGGTTTGGCTCCAGGGGCCTGAGCCTGTAGGGTGTGTAGGCCAGAGCTGTTTGGACAGTTGTCTGAAAACACAAACGCGGCTTATGTTTCGGGTCATAGGTATGGCAGGACTGATCTACAGACCATGAGGAGAACTCTTCAGGATATGAAAAAAGGGCGAGTGTGAGGCTCGTGCTCAAGTTTTTGTCTCTGGATATCGTGTCACTCATGGTCGTGAAATTTCTGGGTGACTTCATGGGAAATGGACGAGTCTTACTCTCTGGGGTTTTGCCCCGTCCCAAGAGTTTTGGGTCATTCTGGGGGTGGAAGAAGTCCGTTTTGTTGTTGTTGTTGATTTGCTTTGTTTTGTTTTTTAACCTCAGGTGTCTCACCAAATGAGGTATTCCAGGGTAGAGCGCTGGGGAGGGCCGACCAGACAACCAGAAATCTGGTTAAAAATTGGGGCCTAGGGACATGTCAAGCCCATTATGACATCTAATGTTCGAGCCACTGAGAGGACTTAATAGAGCACAGGACTCACTCTGAGGGTCACAATGCGTGTTTATGCCCTCTTCGCACTCAAGAATTGACGGGGCCTCCGGGTGAATGCTGGTTTCTCCTACACTGAACGTTGAACAACATGCCAACCACAAGGTTTCTTGCCATGGGTAAGGACGAGTTCTGATTTCTGCATCACAGGCACCCCTGGGCAGTGGTTAGAGATAAGGTCTAGGTTCTGAAGCCTGAAAAACCGCAGTTGGGAAGAGATGATGACCTAAGGCCATGGCGGTTCTGATGTGCTCAGTGTGCGGTCAGCTGTCTGGGTGTTGGTCAGGAGGTCCGAGCTCAGGTTGTGTCAGACAATGCATTAGTGCCCTGGTTAGACTATATACTTTGGGTACAGTCGAATGCCATGTAGATTTATCCTCATATAAGTTGCCTGGGCAGCTCATTAGGCCAAATTTTTTTTTCTAGAGGGCAGGCAGAGTGCTGCATTGTGGGTCTGGAATTGCGAAACTTCCGGGCTTCGGGGCCAGGAGTGTGAGGACGGAAGTCTGAGAACACAAGCTAGACTTGGGTTTCAGGGCCAGGGCACGGCAGGTACCCCTGTAGATCTGAACCTATATCTCATGCATCTGAAGTCAGGGCGAGGATCAGACGTTGGCTCAGGTTGGAGTTTCTGTGCATGACGGCCCCTTCATGAAGGGAGCGGAATCTCGAGGCCATGGAGGTTTTCCCACGTTGGGAGTTGTGGGATGCCCCCTTCAAGGATTCCTTCTGCGGGACAATTGAGACTTGTTGGGCAGCTCCAGGACATCCCATATGGAATGACTCCAGGGCACCGTTCGAGGATGGATGCCTGGGAAGCCCGCCTCGCATTCCAATTGTCTCCTAGCCACAAGACAGTTTAGATCTGATGGCTCTGCGGGAGAAACCGGGGTGGCTGACTTGAAATGGACTTTCCTAAGGATGGGTCCTAATGTGTGTTTGTGTCCATGAGGGCCTTAAAATGGGGCGGTGGCACCGGGACCCTGAAGTATTCTCCTAAGCTTTTGACATAGCTCGATGCACAAGGTTCCTTGTGGAGACGAGATTTGTTTTGATGGGTGCCCCAGGAAAACCTCGATGCTGGTATTGGAATCCAGGCTTTTGAGGAGACATGCCTGTAATCCAAAGCAATGTATCCGATTATGGCCTAGGGCCCTGTCTGGTTCAATCTTCTTCTCAGGGGACATCCATCTATGGTATGAGTGGAGGTAGATGCTCAGCTGGTATCAGACCGCCCTTGTTTGTCCCGGGCGACCTGCACTATTGGGATGGCCTCAGGGATTTGTAGGGTTCTCCAAATTTTACTGTTTTGGACAATGGCATCGGCAGAATTCCCATGGATTGGGTAGGCACAGTCCTAATGTGTGACTCCAGGGGCCCCAGCCTGGAGGGTGTGTGGCCCAGGACTTTGAGGACAGAAGTCTGAAAACACAAACTCAGCTTAGGTTTGGGGACGTAGGTATGGCAGGCCCGATCTATAAACCATGAGAAGAACTCTTCCGGATATGAAGAAAGAGCGAGTCTGAGGCGCTTGCTCAGGCTTTTGTCTCTGGATTTTGTATCAGAGATGGCCGTGGAATGTCGGGGAGGCCTCATGGGCCATGGACGAATCTTCCTCTCTGTGGATTTGGCCCGATCCCAATTGTTTTTCGTCAATCTGTGGAAAGGGAGGACTCCTTTCAGGTTTGTTACCTCAGGTGTCCCGCCAAAAGAGGAATTCCAAAGAAGAGCCCTGGGGAAAAGTGAAGGGACAACCCGAACTATGGGTAAAATTTGGGGCCTAGGGGCATGGCAAGCCCAATATGCTATCTCTTCATCCAGCCACTGAGAGGCCTTATTGAGGACTGGGATCAGGGTGAGGGTCACAATGTGTGGTTTTGACCAATGTGGCCCGCAAACATGAGCGGGGCCTCATGGGCCACACTGGTTTCAACTACACTGAACGTTGGACAACATGCCAACCACATGGTTTCTTGCCACGGGGAAGGAGTTGTGTTTTCTGCATCACTTTCAAGCCTGGGCAGTGATTGGAGATAAGGTCTAGGTTCTGAAACTTGACAACCGAGGTTGGGAAGAGATGACGACCTAAGACCATGGCGGGTCCGATGTGCTCAGTGAGCGGCCAGCTTTCTGTGTGGGGCCAGGTAATCCAGGCTCAGGCTGTGTCAAAAAGGGCAATAGTGCCCAGGTCAGCCTATATATTTGGGGTACAGTCGAATGGCGTGCAGGTTGATCCTCTTTTGGAGTTTCTGGGTAGCCCCAGAGGGCAATGTTTTTCTTCCTGAGGGCAGGAAGAGTGCTGCATTATAGTTCTGGTTTTCAAACTGGAGGCTTGTGGGCCAGTAGTCTGAGGAAGGAAATCTGAGAACAAGCTAGGCTTAGGTTTCTGGGTGAGGACAAGGCAGGAACAATCTACAGACCTGAATCGAGATCTCGTGCTTATGATGTCAGGGCGAGGATCAGAAGATCGCTCAGGTTGGTGTTTCTGTCCCTGATGGCCCTTCATGAAGGGGCGGGGGGGCCACGAGGCCGTGGGGGTTTTCCCACGATGTTAGTTGTGAGAAGCTCCAAACTGCAAAGATTCTTCTGCAGGACAATTGAGACCTGTTGGTTGGCTCCAGGGCAACGATTCCGAGCAGGGTTCTAAGGATGGATGGCTGGGTAGCCCACCTCGCATTCCAATTGTGTCCTAGCAACAAGACAGGTTAGATCTGCTGGATCTGGGGGAGCAACCCAGGAGGCTGAGTTGAAATGGACTCTCCTGTGGATGGGTCCTAATGTCTTTTTGTGTCTATGGAGACCTTGGAATGTAGCGGTGGCACTGGGGTCCTGAAGGGTTTTTCCAAACAGAGGCTTTGACACAGCTCCAACGTGCAAGTTTCCCATATGTAGATGAGATGTTTCCTGATGGGTGAGTCAAGAAACAGCCATACGCTGGTATTGAAATCCAGGCCTCTGAGGAGAGATGACTGGATACCACAGCAATGGATCCGTTTAGTGCCTAGGGGCCAGTTCGTTCCTTTTTACCTCTGGGGACATCAGTCTATGCGTCTGAGTGCAGGTAGGTGCTCAGATGAGCTCAGATTGCCCCTGTTTGTCCTGGGAAGCCACCACTATTGGGATGGCCTCAGGCAGTTTGGAGGTTTATCCTATTAGTAGGGTTGTGGCCATTGGAATGGGCACATACAATTCCCTTGGAGAGGGCAAGTACAGTCCTCAGGTTTGGCTCCAGGGGCCTGAGCCTGTAGGGTGTGTAGGCCAGAGCTGTTTGGACAGTTGTCTGAAAACACAAACGCGGCTTATGTTTCGGGTCATAGGTATGGCAGGACTGATCTACAGACCATGAGGAGAACTCTTCAGGATATGAAAAAAGGGCGAGTGTGAGGCTCGTGCTCAAGTTTTTGTCTCTGGATATCGTGTCACTCATGGTCGTGAAATTTCCGGGTGACTTCATGGGAAATGGACGAGTCTTACTCTCTGGGGTTTTGCCCCGTCCCAAGAGTTTTGGGTCATTCTGGGGGTGGAAGAAGTCCGTTTTGTTGTTGTTGTTGATTTGCTTTGTTTTGTTTTTTAACCTCAGGTGTCTCACCAAATGAGGTATTCCAGGGTAGAGCGCTGGGGAGGGCCGACCGGAAAACAAGAAATCTGGTTAAAAATTGGGGCCTAGAGACATGTCAAGCCCATTATGACGTCTAATGGTCGAGCCACTGAGAGGACTTACTAGAGCACAGGACTCACTCTGAGGGTCACAATGCGTGCTTATGCCCTCTTCACACTCAAGAATTGGCGGGGCCTCCGGGTGAATGCTGGTTTCTCCTACACTGAACGTTGGACAACATGCCAACCACAAGGTTTCTTGCCATGGGTAAGGACGAGTTCTGATTTCTGCATCACAGGCACCCCTGGGCAGTGGTTGGAGATAAGGTCTAGGTTCTGAAGCCTGAAAAACCGCAGTTGGAAAGAGATGATGACCTAAGGCCATGGCGGTTCTGATGTGCTCAGTGTGCGGTCAGCTGTCTGGGTGTTGGTCAGGAGGTCCGAGCTCAGGTTGTGTCAGACAGTGCATTAGTGCCCTGGTTAGACTATATACTTTGGGTACTGTCGAATGCCATGTAGATTTATCCTCATATAAGTTGCCTGGGCAGCTCATTAGGCCAAATTTTTTTTCTAGAGGGCAGGCAGAGTGCTGCATTGTGGGTCTGGAATTGCGAAACTCTCGGGCTTCGGGGCCGGGAGTGTGAGGACGGAAGTCTGAGAACACAAGCTAGACTTGTGTTTCAGGGCCAGTGCACGGCAGGTACCCCTGTAGATCTGAACCTATATCTCATGCATCTGAAGTCAGGGCGAGGATCAGACGTTGGCTCAGGTTGGAGTTTCTGTGCATGACGGCCCCTTCATGAAGGGAGCGGAATCTCGAGGCCATGGAGGTTTTCCCACGTTGGGAGTTGTGGGATGCCCCCTTCAAGGATTCCTTCTGCGGGACAATTGAGACTTGTTGGGCAGCTCCAGGACATCCCATATGGAATGACTCCAGGGCACCTTCGAGGATCGATGCCTGGGAAGCCCGCCTCGCATTCCAATTGTCTCCTAGCCACAAGACAGTTTATATCTGATGGCTCTGCGGGAGAAACTGGGGTGGCTGACTTGAAATGGACTTTCCTGAGGATGGGTCCTAATGTGTGTTTGTGTCCATGAGGGCCTTAATATGGGGCGGTGGCACCGGGACCCTGAAGTATTCTCCTAAGCTTTTGACATAGCTCGATGCACAAGGTTCCTTGTGGAGACGAGATTTGTTTTGATGGGTGCCCCAGGAAAACCTCGATGCTGGTATTGGAATCCAGGCTTTTGAGGAGACATGCCTGTAATCCAAAGCAATGTATCCGATTATGGCCTAGGGTCCTGTCTGGTTCAATCTTCTTCTCAGGGGACATCCATCTATGGTATGAGTGGAGGTAGATGCTCAGCTGGTATCAGACCGCCCTTGTTTGTCCCGGACGACCTGCACTATTGGGATGGCCTCAGGGATTTGTAGGGTTCTCCAAATTTTACTGTTTTGGACAATGGCATCGGCAGAATTCCCATGGATTGGGTAGGCACAGTCCTAATGTGTGACTCTAGGGGCCCCAGCCTGGAGGGTGTGTGGCCCAGGACTTTGAGGACAGAAGTCTGAAAACACAAACTCAGCTTAGGTTTGGGGACGTAGGTATGGCAGGCCCGATCTATAAACCATGAGAAGAACTCTTCCGGATATGAAGAAAGAGCGAGTCTGAGGCGCTTGCTCAGGCTTTTGTCTCTGGATTTTGTATCAGAGATGGCCGTGGAATGTCGGGGAGGCCTCATGGGCCATGGACGAATCTTCCTCTCTGTGGATTTGGCCCGATCCCAATTGTTTTTCGTCAATCTGTGGAAATGGAGGACTCCTTTCAGGTTTGTTACCTCAGGTGACCCGCCAAAAGAGGAATTCCAAAGAAGAGCCCTGGGGAAAAGTGAAGGGAGAACCCGAACTATGGGTAAAATTTGGGGCCTAGGGGCATGGCAAGCCCAATATGCTATCTCTTCATCCAGCCACTGAGAGGCCTTATTGAGGACTGGGATCAGGGTGAGGGTCACAATGTGTGGTTTTGACCAATGTGGCCCGCAAACATGAGCGGGGCCTCATGGGCCACACTGGTTTCAACTACACTGAACGTTGGACAACATGCCAACCACATGGTTTCTTGCCACGGGGAAGGAGTTGTGTTTTCTGCATCACTTTCAAGCCTGGGCAGTGATTGGAGATAAGGTCTAGGTTCTGAAACTTGACAACCGAGGTTGGGAAGAGATGACGACCTAAGACCATGGCGGGTCCGATGTGCTCAGTGAGCGGCCAGCTTTCTGTGTGGGGCCAGGTAATCCAGGCTCAGGCTGTGTCAAAAAGGGCAATAGTGCCCAGGTCAGCCTATATATTTGGGGTACAGTCGAATGGCGTGCAGGTTGATCCTCTTTTGGAGTTTCTGGGTAGCCCCAGAGGGCAATGTTTTTCTTCCTGAGGGCAGGAAGAGTGCTGCATTATAGTTCTGGTTTTCAAACTGGAGGCTTGTGGGCCAGTAGTCTGAGGAAGGAAATCTGAGAACAAGCTAGGCTTAGGTTTCTGGGTGAGGACAAGGCAGGAACAATCTACAGACCTGAATCGAGATCTCGTGCTTATGATGTCAGGGCGAGGATCAGAAGATCGCTCAGGTTGGTGTTTCTGTCCCTGATGGCCCTTCATGAAGGGGCGGGGGGGCCACGAGGCCGTGGGGGTTTTCCCACGATGTTAGTTGTGAGAAGCTCCAAACTGCAAAGATTCTTCTGCAGGACAATTGAGACCTGTTGGTTGGCTCCAGGGCAACGATTCCGAGCAGGGTTCTAAGGATGGATGGCTGGGTAGCCCACCTCGCATTCCAATTGTGTCCTAGCAACAAGACAGGTTAGATCTGCTGGATCTGGGGGAGCAACCCAGGAGGCTGAGTTGAAATGGACTCTCCTGTGGATGGGTCCTAATGTCTTTTTGTGTCTATGGAGACCTTGGAATGTAGCGGTGGCACTGGGGTCCTGAAGGGTTTTTCCAAACAGAGGCTTTGACACAGCTCCAACGTGCAAGTTTCCCATATGTAGATGAGATGTTTCCTGATGGGTGAGTCAAGAAACAGCCATACGCTGGTATTGAAATCCAGGCCTGTGAGGAGAGATGACTGGATACCACAGCAATGGATCCGTTTAGTGCCTAGGGGCCAGTTCGTTCCTCTTTACCTCTGGGGACATCAGTCTATGCGTCTGAGTGCAGGTAGGTGCTCAGATGAGCTCAGATTGCCCCTGTTTGTCCTGGGAAGCCACCACTATTGGGATGGCCTCAGGCAGTTTGGAGGTTTATCCTATTAGTAGGGTTGTGGCCATTGGAATGGGCACATACAATTCCCTTGGAGAGGGCAAGTACAGTCCTCAGGTTTGGCTCCAGGGGCCTGAGCCTGTAGGGTGTGTAGGCCAGAGCTGTTTGGACAGTTGTCTGAAAACACAAACGCGGCTTATGTTTCGGGTCATAGGTATGGCAGGACTGATCTACAGACCATGAGGAGAACACTTCAGGATATGAAAAAAGGGCGAGTGTGAGGCTCGTGCTCAAGTTTTTGTCTCTGGATATCGTGTCACTCATGGTCGTGAAATTTCCGGGTGACTTCATGGGAAATGGACGAGTCTTACTCTCTGGGGTTTTGCCCCGTCCCAAGAGTTTTGGGTCATTCTGGGGGTGGAAGAAGTCCGTTTTGTTGTTGTTGTTGATTTGCTTTGTTTTGTTTTTTAACCTCAGGTGTCTCACCAAATGAGGTATTCCAGAGCAGAGCCCTGGGGAGGGCCGACCGGAAAACCAGAAATCTGGTTAAAAATTGGGGCCTAGAGACATGTCAAGCCCATTATGACGTCTAATGGTCGAGCCACTGAGAGGACTTACTAGAGCACAGGACTCACTCTGAGGGTCACAATGCGTGCTTATGCCCTCTTCACACTCAAGAATTGGCGGGGCCTCCGGGTGAATGCTGGTTTCTCCTACACTGAACATTGGACAACATGCCAACCACAAGGTTTCTTGCCATGGGTAAGGACGAGTTCTGATTTCTGCATCACAGGCACCCCTGGGCAGTGGTTGGAGATAAGGTCTAGGTTCTGAAGCCTGAAAAACCGCAGTTGGGAAGAGATGATGACCTATTGCCATGGCGGTTCTGATGTGCTCAGTGTGCGGTCAGCTGTCTGGGTGTTGGTCAGGAGGTCCGAGCTCAGGTTGTGTCAGACAATGCATTAGTGCCCTGGTTAGACTATATACTTTGGGTACAGTCGAATGCCATGTAGATTTATCCTCATATAAGTTGCCTGGGCAGCTCATTAGGCCAAATTTTTTTTCTAGAGGGCAGGCAGAGTGCTGCATTGTGGGTCTGGAATTGCGAAACTCTCGGGCTTCGGGGCCGGGAGTGTGAGGACGGAAGTCTGAGAACACAAGCTAGACTTGTGTTTCAGGGCCAGTGCACGGCAGGTACCCCTGTAGATCTGAACCTATATCTCATGCATCTGAAGTCAGGGCGAGGATCAGACGTTGGCTCAGGTTGGAGTTTCTGTGCATGACGGCCCCTTCATGAAGGGAGCGGAATCTCGAGGCCATGGAGGTTTTCCCACGTTGGGAGTTGTGGGATGCCCCCTTCAAGGATTCCTTCTGCGGGACAATTGAGACTTGTTGGGCAGCTCCAGGACATCCCATATGGAATGACTCCAGGGCACCTTCGAGGATGGATGCCTGGGAAGCCCGCCTCGCATTCCAATTGTCTCCTAGCCACAAGACAGTTTATATCTGATGGCTCTGCGGGAGAAACCGGGGTGGCTGACTTGAAATGGACTTTCCTGAGGATGGGTCCTAATGTGTGTTTGTGTCCATGAGGGCCTTAAAATGGGGCGGTGGCACCGGGACCCTGAAGTATTCTCCTAAGCTTTTGACATAGCTCGATGCACAAGGTTCCTTGTGGAGACGAGATTTGTTTTGATGGGTGCCCCAGGAAAACCTCGATGCTGGTATTGGAATCCAGGCTTTTGAGGAGACATGCCTGTAATCCAAAGCAATGTATCCGATTATGGCCTAGGGTACTGTCTGGTTCAATCTTCTTCTCAGGGGACATCCATCTATGGTATGAGTGGAGGTAGATGCTCAGCTGGTATCAGACCGCCCTTGTTTGTCCCGGGCGACCTGCACTATTGGGATGGCCTCAGGGATTTGTAGGGTTCTTCAAATTTTACTGTTTTGGACAATGGCATCGGCAGAATTCCCATGGATTGGGTAGGCACAGTCCTAATGTGTGACTCCAGGGGCCCCAGCCTGGAGGGTGTGTGGCCCAGGACTTTGAGGACAGAAGTCTGAAAACACAAACTCAGCTTAGGTTTGGGGACGTAGGTATGGCAGGCCCGATCTATAAACCATGAGAAGAACTCTTCCGGATATGAAGAAAGAGCGAGTCTGAGGCGCTTGCTCAGGCTTTTGTCTCTGGATTTTGTATCAGAGATGGCCGTGGAATGTCGGGGAGGCCTCATGGGCCATGGACGAATCTTCCTCTCTGTGGATTTGGCCCGATCCCAATTGTTTTTCGTCAATCTGTGGAAAGGGAGGACTCCTTTCAGGTTTGTTACCTCAGGTGTCCCGCCAAAAGAGGAATTCCAAAGAAGAGCCCTGGGGAAAAGTGAAGGGAGAACCCGAACTATGGGTAAAATTTGGGGCCTAGGGGCATGGCAAGCCCAATATGCTATCTCTTCATCCAGCCACTGAGAGGCCTTATTGAGGACTGGGATCAGGGTGAGGGTCACAATGTGTGGTTTTGACCAATGTGGCCCGCAAACATGAGCGGGGCCTCATGGGCCACACTGGTTTCAACTACACTGAACGTTGGACAACATGCCAACCACATGGTTTCTTGCCACGGGGAAGGAGTTGTGTTTTCTGCATCACTTTCAAGCCTGGGCAGTGATTGGAGATAAGGTCTAGGTTCTGAAACTTGACAACCGAGGTTGGGAAGAGATGACGACCTAAGACCATGGCGGGTCCGATGTGCTCAGTGAGCGGCCAGCTTTCTGTGTGGGGCCAGGTAATCCAGGCTCAGGCTGTGTCAAAAAGGGCAATAGTGCCCAGGTCAGCCTATATATTTGGGGTACAGTCGAATGGCGTGCAGGTTGATCCTCTTTTGGAGTTTCTGGGTAGCCCCAGAGGGCAATGTTTTTCTTCCTGAGGGCAGGAAGAGTGCTGCATTATAGTTCTGGTTTTCAAACTGGAGGCTTGTGGGCCAGTAGTCTGAGGAAGGAAATCTGAGAACAAGCTAGGCTTAGGTTTCTGGGTGAGGACAAGGCAGGAACAATCTACAGACCTGAATCGAGATCTCGTGCTTATGATGTCAGGGCGAGGATCAGAAGATCGCTCAGGCTGGTGTTTCTCTCCCTGATGGCCCTTCATGAAGGGGCGGGGGGGCCACGAGGCCGTGGGGGTTTTCCCACGATGTTAGTTGTGAGAAGCTCCAAACTGCAAAGATTCTTCTGCAGGACAATTGAGACCTGTTGGTTGGCTCCAGGGCAACGATTCCGAGCAGGGTTCTAAGGATGGATGGCTGGGTAGCCCACCTCGCATTCCAATTGTGTCCTAGCAACAAGACAGGTTAGATCTGCTGGATCTGGGGGAGCAACCCAGGAGGCTGAGTTGAAATGGACTCTCCTGTGGATGGGTCCTAATGTCTTTTTGTGTCTATGGAGACCTTGGAATGTAGCGGTGGCACTGGGGTCCTGAAGGGTTTTTCCAAACAGAGGCTTTGACACAGCTCCAACGTGCAAGTTTCCCATATGTAGATGAGATGTTTCCTGATGGGTGAGTCAAGAAACAGCCATACGCTGGTATTGAAATCCAGGCCTCTGAGGAGAGATGACTGGATACCACAGCAATGGATCCGTTTAGTGCCTAGGGGCCAATTCGTTCCTTTTTACCTCTTGGGACATCAGTCTATGCGTCTGAGTGCAGGTAGGTGCTCAGATGAGCTCAGATTGCCCCTGTTTGTCCTGGGAAGCCACCACTATTGGGATGGCCTCAGGCAGTTTGGAGGTTTATCCTATTAGTAGGGTTGTGGCCATTGGAATGGGCACATACAATTCCCTTGGAGAGGGCAAGTACAGTCCTCAGGTTTGGCTCCAGGGGCCTGAGCCTGTAGGGTGTGTAGGCCAGAGCTGTTTGGACAGTTGTCTGAAAACACAAACGCGGCTTATGTTTCGGGTCATAGGTATGGCAGGACTGATCTACAGACCATGAGGAGAACACTTCAGGATATGAAAAAAGGGCGAGTGTGAGGCTCGTGCTCAAGTTTTTGTCTCTGGATATCGTGTCACTCATGGTCGTGAAATTTCCGGGTGACTTCATGGGAAATGGACGAGTCTTACTCTCTGGGGTTTTGCCCCGCCCCAAGAGTTTTGGGTCATTCTGGGGGTGGAAGAAGTCCGTTTTGTTGTTGTTGTTGATTTGCTTTGTTTTGTTTTTTAACCTCAGGTGTCTCACCAAATGAGGTATTCCAGAGCAGAGCCCTGGGGAGGGCCGACCGGAAAACCAGAAATCTGGTTAAAAATTGGGGCCTAGAGACATGTCAAGCCCATTATGACGTCTAATGGTCGAGCCACTGAGAGGACTTACTAGAGCACAGGACTCACTCTGAGGGTCACAATGCGTGCTTATGCCCTCTTCACACTCAAGAATTGGCGGGGCCTCCGGGTGAATGCTGGTTTCTCCTACACTGAACGTTGGACAACATGCCAACCACAAGGTTTCTTGCCATGGGTAAGGACGAGTTCTGATTTCTGCATCACAGGCACCCCTGGGCAGTGGTTGGAGATAAGGTCTAGGTTCTGAAGCCTGAAAAACCGCAGTTGGGAAGAGATGATGACCTAATGCCATGGCGGTTCTGATGTGCTCAGTGTGCGGTCAGCTGTCTGGGTGTTGGTCAGGAGGTCCGAGCTCAGGTTGTGTCAGACAATGCATTAGTGCCCTGGTTAGACTATATACTTTGGGTACAGTCGAATGCCATGTAGATTTATCCTCATATAAGTTGCCTGGGCAGCTCATTAGGCCAAATTTTTTTTCTAGAGGGCAGGCAGAGTGCTGCATTGTGGGTCTGGAATTGCGAAACTCTCGGGCTTCGGGGCCGGGAGTGTGAGGACGGAAGTCTGAGAACACAAGCTAGACTTGTGTTTCAGGGCCAGTGCACGGCAGGTACCCCTGTAGATCTGAACCTATATCTCATGCATCTGAAGTCAGGGCGAGGATCAGACGTTGGCTCAGGTTGGAGTTTCTGTGCATGACGGCCCCTTCATGAAGGGAGCGGAATCTCGAGGCCATGGAGGTTTTCCCACGTTGGGAGTTGTGGGATGCCCCCTTCAAGGATTCCTTCTGCGGGACAATTGAGACTTGTTGGGCAGCTCCAGGACATCCCATATGGAATGACTCCAGTGCACCTTCGAGGATGGATGCCTGGGAAGCCCGCCTCGCATTCCAATTGTCTCCTAGCCACAAGACAGTTTATATCTGATGGCTCTGCGGGAGAAACCGGGGTGGCTGACTTGAAATGGACTTTCCTGAGGATGGGTCCTAATGTGTGTTTGTGTCCATGAGGGCCTTAAAATGGGGTGGTGGCACCGGGACCCTGAAGTATTCTCCTAAGCTTTTGACATAGCTCGATGCACAAGGTTCCTTGTGGAGACGAGATTTGTTTTGATGGGTGCCCCAGGAAAACCTCGATGCTGGTCTTGGAATCCAGGCTTTTGAGGAGACATGCCTGTAATCCAAAGCAATGTATCCGATTATGGCCTAGGGTCCTGTCTGGTTCAATCTTCTTCTCAGGGGACATCCATCTATGGTATGAGTGGAGGTAGATGCTCAGCTGGTATCAGACCGCCCTTGTTTGTCCCGGGCGACCTGCACTATTGGGATGGCCTCAGGGATTTGTAGGGTTCTCCAAATTTTACTGTTTTGGACAATGGCATCGGCAGAATTCCCATGGATTGGGTAGGCACAGTCCTAATGTGTGACTCCAGGGGCCCCAGCCTGGAGGGTGTGTGGCCCAGGACTTTGAGGACAGAAGTCTGAAAACACAAACTCAGCTTAGGTTTGGGGACGTAGGTATGGCAGGCCCGATCTATAAACCATGAGAAGAACTCTTCCGGATATGAAGAAAGAGCGAGTCTGAGGCGCTTGCTCAGGCTTTTGTCTCTGGATTTTGTATCAGAGATGGCCGTGGAATGTCGGGGAGGCCTCATGGGCCATGGACGAATCTTCCTCTCTGTGGATTTGGCCCGATCCCAATTGTTTTTCGTCAATCTGTGGAAAGGGAGGACTCCTTTCAGGTTTGTTACCTCAGGTGTCCCGCCAAAAGAGGAATTCCAAAGAAGAGCCCTGGGGAAAAGTGAAGGGAGAACCCGAACTATGGGTAAAATTTGGGGCCTAGGGGCATGGCAAGCCCAATATGCTATCTCTTCATCCAGCCACTGAGAGGCCTTATTGAGGACTGGGATCAGGGTGAGGGTCACAATGTGTGGTTTTGACCAATGTGGCCCGCAAACATGAGCGGGGCCTCATGGGCCACACTGGTTTCAACTACACTGAACGTTGGACAACATGCCAACCACATGGTTTCTTGCCACGGGGAAGGAGTTGTGTTTTCTGCATCACTTTCAAGCCTGGGCAGTGATTGGAGATAAGGTCTAGGTTCTGAAACTTGACAACCGAGGTTGGGAAGAGATGACGACCTAAGACCATGGCGGGTCCGATGTGCTCAGTGAGCGGCCAGCTTTCTGTGTGGGGCCAGGTAATCCAGGCTCAGGCTGTGTCAAAAAGGGCAATAGTGCCCAGGTCAGCCTATATATTTGGGGTACAGTCGAATGGCGTGCAGGTTGATCCTCTTTTGGAGTTTCTGGGTAGCCCCAGAGGGCAATGTTTTTCTTCCTGAGGGCAGGAAGAGTGCTGCATTATAGTTCTGGTTTTCAAACTGGAGGCTTGTGGGCCAGTAGTCTGAGGAAGGAAATCTGAGAACAAGCTAGGCTTAGGTTTCTGGGTGAGGACAAGGCAGGAACAATCTACAGACCTGAATCGAGATCTCGTGCTTATGATGTCAGGGCGAGGATCAGAAGATCGCTCAGGTTGGTGTTTCTCTCCCTGATGGCCCTTCATGGAGGGGCGGGGGGGCCACGAGGCCGTGGGGGTTTTCCCACGATGTTAGTTGTGAGAAGCTCCAAACTGCAAAGATTCTTCTGCAGGACAATTGAGACCTGTTGGTTGGCTCCAGGGCAACGATTCCGAGCAGGGTTCTAAGGATGGATGGCTGGGTAGCCCACCTCGCATTCCAATTGTGTCCTAGCAACAAGACAGGTTAGATCTGCTGGATCTGGGGGAGCAACCCAGGAGGCTGAGTTGAAATGGACTCTCCTGTAATGGGTCCTAATGTCTTTTTGTGTCTATGGAGACCTTGGAATGTAGCGGTGGCACTGGGGTCCTGAAGGGTTTTTCCAAACAGAGGCTTTGACACAGCTCCAACGTGCAAGTTTCCCATATGTAGATGAGATGTTTTCTGATGGGTGAGTCAAGAAACAGCCATACGCTGGTATTGAAATCCAGGCCTCTGAGGAGAGATGACTGGATACCACAGCAATGGATCCGTTTAGTGCCTAGGGGCCAGTTCGTTCCTTTTTACCTCTGGGGACATCAGTCTATGCGTCTGAGTGCAGGTAGGTGCTCAGATGAGCTCAGATTGCCCCTGTTTGTCCTGGGAAGCCACCACTATTGGGATGGCCTCAGGCAGTTTGGAGGTTTATCCTATTAGTAGGGTTGTGGCCATTGGAATGGGCACATACAATTCCCTTGGAGAGGGCAAGTACAGTCCTCAGGTTTGGCTCCAGGGGCCTGAGCCTGTAGGGTGTGTAGGCCAGAGCTGTTTGGACAGTTGTCTGAAAACACAAACGCGGCTTATGTTTCGGGTCATAGGTATGGCAGGACTGATCTACAGACCATGAGGAGAACTCTTCAGGATATGAAAAAAGGGCGAGTGTGAGGCTCGTGCTCAAGTTTTTGTCTCTGGATATCGTGTCACTCATGGTCGTGAAATTTCCAGGTGACTTCATGGGAAATGGACGAGTCTTACTCTCTGGGGTTTTGCCCCGTCCCAAGAGATTTGGGTCATTCTGGGGGTGGAAGAAGTCCGTTTTGTTGTTGTTGTTGATTTGCTTTGTTTTGTTTTTTAACCTCAGGTGTCTCACCAAATGAGGTATTCCAGGGTAGAGCGCTGGGGAGGGCCGACCGGACAACCAGAAATCTGGTTAAAAATTGGGGCCTAGGGACATGTCAAGCCCATTATGACATCTAATGGTCGAGCCACTGAGAGGACTTAATAGAGCACAGGACTCACTCTGAGGGTCACAATGCGTGTTTATGCCCTCTTCGCACTCAAGAATTGACGGGGCCTCCGGGTGAATGCTGGTTTCTCCTACACTGAACGTTGGACAACATGCCAACCACAAGGTTTCTTGCCATGGGTAAGGACGAGTTCTGATTTCTGCATCACAGGCACCCCTGGGCAGTGGTTAGAGATAAGGTCTAGGTTCTGAAGCCTGAAAAACCGCAGTTGGGAAGAGATGATGACCTAAGGCCATGGCGGTTCTGATGTGCTCAGTGTGCGGTCAGCTGTCTGTGTGTTGGTCAGGAGGTCCGAGCTCAGGTTGTGTCAGACAATGCATTAGTGCCCTGGTTAGACTATATACTTTGGGTACAGTCGAATGCCATGTAGATTTATCCTCATATAAGTTGCCTGGGCAGCTCATTAGGCCAAATTTTTTTTCTAGAGGGCAGGCAGAGTGCTGCATTGTGGGTCTGGAATTGCGAAACTTCCGGGCTTCGGGGCCGGGAGTGTGAGGACGGAAGTCTGAGAACACAAGCTAGACTTGGGTTTCAGGGCCAGGGCACGGCAGGTACCCCTGTAGATCTGAACCTATATCTCATGCATCTGAAGTCAGGGCGAGGATCAGACGTTGGCTCAGGTTGGAGTTTCTGTGCATGACGGCCCCTTCATGAAGGGAGCGGAATCTCGAGGCCATGGAGGTTTTCCCACGTTGGGAGTTGTGGGATGCCCCCTTCAAGGATTCCTTCTGCGGGACAATTGAGACTTGTTGGGCAGCTCCAGGACATCCCATATGGAATGACTCCAGGGCACCGTTCGAGGATGGATGCCTGGGAAGCCCGCCTCGCATTCCAATTGTCTCCTAGCCACAAGACAGTTTATATCTGATGGCTCTGCGGGAGAAACCGGGGTGGCTGACTTGAAATGGACTTTCCTGAGGATGGGTCCTAATGTGTGTTTGTGTCCATGAGGGCCTTAAAATGGGGCGGTGGCACCGGGACCCTTAAGTATTCTCCTAAGCTTTTGACATAGCTCGATGCACAAGGATCCTTGTGGAGACGAGATTTGTTTTGATGGGTGCCCCAGGAAAACCTCGATGCTGGTATTGGAATGCAGGCTTTTGAGGAGACATGCCTGTAATCCAAAGCAATGTATCCGATTATGGCCTAGGGTCCTGTCTGGTTCAATCTTCTTCTCAGGGGACATCCATCTATGGTATGAGTGGAGGTAGATGCTCAGCTGGTATCAGACCGCCCTTGTTTGTCCCGGGCGACCTGCACTATTGGGATGGCCTCAGGGATTTGTAGGGTTCTCCAAATTTTACTGTTTTGGACAATGGCATCGGCAGAATTCCCATGGATTGGGTAGGCACAGTCCTAATGTGTGACTCCAGGGGCCCCAGCCTGGAGGGTGTGTGGCCCAGGACTTTGAGGACAGAAGTCTGAAAACACAAACTCAGCTTAGGTTTGGGGACGTAGGTATGGCAGGCCCGATCTATAAACCATGAGAAGAACTCTTCCGGATATGAAGAAAGAGCGAGTCTGAGGCGCTTGCTCAGGCTTTTGTCTCTGGATTTTGTATCAGAGATGGCCGTGGAATGTCGGGGAGGCCTCATGGGCCATGGACGAATCTTCCTCTCTGTGGATTTGGCCCGATCCCAATTGTTTTTCGTCAATCTGTGGAAAGGGAGGACTCCTTTCAGGTTTGTTACCTCAGGTGTCCCGCCAAAAGAGGAATTCCAAAGAAGAGCCCTGGGGAAAAGTGAAGGGAGAACCCGAACTATGGGTAAAATTTGGGGCCTAGGGGCATGGCAAGCCCAATATGCTATCTCTTCATCCAGCCACTGAGAGGCCTTATTGAGGACTGGGATCAGGGTGAGGGTCACAATGTGTGGTTTTGACCAATGTGGCCCGCAAACATGAGCGGGGCCTCATGGGCCACACTGGTTTCAACTACACTGAACGTTGGACAACATGCCAACCACATGGTTTCTTGCCACGGGGAAGGAGTTGTGTTTTCTGCATCACTTTCAAGCCTGGGCAGTGATTGGAGATAAGGTCTAGGTTCTGAAACTTGACAACCGAATTTGGGAAGAGATGACGACCTAAGACCATGGCGGGTCCGATGTGCTCAGTGAGGGGCCAGCTTTCTGTGTGGGGCCAGGTAATCCAGGCTCAGGCTGTGTCAAAAAGGGCAATAGTGCCCAGGTCAGCCTATATATTTGGGGTACAGTCGAATGGCGTGCAGGTTGATCCTCTTTTGGAGTTTCTGGGTAGCCCCAGAGGGCAATGTTTTTCTTTCTGAGGGCAGGAAGAGTGCTGCATTATAGTTCTGGTTTTCAAACTGGAGGCTTGTGGGCCAGTAGTCTGAGGAAGGAAATCTGAGAACAAGCTAGGCTTAGGTTTCTGGGTGAGGACAAGGCAGGAACAATCTACAGACCTAAATCGAGATCTCGTGCTTATGATGTCAGGGCGAGGATCAGAAGATCGCTCAGGTTGGTGTTTCTGTCCCTGATGGCCCTTCATGAAGGGGCGGGGGGCCACGAGGCCGTGGGGGTTTTCCCACGATGTTAGTTGTGAGAAGCTCCAAACTGCAAAGATTCTTCTGCAGGACAATTGAGACCTGTTGGTTGGCTCCAGGGCAACGATTCCGAGCAGGGTTCTAAGGATGGATGGCTGGGTAGCCCACCTCGCATTCCAATTGTGTCCTAGCAACAAGGCAGGTTAGATCTGCTGGATCTGGGGGAGCAACCCAGGAGGCTGAGTTGAAATGGACTCTCCTGTGGATGGGTCCTAATGTCTTTTTGTGTCTATGGAGACCTTGGAATGTAGCGGTGGCACTGGGGTCCTGAAGGGTTTTTCCAAACAGAGGCTTTGACACAGCTACAACGTGCAAGTTTCCCATATGTAGATGAGATGTTTTCTGATGGGTGAGTCAAGAAACAGCCATACGCTGGTATTGAAATCCAGGCCTCTGAGGAGAGATGACTGGATACCACAGCAATGGATCCGTTTAGTGCCTAGGGGCCAGTTAGTTCCTCTTTACCTCTGGGGACATCAGTCTATGCGTCTGAGTGCAGGTAGGTGCTCAGATGAGCTCAGATTGCCCCTGTTTGTCCTGGGAAGCCACCACTATTGGGATGGCCTCAGGCAGTTTGGAGGTTTATCCTATTAGTAGGGTTGTGGCCATTGGAATGGGCACATACAATTCCCTTGGAGAGGGCAAGTACAGTCCTCAGGTTTGGCTCCAGGGGCCTGAGCCTGTAGGGTGTGTAGGCCAGAGCTGTTTGGACAGTTGTCTGAAAACACAAACGCGGCTTATGTTTCGGGTCATAGGTATGGCAGGACTGATCTACAGACCATGAGGAGAACACTTCAGGATATGAAAAAAGGGCGAGTGTGAGGCTCGTGCTCAAGTTTTTGTCTCTGGATATCGTGTCACTCATGGTCGTGAAATTTCCGGGTGACTTCATGGGAAATGGACGAGTCTTACTCTCTGGGGTTTTGCCCCGTCCCAAGAGTTTTGGGTCATTCTGGGGGTGGAAGAAGTCCGTTTTGTTGTTGTTGTTGATTTGCTTTGTTTTGTTTTTTAACCTCAGGTGTCTCACCAAATGAGGTATTCCAGAGCAGAGCCCTGGGGAGGGCCGACCGGAAAACCAGAAATCTGGTTAAAAATTGGGGCCTAGGGACATGTCAAGCCCATTATGACGTCTAATGGTCGAGCCACTGAGAGGACTTACTAGAGCACAGGACTCACTCTGATGGTCACAATGCGTGCTTATGCCCTCTTCACACTCAAGAATTGGCGGGGCCTCCGGGTGAATGCTGGTTTCTCCTACACTGAACGTTGGACAACATGCCAACCACAAGGTTTCTTGCCATGGGTAAGGACGAGTTCTGATTTCTGCATCACAGGCACCCCTGGGCAGTGGTTGGAGATAAGGTCTAGGTTCTGAAGCCTGAAAAACCGCAGTTGGGAAGAGATGATGACCTAATGCCATGGCGGTTCTGATGTGCTCAGTGTGCGGTCAGCTGTCTGGGTGTTGGTCAGGAGGTCCGAGCTCAGGTTGTGTCAGACAATGCATTAGTGCCCTGGTTAGACTATATACTTTGGGTACAGTCGAATGCCATGTAGATTTATCCTCATATAAGTTGCCTGGGCAGCTCATTAGGCCAAATTTTTTTTCTAGAGGGCAGGCAGAGTGCTGCATTGTGGGTCTGGAATTGCGAAACTTCCGGGCTTCGGGGCCGGGAGTGTGAGGACAGAAGTCTGAGAACACAAGCTAGACTTGGGTTTCAGGGCCAGGGCACGGCAGGTACCCCTGTAGATCTGAACCTATATCTCATGCATCTGAAGTCAGGGCGAGGATCAGACGTTGGCTCAGGTTGGAGTTTCTGTGCATGACGGCCCCTTCATGAAGGGAGCGGAATCTCGAGGCCATGGAGGTTTTCCCACGTTGGGAGTTGTGGGATGCCCCCTTCAAGGATTCCTTCTGCGGGACAATTGAGACTTGTTGGGCAGCTCCAGGACATCCCATATGGAAAGACTCCAGGGCACCGTTCGAGGATGGATGCCTGGGAAGCCCGCCTCGCATTCCAATTGTCTCCTAGCCACAAGACAGTTTAGATCTGATGGCTCTGCGGGAGAAACCGGGGTGGCTGACTTGAAATGGACTTTCCTGAGGATGGGTCCTAATGTGTGTTTGTGTCCATGAGGGCCTTAAAATGGGGCGGTGGCACCGGGACCCTGAAGTATTCTCCTAAGCTTTTGACATAGCTCGATGCACAAGGTTCCTTGTGGAGACGAGATTTGTTTTGATGGGTGCCCCAGGAAAACCTCGATGCTGGTATTGGAATCCAGGCTTTTGAGGAGACATGCCTGTAATCCAAAGCAATGTATCCGATTATGGCCTAGGGTCCTGTCTGGTTCAATCTTCTTCTCAGGGGACATCCATCTATGGTATGAGTGGAGGTAGATGCTCAGCTGGTATCAGACCGCCCTTGTTTGTCCCGGGCGACCTGCACTATTGGGATGGCCTCAGGGATTTGTAGGGTTCTCCAAATTTTACTGTTTTGGACAATGGCATCGGCAGAATTCCCATGGATTGGGTAGGCACAGTCCTAATGTGTGACTCCAGGGGCCCCAGCCTGGAGGGTGTGTGGCCCAGGACTTTGAGGACAGAAGTCTGAAAACACAAACTCAGCTTAGGTTTGGGGACGTAGGTATGGCAGGCCCGATCTATAAACCATGAGAAGAACTCTTCCGGATATGAAGAAAGAGCGAGTCTGAGGCGCTTGCTCAGGCTTTTGTCTCTGGATTTTGTATCAGAGATGGCCGTGGAATGTCGGGGAGGCCTCATGGGCCATGGACGAATCTTCCTCTCTGTGGATTTGGCCCGATCCCAATTGTTTTTCGTCAATCTGTGGAAAGGGAGGACTCCTTTCAGGTTTGTTACCTCAGGTGTCCCGCCAAAAGAGGAATTCCAAAGAAGAGCCCTGGGGAAAAGTGAAGGGAGAACCCGAACTATGGGTAAAATTTGGGGCCTAGGGGCATGGCAAGCCCAATATGCTATCTCTTCATCCAGCCACTGAGAGGCCTTATTGAGGACTGGGATCAGGGTGAGGGTCACAATGTGTGGTTTTGACCAATGTGCCCCGCAAACATGAGCGGGGCCTCATGGGCCACCCTGGTTTCAACTACACTGAACGTTGGACAACATGCCAACCACATGGTTTCTTGCCACGGGGAAGGAGTTGTGTTTTCTGCATCACTTTCAAGCCTGGGCAGTGATTGGAGATGAGGTCTAGGTTCTGAAACTTGACAACCGAGGTTGGGAAGAGATGACGACCTAAGACCATGGCGGGTCCGATGTGCTCAGTGAGCGGCCAGCTTTCTGTGTGGGGCCAGGTAATCCAGGCTCAGGCTGTGTCAAAAAGGGCAATAGTGCCCAGGTCAGCCTATATATTTGGGGTACAGTCGAATGGCGTGCAGGTTGATCCTCTTTTGGAGTTTCTGGGTAGCCCCAGAGGGCAATGTTTTTCTTCCTGAGGGCAGAAAGAGTGCTGCATTATAGTTCTGATTTTCAAACTGGAGGCTTGTGGGCCAGTAGTCTGAGGAAGGAAATCTGAGAACAAGCTAGACTTAGGTTTCTGGGTGAGGACAAGGCAGGAACAATCTACAGACCTGAATCGAGATCTCGTGCTTATGATGTCAGGGCGAGGATCAGAAGATCGCTCAGGTTGGTGTTTCTCTCCCTGATGGCCCTTCATGGAGGGGCGGGGGGGCCACGAGGCCGTGGGGGTTTTCCCACGATTATAGTTGTGAGAAGCTCCAAACTGCAAAGATTCTTCTGCAGGACAATTGAGACCTGTTGGTTGGCTCCAGGGCAACGATTCCGAGCGGGGTTCTAAGGATGGATGGCTGGGTAGCCCACCTCGCATTCCAATTGTGTCCTAGCAACAAGACAGGTTAGATCTGCTGGATCTGGGGGAGCAACCCAGGAGGCTGAGTTGAAATGGACTCTCCTGTGGATGGGTCCTAATGTCTTTTTGTGTCTATGGAGACCTTGGAATGTAGCGGTGGCACTGGGGTCCTGAAGGGTTTTTCCAAACAGAGGCTTTGACACAGCTCCAACGTGCAAGTTTCCCATATGTAGATGAGATGTTTCCTGATGGGTGAGTCAAGAAACAGCCATACGCTGGTATTGAAATCCAGGCCTCTGAGGAGAGATGACTGGATACCACAGCAATGGATCCGTTTAGTGCCTAGGGGCCAGTTCGTTCCTTTTTACCTCTGGGGACATCAGTCTATGCGTCTGAGTGCAGGTAGGTGCTCAGATGAGCTCAGATTGCCCCTGTTTGTCCTGGGAAGCCACCACTATTGGGATGGCCTCAGGCAGTTTGGAGGTTTATCCTATTAGTAGGGTTGTGGCCATTGGAATGGGCACATACAATTCCCTTGGAGAGGGCAAGTACAGTCCTCAGGTTTGGCTCCAGGGGCCTGAGCCTGTAGGGTGTGTAAGCCAGAGCTGTTTGGACAGTTGTCTGAAAACACAAACGCGGCTTATGTTTCGGGTCATAGGTATGGCAGGACTGATCTACAACCATGAGGAGAACTCTTCAAATTATGAAAAAAGGGCGAGTGTGAGGCTCGTGCTCAAGTTTTTGTCTCTGGATATCGTGTCACTCATGGTCGTGAAATTTCCTGGTGACTTCATGGGAAATGGACGAGTCTTACTCTCTGGGGTTTTGCCCCGTCCCAAGAGTTTTGGGTCATTCTGGGGGTGGAAGAAGTCCGTTTTGTTGTTGTTGTTGATTTGCTTTGTTTTGTTTTTTAACCTCAGGTGTCTCACCAAATGAGGTATTCCAGAGTAGAGCCCTGGGGAGGGCCGACCGGAAAACCAGAAATCTGGTTAAAAATTGGGGCCTAGGGACATGTCAAGCCCATTATGACATCTAATGGTCGAGCCACTGAGAGGACTTACTAGATCACAGGACTCACGCTGAGGGTCACAATGCGTGTTTATGCCCTCTTCGCACTCAAGAATTGGTGGGGCTTTGGGGGAACGCTGGTTTCTCCTACACTGAACGTTGGACAACATGCCAACCACAACGTTTCTTGCCATGGGTAAGGACGAGTTCTGATTTCTGCATCACAGGCACCCCTGGGCAGTGGTTGGAGATAAGGTCTAGGTTCTGAAGCCGGAAAAACCGCAGTTGGGAAGAGATGATGACCTAAGGCCATGGCGGTTCTGATGTGCTCAGTGTGCGGTCAGCTGTCTGGGTGTTGGTCAGGAGGTCCGAGCTCAGGTTGTGTCAGACAGTGCATTAGTGCCCAGGTTAGACTATATACTTTGGGTACACTCGAATGCCATGTAGATTTATCCTCATATAAGGTGCCTGGGCAGCTCATTAGGCCAAATTTTTTTTCTAGAGGGCAGGCAGAGTGCTGCATTGTGGGTCTGGAATTGCGAAACTTCCGGGCTTCGGGGCCGGGAGTGTGAGGACGGAAGTCTGAGAACACAAGCTAGACTTGGGTTTCAGGGCCAGGGCACGGCAGGTACCCCTGTAGATCTGAACCTATATATCATGCTACTGAAGTCAGGGCGAGGATCAGACGTTGGCTCAGGTTGGAGTTTCTGTGCATGACGGCCCCTTCATGAAGGGAGCGGCATCTCGAGGCCATGGAGGTTTTCCCACGTTGGGAGTTGTGGGATGCCCCCTTCAAGGATTCCTTCTGCGGGACAATTGAGACTTGTTGGGCAGCTCCAGGACATCCCATATGGAAAGACTCCAGGGCACTGTTCGAGGATGGATGCCTGGGAAGCCCGCCTCGCATTCCAATTGTCTCCTAGCCACAAGACAGTTTAGATCTGATGGCTCTGCGGGAGAAACCGGGGTGGCTGACTTGAAATGGACTTTCCTGAGGATGGGTCCTAATGTGTGTTTGTGTCCATGAGGGCCTTAAAATGGGGCGGTGGCACCGGGACCCTGAAGTATTCTCCTAAGCTTTTGACATAGCTCGATGCACAAGGTTCCTTGTGGAGACGAGATTTGTTTTGATGGGTGCCCCAGGAAAACCTCGATGCTGGTATTGGAATCCAGGCTTTTGAGGAGACATGCCTGTAATCCAAAGCAATGTATCCGATTATGGCTTAGGGTCCTGTCTGGTTCAATCTTCTTCTCAGGGGACATCCATCTATGGTATGAGTGGAGGTAGATGCTCAGCTGGTATCAGACCGCCCTTGTTTGTCCCGGGCGACCTGCACTATTGGGATGGCCTCAGGGATTTGTAGGGTTCTCCAAATTTTACTGTTTTGGACAATGGCATCGGCAGAATTCCCATGGATTGGGTAGGCACAGTCCTAATGTGTGACTCCAGGGGCCCCAGCCTGGAGGGTGTGTGGCCCAGGACTTTGAGGACAGAAGTCTGAAAACACAAACTCAGCTTAGGTTTGGGGACGTAGGTATGGCAGGCCCGATCTATAAACCATGAGAAGAACTCTTCCGGATATGAAGAAAGAGCGAGTCTGAGGCGCTTGCTCAGGCTTTTGTCTCTGGATTTTGTATCAGAGATGGCCGTGGAATGTCGGGGAGGCCTCATGGGCCATGGACGAATCTTCCTCTCTGTGGATTTGGCCCGATCCCAATTGTTTTTCGTCAATCTGTGGAAAGGGAGGACTCCTTTCAGGTTTGTTACCTCAGGTGTCCCGCCAAAAGAGGAATTCCAAAGAAGAGCCCTGGGGAAAAGTGAAGGGAGAACCCGAACTATGGGTAAAATTTGGGGCCTAGGGGCATGGCAAGCCCAATATGCTATCTCTTCATCCAGCCACTGAGAGGCCTTATTGAGGACTGGGATCAGGGTGAGGGTCACAATGTGTGGTTTTGACCAATGTGCCCCGCAAACATGAGCGGGGCCTCATGGGCCACCCTGGTTTCAACTACACTGAACGTTGGACAACATGCCAACCACATGGTTTCTTGCCACGGGGAAGGAGTTGTGTTTTCTGCATCACTTTCAAGCCTGGGCAGTGATTGGAGATGAGGTCTAGGTTCTGAAACTTGACAACCGAGGTTGGGAAGAGATGACGACCTAAGACCATGGCGGGTCCGATGTGCTCAGTGAGCGGCCAGCTTTCTGTGTGGGGCCAGGTAATCCAGGCTCAGGCTGTGTCAAAAAGGGCAATAGTGCCCAGGTCAGCCTATATATTTGGGGTACAGTCGAATGGCGTGCAGGTTGATCCTCTTTTGGAGTTTCTGGGTAGCCCCAGAGGGCAATGTTTTTCTTCCTGAGGGCAGAAAGAGTGCTGCATTATAGTTCTGATTTTCAAACTGGAGGCTTGTGGGCCAGTAGTCTGAGGAAGGAAATCTGAGAACAAGCTAGACTTAGGTTTCTGGGTGAGGACAAGGCAGGAACAATCTACAGACCTGAATCGAGATCTCGTGCTTATGATGTCAGGGCGAGGATCAGAAGATCGCTCAGGTTGGTGTTTCTCTCCCTGATGGCCCTTCATGGAGGGGCGGGTGGGCCACGAGGCCGTGGGGGTTTTCCCACGATTATAGTTGTGAGAAGCTCCAAACTGCAAAGATTCTTCTGCAGGACAATTGAGACCTGTTGGTTGGCTCCAGGGCAACGATTCTGAGCGGGGTTCTAAGGATGGATGGCTGGGTAGCCCACCTCGCATTCCAATTGTGTCCTAGCAACAAGACAGGTTAGATCTGCTGGATCTGGGGGAGCAACCCAGGAGGCTGAGTTGAAATGGACTCTCCTGTGGATGGGTCCTAATGTCTTTTTGTGTCTATGGAGACCTTGGAATGTAGCGGTGGCACTGGGGTCCTGAAGGGTTTTTCCAAACAGAGGCTTTGACACAGCTCCAACGTGCAAGTTTCCCATATGTAGATGAGATGTTTCCTGATGGGTGAGTCAAGAAACAGCCATACGCTGGTATTGAAATCCAGGCCTCTGAGGAGAGATGACTGGATACCACAGCAATGGATCCGTTTAGTGCCTACGGGCCAGTTCGTTCCTTTTTACCTCTGGGGACATCAGTCTATGCGTCTGAGTGCAGGTAGGTGCTCAGATGAGCTCAGATTGCCCCTGTTTGTCCTGGGAAGCCACCACTATTGGGATGGCCTCAGGCAGTTTGGAGGTTTATCCTATTAGTAGGGTTGTGGCCATTGGAATGGGCACATACAATTCCCTTGGAGAGGGCAAGTACAGTCCTCAGGTTTGGCTCCAGGGGCCTGAGCCTGTAGGGTGTGTAGGCCAGAGCTGTTTGGACAGTTGTCTGAAAACACAAACGCGGCTTATGTTTCGGGTCATAGGTATGGCAGGACTGATCTACAGACCATGAGGAGAACTCTTCAGGATATGAAAAAAGGGCGAGTGTGAGGCTCGTGCTCAAGTTTTTGTCTCTGGATATCGTGTCACTCATGGTCGTGAAATTTCCTGGTGACTTCATGGGAAATGGACGAGTCTTACTCTCTGGGGTTTTGCCCCGTCCCAAGAGTTTTGGGTCATTCTAGGGGTGGAAGAAGTCCGTTTTGTTGTTGTTGTTGATTTGCTTTGTTTTGTTTTTTAACCTCAGGTGTCTCACCAAATGAGGTATTCCAGAGTAGAGCCCTGGGGAGGGCCGACCGGACAACCAGAAATCTGGTTTAAAATTGGGGCCTAGGGACATGTCAAGCCCATTATGACATCTAATGTTCGAGCCACTGAGAGGACTTACTAGAGCACAGGACTCACGCTGAGGGTCACAATGCGTGTTTATGCCCTCTTCGCACTCAAGAATTGGTGGGGGCTCCGGGTGAATGCTGGTTTCTCCTACACTGAACGTTGGACAACATGCCAACCACAAGGTTTCTTGCCATGGGTAAGGACGAGTTCTGATTTCTGCATCACAGGCACCCCTGGGCAGTGGTTGGAGATAAGGTCTAGGTTCTGAAGCCTGAAAAACCGCAGTTGGGAAGAGATGATGACCTAAGGCCATGGCGGTTCTGATGTGCTCAGTGTGCGGTCAGCTGTCTGGGTGTTGGTCAGGAGGTCCGAGCTCAGGTTGTGTCAGACAATGCATTAGTGCCCTGGTTAGACTATATACTTTGGGTACAGTCGAATGCCATGTAGATTTATCCTCATATAAGTTGCCTGGGCAGCTCATTAGGCCAAATTTTTTTTCTAGAGGGCAGGCAGAGTGCTGCATTGTGGGTCTGGAATTGCGAAACATCCGGGCTTCGGGGCCGGGAGTGTGAGGACGGAAGTCTGAGAACACAAGCTAGACTTGGGTTTCAGGGCCAGGGCACGGCAGGTACCCCTGTAGATCTGAACCTATATCTCATGCATCTGAAGTCAAGGCGAGGATCAGTCGTTGGCTCAGGTTGGAGTTTCTGTGCATGACGGCCCCTTCATGAAGGGAGCGGAATCTCGAGGCCATGGAGGTTTTCCCACGTTGGGAGTTGTGGGATGCCCCCTTCAAGGATTCCTTCTCCGGGACAATTGAGACTTGTTGGGCAGCTCCAGGACATCTCATATGGAATGACTCCAGGGCACCGTTCGAGGATGGATGCCTGGGAAGCCCGCCTCGCATTCCAATTGTCTCCTAGCCACAAGAGAGTTTAGATCTGATGGCTCTGCGGGAGAAACCGGGGTGGCTGACTTGAAATGGACTTTCCTGAGGATGGGTCCTAATGTGTGTTTGTGTCCATGAGGGCCTTAAAATGGGGCGGTGGCACCGGGACCCTGAAGTATTCTCCTAAGCTTTTGACATAGCTCGATGCACAAGGTTCCTTGTGGAGACGAGATTTGTTTTGATGGGTGCCCCAGGAAAACCTCGATGCTGGTATTGGAATCCAGGCTTTTGAGGAGACATGCCTGTAATCCAAAGCAATGTATCCGATTATGGCCTAGGGTCCTGTCTGGTTCAATCTTCTTCTCAGGGGACATCCATCTATGGTATGAGTGGAGGTAGATGCTCAGCTGGTATCAGACCGCCCTTGTTTGTCCCGGGCGACCTGCACTATTGGGATGGCCTCAGGGATTTGTAGGGTTCTCCAAATTTTACTGTTTTGGACAATGGCATCGGCAGAATTCCCATGGATTGGGTAGGCACAGTCCTAATGTGTGACTCCAGGGGCCCCAGCCTGGAGGGTGTGTGGCCCAGGACTTTGAGGACAGAAGTCTGAAAACACAAACTCAGCTTAGGTTTGGGGACGTAGGTATGGCAGGCCCGATCTATAAACCATGAGAAGAACTCTTCCGGATATGAAGAAAGAGCGAGTCTGAGGCGCTTGCTCAGGCTTTTGTCTCTGGATTTTGTATCAGAGATGGCCGTGGAATGTCGGGGAGGCCTCATGGGCCATGGACGAATCTTCCTCTCTGTGGATTTGGCCCGATCCCAATTGTTTTTCGTCAATCTGTGGAAAGGGAGGACTCCTTTCAGGTTTGTTACCTCAGGTGTCCCGCCAAAAGAGGAATTCCAAAGAAGAGCCCTGGGGAAAAGTGAAGGGAGAACCCGAACTATGGGTAAAATTTGGGGCCTAGGGGCATGGCAAGCCCAATATGCTATCTCTTCATCCAGCCACTGAGAGGCCTTATTGAGGACTGGGATCAGGGTGAGGGTCACAATGTGTGGTTTTGACCAATGTGGCCCGCAAACATGAGCGGGGCCTCATGGGCCACACTGGTTTCAACTACACTGAACGTTGGACAACATGCCAACCACATGGTTTCTTGCCACGGGGAAGGAGTTGTGTTTTCTGCATCACTTTCAAGCCTGGGCAGTGATTGGAGATAAGGTCTAGGTTCTGAAACTTGACAACCGAGGTTGGGAAGAGATGACGTCCTAAGACCATGGCGGGTCTGATGTGCTCCGTGAGCGGCCAGCTTTCTGTGTGGGGCCAGGTAATCCAGGCTCAGGCTGTGTCAAAAAGGGCAATAGTGCCCAGGTCAGCCTATATATTTGGGGTACAGTCGAATGGCGTGCAGGTTGATCCTCTTTTGGAGTTTCTGGGTAGCCCCAGAGGGCAATGTTTTTCTTCCTGAGGGCAGGAAGAGTGCTGCATTATAGTTCTGGTTTTCAAACTGGAGGCTTGTGGGCCAGTAGTCTGAGGAAGGAAATCTGAGAACAAGCTAGGCTTAGGTTTCTGGGTGAGGACAAGGCAGGAACAATCTACAGACCTGAATCGAGATCTCGTGCTTATGATGTCAGGGCGAGGATCAGAAGATCGCTCAGGTTGGTGTTTCTCTCCCTGATGGCCCTTCATGGAGGGGCGGGGGGGCCACGAGGCCGTGGGTGTTTTCCCACGATGTTAGTTGTGAGAAGCTCCAAACTGCAAAGATTCTTCTGCAGGACAATTGAGACCTGTTGGTTGGCTCCAGGGCAACGATTCCGAGCAGGGTTCTAAGGATGGATGGCTGGGTAGCCCACCTCGCATTCCAATTGTGTCCTAGCAACAAGACAGGTTAGATCTGCTGGATCTGGGGGAGCAACCCAGGAGGCTGAGTTGAAATGGACTCTCCTGTGGATGGGTCCTAATGTCTTTTTGTGTCTATGGAGACCTTGGAATGTAGCGGTGGCACTGGGGTCCTGAAGGGTTTTTCCAAACAGAGGCTTTGACACAGCTCCAACGTGCAAGTTTCCCATATGTAGATGAGATGTTTCCTGATGGGTGAGTCAAGAAACAGCCATACGCTGGTATTGAAATCCAGGCCTCTGAGGAGAGATGACTGGATACCACAGCAATGGATCCGTTTAGTGCCTAGGGGCCAGTTCGTTCCTTTTTACCTCTGGGGACATCAGTCTATGCGTCTGAGTGCAGGTAGGTGCTCAGATGAGCTCAGATTGCCCCTGTTTGTCCTGGGAAGCCACCACTATTGGGATGGCCTCAGGCAGTTTGGAGGTTTATCCTATTAGTAGGGTTGTGGCCATTGGAATGGGCACATACAATTCCCTTGGAGAGGGCAAGTACAGTCCTCAGGTCTGGCTCCAGGGGCCTGAGCCTGTAGGGTGTGTAGGCCAGAGCTGTTTGGACAGTTGTCTGAAAACACAAACGCGGCTTATGTTTCGGGTCATAGGTATGGCAGGACTGATCTACAGACCATGAGGAGAACTCTTCAGGATATGAAAAAAGGGCGAGTGTGAGGCTCGTGCTCAAGTTTTTGTCTCTGGATATCGTGTCACTCATGGTCGTGAAATTTCCTGGTGACTTCATGGGAAATGGACGAGTCTTACTCTCTGGGGTTTTGCCCCGTCCCAAGAGTTTTGGGTCATTCTAGGGGTGGAAGAAGTCCGTTTTGTTGTTGTTGTTGATTTGCTTTGTTTTGTTTTTTAACCTCAGGTGTCTCACCAAATGAGGTATTCCAGAGTAGAGCCCTGGGGAGGGCCGACCGGACAACCAGAAATCTGGTTAAAAATTGGGGCCTAGGGACATGTCAAGCCCATTATGACATCTAATGGTCGAGCCACTGAGAGGACTTACTAGAGCACAGGACTCACGTGAGGGTCACAATGCGTGTTTATGCCCTCTTCGCACTCAAGAATTGGTGGGGCCTCCGGGTGAATGCTGGTTTCTCCTACACTGAACGTTGGACAACATGCCAACCACAAGGTTTCTTGCCATGGGTAAGGACGAGTTCTGATTTCTGCATCACAGGCACCCCTGGGCAGTGGTTGGAGATAAGGTCTAGGTTCTAAAGCCTGAAAAACCGCAGTTGGGAAGAGATGATGACCTAAGGCCATGGCGGTTCTGATGTGCTCAGTGTGCGGTCAGCTGTCTGGGTGTTGGTCAGGAGGTCCGAGCTCAGGTTGTGTCAGACAGTGCATTAGTGCCCTGGTTAGACTATATACGTTGGGTACAGTCGAATGCCATGTAGATTTATCCTCATATAAGTTGCCTGGGCAGCTCATTAGGCCAAATTTTTTTTCTAGAGGGCAGGCAGAGTGCTGCATTGTGGGTCTGGAATTGCGAAACATCCGGGCTTCGGGGCCGGGAGTGTGAGGACGAAAGTCTGAGAACACAAGCTAGACTTGGGTTTCAGGGCCAGGGCACGGCAGGTACCCCTGTAGATCTGAACCTATATCTCATGCATCTGAAGTCAGGGCGAGGATCAGACGTTGGCTCTGGTTGGAGTTTCTGTGCATGACGGCCCCTTCATGAAGGGAGCGGAATCTCGAGGCCATGGAGGTTTTCCCACGTTGGGAGTTGTGGGATGCCCCCTTCAAGGATTCCTTCTGCGGGACAATTGAGACTTGTTGGGCAGCTCCAGGACATCTCATATGGAAAGACTCCAGGGCACCGTTCGAGGATGGATGCCTGGGAAGCCCGCCTCGCATTCCAATTGTCTCCTAGCCACAAGACAGTTTAGATCTGATGGCTCTGCGGGAGAAACCGGGGTGGCTGACTTGAAATGGACTTTCCTGAGGATGGGTCCTAATGTGTGTTTGTGTCCATGAGGGCCTTAAAATGGGGCGGTGGCACCGGGACCCTGAAGTACTCTCCTAAGCTTTTGACATAGCTCGATGCACAAGGTTCCTTGTGGAGACGAGATTTGTTTTGATGGGTGCCCCAGGAAAACCTCGATGCTGGTATTGGAATCCAGGCTTTTGAGGAGACATGCCTGTAATCCAAAGCAATGTATCCGATTATGGCCTAGGGTCCTGTCTGGTTCAATCTTCTTCTCAGGGGACATCCATCTATGGTATGAGTGGAGGTAGATGCTCAGCTGGTATCAGACCGCCCTTGTTTGTCCCGGGCGACCTGCACTATTGGGATGGCCTCACGGATTTGTAGGGTTCTCCAAATTTTACTGTTTTGGACAATGGCATCGGCAGAATTCCCATGGATTGGGTAGGCACAGTCCTAATGTGTGACTCCAGGGGCCCCAGCCTGGTGGGTGTGTGGCCCAGGACTTTGAGGACAGAAGTCTGAAAACACAAACTCAGCTTAGGTTTGGGGACGTAGGTATGGCAGGCCCGATCTATAAACCATGAGAAGAACTCTTCCGGATATGAAGAAAGAGCGAGTCTGTGGCGCTTGCTCAGGCTTTTGTCTCTGGATTTTGTATCAGAGATGGCCGTGGAATGTCGGGGAGGCCTCATGGGCCATGGACGAATCTTCCTCTCTGTGGATTTGGCCCGATCCCAATTGTTTTTCATCAATCTGTGGAAAGGGAGGACTCCTTTCAGGTTTGTTACCTCAGGTGTCCCGCCAAAAGAGGAATTCCAAAGAAGAGCCCTGGGGAAAAGTGAAGGGAGAACCCGAACTATGGGTAAAATTTGGGGCCTAGGGGCATGGCAAGCCCAATATGCTATCTCTTCATCCAGCCACTGAGAGGCCTTATTGAGGACTGGGATCAGGGTGAGGGTCACAATGTGTGGTTTTGACCAATGTGGCCCGCAAACATGAGCGGGGCCTCATGGGCCACACTGGTTTCAACTACACTGAACGTTGGACAACATGCCAACCACATGGTTTCTTGCCACGGGGAAGGAGTTGTGTTTTCTGCATTACTTTCAAGCCTGGGCAGTGATTGGAGATAAGGTCTAGGTTCTGAAACTTGACAACCGAGGTTGGGAAGAGATGACGTCCTAAGACCATGGCGGGTCCGATGTGCTCAGTGAGCGGCCAGCTTTCTGTGTGGGGCCAGGTAATCCAGGCTCAGGCTGTGTCAAAAAGGGCAATAGTGCCCAGGTCAGCCTATATATTTGGTGTACAGTCGAATGGCGTGCAGGTTGATCCTCTTTTGGAGTTTCTGGGTAGCCCCAGAGGGCAATGTTTTTCTTCCTGAGGGCAGGAAGAGTGCTGCATTATAGTTCTGGTTTTCAAACTGGAGGCTTGTGGGCCAGTAGTCTGAGGAAGGAAATCTGAGAACAAGCTAGGCTTAGGTTTCTGGGTGAGGACAAGGCAGGAACAATCTACAGACCTGAATCGAGATCTCGTGCTTATGATGTCAGGGCGAGGATCAGAAGATCGCTCAGGTTGGTGTTTCTCTCCCTGATGGGCCTTCATGAAGGGGCGGGGGGGCCACGAGGCCGTGGGGGTTTTCCCACGATGTTAGTTGTGAGAAGCTCCAAACTGCAAAGATTCTTCTGCAGGACAATTGAGACCTGTTGGTTGGCTCCAGGGCAATGATTCCGAGCAGGGTTCTAAGGATGGATGGCTGGGTAGCCCACATCGCATTCCAATTGTGTCCTAGCAACAAGACAGGTTAGATCTGCTGGATCTGGGGGAGCAACCCAGGAGGCTGAGTTGAAATGGACTCTCCTGTGGATGGGTCCTAATGTCTTTTTGTGTCTATGGAGACCTTGGAATGTAGCGGTGGCACTGGGGTCCTGAAGGGTTTTTCCAAACAGAGGCTTTGACACAGCTCCAACGTGCAAGTTTCCCATATGTAGATGAGATGTTTCCTGATGGGTGAGTCAAGAAACAGCCATACGCTGGTATTGAAATCCAGGCCTCTGAGGAGAGATGACTGGATACCACAGCAATGGATCCGTTTAGTGCCTAGGGGCCAGTTCGTTCCTTTTTACCTCTGGGGACATCAGTCTATGCGTCTGAGTGCAGGTAGGTGCTCAGATGAGCTCAGATTGCCCCTGTTTGTCCTGGGAAGCCACCACTATTGGGATGGCCTCAGGCAGTTTGGAGGTTTATCCTATTAGTAGGGTTGTGGCCATTGGAATGGGCACATACAATTCCCTTGGAGAGGGCAAGTACAGTCCTCAGGTTTGGCTCCAGGGGCCTGAGCCTGTAGGGTGTGTAGGCCAGAGCTGTTTGGACAGTTGTCTGAAAACACAAACGCGGCTTATGTTTCGGGTCATAGGTATGGCAGGACTGATCTACAGACCATGAGGAGAACTCTTCAGGATATGAAAAAAGGGCGAGTGTGAGGCTCGTGCTCAAGTTTTTGTCTCTGGATATCGTGTCACTCATGGTCGTGAAATTTCCTGGTGACTTCATGGGAAATGGACGAGTCTTACTCTCTGGGGTTTTGCCCCGTCCCAAGAGTTTTGGGTCATTCTAGGGGTGGAAGAAGTCCGTTTTGTTGTTGTTGTTGATTTGCTTTGTTTTGTTTTTTAACCTCAGGTGTCTCACCAAATGAGGTATTCCAGAGTAGAGCCCTGGGGAGGGCCGACCGGACAACCAGAAATCTGGTTAAAAATTGGGGCCTAGGGACATGTCAAGCCCATTATGACATCTAATGGTCGAGCCACTGAGAGGACTTACTAGAGCACAGGACTCACGCTGAGGGTCACAATGCGTGTTTATGCCCTCTTCGCACTCAAGAATTGGTGGGGCCTCTGGGTGAATGCTGGTTTCTCCTACACTGAACGTTGGACAACATGCCAACCACAAGGTTTCTTGCCATGGGTAAGGACGAGTTCTGATTTCTGCATCACAGGCACCCCTGGGCAGTGGTTGGAGATAAGGTCTAGGTTCTGAAGCCTGAAAAACCGCAGTTGGGAAGAGATGATGACCTAAGGCCATGGCGGTTCTGATGTGCTCAGTGTGCGGTCAGCTGTCTGGGTGTTGGTCAGGAGGTCCGAGCTCAGGTTGTGTCAGACAGTGCATTAGTGCCCAGGTTAGACTATATCCTTTGGGTACAGTCGAATGCCATGTAGATTTATCCTCATATAAGGTGCCTGGGCAGCTCATTAGGCCAAATTTTTTTTCTAGAGGGCAGGCAGAGTGCTGCATTGTGGGTCTGGAATTGCGAAACTTCCGGGCTTCGGGGCCGGGAGTGTGAGGACGGAAGTCTGAGAACACAAGCTAGACTTGGGTTTCAGGGCCAGGGCACGGCAGGTACCCCTGTAGATCTGAACCTATATCTCATGCATCTGAAGTCAGGGCAAGGATCAGACGTTGGCTCAGGTTGGAGTTTCTGTGCATGACGGCCCCTTCATGAAGGGAGCGGAATCTCGAGGCCATGGAGGTTTTCCCACGTTGGGAGTTGTGGGATGCCCCCTTCAAGGATTCCCTCTGCGGGACAATTGAGACTTGTTGGGCAGCTCCAGGACATCCCATATGGAATGACTCCAGGGCACCGTTCGATGATGGATGCCTGGGAAGCCCGCCTCGCATTCCAATTGTCTCCTAGCCACAAGACAGTTTAGATCTGATGGCTCTGCGGGAGAAACCGGGGTGGCTGACTTGAAATGGACTTTCCTGAGGATGGGTCCTAATGTGTGTTTGTGTCCATGAGGGTCTTAAAATGGGGCGGTGGCACCGGGACCCTGAAGTATTCTCCTAAGCTTTTGGCATAGCTCGATGCACAAGGTTCCTTGTGGAGACGAGATTTGTTTTGATGGGTGCCTCAGGAAAACCTCTATGCTGGTATTGGAATCCAGGCTTTTGAGGAGACATGCCTGTAATCCAAAGCAATGTTTTCGATTATGGCCTAGGGTCCTGTCTGGTTCAATCTTCATCTCAGGGGACATCCATCTATGGTATGAGTGGAGGTAGATGCTCCCCTGGTATCAGACCGCCCTTGTTTGTCCCGGGCGACCTGCACTATTGGGATGGCCTCAGGGATTTGTAGGGTTCTCCAAATTTTACTGTTTTGGACAATGGCATCGGCAGAATTCCCATGGATTGGGTAGGCACAGTCCTAATGTGTGACTCCAGGGGCCCCAGCCTGGAGGGTGTGTGGCCCAGGACTTTGAGGACAGAAGTCTGAAAACACAAACTCAGCTTAGGTTTGGGGACGTAGGTATGGCAGGCCCGATCTATAAACCATGAGAAGAACTCTTCCGGATATGAAGAAAGAGCGAGTCTGAGGCGCTTGCTCAGGCTTTTGTCTCTGGATTTTGTATCAGAGATGGCCGTGGAATGTCGGGGAGGCCTCATGGGCCATGGACGAATCTTCCTCTCTGTGGATTTGGCCCGATCCCAATTGTTTTTCGTCAATCTGTGGAAAGGGAGGACTCCTTTCAGGTTTGTTACCTCAGGTGTCCCGCCAAAAGAGGAATTCCAAAGAAGAGCCCTGGGGAAAAGTGAAGGGAGAACCCGAACTATGGGTAAAATTTGGGGCCTAGGGGCATGGCAAGCCCAATATGCTATCTCTTCATCCAGCCACTGAGAGGCCTTATTGAGGACTGGGATCAGGGTGAGGGTCACAATGTGTGGTTTTGACCAATGTGGCCCGCAAACATGAGCGGGGCCTCATGGGCCACACTGGTTTCAACTACACTGAACGTTGGACAACATGCCAACCACATGGTTTCTTGCCACGGGGAAGGAGTTGTGTTTTCTGCATCACTTTCAAGCCTGGGCAGTGATTGGAGATAAGGTCTAGGTTCTGAAACTTGACAACCGAGGTTGGGAAGAGATGACGACCTAAGACCATGGCGGGTCCGATGTGCTCAGTGAGCGGCCAGCTTTCGGTGTGGGGCCAGGTAATCCAGGCTCAGGCTGTGTCAAAAAGGGCAATAGTGCCCAGGTCAGCCTATATATTTGGGGTAGAGTCGAATGGCGTGCAGGTTGATCCTCTTTTGGAGTTTCTGGGTAGCCCCAGAGGGCAATGTTTTTCTTCCTGAGGGCAGGAAGAGTGCTGCATTATAGTTCTGGTTTTCAAACTGGAGGCTTGTGGGCCAGTAGTCTGAGGAAGGAAATCTGAGAACAAGCTAGGCTTAGGTTTCTGGGTGAGGACAAGGCAGGAACAATCTACAGACCTGAATCGAGATCTCGTGCTTATGATGTCAGGGCGAGGATCAGAAGATCGCTCAGGTTGGTGTTTCTGTCCCTGATGGCCCTTCATGAAGGGGCGGGGGGGCCACGTGGCCGTGGGGGTTTTCCCACGATGTTAGTTGTGAGAAGCTCCAAACTGCAAAGATTCTTCTGCAGGACAATTGAGACCTGTTGGTTGGCTCCAGGGCAATGATTCCGAGCAGGGTTCTAAGGATGGATGGCTGGGTAGCCCACATCGCATTCCAATTGTGTCCTAGCAACAAGACAGGTTAGATCTGCTGGATCTGGGGGAGCAACCCAGGAGGCTGAGTTGAAATGGACTCTCCTGTGGATGGGTCCTAATGTCTTTTTGTGTCTATGGAGACCTTGGAATGTAGCGGTGGCACTGGGGTCCTGAAGGGTTTTTCCAAACAGAGGCTTTGACACAGCTCCAACGTGCAAGTTTCCTATATGTAGATGAGATGTTTCCTGATGGGTGAGTCAAGAAACAGCCATACGCTGGTATTGAAATCCAGGCCTCTGAGGAGAGATGACTGGATACCACAGCAATGGATCCGTTTAGTGCCGAGGGGCCCGTTCGTTCCTTTTTACCTCTGGGGACATCAGTCTATGCGTCTGAGTGCAGGTAGGTGCTCAGATGAGCTCAGATTGCCCCTGTTTGTCCTGGGAAGCCACCAATATTGGGATGGCCTCAGGCAGTTTGGAGGTTTATCCTATTAGTAGGGTTGTGGCCATTGGAATGGGCACATACAATTCCCTTGGAGAGGGCAAGTACAGTCCTCAGGTTTGGCTCCAGGGGCCTGAGCCTGTAGGGTGTGTAGGCCAGAGCTGTTTGTACAGTTGTCTGAAAACACAAACGCGGCTTATGTTTCGGGTCATAGGTATGGCAGGACTGATCTACAGACCATGAGGAGAACTCTTCAGGATATGAAAAAAGGGCGAGTGTGAGGCTCGTGCTCAAGTTTTTGTCTCTGGATATCGTGTCACTCATGGTCGTGAAATTTCCTGGTGACTTCATGGGAAATGGACGAGTCTTACTCTCTGGGGTTTTGCCCCGTCCCAAGAGTTTTGGGTCATTCTAGGGGTGGAAGAAGTCCGTTTTGTTGTTGTTGTTGATTTGCTTTGTTTTGTTTTTTAACCTCAGGTGTCTCACCAAATGAGGTACTCCAGAGTAGAGCCCTGGGGAGGGCCGACCGGACAACCAGAAATCTGGTTAAAAATTGGGGCCTAGGGACATGTCAAGCCCATTATGACATCTAATGGTCGAGCCACTGAGAGGACTTACTAGAGCACAGGACTCACGCTGAGGGTCACAATGCGTGTTTATGCCCTCTTCGCACTCAAGAATTGGTGGGGCCTCCGGGTGAATGCTGGTTTCTCCTACACTGAACGTTGGACAACATGCCAACCACAAGGTTTCTTGCCATGGGTAAGGACGAGTTCTGATTTCTGCATCACAGGCACCCCTGGGCAGTGGTTGGAGATAAGGTCTAGGTTCTGAAGCCTGAAAAACCGCAGTTGGGAAGAGATGATGACCTAAGGCCATGGCGGTTCTGATGTGCTCAGTGTGCGGTCAGCTGTCTGGGTGTTGGTCAGGAGGTCCGAGCTCAGGTTGTGTCAGACAGTGCATTAGTGCCCAGGTTAGACTATATCCTTTGGGTACAGTCGAATGCCATGTAGATTTATCCTCATATAAGGTGCCGGGGCAGCTCATTAGGCCAAATTTTTTTTCTAGAGGGCAGGCAGAGTGCTGCATTGTGGGTCTGGAATTGCGAAACTTCCGGGCTTCGGGGCCGGGAGTGTGAGGACGGAAGTCTGAGAACACAAGCTAGACTTGGGTTTCAGGGCCAGGGCACGGCAGGTACCCCTGTAGATCTGAACCTATATCTCATGCATCTGAAGTCAGGACAAGGATCAGACGTTGGCTCAGGTTGGAGTTTCTGTGCATGACGGCACCTTCATGAAGGGAGCGGAATCTCGAGGCCATGGAGGTTTTCCCACGTTGGGAGTTGTGGGATGCCCCCTTCAAGGATTCCTTCTGCGGGACAATTGAGACTTGTTGGGCAGCTCCAGGACATCCCATATGGAATGACTCCAGGGCACTGTTCGAGGATGGATGCATGGGAAGCCCGCCTCGCATTCCAATTGTCTCCTAGCCACAAGACAGTTTAGATCTGATGGCTCTGCGGGAGAAACCGGGGTGGCTGACTTGAAATGGACTTTCCTGAGGATGGGTCCTAATGTGTGTTTGTGTCCATGAGGGTCTTAAAATGGGGCGGTGGCACCGGGACTTTGAAGTATTCTCCTAAGCTTTTGGCATAGCTCGATGCACAAGGTTCCTTGTGGAGACGAGATTTGTTTTGATGGGTGCCTCAGGAAAACCTCGATGCTGGTATTGGAATCCAGGCTTTTGAGGAGACATGCCTGTAATCCAAAGCAATGTTTTCGATTATGGCCTAGGGTCCTGTCTGGTTCAATCTTCTTCTCAGGGGACATCCATCTATGGTATGAGTGGAGGTAGATGCTCAGCTGGTATCAGACCGCCCTTGTTTGTCCCGGGCGACCTGCACTATTGGGATGGCCTCAGGGATTTGTAGGGTTCTCCAAATTTTACTGTTTTGGACAATGGCATCGGTAGAATTCCCATGGATTGGGTAGGCACAGTCCTAATGTGTGACTCCAGGGGCCCCAGCCTGGAGGGTGTGTGGCCCAGGACTTTGAGGACAGAAGTCTGAAAACACAAACTCAGCTTAGGTTTGGGGACGTAGGTATGGCAGGCCCGATCTATAAACCATGAGAAGAACTCTTCCGGATATGAAGAAAGAGCGAGTCTGAGGCGCTTGCTCAGGCTTTTGTCTCTGGATTTTGTATCAGAGATGGCCGTGGAATGTCGGGGAGGCCTCATGGGCCATGGACGAATCTTCCTCTCTGTGGATTTGGCCCGATCCCAATTGTTTTTCGTCAATCTGTGGAAAGGGAGGACTCCTTTCAGGTTTGTTACCTCAGGTGTCCCGCCAAAAGAGGAATTCCAAAGAAGAGCCCTGGGGAAAAGTGAAGGGAGAACCCGAACTATGGGTAAAATTTGGGGCCTAGGGGCATGGCAAGCCCAATATGCTATCTCTTCATCCAGCCACTGAGAGGCCTTATTGAGGACTGGGATCAGGGTGAGGGTCACAATGTGTGGTTTTGACCAATGTGGCCCGCAAACATGAGCGGGGCCTCATGGGCCACACTGGTTTCAACTACACTGAACGTTGGACAACATGCCAACCACATGGTTTCTTGCCACGGGGAAGGAGTTGTGTTTTCTGCATCACTTTCAAGCCTGGGCAGTGATTGGAGATAAGGTCTAGGTTCTGAAACTTGACAACCGAGGCTGGGAAGAGATGACGACCTAAGACCATGGCGGGTCCGATGTGCTCAGTGAGCGGCCAGCTTTCTGTGTGGGGCCAGGTAATCCAGGCTCAGGCTGTGTCAAAAAGGGCAATAGTGCCCAGGTCAGCCTATATATTTGGGGTACAGTCGAATGGCGTGCAGGTTGATCCTCTTTTGGAGTTTCTGGGTAGCCCCAGAGGGCAATGTTTTTCTTCCTGAGGGCAGGAAGAGTGCTGCATTATAGTTCTGGTTTTCAAACTGGAGGCTTGTGGGCCAGTAGTCTGAGGAAGGAAATCTGAGAACAAGCTAGGCTTAGGTTTCTGGGTGAGGACAAGGCAGGAACAATCTACAGACCTGAATCGAGATCTCGTGCTTATGATGTCAGGGCGAGGATCAGAAGATCGCTCAGGTTGGTGTTTCTGTCCCTGATGGCCCTTCATGAAGGGGCGGGGGGGCCACGAGGCCGTGGGTGTTTTCCCACGATGTTAGTTGTGAGAAGCTCCAAACTGCAAAGATTCTTCTGCAGGACAATTGAGACCTGTTGGTTGGCTCCAGGGCAACGATTCCGAGCAGGGTTCTAAGGATGGATGGCTGGGTAGCCCACCTCGCATTCCAATTGTGTCCTAGCAACAAGACAGGTTAGATCTGCTGGATCTGGGGGAGCAACCCAGGAGGCTGAGTTGAAATGGACTCTCCTGTGGATGGGTCCTAATGTCTTTTTGTGTCTATGGAGACCTTGGAATGTAGCGGTGGCACTGGGGTCCTGAAGGGTTTTTCCAAACAGAGGCTTTGACACAGCTCCAACGTGCAAGTTTCCTATATGTAGATGAGATGTTTCCTGATGGGTGAGTCAAGAAACAGCCATACGCTGGTATTGAAATCCAGGCCTCTGAGGAGAGATGACTGGATACCACAGCAATGGATCCGTTTAGTGCCTAGGGGCCAGTTCGTTCCTTTTTACCTCTGGGGACATCAGTCTATGCGTCTGAGTGCAGGTAGGTGCTCAGATGAGCTCAGATTGCCCCTGTTTGTCCTGGGAAGCAACCACTATTGGGATGGCCTCAGGCAGTTTGGAGGTTTATCCTATTAGTAGGGTTGTGGCCATTGGAATGGGCACATACAATTCCCTTGGAGAGGGCAAGTACAGTCCTCAGGTTTGGCTCCAGGGGCCTGAGCCTGTAGGGTGTGTAGGCCAGAGCTGTTTGGACAGTTGTCTGAAAACACAAACGCGGCTTATGTTTCGGGTCATAGGTATGGCAGGACTGATCTACAGACCATGAGGAGAACTCTTCAGGATATGAAAAAAGGGCGAGTGTGAGGCTCGTGCTCAAGTTTTTGTCTCTGGATATCGTGTCACTCATGGTCGTGAAATTTCCGGGTGACTTCATGGGAAATGGACGAGTCTTACTCTCTGGGGTTTTGCCCCGTCCCAAGAGTTTTGGGTCATTCTGGGGGTGGAAGATGTCCGTTTTGTTGTTGTTGTTGATTTGCTTTGTTTTGTTTTTTAACCTCAGGTGTCTCACCAAAGGAGGTATTCCAGAGTAGAGCCCTGGGGAGGGCCGACCGGACAACCAGAAATCTGGTTAAAAATTGGGGCCTAGGGACATGTGAAGCCCATTATGACATCTAATGGTCGAGCCACTGAGAGGACTTACTAGAGCACAGGACTCACGCTGAGGGTCACAATGCGTGTTTATGCCCTCTTCGCACTCAAGAATTGGCGGGGCCTCCGGGTGAATGCTGGTTTCTCCTACACTGAACGTTGGACAACATGCCAACCACAAGGTTTCTTGCCATGGGTAAGGACGAGTTCTGATTTCTGCATCAAAGGCACCCCTGGGCAGTGGTTGGAGATAAGGTCTAGGTTCTGAAGCCTGAAAAACCGCAGTTGGGAAGAGATGATGACCTAAGGCCATGGCGGTTCTGATGTGCTCAGTGTGCGGTCAGCTGTCTGGGTGTTGGTCAGGAGGTCCGAACTCAGGTTGTGTCAGACAATGCATTACTGCCCTGGTTAGACTATATACTTTGGGTACAGTCGAATGCCATGTAGATTTATCCTCATATAAGTTGCCTGGGCAGCTCATTAGGCCAAATTTTTTTTCTAGAGGGCAGGCAGAGTGCTGCATTGTGGGTCTGGAATTGCGAAACTTCCGGGCTTCGGGGCCGGGAGTGTGAGGACGGAAGTCTGAGAACACAAGCTAGACTTGGGTTTCAGGGCCAGGGCACGGGAGGTACCCCTGTAGATCTGAACCTATATCTCATGCCTCTGAAGTCAGGGCGAGGATCAGACGTTGGCTCAGGTTGGAGTTTCTGTGCATTACGGCCCCTTCATGAAGGGAGCGGAATCTCGAGGCCATGGAGGTTTTCCCACGTTGGGAGTTGTGGGATGCCCCCTTCAAGGATTCCTTCTGCGGGACAATTGAGACTTGTTGGGCAGCTCCAGGACATCCCATATGGAATGACTCCAGGGCACTGTTCGAGGATGGATGCCTGGGAAGCCCGCCTCGCATTCCAATTGTCTCCTAGCCACAAGACAGTTTAGATCTGATGGCTCTGCGGGAGAAACCGGGGTGGCTGACTTGAAATGGACTTTCCTGAGGATGGGTCCTAATGTGTGTTTGTGTCCATGAGGGCCTTAAAATGGGGCGGTGGCACCGGGACCCTGAAGTATTCTCTTAAGCTTTTGACATAGCTCGATGCACAAGGTTCCTTGTGGAGACGAGATTTGTTTTGATGGGTGCCCCAGGAAAACCTCGATGCTGGTATTGGAATCCAGGCTTTTGAGGAGACATGCCTGTAATCCAAAGCAATGTATCCGATTATGGCCTAGGGTCCTGTCTGGTTCAATCTTCTTCTCAGGGGACATCCATCTATGGTATGAGTGGAGGTAGTTGCTCAGCTGGTATCAGACCGCCCTTGTTTGTCCCGGGCGACCTGCACTATTGGGATGGCGTCAGGGATTTGTAGGGTTCTCCAAATTTTACTGTTTTGGACAATGGCATCGGCAGAATTCCCATGGATTGGGTAGGCACAGTCCTAATGTGTGACTCCAGGGGCCCCAGCCTGGAGGGTGTGTGGCCCAGGACTTTGAGGACAGAAGTCTGAAAACACAAACTCAGCTTAGGTTTGGGGACGTAGGTATGGCAGGCCCGATCTATAAACCATGAGAAGAACTCTTCCGGATATGAAGAAAGAGCGAGTCTGAGGCGCTTGCTCAGGCTTTTGTCTCTGGATTTTGTATCAGAGATGGCCGTGGAATGTCGGGGAGGCCTCATGGGCCATGGACGAATCTTCCTCTCTGTGGATTTGGCCCGATCCCAATTGTTTTTCGTCAATCTGTGGAAAGGGAGGACTCCTTTCAGGTTTGTTACCTCAGGTGTCCCGCCAAAAGAGGAATTCCAAAGAAGAGCCCTGGGGAAAAGTGAAGGGAGAACCCGAACTATGGGTAAAATTTGGGGCCTAGGGGCATGGCAAGCCCAATATGCTATCTCTTCATCCAGCCACTGAGAGGCCTTATTGAGGACTGGGATCAGGGTGAGGGTCACAATGTGTGGTTTTGACCAATGTGGCCCGCAAACATGAGCGGGGCCTCATGGGCCACACTGGTTTCAACTACACTGAACGTTGGACAACATGCCAACCACATGGTTTCTTGCCACGGGGAAGGAGTTGTGTTTTCTGCATCACTTTCAAGCCTGGGCAGTGATTGGAGATAAGGTCTAGGTTCTGAAACTTGACAACCGAGGCTGGGAAGAGATGACGACCTAAGACCATGGCGGGTCCGATGTGCTCAGTGAGCGGCCAGCTTTCTGTGTGGGGCCAGGTAATCCAGGCTCAGGCTGTGTCAAAAAGGGCAATAGTGCCCAGGTCAGCCTATATATTTGGGGTAGAGTCGAATGGCGTGCAGGTTGATCCTCTTTTGGAGTTTCTGGGTAGCCCCAGAGGGCAATGTTTTTCTTCCTGAGGGCAGGAAGAGTGCTGCATTATAGTTCTGGTTTTCAAACTGGAGGCTTGTGGGCCAGTAGTCTGAGGAAGGAAATCTGAGAACAAGCTAGGCTTAGGTTTCTGGGTGAGGACAAGGCAGGAACAATCTACAGACCTGAATCGAGATCTCGTGCTTATGATGTCAGGGCGAGGATCAGAAGATCGCTCAGGTTGGTGTTTCTGTCCCTGATGGCCCTTCATGAAGGGGCGGGGGGGCCACGAGGCCGTGGGGGTTTTCCCACGATGTTAGTTGTGAGAAGCTCCAAACTGCAAAGATTCTTCTGCAGGACAATTGAGACCTGTTGGTTGGCTCCAGGGCAACGATTCCGAGCAGGGTTCTAAGGATGGATGGCTGGGTAGCCCACCTCGCATTCCAATTGTGTCCTAGCAACAAGACAGGTTAGATCTGCTGGATCTGGGGGAGCAACCCAGGAGGCTGAGTTGAAATGGACTCTCCTGTGGATGGGTCCTAATGTCTTTTTGTGTCTATGGAGACCTTGGAATGTAGCGGTGGCACTGGGGTCCTGAAGGGTTTTTCCAAACAGAGGCTTTGACACAGCTCCAACGTGCAAGTTTCCCATATGTAGATGAGATGTTTCCTGATGGGTGAGTCAAGAAACAGCCATACGCTGGTATTGAAATCCAGGCCTCTGAGGAGAGATGACTGGATACCACAGCAATGGATCCGTTTAGTGCCTAGGGGCCAGTTCGTTCCTTTTTACCTCTGGGGACATCAGTCTATGCGTCTGAGTGCAGGTAGGTGCTCAGATGAGCTCAGATTGCCCCTGTTTGTCCTGGGAAGCCACCACTATTGGGATGGCCTCAGGCAGTTTGGAGGTTTATCCTATTAGTAGGGTTGTGGCCATTGGAATGGGCACATACAATTCCCTTGGAGAGGGCAAGTACAGTCCTCAGGTTTGGCTCCAGGGGCCTGAGCCTGTAGGGTGTGTAGGCCAGAGCTGTTTGGACAGTTGTCTGAAAACACAAACGCGGCTTATGTTTCGGGTCATAGGTATGGCAGGACTGATCTACAGACCATGAGGAGAACTCTTCAGGATATGAAAAAAGGGCGAGTGTGAGGCTCGTGCTCAAGTTTTTGTCTCTGGATATCGTGTCACTCATGGTCGTGAAATTTCCGGGTGACTTCATGGGAAATGGACGAGTCTTACTCTCTGGGGTTTTGCCCCGTCCCAAGAGTTTTGGGTCATTCTGGGGGTGGAAGATGTCCGTTTTGTTGTTGTTGTTGATTTGCTTTGTTTTGTTTTTTAACCTCAGGTGTCTCACCAAAGGAGGTATTCCAGAGTAGAGCCCTGGGGAGGGCCGACCGGACAACCAGAAATCTGGTTAAAAATTGGGGCCTAGGGACATGTGAAGCCCATTATGACATCTAATGGTCGAGCCACTGAGAGGACTTACTAGAGCACAGGACTCACGCTGAGGGTCACAATGCGTGTTTATGCCCTCTTCGCACTCAAGAATTGGCGGGGCCTCCGGGTGAATGCTGGTTTCTCCTACACTGAACGTTGGACAACATGCCAACCACAAGGTTTCTTGCCATGGGTAAGGACGAGTTCTGATTTCTGCATCAAAGGCACCCCTGGGCAGTGGTTGGAGATAAGGTCTAGGTTCTGAAGCCTGAAAAACCGCAGTTGGGAAGAGATGATGACCTAAGGCCATGGCTGTTCTGATGTGCTCAGTGTGCGGTCAGCTTTCTGGGTGTTGGTCAGGAGGTCCGAGCTCAGGTTGTGTCAGACTGTGCATTAGTGCCCTGGTTAGACTATATACTTTGGGTACAGTCGAATGCCATGTAGATTTATCCTCATATAAGTTGCCTGGGCAGCTCATTAGGCCAAATTTCTTTTCTAGAAGGCAGGCAGAGTGCTGCATTGTGGGTCTGGAATTGCGAAACTTCCGGGCTTCGGGGCCGGGAGTGTGAGTACGGAAGTCTGAGAACACAAGCTAGACTTGGGTTTCAGGGCCAGGGCACGGGAGGTACCCCTGTAGATCTGAACCTATATCTCATGCCTCTGAAGTCAGGGCGAGGATCAGACGTTGGCTCAGGTTGGAGTTTCTGTGCATGACGGCCCCTTCATGAAGGGAGCGGAATCTCGAGGCCATGGAGGTTTTCCCACGTTGGGAGTTGTGGGATGCCCCCTTCAAGGATTCCTTCTGCGGGACAATTGAGACTTGTTGGGCAGCTCCAGGACATCCCATATGGAATGACTCCAGGGCACTGTTCGAGGATGGATGCCTGGGAAGCCCGCCTCGCATTCCAATTGTCTCCTAGCCACAAGACAGTTTAGATCTGATGGCTCTGCGGGAGAAACCGGGGTGGCTGACTTGAAATGGACTTTCCTGAGGATGGGTCCTAATGTGTGTTTGTGTCCATGAGGGCCTTAAAATGGGGCGGTGGCACCGGGACCCTGAAGTATTCTCCTAAGCTTTTGACATAGCTCGATGCACAAGGTTCCTTGTGGAGACGAGATTTGTTTTGATGGGTGCCCCAGGAAAACTTCGATGCTGGTATTGGAATCCAGGCTTTTGAGGAGACATGCCTGTAATCCAAAGCAATGTATCCGATTATGGCCTAGGGTCCTGTCTGGTTCAATCTTCTTCTCAGGGGACATCCATCTATGGTATGAGTGTAGGTAGATGCTCAGCTGGTATCAGACCGCCCTTGTTTGTCCCGGGCGACCTGCACTATTGGGATGGCCTCAGGGATTTGTAGGGTTCTCCAAATTTTACTGTTTTGGACAATGGCATCGGCAGAATTCCCATGGATTGGGTAGGCACAGTCCTAATGTGTGACTCCAGGGGCCCCAGCCTGGAGGGTGTGTGGCCCAGGACTTTGAGGACAGAAGTCTGAAAACACAAACTCAGCTTAGGTTTGGGGACGTAGGTATGGCAGGCCCGATCTATAAACCATGAGAAGAACTCTTCCGGATATGAAGAAAGAGCGAGTCTGAGGCGCTTGCTCAGGCTTTTGTCTCTGGATTTTGTATCAGAGATGGCCGTGGAATGTCGGGGAGGCCTCATGGGCCATGGACGAATCTTCCTCTCTGTGGATTTGGCCCGATCCCAATTGTTTTTCGTCAATCTGTGGAAAGGGAGGACTCCTTTCAGGTTTGTTACCTCAGGTGTCCCGCCAAAAGAGGAATTCCAAAGAAGAGCCCTGGGGAAAAGTGAAGGGAGAACCCGAACTATGGGTAAAATTTGGGGCCTAGGGGCATGGCAAGCCCAATATGCTATCTCTTCATCCAGCCACTGAGAGGCCTTATTGAGGACTGGGATCAGGGTGAGGGTCACAATGTGTGGTTTTGACCAATGTGGCCCGCAAACATGAGCGGGGCCTCATGGGCCACACTGGTTTCAACTACACTGAACGTTGGACAACATGCCAACCACATGGTTTCTTGCCACGGGGAAGGAGTTGTGTTTTCTGCATCACTTTCAAGCCTGGGCAGTGATTGGAGATAAGGTCTAGGTTCTGAAACTTGACAACCGAGGTTGGGAAGAGATGACGACCTAAGACCATGGCGGGTCCGATGTGCTCAGTGAGCGGCCAGCTTTCGGTGTGGGGCCAGGTAATCCAGGCTCAGGCTGTGTCAAAAAGGGCAATAGTGCCCAGGTCAGCCTATATATTTGGGGTACAGTCGAATGGCGTGCAGGTTGATCCTCTTTTGGAGTTTCTGGGTAGTCCCAGAGGGCAATGTTTTTCTTCCTGAGGGCAGGAAGAGTGCTGCATTATAGTTCTGGTTTTCAAACTGGAGGCTTCTGGGCCAGTAGTCTGAGGAAGGAAATCTGAGAACAAGCTAGGCTTAGGTTTCTGGGTGAGGACAAGGCAGGAACAATCTACAGACCTGAATCGAGATCCCGTGCTTATGATGTCAGGGCGAGGATCAGAAGATCGCTCAGGTTGGTGTTTCTGTCCCTGATGGCCCTTCATGAAGGGGCGGGGGGGCCACGAGGCCGTGGTGGTTTTCCCACGATGTTAGTTGTGAGAAGCTCCAAACTGCAAAGATTCTTCTGCAGGACAATTGAGACCTGTTGGTTGGCTCCAGGGCAACGATTCCGAGCAGGGTTCTAAGGATGGATGGCTGGGTAGCCCACCTCGCATTCCAATTGTGTCCTAGCAACAAGACAGGTTAGATCTGCTGGATCTGGGGGAGCAACCCAGGAGGCTGAGTTGAAATGGACTCTCCTGTGGATGGGTCCTAATGTCTTTTTGTGTCTATGGAGACCTTGGAATGTAGCGGTGGCACTGGGGTCCTGAAGGGTTTTTCCAAACAGAGGCTTTGACACAGCTCCAACGTGCAATTTTCCCATATGTAGATGAGATGTTTTCTGATGGGTGAGTCAAGAAACAGCCATACGCTGGTATTGAAATCCAGGCCTCTGAGGAGAGATGACTGGATACCACAGCAATGGATCCGTTTAGTGCCTAGGGGCCAGTTCGTTCCTTTTTACCTCTGGGGACATCAGTCTATGCGTCTGAGTGCAGGTAGGTGCTCAGATGAGCTCAGATTGCCCCTGTTTGTCCTGGGAAGCCACCACTATTGGGATGGCCTCAGGCAGTTTGGAGGTTTATCCTATTAGTAGGGTTGTGGCCATTGGAATGGGCACATACAATTCCCTTGGAGAGGGCAAGTACAGTCCTCAGGTTTGGCTCCAGGGGCCTGAGCCTGTAGGGTGTGTAGGCCAGAGCTGTTTGGACAGTAGTCTGAAAACACAAACGCGGCTTATGTTTCGGGTCATAGGTATGGCTGGACTGATCTACAGACCATGAGGAGAACTCTTCAGGATATGAAAAAAGGGCGAGTGTGAGGCTCGTGCTCAAGTTTTTGTCTCTGGATATCGTGTCACTCATGGTCGTGAAATTTCCGGGTGACTTCATGGGAAATGGACGAGTCTTACTCTCTGGGGTTTTGCCCTGTCCCAAGAGTTTTGGGTCATTCTGGGGGTGGAAGAAGTCCGTTTTGTTGTTGTTGATTTGCTTTGTTTTGTTTTTTAACCTCAGGTGTCTCACCAAAGGAGGTATTCCAGAGTAGAGCCCTGGGGAGGGCCGACCGGACAACCAGAAATCTGGTTAAAAATTGGGGCCTAGGGACATGTCAAGCCCATTATGACATCTAATGGTCGAGCCACTGAGAGGACTTACTAGAGCACAGGACTCACGCTGAGGGTCACAATGCGTGTTTATGCCCTCTTCGCACTCAAGAATTGGCGGGGCCTCCGGGTGAATGCTGGTTTCTCCTACACTGAACGTTGGACAACATGCCAACCACAAGGTTTCTTGCCATGGGTAAGGACGAGTTCTGATTTCTGCATCACAGGCACCCCTGGGCAGTGGTTGGAGATAAGGTCTAGGTTCTGAAGCCGGAAAAACCGCAGTTGGGAAGAGATGATGACCTAAGGCCATGGCGGTTCTGATGTGCTCAGTGTGCGGTCAGCTGTCTGGGTGTTGGTCAGGAGGTCCGAGCTCAGGTTGTGTCAGACAGTGCATTAGTGCCCTGGTTAGACTATATACTTTGGGTACAGTCGAATGCCATGTAGATTTATCCTCATATAAGTTGCCTGGGCAGCTCATTAGGCCAAATTTTTTTTCTAGAGGGCAGGCAGAGTGCTGCATTGTGGGTCTGGAATTGCGAAACTTCCGGGCTTCGGGGCCGGGAGTGTGAGGACGGAAATCTGAGAACACAAGCTAGACTTGGGTTTCAGGGCCAGAGCACGGGAGGTACCCCTGTAGATCTGAACCTATATCTCATGAATCTGAAGTCAGGGCGAGGATCAGACGATGGCTCAGGTTGGAGTTTCTGTGCATGACGGCCCCTTCATGAAGGGAGCGAAATCTCGAGGCCATGGAGGTTTTCCCACGTTGGGAGTTGTGGGATGCCCCCTTTAAGGATTCCTTCTGCGGGACAATTGAGACTTGTTGGGCAGCTCCAGGACATCCCATATGGAATGACTCCAGGGCACTGTTCGAGGATGGATGCCTGGGAAGCCCGCCTCGCATTCCAATTGTCTCCTAGCCACAAGACAGTTTAGATCTGATGGCTCTGCGGGAGAAACCGGGGTGGCTGACTTGAAATGGACTTTCCTGAGGATGGGTCCTAATGTGTGTTTGTGTCCATGAGGGCCTTAAAATGGGGCGGTGGCACCGGGACCCTGAAGTATTCTCCTAAGCTTTTGACATAGCTCGATGCACAAGGTTCCTTGTGGAGACGAGATTTGTTTTGATGGGTGCCCCAGGAAAACCTCGATGCTGGTATTGGAATCCAGGCTTTTGAGGAGACATGCCTGTAATCCAAAGCAATGTATCCGATTATGGCCTAGGGTCCTGTCTGGTTCAATCTTCTTCTCAGGGGACATCCATCTATGGTATGAGTGGAGGTAGATGCTCAGCTGGTATCAGACCGCCCTTGTTTGTCCCGGGCGACCTGCACTATTGGGATGGCGTCAGGGATTTGTAGGGTTCTCCAAATTTTACTGTTTTGGACAATGGCATCGGCAGAATTCCCATGGATTGGGTAGGCACAGTCCTAATGTGTGACTCCAGGGGCCCCAGCCTGGAGGGTGTGTGGCCCAGGACTTTGAGGACAGAAGTCTGAAAACACAAACTCAGCTTAGGTTTGGGGACGTAGGTATGGCAGGCCCGATCTATAAACCATGAGAAGAACTCTTCCGGATATGAAGAAAGAGCGAGTCTGAGGCGCTTGCTCAGGCTTTTGTCTCTGGATTTTGTATCAGAGATGGCCGTGGAATGTCGGGGAGGCCTCATGGGCCATGGACGAATCTTCCTCTCTGGGGATTTGGCCCGATCCCAATTGTTTTTCGTCAATCTGTGGAAAGGGAGGACTCCTTTCAGGTTTGTTACCTCAGGTGTCCCGCCAAAAGAGGAATTCCAAAGAAGAGCCCTGGGGAAAAGTGAAGGGAGAACCCGAACTATGGGTAAAATTTGGGGCCTAGGGGCATGGCAAGCCCAATATGCTATCTCTTCATCCAGCCACTGAGAGGCCTTATTGAGGACTGGGATCAGGGTGAGGGTCACAATGTGTGGTTTTGACCAATGTGGCCCGCAAACATGAGCGGGGCCTCATGGGCCACACTGGTTTCAACTACACTGAACGTTGGACAACATGCCAACCACATGGTTTCTTGCCACGGGGAAGGAGTTGTGTTTTCTGCATCACTTTCAAGCCTGGGCAGTGATTGGAGATAAGGTCTAGGTTCTGAAACTTGACAACCGAGGCTGGGAAGAGATGACGACCTAAGACCATGGCGGGTCCGATGTGCTCAGTGAGCGGCCAGCTTTCTGTGTGGGGCCAGGTAATCCAGGCTCAGGCTGTGTCAAAAAGGGCAATAGTGCCCAGGTCAGCCTATATATTTGGGGTACAGTCGAATGGCGTGCAGGTTGATCCTCTTTTGGAGTTTCTGGGTAGCCCCAGAGGGCAATGTTTTTCTTCCTGAGGGCAGGAAGAGTGCTGCATTATAGTTCTGGTTTTCAAACTGGAGGCTTGTGGGCCAGTAGTCTGAGGAAGGAAATCTGAGAACAAGCTAGGCTTAGGTTTCTGGGTGAGGACAAGGCAGGAACAATCTACAGACCTGAATCGAGATCTCGTGCTTATGATGTCAGGGCGAGGATCAGAAGATCGCTCAGGTTGGTGTTTCTGTCCCTGATGGCCCTTCATGAAGGGGCGGGGGGGCCACGAGGCCGTGGGGGTTTTCCCACGATGTTAGTTGTGAGAAGCTCCAAACTGCAAAGATTCTTCTGCAGGACAATTGAGACCTGTTGGTTGGCTCCAGGGCAACGATTCCGAGCAGGGTTCTAAGGATGGATGGCTGGGTAGCCCACCTCGCATTCCAATTGTGTCCTAGCAACAAGACAGGTTAGATCTGCTGGATCTGGGGGAGCAACCCAGGAGGCTGAGTTGAAATGGACTCTCCTGTGGATGGGTCCTAATGTCTTTTTGTGTCTATGGAGACCTTGGAATGTAGCGGTGGCACTGGGGTCCTGAAGGGTTTTTCCAAACAGAGGCTTTGACACAGCTCCAACGTGCAAGTTTCCCATATGTAGATGAGATGTTTCCTGATGGGTGAGTCAAGAAACAGCCATACGCTGGTATTGAAATCCAGGCCTCTGAGGAGAGATGACTGGATACCACAGCAATGGATCCGTTTAGTGCCTAGGGGCCAGTTCGTTCCTTTTTACCTCTGGGGACATCAGTCTATGCGTCTGAGTGCAGGTAGGTGCTCAGATGAGCTCAGATTGCCCCTGTTTGTCCTGGGAAGCCACCACTATTGGGATGGCCTCAGGCAGTTTGGAGGTTTATCCTATTAGTAGGGTTGTGGCCATTGGAATGGGCACATACAATTCCCTTGGAGAGGGCAAGTACAGTCCTCAGGTTTGGCTCCAGGGGCCTGAGCCTGTAGGGTGTGTAGGCCAGAGCTGTTTGGACAGTTGTCTGAAAACACAAACGCGGCTTATGTTTCGGGTCATAGGTATGGCAGGACTGATCTACAGACCATGAGGAGAACTCTTCAGGATATGAAAAAAGGGCGAGTGTGAGGCTCGTGCTCAAGTTTTTGTCTCTGGATATCGTGTCACTCATGGTCGTGAAATTTCCGGGTGACTTCATGGGAAATGGACGAGTCTTACTCTCTGGGGTTTTGCCCCGTCCCAAGAGTTTTGGGTCATTCTGGGGGTGGAAGATGTCCGTTTTGTTGTTGTTGTTGATTTGCTTTGTTTTGTTTTTTAACCTCAGGTGTCTCACCAAAGGAGGTATTCCAGAGTAGAGCCCTGGGGAGGGCCGACCGGACAACCAGAAATCTGGTTAAAAATTGGGGCCTAGGGACATGTGAAGCCCATTATGACATCTAATGGTCGAGCCACTGAGAGGACTTACTAGAGCACAGGACTCACACTGAGGGTCACAATGCGTGTTTATGCCCTCTTCGCACTCAAGAATTGGCGGGGCCTCCGGGTGAATGCTGGTTTCTCCTACACTGAACGTTGGACAACATGCCAACCACAAGGTTTCTTGCCATGGGTAAGGACGAGTTCTGATTTCTGCATCAAAGGCACCCCTGGGCAGTAGTTGGAGATAAGGTCTAGGTTCTGAAGCCTGAAAAACCGCAGTTGGGAAGAGATGATGACCTAAGGCCATGGCTGTTCTGATGTGCTCAGTGTGCGGTCAGCTTTCTGGGTGTTGGTCAGGAGGTCCGAGCTCAGGTTGTGTCAGACTGTGCATTAGTGCCCTGGTTAGACTATATACTTTGGGTACAGTCGAATGCCATGTAGATTTATCCTCATATAAGTTGCCTGGGCAGCTCATTAGGCCAAATTTTTTTTCTAGAAGGCAGGCAGAGTGCTGCATTGTGGGTCTGGAATTGCGAAACTTCCGGGCTTCGGGGCCGGGAGTGTGAGGACGGAAGTCTGAGAACACAAGCTAGACTTGGGTTTCAGGGCCAGGGCACGGGAGGTACCCCTGTAGATCTGAACCTATATCTCATGCATCTGAAGTCAGGGCGAGGATCAGACGTTTGCTCAGGTTGGAGTTTCTGTGCATGACGGCCCCTTCATGAAGGGAGCGGAATCTCGAGGCCATGGAGGTTTTCCCACGTTGGGAGTTGTGGGATGCCCCCTTCAAGGATTCCTTCTGCGGGACAATTGAGACTTGTTGGGCAGCTCCAGGACATCCCATATGGAATGACTCCAGGGCACTGTTCGAGGATGGATGCCTGGGAAGCCCGCCTCGCATTCCAATTGTCTCCTAGCCACAAGACAGTTTAGATCTGATGGCTCTGCGGGAGAAACCGGGGTGGCTGACTTGAAATGGACTTTCCTGAGGATGGGTCCTAATGTGTGTTTGTGTCCATGAGGGCCTTAAAATGGGGCGGTGGCACCGGGACCCTGAAGTATTCTCCTAAGCTTTTGACATAGCTCGATGCACAAGGTTCCTTGTGGAGACGAGATTTGTTTTGATGGGTGCCCCAGGAAAACTTCGATGCTGGTATTGGAATCCAGGCTTTTGAGGAGACATGCCTGTAATCCAAAGCAATGTATCCGATTATGGCCTAGGGTCCTGTCTGGTTCAATCTTCTTCTCAGGGGACATCCATCTATGGTATGAGTGTAGGTAGATGCTCAGCTGGTATCAGACCGCCCTTGTTTGTCCCGGGCGACCTGCACTATTGGGATGGCCTCAGGGATTTGTAGGGTTCTCCAAATTTTACTGTTTTGGACAATGGCATCGGCAGAATTCCCATGGATTGGGTAGGCACAGTCCTAATGTGTGACTCCAGGGGCCCCAGCCTGGAGGGTGTGTGGCCCAGGACTTTGAGGACAGAAGTCTGAAAACACAAACTCAGCTTAGGTTTGGGGACGTAGGTATGGCAGGCCCGATCTATAAACCATGAGAAGAACTCTTCCGGATATGAAGAAAGAGCGAGTCTGAGGCGCTTGCTCAGGCTTTTGTCTCTGGATTTTGTATCAGAGATGGCCGTGGAATGTCGGGGAGGCCTCATGGGCCATGGACGAATCTTCCTCTCTGTGGATTTGGCCCGATCCCAATTGTTTTTCGTCAATCTGTGGAAAGGGAGGACTCCTTTCAGGTTTGTTACCTCAGGTGTCCCGCCAAAAGAGGAATTCCAAAGAAGAGCCCTGGGGAAAAGTGAAGGGAGAACCCGAACTATGGGTAAAATTTGGGGCCTAGGGGCATGGCAAGCCCAATATGCTATCTCTTCATCCAGCCACTGAGAGGCCTTATTGAGGACTGGGATCAGGGTGAGGGTCACAATGTGTGGTTTTGACCAATGTGGCCCGCAAACATGAGCGGGGCCTCATGGGCCACACTGGTTTCAACTACACTGAACGTTGGACAACATGCCAACCACATGGTTTCTTGCCACGGGGAAGGAGTTGTGTTTTCTGCATCACTTTCAAGCCTGGGCAGTGATTGGAGATAAGGTCTAGGTTCTGAAACTTGACAACCGAGGTTGGGAAGAGATGACGACCTAAGACCATGGCGGGTCCGATGTGCTCAGTGAGCGGCCAGCTTTCGGTGTGGGGCCAGGTAATCCAGGCTCAGGCTGTGTCAAAAAGGGCAATAGTGCCCAGGTCAGCCTATATATTTGGGGTACAGTCGAATGGCGTGCAGGTTGATCCTCTTTTGGAGTTTCTGGGTAGTCCCAGAGGGCAATGTTTTTCTTCCTGAGGGCAGGAAGAGTGCTGCATTATAGTTCTGGTTTTCAAACTGGAGGCTTGTGGGCCAGTAGTCTGAGGAAGGAAATCTGAGAACAAGCTAGGCTTAGGTTTCTGGGTGAGGACAAGGCAGGAACAATCTACAGACCTGAATCGAGATCTCGTGCTTATGATGTCAGGGCGAGGATCAGAAGATCGCTCAGGTTGGTGTTTCTGTCCCTGATGGCCCTTCATGAAGGGGCGGGGGGGGCACGAGACCGTGGGGGTTTTCCCACGATGTTAGTTGTGAGAAGCTCCAAACTGCAAAGATTCTTCTGCAGGACAATTGAGACCTGTTGGTTGGCTCCAGGGCAACGATTCCGAGCAGGGTTCTAAGGATGGATGGCTGGGTAGCCCACCTCGCATTCCAATTGTGTCCTAGCAACAAGACAGGTTAGATCTGCTGGATCTGGGGGAGCAACCCAGGAGGCTGAGTTGAAATGGACTCTCCTGTGGATGGGTCCTAATGTCTTTTTGTGTCTATGGAGACCTTGGAATGTAGCGGTGGCACTGGGGTCCTGAAGGGTTTTTCCAAACAGAGGCTTTGACACAGCTCCAACGTGCAAGTTTCCCATATGTAGATGAGATGTTTTCTGATGGGTGAGTCAAGAAACAGCCATACGCTGGTATTGAAATCCAGGCCTCTGAGGAGAGATGACTGGATACCACAGCAATGGATCCGTTTAGTGCCTAGGGGCCAGTTCGTTCCTCTTTACCTCTGGGGACATCAGTCTATGCGTCTGAGTGCAGGTAGGTGCTCAGATGAGCTCAGATTGCCCCTGTTTGTCCTGGGAAGCCACCACTATTGGGATGGCCTCAGGCAGTTTGGAGGTTTATCCTATTAGTAGGGTTGTGGCCATTGGAATGGGCACATACAATTCCCTTGGAGAGGGCAAGTACAGTCCTCAGGTTTGGCTCCAGGGGCCTGAGCCTGTAGGGTGTGTAGGCCAGAGCTGTTTGGACAGTAGTCTGAAAACACAAACGCGGCTTATGCTTCGGGTCATAGGTATGGCAGGACTGATCTACAGACCATGAGGAGAACTCTTCAGGATATGAAAAAAGGGCGAGTGTGAGGCTCGTGCTCAAGTTTTTGTCTCTGGATATCGTGTCACTCATGGTCGTGAAATTTCCGGGTGACTTCATGGGAAATGGACGAGTCTTACTCTCTGGGGTTTTGCCCTGTCCCAAGAGTTTTGGGTCATTCTGGGGGTGGAAGAAGTCCGTTTTGTTGTTGTTGATTTGCTTTGTTTTGTTTTTTAACCTCAGGTGTCTCACCAAAGGAGGTATTCCAGAGTAGAGCCCTGGGGAGGGCCGACCGGACAACCAGAAATCTGGTTAAAAATTGGGGCCTAGGGACATGTCAAGCCCATTATGACATCTAATGGTCGAGCCACTGAGAGGACTTACTAGAGCACAGGACTCACGCTGAGGGTCACAATGCGTGTTTATGCCCTCTTCGCACTCAAGAATTGACGAGGCCTCCGGGTGAATGCTGGTTTCTCCTACACTGAACGTTGGACAACATGCCAACCACAAGGTTTCTTGCCATGGGTAAGGACGAGTTCTGATTTCTGCATCACAGGCACCCCTGGGCAGTGGTTGGAGATAAGGTCTAGGTTCTGAAGCCGGAAAAACCGCAGTTGGGAAGAGATGATGACCTAAGGCCATGGCGGTTCTGATGTGCTCAGTGTGCGGTCAGCTGTCTGGGTGTTGGTCAGGAGGTCCGAGCTCAGGTTGTGTCAGACAGTGCATTAGTGCCCTGGTTAGACTATATACTTTGGGTACAGTCGAATGCCATGTAGATTTATCCTCATATAAGTTGCCTGGGCAGCTCATTAGGCCAAATTTTTTTTCTAGAGGGCAGGCAGAGTGCTGCATTGTGGGTCTGGAATTGCGAAACTTCCGGGCTACGGGGCCGGGAGTGTGAGGACGGAAGTCTGAGAACACAAGCTAGACTTGGGTTTCAGGGCCAGAGCACGGGAGGTACCCCTGTAGATCTGAACCTATATCTCATGCATCTGAAGTCAGGGCGAGGATCAGACGTTGGCTCAGGTTGGAGTTTCTGTGCATGACGGCCCCTTCATGAAGGGAGCGGAATCTCGAGGCCATGGAGGTTTTCCCACGTTGGGAGTTGTGGGATGCCCCCTTCAAGGATTCCTTCTGCGGGACAATTGAGACTTGTTGGGCAGCTCCAGGACATCCCATATGGAATGACTCCAGGGCACTGTTCGAGGATGGATGCCTGGGAAGCCCGCCTCGCATTCCAATTGTCTCCTAGCCACAAGACAGTTTAGATCTGATGGCTCTGCGGGAGAAACCTGGGTGGCTGACTTGAAATGGACTTTCCTGAGGATGGGTCCTAATGTGTGTTTGTGTCCATGAGGGCCTTAAAATGGGGCGGTGGCACCGGGACCCTGAAGTATTCTCCTAAGCTTTTGACATAGCTCGATGCACAAGGTTCCTTGTGGAGACGAGATTTGTTTTGATGGGTGCCCCAGGAAAACCTCGATGCTGGTATTGGAATGCAGGCTTTTGAGGAGACATGCCTGTAATCCAAAGCAATGTATCCGATTATGGCCTAGGGTCCTGTCTGGTTCCATCTTCTTCTCAGGGGACATCCATCTATGGTATGAGTGGAGGTAGATGCTCAGCTGGTATCAGACCGCCCTTGTTTGTCCCGGGCGACCTGCACTATTGGGATGGCGTCAGGGATTTGTAGGGTTCTCCAAATTTTACTGTTTTGGACAATGGCATCGGCAGAATTCCCATGGATTGGGTAGGCACAGTCCTAATGTGTGACTCCAGGGGCCCCAGCCTGAAGGGTGTGTGGCCCAGGACTTTGAGGACAGAAGTCTGAAAACACAAACTCAGCTTAGGTTTGGGGACGTAGGTATGGCAGGCCCGATCTATAAACCATGAGAAGAACTCTTCCGGATATGAAGAAAGAGCGAGTCTGAGGCGCTTGCTCAGGCTTTTGTCTCTGGATTTTGTATCAGAGATGGCCGTGGAATGTCGGGGAGACCTCATGGGCCATGGACGAATCTTCCTCTCTGTGGATTTGGCCCGATCCCAATTGTTTTTCGTCAATCTGTGGAAAGGGAGGACTCCTTTCAGGTTTGTTACCTCAGGTGTCCCGCCAAAAGAGGAATTCCAAAGAAGAGCCCTGGGGAAAAGTGAAGGGAGAACCCGAACTATGGGTAAAATTTGGGGCCTAGGGGCATGGCAAGCCCAATATGCTATCTCTTCATCCAGCCACTGAGAGGCCTTATTGAGGACTGGGATCAGGGTGAGGGTCACAATGTGTGGTTTTGACCAATGTGGCCCGCAAACATGAGCGGGGCCTCATGGGCCACACTGGTTTCAACTACACTGAACGTTGGACAACATGCCAACCACATGGTTTCTTGCCACGGGGAAGGAGTTGTGTTTTCTGCATCACTTTCAAGCCTGGGCAGTGATTGGAGATAAGGTCTAGGTTCTGAAACTTGACAACCGAGGTTGGGAAGAGATGACGACCTAAGACCATGGCGGGTCCGATGTGCTCAGTGAGCGGCCAGCTTTCGGTGTGGGGCCAGGTAATCCAGGCTCAGGCTGTGTCAAAAAGGGCAATAGTGCCCAGGTCAGCCTATATATTTGGGGTACAGTCGAATGGCGTGCAGGTTGATCCTCTTTTGGAGTTTCTGGGTAGCCCCAGAGGGCAATGTTTTTCTTCCTGAGGGCAGGAAGAGTGCTGCATTATAGTTCTGGTTTTCAAACTGGAGGCTTGTGGGCCAGTAGTCTGAGGAAGGAAATCTGAGAACAAGCTAGGCTTAGGTTTCTGGGTGAGGACAAGGCAGGAACAATCTACAGACCTGAATCGAGATCTCGTGCTTATGATGTCAGGGCGAGGATCAGAAGATCGCTCAGGTTGGTGTTTCTGTCCCTGATGGCCCTTCATGAAGGGGCGGGGGGGCCACGAGGCCGTGGGGGTTTTCCCACGATGTTAGTTGTGAGAAGCTCCAAACTGCAAAGATTCTTCTGCAGGACAATTGAGACCTGTTGGTTGGCTCCAGGGCAACGATTCCGAGCAGGGTTCTAAGGATGGATGGCTGGGTAGCCCACCTCGCATTCCAATTGTGTCCTAGCAACAAGACAGGTTAGATCTGCTGGATCTGGGGGAGCAACCCAGGAGGCTGAGTTGAAATGGACTCTCCTGTGGATGGGTCCTAATGTCTTTTTGTGTCTATGGAGACCTTGGAATGTAGCGGTGGCACTGGGGTCCTGAAGGGTTTTTCCAAACAGAGGCTTTGACACAGCTCCAACGTGCAAGTTTCCCATATGTAGATGAGATGTTTTCTGATGGGTGAGTCAATAAACAGCCATACGCTGGTATTGAAATCCAGGCCTCTGAGGAGAGATGACTGGATACCACAGCAATGGATCCGTTTAGTGCCTAGGGGCCAGTTCGTTCCTCTTTACCTCTGGGGACATCAGTCTATGCGTCTGAGTGCATGTAGGTGCTCAGATGAGCTCAGATTGCCCCTGTTTGTCCTGGGAAGCCACCACTATTGGGATGGCCTCAGGCAGTTTGGAGGTTTATCCTATTATTAGGGTTGTGGCCATTGGAATGGGCACATACAATTCCCTTGGAGAGGGCAAGTACAGTCCTCAGGTTTGGCTCCAGGGGCCTGAGCCTGTAGGGTGTGTAGGCCAGAGCTGTTTGGACAGTAGTCTAAAAACACAAACGCGGCTTATGTTTCGGGTCATAGGTATGGCAGGACTGATCTACAGACTATGAGGAGAACTCTTCAGGATATGAAAAAAGGGCGAGTGTGAGGCTCGTGCTCAAGTTTTTGTCTCTGGATATCGTGTCACTCATGGTCGTGAAATTTCCGGGTGACTTCATGGGAAATGGACGAGTCTTACTCTCTGGGGTTTTGCCCTGTCCCAAGAGTTTTGGGTCATTCTGGGGGTGGAAGAAGTCCGTTTTGTTGTTGTTGATTTGCTTTGTTTTGTTTTTTAACCTCAGGTGTCTCACCAAAGGAGGTATTCCAGAGTAGAGCCCTGGGGAGGGCCGACCGGACAACCAGAAATCTGGTTAAAAATTGGGGCCTAGGGACATGTCAAGCCCATTATGACATCTAATGGTCGAGCCACTGAGAGGACTTACTAGAGCACAGGACTCACGCTGAGGGTCACAATGCGTGTTTATGCCCTCTTCGCACTCAAGAATTGGCGGGGCCTCCGGGTGAATGCTGGTTTCTCCTACACTGAACGTTGGACAACATGCCAACCACAAGGTTTCTTGCCATGGGTAAGGACGAGTTCTGATTTCTGCATCACAGGCACCCCTGGGCAGTTGTTGGAGATAAGGTCTAGGTTCTGAAGCCGGAAAAACCGCAGTTGGGAAGAGATGATGACCTAAGGCCATGGCGGTTCTGATGTGCTCAGTGTGCGGTCAGCTGTCTGGGTGTTGGTCAGGAGGTCCGAGCTCAGGTTGTGTCAGACAGTGCATTAGTGCCCTGGTTAGACTATATACTTTGGGTACAGTCGAATGCCATGTAGATTTATCCTCATATAAGTTGCCTGGGCAGCTCATTAGGCCAAATTTTTTTTCTAGAGGGCAGGCAGAGTGCTGCATTGTGGGTCTGGAATTGCGAAACTTCCGGGCTTCGGGGCCGGGAGTGTGAGGACGGAAGTCTGAGAACACAAGCTAGACTTGGGTTTCAGGGCCAGAGCACGGGAGGTACCCCTGTAGATCTGAACCTATATCTCATGCATCTGAAGTCAGGGCGAGGATCAGACGTTGGCTCAGGTTGGAGTTTCTGTGCATGACGGCCCCTTCATGAAGGGAGCGAAATCTCGAGGCCATGGAGGTTTTCCCACGTTGGGAGTTGTGGGATGCCCCCTTCAAGGATTCCTTCTGCGGGACAATTGAGACTTGTTGGGCAGCTCCAGGACATCCCATATGGAATGACTCCAGGGCACTGTTCGAGGATGGATGCCTGGGAAGCCCGCCTCGCATTCCAATTGTCTCCTAGCCACAAGACAGTTTAGATCTGATGGCTCTGCGGGAGAAACCGGGGTGGCTGACTTGAAATGGACTTTCCTGAGGATGGGTCCTAATGTGTGTTTGTGTCCATGAGGGCCTTAAAATGGGGCGGTGGCACCGGGACCCTGAAGTATTCTCCTAAGCTTTTGACATAGCTCGATGCACAAGGTTCCTTGTGGAGACGAGATTTGTTTTGATGGGTGCCCCAGGAAAACCTCGATGCTGGTATTGGAATCCAGGCTTTTGAGGAGACATGCCTGTAATCCAAAGCAATGTATCCTATTATGGCCTAGGGTCCTGTCTGGTTCAATCTTCTTCTCAGGGGACATCCATCTATGGTATGAGTGGAGGTAGATGCTCAGCTGGTATCAGACCACCCTTGTTTGTCCCGGGCGACCTGCACTATTGGGATGGCCTCAGGGATTTGTAGGGTTCTCCAAATTTTACTGTTTTGGACAATGGCATCGGCAGAATTCCCATGGATTGGGTAGGCACAGTCCTAATGTGTGACTCCAGGGGCCCCAGCCTGGAGGGTGTGTGGCCCAGGACTTTGAGGACAGAAGTCTGAAAACACAAACTCAGCTTAGGTTTGGGGACGTAGGTATGGCAGGCCCGATCTATAAACCATGAGAAGAACTCTTCCGGATATGAAGAAAGAGCGAGTCTGAGGCGCTTGCTCAGGCTTTTGTCTCTGGATTTTGTATCAGAGATGGCCGTGGAATGTCGGGGAGACCTCATGGGCCATGGACGAATCTTCCTCTCTGTGGATTTGGCCCGATCCCAATTGTTTTTCGTCAATCTGTGGAAAGGGAGGACTCCTTTCAGGTTTGTTACCTCAGGTGTCCCGCCAAAAGAGGAATTCCAAAGAAGAGCCCTGGGGAAAAGTGAAGGGAGAACCCGAACTATGGGTAAAATTTGGGGCCTAGGGGCATGGCAAGCCCAATATGCTATCTCTTCATCCAGCCACTGAGAGGCCTTATTGAGGACTGGGATCAGGGTGAGGGTCACAATGTGTGGTTTTGACCAATGTGGCCCGCAAACATGAGCGGGGCCTCATGGGCCACACTGGTTTCAACTACACTGAACGTTGGACAACATGCCAACCACATGGTTTCTTGCCACGGGGAAGGAGTTGTGTTTTCTGCATCACTTTCAAGCCTGGGCAGTGATTGGAGATAAGGTCTAGGTTCTGAAACTTGACAACCGAGGTTGGGAAGAGATGACGACCTAAGACCATGGCGGGTCCGATGTGCTCAGTGAGCGGCCAGCTTTCGGTGTGGGGCCAGGTAATCCAGGCTCAGGCTGTGTCAAAAAGGGCAATAGTGCCCAGGTCAGCCTATATATTTGGGGTACAGTCGAATGGCGTGCAGGTTGATCCTCTTTTGGAGTTTCTGGGTAGCCCCAGAGGGCAATGTTTTTCTTCCTGAGGGCAGGAAGAGTGCTGCATTATAGTTCTGGTTTTCAAACTGGAGGCTTGTGGGCCAGTAGTCTGAGGAAGGAAATCTGAGAACAAGCTAGGCTTAGGTTTCTGGGTGAGGACAAGGCAGGAACAATCTACAGACCTGAATCGAGATCTCGTGCTTATGATGTCAGGGCGAGGATCAGAAGATCGCTCAGGTTGGTGTTTCTGTCCCTGATGGCCCTTCATGAAGGGGCGGGGGGGCCACGAGGCCGTGGGGGTTTTCCCACGATGTTAGTTGTGAGAAGCTCCAAACTGCAAAGATTCTTCTGCAGGACAATTGAGACCTGTTGGTTGGCTCCAGGGCAACGATTCCGAGCAGGGTTCTAAGGATGGATGGCTGGGTAGCCCACCTCGCATTCCAATTGTGTCCTAGCAACAAGACAGGTTAGATCTGCTGGATCTGGGGGAGCAACCCAGGAGGCTGAGTTGAAAATGGACTCTCCTGTGGATGGGTCCTAATGTATTTTGTGTCTATGGAGACCTTGGAATGTAGCGGTGGCACTGGGGTCCTGAAGGGTTTTTCCAAACAGAGGCTTTGACACAGCTCCAACGTGCAAGTTTCCCATATGTAGATGAGATGTTTTCTGATGGGTGAGTCAAGAAACAGCCATACGCTGGTATTGAAATCCAGGCCTCTGAGGAGAGATGACTGGATACCACAGCAATGGATCCGTTTAGTGCCTAGGGGCCAGTTCGTTCCTTTTTACCTCTGGGGACATCAGTCTATGCGTCTGAGTGCAGGTAGGTGCTCAGATGAGCTCAGATTGCCCCTGTTTGTCCTGGGAAGCCACCACTATTGGGATGGCCTCAGGCAGTTTGGAGGTTTATCCTATTAGTAGGGTTGTGGCCATTGGAATGGGCACATACAATTCCCTTGGAGAGGGCAAGTACAGTCCTCAGGTTTGGCTCCAGGGGCCTGAGGCTGTAGGGTGTGTAGGCCAGAGCTGTTTGGACAGTTGTCTGAAAACACAAACGCGGCTTATGTTTCGGGTCATAGGTATGGCAGGACTGATCTACAGACCATGAGGAGAACTCTTCAGGATATGAAAAAAGGGCGAGTGTGAGGCTCGTGCTCAAGTTTTTGTCTCTGGATATCGTGTCACTCATGGTCGTGAAATTTCCGGGTGACTTCATGGGAAATGGACGAGTCTTACTCTCTGGGGTTTTGCCCCGTCCCAAGAGTTTTGGGTCATTCTGGGGGTGGAAGAAGTCCGTTTTGTTGTTGTTGTTGATTTGCTTTGTTTTGTTTTTTAACCTCAGGTGTCTCACCAATTGAGGTATTCCAGAGTAGAGCCCTGGGGAGGGCCGACCGGACAACCAGAAATCTGGTTAAAAATTGGGGCCTAGGGACATGTCAAGCCCATTATGACATCTAATGGTCGAGCCACTGAGAGGACTTACTAGAGCACAGGACTCACGCTGAGGGTCACAATGCGTGTTTATGCCCTCTTCGCACTCAAGAATTGGCGGGGCCTCCGGGTGAATGCTGGTTTCTCCTACACTGAACGTTGGACAACATGCCAACCACAAGGTTTCTTGCCATGGGTAAGGACGAGTTCTGATTTCTGCATCACAGGCACCCCTGGGCAGTGGTTGGAGATAAGGTCTAGGTTCTGAAGCCGGAAAAACCGCAGTTGGGAAGAGATGATGACCTAAGGCCATGGCGGTACTGATGTGCTCAGTGTGCGGTCAGCTGTCTGGGTGTTGGTCAGGAGGTCCGAGCTCAGGTTGTGTCAGACAGTGCATTAGTGCCCTGGTTAGACTATATACTTTGGGTACAGTCGAATGCCATGTAGATTTATCCTCATATAAGTTGCCTGGGCAGCTCATTAGGCCAAATTTTTTTTCTAGAGGGCAGGCAGAGTGCTGCATTGTGGGTCTGGAATTGCGAAACTTCCGGGCTTCGGGGCCGGGAGTGTGAGGACGGAAGTATGAGAACACAAGCTAGACTTGGGTTTCAGGGCCAGGGCACAGGAGGTACCCCTGTAGATCTGAACCTATATCTCATGCATCTGAAGTCAGGGCGAGGATCAGATGTTGGCTCAGGTTGGAGTTTCTGTGCATGACGGCCCCTTCATGAAGGGAGCGGCATCTCGAGGCCATGGAGGTTTTCCCACGTTGGGAGTTGTGGGATGCCCCCTTCAAGGATTCCTTCTGCGGGACAATTGAGACTTGTTGGGCAGCTCCAGGACATCCCATATGGAATGACTCCAGGGCACCTTCGAGGATGGATGCCTGGGAAGCCCACCTCGCATTCCAATTGTCTCCTAGCAACAAGACAGTTTAGATCTGATGGCTCTGCGGGAGAAACCGGGGTGGCTGACTTGAAATGGACTTTCCTGAGGATGGGTCCTAATGTGTGTTTGTGTCCATGAGGGCCTTAAAATGGGGCGGTGGCACCGGGACCCTGAAGTATTCTCCTAAGCTTTTGACATAGCTCGATGCACAAGGTTCCTTGTGGAGACGAGATTTGTTTTGATGGGTGCCCCAGGAAAACCTCGATGCTGGTATTGGAATGCAGGCTTTTGAGGAGACATGCCTGTAATCCAAAGCAATGTATCCGATTATGGCCTAGGGTCCTGTCTGGTTCAATCTTCTTCTCAGGGGACATCCATCTATGGTATGAGTGGAGGTAGATGCTCAGCTGGTATCAGACCGCCCTTGTTTGTCCCGGGCGACCTGCACTATTGGGATGGCCTCAGGGATTTGTAGGGTTCTCCAAATTTTACTGTTTTGGACAATGGCATCGGCAGAATTCCCATGGATTGGGTAGGCACAGTCCTAATGTGTGACTCCAGGGGCCCCAGCCTGGAGGGTGTGTGGCCCAGGACTTTGAGGACAGAAGTCTGAAAACACAAACTCAGCTTAGGTTTGGGGACGTAGGTATGGCAGGCCCGATCTATAAACCATGAGAAGAACTCTTCCGGATATGAAGAAAGAGCGAGTCTGAGGCGCTTGCTCAGGCTTTTGTCTCTGGATTTTGTATCAGAGATGGCCGTGGAATGTCGGGGAGGCCTCATGGGCCATGGACGAATCTTCCTCTCTGTGGATTTGGCCCGATCCCAATTGTTTTTCGTCAATCTGTGGAAAGGGAGGACTCCTTTCAGGTTTGTTACCTCAGGTGTCCCGCCAAAAGAGGAATTCCAAAGAAGAGCCCTGGGGAAAAGTGAAGGGAGAACCCGAACTATGGGTAAAATTTGGGGCCTAGGGGCATGGCAAGCCCAATATGCTATCTCTTCATCCAGCCACTGAGAGGCCTTATTGAGGACTGGGATCAGGGTGAGGGTCACAATGTGTGGTTTTGACCAATGTGGCCCGCAAACATGAGCGGGGCCTCATGGGCCACACTGGTTTCAACTACACTGAACGTTGGACAACATGCCAACCACATGGTTTCTTGCCACGGGGAAGGAGTTGTGTTTTCTGCATCACTTTCAAGCCTGGGCAGTGATTGGAGATAAGGTCTAGGTTCTGAAACTTGACAACCGAGGTTGGGAAGAGATGACGACCTAAGACCATGGCGGGTCCGATGTGCTCAGTGAGCGGCCAGCTTTCGGTGTGGGGCCAGGTAATCCAGGCTCAGGCTGTGTCAAAAAGGGCAATAGTGCCCAGGTCAGCCTATATATTTGGGGTACAGTCGAATGGCGTGCAGGTTGATCCTCTTTTGGAGTTTCTGGGTAGCCCCAGAGGGCAATGTTTTTCTTCCTGAGGGCAGGAAGAGTGCTGCATTATAGTTCTGGTTTTCAAACTGGAGGCTTGTGGGCCAGTAGTCTGAGGAAGGAAATCTGAGAACAAGCTAGGCTTAGGTTTCTGGGTGAGGACAAGGCAGGAACAATCTACAGACCTGAATCGAGATCTCGTGCTTATGATGTCAGGGCGAGGATCAGAAGATCGCTCAGGTTGGTGTTTCTGTCCCTGATGGCCCTTCATGAAGGGGCGGAGGGGCCACGAGGCCGTGGGGGTTTTCCCACGATGTTAGTTGTGAGAAGCTCCAAACTGCAAAGATTCTTCTGCAGGACAATTGAGACCTGTTGGTTGGCTCCAGGGCAACGATTCCGAGCAGGGTTCTAAGGATGGATGGCTGGGTAGCCCACCTCGCATTCCAATTGTGTCCTAGCAACAAGACAGGTTAGATCTGCTGGATCTGGGGGAGCAACCCAGGAGGCTGAGTTGAAAATGGACTCTCCTGTGGATGGGTCCTAATGTATTTTGTGTCTATGGAGACCTTGGAATGTAGCGGTGGCACTGGGGTCCTGAAGGGTTTTTCCAAACAGAGGCTTTGACACAGCTCCAACGTGCAAGTTTCCCATATGTAGATGAGATGTTTTCTGATGGGTGAGTCAAGAAACAGCCATACGCTGGTATTGAAATCCAGGCCTCTGAGGAGAGATGACTGGATACCACAGCAATGGATCCGTTTAGTGCCTAGGGGCCAGTTCGTTCCTTTTTACCTCTGGGGACATCAGTCTATGCGTCTGAGTGCAGGTAGGTGCTCAGATGAGCTCAGATTGCCCCTGTTTGTCCTGGGAAGCCACCACTATTGGGATGGCCTCAGGCAGTTTGGAGGTTTATCCTATTAGTAGGGTTGTGGCCATTGGAATGGGCACATACAATTCCCTTGGAGAGGGCAAGTACAGTCCTCAGGTTTGGCTCCAGGGGCCTGAGCCTGTAGGGTGTGTAGGCCAGAGCTGTTTGGACAGTTGTCTGAAAACACAAACGCGGCTTATGTTTCGGGTCATAGGTATGGCAGGACTGATCTACAGACCATGAGGAGAACTCTTCAGGATATGAAAAAAGGGCGAGTGTGAGGCTCGTGCTCAAGTTTTTGTCTCTGGATATCGTGTCACTCATGGTCGTGAAATTTCCGGGTGACTTCATGGGAAATGGACGAGTCTTACTCTCTGGGGTTTTGCCCCGTCCCAAGAGTTTTGGGTCATTCTGGGGGTGGAAGAAGTCCGTTTTGTTGTTGTTGATTTGCTTTGTTTTGTTTTTTAACCTCAGGTGTCTCACCAAAGGAGGTATTCCAGAGTAGAGCCCTGGGGAGGGCCGACCGGACAACCAGAAATCTGGTTAAAAATTGGGGCCTAGGGACATGTCAAGCCCATTATGACATCTAATGGTCGAGCCACTGAGAGGACTTACTAGAGCACAGGACTCACGCTGATGGTCACAATGCGTGTTTATGCCCTCTTCGCACTCAAGAATTGGCGGGGCCTCCGGGTGAATGCTGGTTTCTCCTACACTGAACGTTGGACAACATGCCAACCACAAGGTTTCTTGCCATGGGTAAGGACGAGTTCTGATTTCTGCATCACAGGCACCCCTGGGCAGTGGTTGGAGATAAGGTCTAGGTTGTGAAGCCGGAAAAACTGCAGTTGGGAAGAGATGATGACCTAAGGCCATGGCGGTTCTGATGTGCTCAGTGTGCGGTCAGCTGTCTGGGTGTTGGTCAGGAGGTCCGAGCTCAGGTTGTGTCAGACAGTGCATTAGTGCCCTGGTTAGACTATATACTTTGGGTACAGTCGAATGCCATGTAGATTTATCCTCATATAAGTTGCCTGGGCAGCTCATTAGGCCAAATTTTTTTTCTAGAGGGCAGGCAGAGTGCTGCATTGTGGGTCTGGAATTGCGAAATTTCCGGGCTTCGGGGCCGGGAGTGTGAGGACGGAAGTCTGAGAACACAAGCTAGACTTGGGTTTCAGGGCCAGGGCACAGGAGGTACCCCTGTAGATCTGAACCTATATCTCATGCATCTGAAGTCAGGGCGAGGATCAGATGTTGGCTCAGGTTGGAGTTTCTGTGCATGACGGCCCCTTCATGAAGGGAGCGGCATCTCGAGGCCATGGAGGTTTTCCCACGTTGGGAGTTGTGGGATGCCCCCTTCAAGGATTCCTTCTGCGGGACAATTGAGACTTGTTGGGCAGCTCCAGCACATCCCATATGGAATGACTCCAGGGCACCTTCGAGGATGGATGCCTGGGAAGCCCACCTCGCATTCCAATTGTCTCCTAGCAACAAGACAGTTTAGATCTGATGGCTCTGCGGGAGAAACCGGGGTGGCTGACTTGAAATGGACTTTCCTGAGGATGGGTCCTAATGTGTGTTTGTGTCCATGAGGGCCTTAAAATGGGGCGGTGGCACCGGGACCCTGAAGTATTCTCCTAAGCTTTTGACATAGCTCGATGCACAAGGTTCCTTGTGGAGATGAGATTTGTTTTGATGGGTGCCCCAGGAAAACCTCGATGCTGGTATTGGAATGCAGGCTTTTGAGGAGACATGCCTGTAATCCAAAGCAATGTATCCGATTATGGCCTAGGGTCCTGTCTGGTTCAATCTTCTTCTCAGGGGACATCCATCTATGGTATGAGTGGAGGTAGATGCTCAGCTGGTATCAGACCGCCCTTGTTTGTCCCGGGCGACCTGCACTATTGGGATGGCCTCAGGGATTTGTAGGGTTCTCCAAATTTTACTGTTTTGGACAATGGCATCGGCAGAATTCCCATGGATTGGGTAGGCACAGTCCTAATGTGTGACTCCAGGGGCCCCAGCCTGGAGGGTGTGTGGCCCAGGACTTTGAGGACAGAAGTCTGAAAACACAAACTCAGCTTAGGTTTGGGGACGTAGGTATGGCAGGCCCGATCTATAAACCATGAGAAGAACTCTTCCGGATATGAAGAAAGAGCGAGTCTGAGGCGCTTGCTCAGGCTTTTGTCTCTGGATTTTGTATCAGAGATGGCCGTGGAATGTCGGGGAGGCCTCATGGGCCATGGACGAATCTTCCTCTCTGTGGATTTGGCCCGATCCCAATTGTTTTTCGTCAATCTGTGGAAAGGGAGGACTCCTTTCAGGTTTGTTACCTCAGGTGTCCCGCCAAAAGAGGAATTCCAAAGAAGAGCCCTGGGGAAAAGTGAAGGGAGAACCCGAACTATGGGTAAAATTTGGGGCCTAGGGGCATGGCAAGCCCAATATGCTATCTCTTCATCCAGCCACTGAGAGGCCTTATTGAGGACTGGGATCAGGGTGAGGGTCACAATGTGTGGTTTTGACCAATGTGGCCCGCAAACATGAGCGGGGCCTCATGGGCCACACTGGTTTCAACTACACTGAACGTTGGACAACATGCCAACCACATGGTTTCTTGCCACGGGGAAGGAGTTGTGTTTTCTGCATCACTTTCAAGCCTGGGCAGTGATTGGAGATAAGGTCTAGGTTCTGAAACTTGACAACCGAGGTTGGGAAGAGATGACGACCTAAGACCATGGCGGGTCCGATGTGCTCAGTGAGCGGCCAGCTTTCGGTGTGGGGCCAGGTAATCCAGGCTCAGGCTGTGTCAAAAAGGGCAATAGTGCCTAGGTCAGCCTATATATTTGGGGTACAGTCGAATGGCGTGCAGGTTGATCCTCTTTTGGAGTTTCTGGGTAGCCCCAGAGGGCAATGTTTTTCTTCCTGAGGGCAGGAAGAGTGCTGCATTATAGTTCTGGTTTTCAAACTGGAGGCTTGTGGGCCAGTAGTCTGAGGAAGGAAATCTGAGAACAAGCTAGGCTTAGGTTTCTGGGTGAGGACAAGGCAGGAACAATCTACAGACCTGAATCGAGATCTCGTGCTTATGATGTCAGGGCGAGGATCAGAAGATCGCTCAGGTTGGTGTTTCTGTCCCTGATGGCCCTTCATGAAGGGGCGGGGGGGCCACGAGGCCGTGGGGGTTTTCCCACGATGTTAGTTGTGAGAAGCTCCAAACTGCAAAGATTCTTCTGCAGGACAATTGAGACCTGTTGGTTGGCTCCAGGGCAACGATTCCGAGCAGGGTTCTAAGGATGGATGGCTGGGTAGCCCACCTCGCATTCCAATTGTGTCCTAGCAACAAGACAGGTTAGATCTGCTGGATCTGGGGGAGCAACCCAGGAGGCTGAGTTGAAATGGACTCTCCTGTGGATGGGTCCTAATGTCTTTTTGTGTCTATGGAGACCTTGGAATGTAGCGGTGGCACTGGGGTCCTGAAGGGTTTTTCCAAACAGAGGCTTTGACACAGCTCCAACGTGCAAGTTTCCCATATGTAGATGAGATGTTTCCTGATGGGTGAGTCAAGAAACAGCCATACGCTGGTATTGAAATCCAGGCCTCTGAGGAGAGATGACTGGATACCACAGCAATGGATCCGTTTAGTGCCTAGGGGCCAGTTCGTTCCTTTTTACCTCTGGGGACATCAGTCTATGCGTCTGAGTGCAGGTAGGTGCTCAGATGAGCTCAGATTGCCCCTGTTTGTCCTGGGAAGCCACCACTATTGGGATGGCCTCAGGCAGTTTGGAGGTTTATCCTATTAGTAGGGTTGTGGCCATTGGAATGGGCACATACAATTCCCTTGGAGAGGGCAAGTACAGTCCTCAGGTTTGGCTCCAGGGGCCTGAGCCTGTAGGGTGTGTAGGCCAGAGCTGTTTGGACAGTTGTCTGAAAACACAAACGCGGCTTATGTTTCGGGTCATAGGTATGGCAGGACTGATCTACAGACCATGAGGAGAACTCTTCAGGATATGAAAAAAGGGCGAGTGTGAGGCTCGTGCTCAAGTTTTTGTCTCTGGATATCGTGTCACTCATGGTCGTGAAATTTCCGGGTGACTTCATGGGAAATGGACGAGTCTTACTCTCTGGGGTTTTGCCCCGTCCCAAGAGTTTTGGGTCATTCTGGGGGTGGAAGAAGTCCGTTTTGTTGTTGTTGTTGATTTGCTTTGTTTTGTTTTTTAACCTCAGGTGTCTCACCAATTGAGGTATTCCAGAGTAGAGCCCTGGGGAGGGCCGACCGGACAACCAGAAATCTGGTTAAAAATTGGGGCCTAGGGACATGTCAAGCCCATTATGACATCTAATGGTCGAGCCACTGAGAGGACTTACTAGAGCACAGGACTCACGCTGAGGGTCACAATGCGTGTTTATGCCCTCTTCGCACTCAAGAATTGGCGGGGCCTCCGGGTGAATGCTGGTTTCTCCTACACTGAACGTTGGACAACATGCCAACCACAAGGTTTCTTGCCATGGGTAAGGACGAGTTCTGATTTCTGCATCACAGGCACCCCTGGGCAGTGGTTGGAGATAAGGTCTAGGTTCTGAAGCCGGAAAAACCGCAGTTGGGAAGAGATGATGACCTAAGGCCATGGCGGTTCTGATGTGCTCAGTGTGCGGTCAGCTGTCTGGGTGTTGGTCAGGAGGTCCGAGCTCAGGTTGTGTCAGACAGTGCATTAGTGCCCTGGTTAGACTATATACTTTGGGTACAGTCGAATGCCATGTAGATTTATCCTCATATAAGTTGCCTGGGCAGCTCATTAGGCCAAATTTTTTTTCTAGAGGGCAGGCAGAGTGCTGCATTGTGGGTCTGGAATTGCGAAACTTCCGGGCTTTGGGGCCGGGAGTGTGAGGACGGAAGTCTGAGAACACAAGCTAGACTTGGGTTTCAGGGCCAGGGCACAGGAGGTACCCCTGTAGATCTGAACCTATATCTCATGCATCTGAAGTCAGGGCGAGGATCAGATGTTGGCTCAGGTTGGAGTTTCTGTGCATGACGGCCCCTTCATGAAGGGAGCGGCATCTCGAGGCCATGGAGGTTTTCCCACGTTGGGAGTTGTGGGATGCCCCTTTCAAGGATTCCTTCTGCGGGACAATTGAGACTTGTTGGGCAGCTCCAGGACATCCCATATGGAATGACTCCAGGGCACCTTCGAGGATGGATGCCTGGGAAGCCCACCTCGCATTCCAATTGTCTCCTAGCAACAAGACAGTTTAGATCTGATGGCTCTGCGGGAGAAACCGGGGTGGCTGACTTGAAATGGACTTTCCTGAGGATGGGTCCTAATGTGTGTTTGTGTCCATGAGGGCCTTAAAATGGGGCGGTGGCACCGGGACCCTGAAGTATTCTCCTAAGCTTTTGACATAGCTCGATGCACAAGGTTCCTTGTGGAGACGAGATTTGTTTTGATGGGTGCCCCAGGAAAACCTCGATGCTGGTATTGGAATGCAGGCTTTTGAGGAGACATGCCTGTAATCCAAAGCAATGTATCCGATTATGGCCTAGGGTCCTGTCTGGTTCAATCTTCTTCTCAGGGGACATCCATCTATGGTATGAGTGGAGGTAGATGCTCAGCTGGTATCAGACCGCCCTTGTTTGTCCCGGGCGACCTGCACTATTGGGATGGCCTCAGGGATTTGTAGGGTTCTCCAAATTTTACTGTTTTGGACAATGGCATCGGCAGAATTCCCATGGATTGGGTAGGCACAGTCCTAATGTGTGACTCCAGGGGCCCCAGCCTGGAGGGTGTGTGGCCCAGGACTTTGAGGACAGAAGTCTGAAAACACAAACTCAGCTTAGGTTTGGGGACGTAGGTATGGCAGGCCCGATCTATAAACCATGAGAAGAACTCTTCCGGATATGAAGAAAGAGCGAGTCTGAGGCGCTTGCTCAGGCTTTTGTCTCTGGATTTTGTATCAGAGATGGCCGTGGAATGTCGGGGAGGCCTCATGGGCCATGGACGAATCTTCCTCTCTGTGGATTTGGCCCGATCCCAATTGTTTTTCGTCAATCTGTGGAAAGGGAGGACTCCTTTCAGGTTTGTTACCTCAGGTGTCCCGCCAAAAGAGGAATTCCAAAGAAGAGCCCTGGGGAAAAGTGAAGGGAGAACCCGAACTATGGGTAAAATTTGGGGCCTAGGGGCATGGCAAGCCCAATATGCTATCTCTTCATCCAGCCACTGAGAGGCCTTATTGAGGACTGGGATCAGGGTGAGGGTCACAATGTGTGGTTTTGACCAATGTGGCCCGCAAACATGAGCGGGGCCTCATGGGCCACACTGGTTTCAACTACACTGAACGTTGGACAACATGCCAACCACATGGTTTCTTGCCACGGGGAAGGAGTTGTGTTTTCTGCATCACTTTCAAGCCTGGGCAGTGATTGGAGATAAGGTCTAGGTTCTGAAACTTGACAACCGAGGTTGGGAAGAGATGACGACCTAAGACCATGGCGGGTCCGATGTGCTCAGTGAGCGGCCAGCTTTCGGTGTGGGGCCAGGTAATCCAGGCTCAGGCTGTGTCAAAAAGGGCAATAGTGCCCAGGTCAGCCTATATATTTGGGGTACAGTCGAATGGCGTGCAGGTTGATCCTCTTTTGGAGTTTCTGGGTAGCCCCAGAGGGCAATGTTTTTCTTCCTGAGGGCAGGAAGAGTGCTGCATTATAGTTCTGGTTTTCAAACTGGAGGCTTGTGGGCCAGTAGTCTGAGGAAGGAAATCTGAGAACAAGCTAGGCTTAGGTTTCTGGGTGAGGACAAGGCAGGAACAATCTACAGACCTGAATCGAGATCTCGTGCTTATGATGTCAGGGCGAGGATCAGAAGATCGCTCAGGTTGGTGTTTCTGTCCCTGATGGCCCTTCATGAAGGGGCGGAGGGGCCACGAGGCCGTGGGGGTTTTCCCACGATGTTAGTTGTGAGAAGCTCCAAACTGCAAAGATTCTTCTGCAGGACAATTGAGACCTGTTGGTTGGCTCCAGGGCAACGATTCCGAGCAGGGTTCTAAGGATGGATGGCTGGGTAGCCCACCTCGCATTCCAATTGTGTCCTAGCAACAAGACAGGTTAGATCTGCTGGATCTGGGGGAGCAACCCAGGAGGCTGAGTTGAAAATGGACTCTCCTGTGGATGGGTCCTAATGTATTTTGTGTCTATGGAGACCTTGGAATGTAGCGGTGGCACTGGGGTCCTGAAGGGTTTTTCCAAACAGAGGCTTTGACACAGCTCCAACGTGCAAGTTTCCCATATGTAGATGAGATGTTTTCTGATGGGTGAGTCAAGAAACAGCCATACGCTGGTATTGAAATCCAGGCCTCTGAGGAGAGATGACTGGATACCACAGCAATGGATCCGTTTAGTGCCTAGGGGCCAGTTCGTTCCTTTTTACCTCTGGGGACATCAGTCTATGCGTCTGAGTGCAGGTAGGTGCTCAGATGAGCTCAGATTGCCCCTGTTTGTCCTGGGAAGCCACCACTATTGGGATGGCCTCAGGCAGTTTGGAGGTTTATCCTATTAGTAGGGTTGTGGCCATTGGAATGGGCACATACAATTCCCTTGGAGAGGGCAAGTACAGTCCTCAGGTTTGGCTCCAGGGGCCTGAGGCTGTAGGGTGTGTAGGCCAGAGCTGTTTGGACAGTTGTCTGAAAACACAAACGCGGCTTATGTTTCGGGTCATAGGTATGGCAGGACTGATCTACAGACCATGAGGAGAACTCTTCAGGATATGAAAAAAGGGCGAGTGTGAGGCTCGTGCTCAAGTTTTTGTCTCTGGATATCGTGTCACTCATGGTCGTGAAATTTCCGGGTGACTTCATGGGAAATGGACGAGTCTTACTCTCTGGGGTTTTGCCCCGTCCCAAGAGTTTTGGGTCATTCTGGGGGTGGAAGAAGTCCGTTTTGTTGTTGTTGTTGATTTGCTTTGTTTTGTTTTTTAACCTCAGGTGTCTCACCAATTGAGGTATTCCAGAGTAGAGCCCTGGGGAGGGCCGACCGGACAACCAGAAATCTGGTTAAAAATTGGGGCCTAGGGACATGTCAAGCCCATTATGACATCTAATGGTCGAGCCACTGAGAGGACTTACTAGAGCACAGGACTCACGCTGAGGGTCACAATGCGTGTTTATGCCCTCTTCGCACTCAAGAATTGGCGGGGCCTCCGGGTGAATGCTGGTTTCTCCTACACTGAACGTTGGACAACATGCCAACCACAAGGTTTCTTGCCATGGGTAAGGACGAGTTCTGATTTCTGCATCACAGGCACCCCTGGGCAGTGGTTGGAGATAAGGTCTAGGTTCTGAAGCCGGAAAAACCGCAGTTGGGAAGAGATGATGACCTAAGGCCATGGCGGTTCTGATGTGCTCAGTGTGCGGTCAGCTGTCTGGGTGTTGGTCAGGAGGTCCGAGCTCAGGTTGTGTCAGACAGTGCATTAGTGCCCTGGTTAGACTATATACTTTGGGTACAGTCGAATGCCATGTAGATTTATCCTCATATAAGTTGCCTGGGCAGCTCATTAGGCCAAATTTTTTTTCTAGAGGGCAGGCAGAGTGCTGCATTGTGGGTCTGGAATTGCGAAACTTCCGGGCTTTGGGGCCGGGAGTGTGAGGACGGAAGTCTGAGAACACAAGCTAGACTTGGGTTTCAGGGCCAGGGCACAGGAGGTACCCCTGTAGATCTGAACCTATATCTCATGCATCTGAAGTCAGGGCGAGGATCAGATGTTGGCTCAGGTTGGAGTTTCTGTGCATGACGGCCCCTTCATGAAGGGAGCGGCATCTCGAGGCCATGGAGGTTTTCCCACGTTGGGAGTTGTGGGATGCCCCTTTCAAGGATTCCTTCTGCGGGACAATTGAGACTTGTTGGGCAGCTCCAGGACATCCCATATGGAATGACTCCAGGGCACCTTCGAGGATGGATGCCTGGGAAGCCCACCTCGCATTCCAATTGTCTCCTAGCAACAAGACAGTTTAGATCTGATGGCTCTGCGGGAGAAACCGGGGTGGCTGACTTGAAATGGACTTTCCTGAGGATGGGTCCTAATGTGTGTTTGTGTCCATGAGGGCCTTAAAATGGGGCGGTGGCACCGGGACCCTGAAGTATTCTCCTAAGCTTTTGACATAGCTCGATGCACAAGGTTCCTTGTGGAGACGAGATTTGTTTTGATGGGTGCCCCAGGAAAACCTCGATGCTGGTATTGGAATGCAGGCTTTTGAGGAGACATGCCTGTAATCCAAAGCAATGTATCCGATTATGGCCTAGGGTCCTGTCTGGTTCAATCTTCTTCTCAGGGGACATCCATCTATGGTATGAGTGGAGGTAGATGCTCAGCTGGTATCAGACCGCCCTTGTTTGTCCCGGGCGACCTGCACTATTGGGATGGCCTCAGGGATTTGTAGGGTTCTCCAAATTTTACTGTTTTGGACAATGGCATCGGCAGAATTCCCATGGATTGGGTAGGCACAGTCCTAATGTGTGACTCCAGGGGCCCCAGCCTGGAGGGTGTGTGGCCCAGGACTTTGAGGACAGAAGTCTGAAAACACAAACTCAGCTTAGGTTTGGGGACGTAGGTATGGCAGGCCCGATCTATAAACCATGAGAAGAACTCTTCCGGATATGAAGAAAGAGCGAGTCTGAGGCGCTTGCTCAGGCTTTTGTCTCTGGATTTTGTATCAGAGATGGCCGTGGAATGTCGGGGAGGCCTCATGGGCCATGGACGAATCTTCCTCTCTGTGGATTTGGCCCGATCCCAATTGTTTTTCGTCAATCTGTGGAAAGGGAGGACTCCTTTCAGGTTTGTTACCTCAGGTGTCCCGCCAAAAGAGGAATTCCAAAGAAGAGCCCTGGGGAAAAGTGAAGGGAGAACCCGAACTATGGGTAAAATTTGGGGCCTAGGGGCATGGCAAGCCCAATATGCTATCTCTTCATCCAGCCACTGAGAGGCCTTATTGAGGACTGGGATCAGGGTGAGGGTCACAATGTGTGGTTTTGACCAATGTGGCCCGCAAACATGAGCGGGGCCTCATGGGCCACACTGGTTTCAACTACACTGAACGTTGGACAACATGCCAACCACATGGTTTCTTGCCACGGGGAAGGAGTTGTGTTTTCTGCATCACTTTCAAGCCTGGGCAGTGATTGGAGATAAGGTCTAGGTTCTGAAACTTGACAACCGAGGTTGGGAAGAGATGACGACCTAAGACCATGGCGGGTCCGATGTGCTCAGTGAGCGGCCAGCTTTCGGTGTGGGGCCAGGTAATCCAGGCTCAGGCTGTGTCAAAAAGGGCAATAGTGCCCAGGTCAGCCTATATATTTGGGGTACAGTCGAATGGCGTGCAGGTTGATCCTCTTTTGGAGTTTCTGGGTAGCCCCAGAGGGCAATGTTTTTCTTCCTGAGGGCAGGAAGAGTGCTGCATTATAGTTCTGGTTTTCAAACTGGAGGCTTGTGGGCCAGTAGTCTGAGGAAGGAAATCTGAGAACAAGCTAGGCTTAGGTTTCTGGGTGAGGACAAGGCAGGAACAATCTACAGACCTGAATCGAGATCTCGTGCTTATGATGTCAGGGCGAGGATCAGAAGATCGCTCAGGTTGGTGTTTCTGTCCCTGATGGCCCTTCATGAAGGGGCGGAGGGGCCACGAGGCCGTGGGGGTTTTCCCACGATGTTAGTTGTGAGAAGCTCCAAACTGCAAAGATTCTTCTGCAGGACAATTGAGACCTGTTGGTTGGCTCCAGGGCAACGATTCCGAGCAGGGTTCTAAGGATGGATGGCTGGGTAGCCCACCTCGCATTCCAATTGTGTCCTAGCAACAAGACAGGTTAGATCTGCTGGATCTGGGGGAGCAACCCAGGAGGCTGAGTTGAAAATGGACTCTCCTGTGGATGGGTCCTAATGTATTTTGTGTCTATGGAGACCTTGGAATGTAGCGGTGGCACTGGGGTCCTGAAGGGTTTTTCCAAACAGAGGCTTTGACACAGCTCCAACGTGCAAGTTTCCCATATGTAGATGAGATGTTTTCTGATGGGTGAGTCAAGAAACAGCCATACGCTGGTATTGAAATCCAGGCCTCTGAGGAGAGATGACTGGATACCACAGCAATGGATCCGTTTAGTGCCTAGGGGCCAGTTCGTTCCTTTTTACCTCTGGGGACATCAGTCTATGCGTCTGAGTGCAGGTAGGTGCTCAGATGAGCTCAGATTGCCCCTGTTTGTCCTGGGAAGCCACCACTATTGGGATGGCCTCAGGCAGTTTGGAGGTTTATCCTATTAGTAGGGTTGTGGCCATTGGAATGGGCACATACAATTCCCTTGGAGAGGGCAAGTACAGTCCTCAGGTTTGGCTCCAGGGGCCTGAGCCTGTAGGGTGTGTAGGCCAGAGCTGTTTGGACAGTTGTCTGAAAACACAAACGCGGCTTATGTTTCGGGTCATAGGTATGGCAGGACTGATCTACAGACCATGAGGAGAACTCTTCAGGATATGAAAAAAGGGCGAGTGTGAGGCTCGTGCTCAAGTTTTTGTCTCTGGATATCGTGTCACTCATGGTCGTGAAATTTCCGGGTGACTTCATGGGAAATGGACGAGTCTTACTCTCTGGGGTTTTGCCCCGTCCCAAGAGTTTTGGGTCATTCTGGGGGTGGAAGAAGTCCGTTTTGTTGTTGTTGTTGATTTGCTTTGTTTTGTTTTTTAACCTCAGGTGTCTCACCAAATGAGGTATTCCAGGGTAGAGCCCTGGGGAGGGCCGACCGGACAACCAGAAATCTGGTTAAAAATTGGGGCCTAGGGACATGTCAAGCCCATTATGACATCTAATGGTCGAGCCACTGAGAGGACTTACTAGAGCACAGGACTCACGCTGAGGGTCACAATGCGTGTTTATGCCCTCTTCGCACTCAAGAATTGGCGGGGCCTCCGGGTGAATGCTGGTTTCTCCTACACTGAACGTTGGACAACATGCCAACCACAAGGTTTCTTGCCATGGGTAAGGACGAGTTCTGATTTCTGCATCACAGGCACCCCTGGGCAGTGGTTAGAGATAAGGTCTAGGTTCTGAAGCCGGAAAAACCGCAGTTGGGAAGAGATGATGACCTAAGGCCATGGCGGTTCTGATGTGCTCAGTGTGCGGTCAGCTGTCTGGGTGTTGGTCAGGAGGTCCGAGCTCAGGTTGTGTCAGACAGTGCATTAGTGCCCTGGTTAGACTATATACTTTGGGTACAGTCGAATGCCATGTAGATTTATCCTCATATAAGTTGCCTGGGCAGCTCATTAGGCCAAATTTTTTTTCTAGAGGGCAGGCAGAGTGCTGCATTGTGGGTCTGGAATTGCGAAATTTCCGGGCTTCGGGGCCGGGAGTGTGAGGACGGAAGTCTGAGAACACAAGCTAGACTTGGGTTTCAGGGCCAGGGCACAGGAGGTACCCCTGTAGATCTGAACCTATATCTCATGCATCTGAAGTCAGGGCGAGGATCAGATGTTGGCTCAGGTTGGAGTTTCTGTGCATGACGGCCCCTTCATGAAGGGAGCGGCATCTCGAGGCCATGGAGGTTTTCCCACGTTGGGAGTTGTGGGATGCCCCCTTCAAGGATTCCTTCTGCGGGACAATTGAGACTTGTTGGGCAGCTCCAGCACATCCCATATGGAATGACTCCAGGGCACCTTCGAGGATGGATGCCTGGGAAGCCCACCTCGCATTCCAATTGTCTCCTAGCAACAAGACAGTTTAGATCTGATGGCTCTGCGGGAGAAACCGGGGTGGCTGACTTGAAATGGACTTTCCTGAGGATGGGTCCTAATGTGTGTTTGTGTCCATGAGGGCCTTAAAATGGGGCGGTGGCACCGGGACCCTGAAGTATTCTCCTAAGCTTTTGACATAGCTCGATGCACAAGGTTCCTTGTGGAGATGAGATTTGTTTTGATGGGTGCCCCAGGAAAACCTCGATGCTGGTATTGGAATGCAGGCTTTTGAGGAGACATGCCTGTAATCCAAAGCAATGTATCCGATTATGGCCTAGGGTCCTGTCTGGTTCAATCTTCTTCTCAGGGGACATCCATCTATGGTATGAGTGGAGGTAGATGCTCAGCTGGTATCAGACCGCCCTTGTTTGTCCCGGGCGACCTGCACTATTGGGATGGCCTCAGGGATTTGTAGGGTTCTCCAAATTTTACTGTTTTGGACAATGGCATCGGCAGAATTCCCATGGATTGGGTAGGCACAGTCCTAATGTGTGACTCCAGGGGCCCCAGCCTGGAGGGTGTGTGGCCCAGGACTTTGAGGACAGAAGTCTGAAAACACAAACTCAGCTTAGGTTTGGGGACGTAGGTATGGCAGGCCCGATCTATAAACCATGAGAAGAACTCTTCCGGATATGAAGAAAGAGCGAGTCTGAGGCGCTTGCTCAGGCTTTTGTCTCTGGATTTTGTATCAGAGATGGCCGTGGAATGTCGGGGAGGCCTCATGGGCCATGGACGAATCTTCCTCTCTGTGGATTTGGCCCGATCCCAATTGTTTTTCGTCAATCTGTGGAAAGGGAGGACTCCTTTCAGGTTTGTTACCTCAGGTGTCCCGCCAAAAGAGGAATTCCAAAGAAGAGCCCTGGGGAAAAGTGAAGGGAGAACCCGAACTATGGGTAAAATTTGGGGCCTAGGGGCATGGCAAGCCCAATATGCTATCTCTTCATCCAGCCACTGAGAGGCCTTATTGAGGACTGGGATCAGGGTGAGGGTCACAATGTGTGGTTTTGACCAATGTGGCCCGCAAACATGAGCGGGGCCTCATGGGCCACACTGGTTTCAACTACACTGAACGTTGGACAACATGCCAACCACATGGTTTCTTGCCACGGGGAAGGAGTTGTGTTTTCTGCATCACTTTCAAGCCTGGGCAGTGATTGGAGATAAGGTCTAGGTTCTGAAACTTGACAACCGAGGTTGGGAAGAGATGACGACCTAAGACCATGGCGGGTCCGATGTGCTCAGTGAGCGGCCAGCTTTCGGTGTGGGGCCAGGTAATCCAGGCTCAGGCTGTGTCAAAAAGGGCAATAGTGCCTAGGTCAGCCTATATATTTGGGGTACAGTCGAATGGCGTGCAGGTTGATCCTCTTTTGGAGTTTCTGGGTAGCCCCAGAGGGCAATGTTTTTCTTCCTGAGGGCAGGAAGAGTGCTGCATTATAGTTCTGGTTTTCAAACTGGAGGCTTGTGGGCCAGTAGTCTGAGGAAGGAAATCTGAGAACAAGCTAGGCTTAGGTTTCTGGGTGAGGAGAAGGCAGGAACAATCTACAGACCTGAATCGAGATCTCGTGCTTATGATGTCAGGGCGAGGATCAGAAGATCGCTCAGGTTGGTGTTTCTGTCCCTGATGGCCCTTCATGAAGGGGCGGGGGGGCCACGAGGCCGTGGGGGTTTTCCCACGATGTTAGTTGTGAGAAGCTCCAAACTGCAAAGATTCTTCTGCAGGACAATTGAGACCTGTTGGTTGGCTCCAGGGCAACGATTCCGAGCAGGGTTCTAAGGATGGATGGCTGGGTAGCCCACCTCGCATTCCAATTGTGTCCTAGCAACAAGACAGGTTAGATCTGCTGGATCTGGGGGAGCAACCCAGGAGGCTGAGTTGAAATGGACTCTCCTGTGGATGGGTCCTAATGTCTTTTTGTGTCTATGGAGACCTTGGAATGTAGCGGTGGCACTGGGGTCCTGAAGGGTTTTTCCAAACAGAGGCTTTGACACAGCTCCAACGTGCAAGTTTCCCATATGTAGATGAGATGTTTCCTGATGGGTGAGTCAAGAAACAGCCATACGCTGGTATTGAAATCCAGGCCTCTGAGGAGAGATGACTGGATACCACAGCAATGGATCCGTTTAGTGCCTAGGGGCCAGTTCGTTCCTTTTTACCTCTGGGGACATCAGTCTATGCGTCTGAGTGCAGGTAGGTGCTCAGATGAGCTCAGATTGCCCCTGTTTGTCCTGGGAAGCCACCACTATTGGGATGGCCTCAGGCAGTTTGGAGGTTTATCCTATTAGTAGGGTTGTGGCCATTGGAATGGGCACATACAATTCCCTTGGAGAGGGCAAGTACAGTCCTCAGGTTTGGCTCCAGGGGCCTGAGCCTGTAGGGTGTGTAGGCCAGAGCTGTTTGGACAGTTGTCTGAAAACACAAACGCGGCTTATGTTTCGGGTCATAGGTATGGCAGGACTGATCTACAGACCATGAGGAGAACTCTTCAGGATATGAAAAAAGGGCGAGTGTGAGGCTCGTGCTCAAGTTTTTGTCTCTGGATATCGTGTCACTCATGGTCGTGAAATTTCCGGGTGACTTCATGGGAAATGGACGAGTCTTACTCTCTGGGGTTTTGCCCCGTCCCAAGAGTTTTGGGTCATTCTGGGGGTGGAAGAAGTCCGTTTTGTTGTTGTTGTTGATTTGCTTTGTTTTGTTTTTTAACCTCAGGTGTCTCACCAAATGAGGTATTCCAGGGTAGAGCCCTGGGGAGGGCCGACCGGACAACCAGAAATCTGGTTAAAAATTGGGGCCTAGGGACATGTCAAGCCCATTATGACATCTAATGGTCGAGCCACTGAGAGGACTTACTAGAGCACAGGACTCACGCTGAGGGTCACAATGCGTGTTTATGCCCTCTTCGCACTCAAGAATTGGCGGGGCCTCCGGGTGAATGCTGGTTTCTCCTACACTGAACGTTGGACAACATGCCAACCACAAGGTTTCTTGCCATGGGTAAGGACGAGTTCTGATTTCTGCATCACAGGCACCCCTGGGCAGTGGTTGGAGATAAGGTCTAGGTTCTGAAGCCGGAAAAACCGCAGTTGGGAAGAGATGATGACCTAAGGCCATGGCGGTTCTGATGTGCTCAGTGTGCGGTCAGCTGTCTGGGTGTTGGTCAGGAGGTCCGAGCTCAGGTTGTGTCAGACAGTGCATTAGTGCCCTGGTTAGACTATATACTTTGGGTACAGTCGAATGCCATGTAGATTTATCCTCATATAAGTTGCCTGGGCAGCTCATTAGGCCAAATTTTTTTTCTAGAGGGCAGGCAGAGTGCTGCATTGTGGGTCTGGAATTGCGAAACTTCCGGGCTTTGGGGCCGGGAGTGTGAGGACGGAAGTCTGAGAACACAAGCTAGACTTGGGTTTCAGGGCCAGGGCACAGGAGGTACCCCTGTAGATCTGAACCTATATCTCATGCATCTGAAGTCAGGGCGAGGATCAGATGTTGGCTCAGGTTGGAGTTTCTGTGCATGACGGCCCCTTCATGAAGGGAGCGGCATCTCGAGGCCATGGAGGTTTTCCCACGTTGGGAGTTGTGGGATGCCCCTTTCAAGGATTCCTTCTGCGGGACAATTGAGACTTGTTGGGCAGCTCCAGGACATCCCATATGGAATGACTCCAGGGCACCTTCGAGGATGGATGCCTGGGAAGCCCACCTCGCATTCCAATTGTCTCCTAGCAACAAGACAGTTTAGATCTGATGGCTCTGCGGGAGAAACCGGGGTGGCTGACTTGAAATGGACTTTCCTGAGGATGGGTCCTAATGTGTGTTTGTGTCCATGAGGGCCTTAAAATGGGGCGGTGGCACCGGGACCCTGAAGTATTCTCCTAAGCTTTTGACATAGCTCGATGCACAAGGTTCCTTGTGGAGACGAGATTTGTTTTGATGGGTGCCCCAGGAAAACCTCGATGCTGGTATTGGAATGCAGGCTTTTGAGGAGACATGCCTGTAATCCAAAGCAATGTATCCGATTATGGCCTAGGGTCCTGTCTGGTTCAATCTTCTTCTCAGGGGACATCCATCTATGGTATGAGTGGAGGTAGATGCTCAGCTGGTATCAGACCGCCCTTGTTTGTCCCGGGCGACCTGCACTATTGGGATGGCCTCAGGGATTTGTAGGGTTCTCCAAATTTTACTGTTTTGGACAATGGCATCGGCAGAATTCCCATGGATTGGGTAGGCACAGTCCTAATGTGTGACTCCAGGGGCCCCAGCCTGGAGGGTGTGTGGCCCAGGACTTTGAGGACAGAAGTCTGAAAACACAAACTCAGCTTAGGTTTGGGGACGTAGGTATGGCAGGCCCGATCTATAAACCATGAGAAGAACTCTTCCGGATATGAAGAAAGAGCGAGTCTGAGGCGCTTGCTCAGGCTTTTGTCTCTGGATTTTGTATCAGAGATGGCCGTGGAATGTCGGGGAGGCCTCATGGGCCATGGACGAATCTTCCTCTCTGTGGATTTGGCCCGATCCCAATTGTTTTTCGTCAATCTGTGGAAAGGGAGGACTCCTTTCAGGTTTGTTACCTCAGGTGTCCCGCCAAAAGAGGAATTCCAAAGAAGAGCCCTGGGGAAAAGTGAAGGGAGAACCCGAACTATGGGTAAAATTTGGGGCCTAGGGGCATGGCAAGCCCAATATGCTATCTCTTCATCCAGCCACTGAGAGGCCTTATTGAGGACTGGGATCAGGGTGAGGGTCACAATGTGTGGTTTTGACCAATGTGGCCCGCAAACATGAGCGGGGCCTCATGGGCCACACTGGTTTCAACTACACTGAACGTTGGACAACATGCCAACCACATGGTTTCTTGCCACGGGGAAGGAGTTGTGTTTTCTGCATCACTTTCAAGCCTGGGCAGTGATTGGAGATAAGGTCTAGGTTCTGAAACTTGACAACCGAGGTTGGGAAGAGATGACGACCTAAGACCATGGCGGGTCCGATGTGCTCAGTGAGCGGCCAGCTTTCGGTGTGGGGCCAGGTAATCCAGGCTCAGGCTGTGTCAAAAAGGGCAATAGTGCCCAGGTCAGCCTATATATTTGGGGTACAGTCGAATGGCGTGCAGGTTGATCCTCTTTTGGAGTTTCTGGGTAGCCCCAGAGGGCAATGTTTTTCTTCCTGAGGGCAGGAAGAGTGCTGCATTATAGTTCTGGTTTTCAAACTGGAGGCTTGTGGGCCAGTAGTCTGAGGAAGGAAATCTGAGAACAAGCTAGGCTTAGGTTTCTGTGTGAGGACAAGGCAGGAACAATCTACAGACCTGAATCGAGATCTCGTGCTTATGATGTCAGGGCGAGGATCAGAAGATCGCTCAGGTTGGTGTTTCTGTCCCTGATGGCCCTTCATGAAGGGGCGGAGGGGCCACGAGGCCGTGGGGGTTTTCCCACGATGTTAGTTGTGAGAAGCTCCAAACTGCAAAGATTCTTCTGCAGGACAATTGAGACCTGTTGGTTGGCTCCAGGGCAACGATTCCGAGCAGGGTTCTAAGGATGGATGGCTGGGTAGCCCACCTCGCATTCCAATTGTGTCCTAGCAACAAGACAGGTTAGATCTGCTGGATCTGGGGGAGCAACCCAGGAGGCTGAGTTGAAAATGGACTCTCCTGTGGATGGGTCCTAATGTATTTTGTGTCTATGGAGACCTTGGAATGTAGCGGTGGCACTGGGGTCCTGAAGGGTTTTTCCAAACAGAGGCTTTGACACAGCTCCAACGTGCAAGTTTCCCATATGTAGATGAGATGTTTTCTGATGGGTGAGTCAAGAAACAGCCATACGCTGGTATTGAAATCCAGGCCTCTGAGGAGAGATGACTGGATACCACAGCAATGGATCCGTTTAGTGCCTAGGGGCCAGTTCGTTCCTTTTTACCTCTGGGGACATCAGTCTATGCGTCTGAGTGCAGGTAGGTGCTCAGATGAGCTCAGATTGCCCCTGTTTGTCCTGGGAAGCCACCACTATTGGGATGGCCTCAGGCAGTTTGGAGGTTTATCCTATTAGTAGGGTTGTGGCCATTGGAATGGGCACATACAATTCCCTTGGAGAGGGCAAGTACAGTCCTCAGGTTTGGCTCCAGGGGCCTGAGGCTGTAGGGTGTGTAGGCCAGAGCTGTTTGGACAGTTGTCTGAAAACACAAACGCGGCTTATGTTTCGGGTCATAGGTATGGCAGGACTGATCTACAGACCATGAGGAGAACTCTTCAGGATATGAAAAAAGGGCGAGTGTGAGGCTCGTGCTCAAGTTTTTGTCTCTGGATATCGTGTCACTCATGGTCGTGAAATTTCCGGGTGACTTCATGGGAAATGGACGAGTCTTACTCTCTGGGGTTTTGCCCCGTCCCAAGAGTTTTGGGTCATTCTGGGGGTGGAAGAAGTCCGTTTTGTTGTTGTTGTTGATTTGCTTTGTTTTGTTTTTTAACCTCAGGTGTCTCACCAATTGAGGTATTCCAGAGTAGAGCCCTGGGGAGGGCCGACCGGACAACCAGAAATCTGGTTAAAAATTGGGGCCTAGGGACATGTCAAGCCCATTATGACATCTAATGGTCGAGCCACTGAGAGGACTTACTAGAGCACAGGACTCACGCTGAGGGTCACAATGCGTGTTTATGCCCTCTTCGCACTCAAGAATTGGCGGGGCCTCCGGGTGAATGCTGGTTTCTCCTACACTGAACGTTGGACAACATGCCAACCACAAGGTTTCTTGCCATGGGTAAGGACGAGTTCTGATTTCTGCATCACAGGCACCCCTGGGCAGTGGTTGGAGATAAGGTCTAGGTTCTGAAGCCGGAAAAACCGCAGTTGGGAAGAGATGATGACCTAAGGCCATGGCGGTTCTGATGTGCTCAGTGTGCGGTCAGCTGTCTGGGTGTTGGTCAGGAGGTCCGAGCTCAGGTTGTGTCAGACAGTGCATTAGTGCCCTGGTTAGACTATATACTTTGGGTACAGTCGAATGCCATGTAGATTTATCCTCATATAAGTTGCCTGGGCAGCTCATTAGGCCAAATTTTTTTTCTAGAGGGCAGGCAGAGTGCTGCATTGTGGGTCTGGAATTGCGAAACTTCCGGGCTTTGGGGCCGGGAGTGTGAGGACGGAAGTCTGAGAACACAAGCTAGACTTGGGTTTCAGGGCCAGGGCACAGGAGGTACCCCTGTAGATCTGAACCTATATCTCATGCATCTGAAGTCAGGGCGAGGATCAGATGTTGGCTCAGGTTGGAGTTTCTGTGCATGACGGCCCCTTCATGAAGGGAGCGGCATCTCGAGGCCATGGAGGTTTTCCCACGTTGGGAGTTGTGGGATGCCCCTTTCAAGGATTCCTTCTGCGGGACAATTGAGACTTGTTGGGCAGCTCCAGGACATCCCATATGGAATGACTCCAGGGCACCTTCGAGGATGGATGCCTGGGAAGCCCACCTCGCATTCCAATTGTCTCCTAGCAACAAGACAGTTTAGATCTGATGGCTCTGCGGGAGAAACCGGGGTGGCTGACTTGAAATGGACTTTCCTGAGGATGGGTCCTAATGTGTGTTTGTGTCCATGAGGGCCTTAAAATGGGGCGGTGGCACCGGGACCCTGAAGTATTCTCCTAAGCTTTTGACATAGCTCGATGCACAAGGTTCCTTGTGGAGACGAGATTTGTTTTGATGGGTGCCCCAGGAAAACCTCGATGCTGGTATTGGAATGCAGGCTTTTGAGGAGACATGCCTGTAATCCAAAGCAATGTATCCGATTATGGCCTAGGGTCCTGTCTGGTTCAATCTTCTTCTCAGGGGACATCCATCTATGGTATGAGTGGAGGTAGATGCTCAGCTGGTATCAGACCGCCCTTGTTTGTCCCGGGCGACCTGCACTATTGGGATGGCCTCAGGGATTTGTAGGGTTCTCCAAATTTTACTGTTTTGGACAATGGCATCGGCAGAATTCCCATGGATTGGGTAGGCACAGTCCTAATGTGTGACTCCAGGGGCCCCAGCCTGGAGGGTGTGTGGCCCAGGACTTTGAGGACAGAAGTCTGAAAACACAAACTCAGCTTAGGTTTGGGGACGTAGGTATGGCAGGCCCGATCTATAAACCATGAGAAGAACTCTTCCGGATATGAAGAAAGAGCGAGTCTGAGGCGCTTGCTCAGGCTTTTGTCTCTGGATTTTGTATCAGAGATGGCCGTGGAATGTCGGGGAGGCCTCATGGGCCATGGACGAATCTTCCTCTCTGTGGATTTGGCCCGATCCCAATTGTTTTTCGTCAATCTGTGGAAAGGGAGGACTCCTTTCAGGTTTGTTACCTCAGGTGTCCCGCCAAAAGAGGAATTCCAAAGAAGAGCCCTGGGGAAAAGTGAAGGGAGAACCCGAACTATGGGTAAAATTTGGGGCCTAGGGGCATGGCAAGCCCAATATGCTATCTCTTCATCCAGCCACTGAGAGGCCTTATTGAGGACTGGGATCAGGGTGAGGGTCACAATGTGTGGTTTTGACCAATGTGGCCCGCAAACATGAGCGGGGCCTCATGGGCCACACTGGTTTCAACTACACTGAACGTTGGACAACATGCCAACCACATGGTTTCTTGCCACGGGGAAGGAGTTGTGTTTTCTGCATCACTTTCAAGCCTGGGCAGTGATTGGAGATAAGGTCTAGGTTCTGAAACTTGACAACCGAGGTTGGGAAGAGATGACGACCTAAGACCATGGCGGGTCCGATGTGCTCAGTGAGCGGCCAGCTTTCGGTGTGGGGCCAGGTAATCCAGGCTCAGGCTGTGTCAAAAAGGGCAATAGTGCCCAGGTCAGCCTATATATTTGGGGTACAGTCGAATGGCGTGCAGGTTGATCCTCTTTTGGAGTTTCTGGGTAGCCCCAGAGGGCAATGTTTTTCTTCCTGAGGGCAGGAAGAGTGCTGCATTATAGTTCTGGTTTTCAAACTGGAGGCTTGTGGGCCAGTAGTCTGAGGAAGGAAATCTGAGAACAAGCTAGGCTTAGGTTTCTGGGTGAGGACAAGGCAGGAACAATCTACAGACCTGAATCGAGATCTCGTGCTTATGATGTCAGGGCGAGGATCAGAAGATCGCTCAGGTTGGTGTTTCTGTCCCTGATGGCCCTTCATGAAGGGGCGGAGGGGCCACGAGGCCGTGGGGGTTTTCCCACGATGTTAGTTGTGAGAAGCTCCAAACTGCAAAGATTCTTCTGCAGGACAATTGAGACCTGTTGGTTGGCTCCAGGGCAACGATTCCGAGCAGGGTTCTAAGGATGGATGGCTGGGTAGCCCACCTCGCATTCCAATTGTGTCCTAGCAACAAGACAGGTTAGATCTGCTGGATCTGGGGGAGCAACCCAGGAGGCTGAGTTGAAAATGGACTCTCCTGTGGATGGGTCCTAATGTATTTTGTGTCTATGGAGACCTTGGAATGTAGCGGTGGCACTGGGGTCCTGAAGGGTTTTTCCAAACAGAGGCTTTGACACAGCTCCAACGTGCAAGTTTCCCATATGTAGATGAGATGTTTTCTGATGGGTGAGTCAAGAAACAGCCATACGCTGGTATTGAAATCCAGGCCTCTGAGGAGAGATGACTGGATACCACAGCAATGGATCCGTTTAGTGCCTAGGGGCCAGTTCGTTCCTTTTTACCTCTGGGGACATCAGTCTATGCGTCTGAGTGCAGGTAGGTGCTCAGATGAGCTCAGATTGCCCCTGTTTGTCCTGGGAAGCCACCACTATTGGGATGGCCTCAGGCAGTTTGGAGGTTTATCCTATTAGTAGGGTTGTGGCCATTGGAATGGGCACATACAATTCCCTTGGAGAGGGCAAGTACAGTCCTCAGGTTTGGCTCCAGGGGCCTGAGCCTGTAGGGTGTGTAGGCCAGAGCTGTTTGGACAGTTGTCTGAAAACACAAACGCGGCTTATGTTTCGGGTCATAGGTATGGCAGGACTGATCTACAGACCATGAGGAGAACTCTTCAGGATATGAAAAAAGGGCGAGTGTGAGGCTCGTGCTCAAGTTTTTGTCTCTGGATATCGTGTCACTCATGGTCGTGAAATTTCCGGGTGACTTCATGGGAAATGGACGAGTCTTACTCTCTGGGGTTTTGCCCCGTCCCAAGAGTTTTGGGTCATTCTGGGGGTGGAAGAAGTCCGTTTTGTTGTTGTTGTTGATTTGCTTTGTTTTGTTTTTTAACCTCAGGTGTCTCACCAAATGAGGTATTCCAGGGTAGAGCCCTGGGGAGGGCCGACCGGACAACCAGAAATCTGGTTAAAAATTGGGGCCTAGGGACATGTCAAGCCCATTATGACATCTAATGGTCGAGCCACTGAGAGGACTTACTAGAGCACAGGACTCACGCTGAGGGTCACAATGCGTGTTTATGCCCTCTTCGCACTCAAGAATTGGCGGGGCCTCCGGGTGAATGCTGGTTTCTCCTACACTGAACGTTGGACAACATGCCAACCACAAGGTTTCTTGCCATGGGTAAGGACGAGTTCTGATTTCTGCATCACAGGCACCCCTGGGCAGTGGTTAGAGATAAGGTCTAGGTTCTGAAGCCGGAAAAACCGCAGTTGGGAAGAGATGATGACCTAAGGCCATGGCGGTTCTGATGTGCTCAGTGTGCGGTCAGCTGTCTGGGTGTTGGTCAGGAGGTCCGAGCTCAGGTTGTGTCAGACAGTGCATTAGTGCCCTGGTTAGACTATATACTTTGGGTACAGTCGAATGCCATGTAGATTTATCCTCATATAAGTTGCCTGGGCAGCTCATTAGGCCAAATTTTTTTTCTAGAGGGCAGGCAGAGTGCTGCATTGTGGGTCTGGAATTGCGAAATTTCCGGGCTTCGGGGCCGGGAGTGTGAGGACGGAAGTCTGAGAACACAAGCTAGACTTGGGTTTCAGGGCCAGGGCACAGGAGGTACCCCTGTAGATCTGAACCTATATCTCATGCATCTGAAGTCAGGGCGAGGATCAGATGTTGGCTCAGGTTGGAGTTTCTGTGCATGACGGCCCCTTCATGAAGGGAGCGGCATCTCGAGGCCATGGAGGTTTTCCCACGTTGGGAGTTGTGGGATGCCCCCTTCAAGGATTCCTTCTGCGGGACAATTGAGACTTGTTGGGCAGCTCCAGGACATCCCATATGGAATGACTCCAGGGCACCTTCGAGGATGGATGCCTGGGAAGCCCACCTCGCATTCCAATTGTCTCCTAGCAACAAGACAGTTTAGATCTGATGGCTCTGCGGGAGAAACCGGGGTGGCTGACTTGAAATGGACTTTCCTGAGGATGGGTCCTAATGTGTGTTTGTGTCCATGAGGGCCTTAAAATGGGGCGGTGGCACCGGGACCCTGAAGTATTCTCCTAAGCTTTTGACATAGCTCGATGCACAAGGTTCCTTGTGGAGATGAGATTTGTTTTGATGGGTGCCCCAGGAAAACCTCGATGCTGGTATTGGAATGCAGGCTTTTGAGGAGACATGCCTGTAATCCAAAGCAATGTATCCGATTATGGCCTAGGGTCCTGTCTGGTTCAATCTTCTTCTCAGGGGACATCCATCTATGGTATGAGTGGAGGTAGATGCTCAGCTGGTATCAGACCGCCCTTGTTTGTCCCGGGCGACCTGCACTATTGGGATGGCCTCAGGGATTTGTAGGGTTCTCCAAATTTTACTGTTTTGGACAATGGCATCGGCAGAATTCCCATGGATTGGGTAGGCACAGTCCTAATGTGTGACTCCAGGGGCCCCAGCCTGGAGGGTGTGTGGCCCAGGACTTTGAGGACAGAAGTCTGAAAACACAAACTCAGCTTAGGTTTGGGGACGTAGGTATGGCAGGCCCGATCTATAAACCATGAGAAGAACTCTTCCGGATATGAAGAAAGAGCGAGTCTGAGGCGCTTGCTCAGGCTTTTGTCTCTGGATTTTGTATCAGAGATGGCCGTGGAATGTCGGGGAGGCCTCATGGGCCATGGACGAATCTTCCTCTCTGTGGATTTGGCCCGATCCCAATTGTTTTTCGTCAATCTGTGGAAAGGGAGGACTCCTTTCAGGTTTGTTACCTCAGGTGTCCCGCCAAAAGAGGAATTCCAAAGAAGAGCCCTGGGGAAAAGTGAAGGGAGAACCCGAACTATGGGTAAAATTTGGGGCCTAGGGGCATGGCAAGCCCAATATGCTATCTCTTCATCCAGCCACTGAGAGGCCTTATTGAGGACTGGGATCAGGGTGAGGGTCACAATGTGTGGTTTTGACCAATGTGGCCCGCAAACATTAGCGGGGCCTCATGGGCCACACTGGTTTCAACTACACTGAACGTTGGACAACATGCCAACCACATGGTTTCTTTCCACGGGGAAGGAGTTGTGTTTTCTGCATCACTTTCAAGCCTGGGCAGTGATTGGAGATAAGGTCTAGGTTCTGAAACTTGACAACCGAGGTTGGGAAGAGATGACGACCTAAGACCATGGCGGGTCCGATGTGCTCAGTGAGCGGCCAGCTTTCGGTGTGGGGCCAGGTAATCCAGGCTCAGGCTGTGTCAAAAAGGGCAATAGTGCCTAGGTCAGCCTATATATTTGGGGTACAGTCGAATGGCGTGCAGGTTGATCCTCTTTTGGAGTTTCTGGGTAGCCCCAGAGGGCAATGTTTTTCTTCCTGAGGGCAGGAAGAGTGCTGCATTATAGTTCTGGTTTTCAAACTGGAGGCTTGTGGGCCAGTAGTCTGAGGAAGGAAATCTGAGAACAAGCTAGGCTTAGGTTTCTGGGTGAGGACAAGGCAGGAACAATCTACAGACCTGAATCGAGATCTCGTGCTTATGATGTCAGGGCGAGGATCAGAAGATCGCTCAGGTTGGTGTTTCTGTCCCTGATGGCCCTTCATGAAGGGGCGGAGGGGCCACGAGGCCGTGGGGGTTTTCCCACGATGTTAGTTGTGAGAAGCTCCAAACTGCAAAGATTCTTCTGCAGGACAATTGAGACCTGTTGGTTGGCTCCAGGGCAACGATTCCGAGCAGGGTTCTAAGGATGGATGGCTGGGTAGCCCACCTCGCATTCCAATTGTGTCCTAGCAACAAGACAGGTTAGATCTGCTGGATCTGGGGGAGCAACCCAGGAGGCTGAGTTGAAATGGACTCTCCTGTGGATGGGTCCTAATGTCTTTTTGTGTCTATGGAGACCTTGGAATGTAGCGGTGGCACTGGGGTCCTGAAGGGTTTTTCCAAACAGAGGCTTTGACACAGCTCCAACGTGCAAGTTTCCCATATGTAGATGAGATGTTTTCTGATGGGTGAGTCAAGAAACAGCCATACACTGGTATTGAAATCCAGGCCTCTGAGGAGAGATGACTGGATACCACAGCAATGGATCCGTTTAGTGCCTAGGGGCCAGTTCGTTCCTTTTTACCTCTGGGGACATCAGTCTATGCGTCTGAGTGCAGGTAGGTGCTCAGATGAGCTCAGATTGCCCCTGTTTGTCCTGGGAAGCCACCACTATTGGGATGGCCTCAGGCAGTTTGGAGGTTTATCCTATTAGTAGGGTTGTGGCCATTGGAATGGGCACATACAATTCCCTTGGAGAGGGCAAGTACAGTCCTCAGGTTTGGCTCCAGGGGCCTGAGGCTGTAGGGTGTGTAGGCCAGAGCTGTTTGGACAGTTGTCTGAAAACACAAACGCGGCTTATGTTTCGGGTCATAGGTATGGCAGGACTGATCTACAGACCATGAGGAGAACTCTTCAGGATATGAAAAAAGGGCGAGTGTGAGGCTCGTGCTCAAGTTTTTGTCTCTGGATATCGTGTCACTCATGGTCGTGAAATTTCCGGGTGACTTCATGGGAAATGGACGAGTCTTACTCTCTGGGGTTTTGCCCCGTCCCAAGAGTTTTGGGTCATTCTGGGGGTGGAAGAAGTCCGTTTTGTTGTTGTTGATTTGCTTTGTTTTGTTTTTTAACCTCAGGTGTCTCACCAAAGGAGGTATTCCAGAGTAGAGCCCTGGGGAGGGCCGACCGGACAACCAGAAATCTGGTTAAAAATTGGGGCCTAGGGACATGTCAAGCCCATTATGACATCTAATGGTCGAGCCACTGAGAGGACTTACTAGAGCACAGGACTCAAGCTGAGGGTCACAATGCGTGTTTATGCCCTCTTCGCACTCAAGAATTGGCGGGGCCTCCGGGTGAATGCTGGTTTCTCCTACACTGAACGTTGGACAACATGCCAACCACAAGGTTTCTTGCCATGGGTAAGGACGAGTTCTGATTTCTGCATCACAGGCACCCCTGGGCAGTGGTTGGAGATAAGGTCTAGGTTCTGAAGCCGGAAAAACCGCAGTTGGGAAGAGATGATGACCTAAGGCTATGGCGGTTCTGATGTGCTCAGTGTGCGGTCAGCTGTCTGGGTGTTGGTCAGGAGGTCCGAGCTCAGGTTGTGTCAGACAGTGCATTAGTGCCCTGGTTAGATTATATACTTTGGGTACAGTCGAATGCCATGTAGATTTATCCTCATATAAGTTGCCTGGGCAGCACATTAGGCCAAATTTTTTTTCTAGAGGGCAGGCAGAGTGCTGCATTGTGGGTCTGGAATTGCGAAACTTCCGGGCTTCGGGGCCGGGAGTGTGAGGACGGAAGTCTGAGAACACAAGCTAGACTTGGGTTTCAGAGCCAGGGCTCGGCAGGTACCCCTGTAGATCTGAACCTATATCTCATGCATCTGAAGTCAGGGCGAGGATCAGACGTTGGCTCAGGTTGGAGTTTCTGTGCATGACGGCCCCTTCATGAAGGGAGCGAAATCTCGAGGCCATGGAGGTTTTCCCACGTTGGGAGTTGTGGGATGCCCCCTTCAAGGATTCCTTCTGCGGGACAATTGAGACTTGTTGGGCAGCTCCAGGACATCCCATATGGAATGACTCCAGGGCACCTTCGAGGATGGATGCCTGGGAAGCCCACCTCGCATTCCAATTGTCTCCTAGCAACAAGACAGTTTAGATCTGATGGCTCTGCGGGAGAAACCGGGGTGGCTGACTTGAAATGGACTTTCCTGAGGATGGGTCCTAATGTGTGTTTGTGTCCATGAGGGCCTTAAAATGGGGCGGTGGCACCGGGACCCTGAAGTATTCTCCTAAGCTTTTGACATAGCTCGATGCACAAGGTTCCTTGTGGAGACGAGATTTGTTTTGATGGGTGCCCCAGGAAAACCTCGATGCTGGTATTGGAATGCAGGCTTTTGAGGAGACATGCCTGTAATCCAAAGCAATGTATCCGATTATGGCCTAGGGTCCTGTCTGGTTCAATCTTCTTCTCAGGGGACATCCATCTATGGTATGAGTGGAGGTAGATGCTCAGCTGGTATCAGACCGCCCTTGTTTGTCCCGGGCGACCTGCACTATTGGGATGGCCTCAGGGATTTGTAGGGTTCTCCAAATTTTACTGTTTTGGACAATGGCATCGGCAGAATTCCCATGGATTGGGTAGGCACAGTCCTAATGTGTGACTCCAGGGGCCCCAGCCTGGAGGGTGTGTGGCCCAGGACTTTGAGGACAGAAGTCTGAAAACACAAACTCAGCTTAGGTTTGGGGACGTAGGTATGGCAGGCCCGATCTATAAACCATGAGAAGAACTCTTCCGGATATGAAGAAAGAGCGAGTCTGAGGCGCTTGCTCAGGCTTTTGTCTCTGGATTTTGTATCAGAGATGGCCGTGGAATGTCGGGGAGACCTCATGGGCCATGGACGAATCTTCCTCTCTGTGGATTTGGCCCGATCCCAATTGTTTTTCGTCAATCTGTGGAAAGGGAGGACTCCTTTCAGGTTTGTTACCTCAGGTGTCCCGCCAAAAGAGGAATTCCAAAGAAGAGCCCTGGGGAAAAGTGAAGGGAGAACCCGAACTATGGGTAAAATTTGGGGCCTAGGGGCATGGCAAGCCCAATATGCTATCTCTTCATCCAGCCACTGAGAGGCCTTATTGAGGACTGGGATCAGGGTGAGGGTCACAATGTGTGGTTTTGACCAATGTGGCCCGCAAACATGAGCGGGGCCTCATGGGCCACACTGGTTTCAACTACACTGAACGTTGGACAACATGCCAACCACATGGTTTCTTGCCACGGGGAAGGAGTTGTGTTTTCTGCATCACTTTCAAGCCTGGGCAGTGATTGGAGATAAGGTCTAGGTTCTGAAACTTGACAACCGAGGTTGGGAAGAGATGACGACCTAAGACCATGGCGGGTCCGATGTGCTCAGTGAGCGGCCAGCTTTCGGTGTGGGGCCAGGTCATCCAGGCTCAGGCTGTGTCAAAAAGGGCAATAGTGCCCAGGTCAGCCTATATATTTGGGGTACAGTCGAATGGCGTGCAGGTTGATCCTCTTTTGGAGTTTCTGGGTAGTCCCAGAGGGCAATGTTTTTCTTCCTGAGGGCAGGAAGAGTGCTGCATTATAGTTCTGGTTTTCAAACTGGAGGCTTGTGGGCCAGTAGTCTGAGGAAGGAAATCTGAGAACAAGCTAGGCTTAGGTTTCTGGGTGAGGACAAGGCAGGAACAATCTACAGACCTGAATCGAGATCTCGTGCTTATGATGTCAGGGCGAGGATCAGAAGATCGCTCAGGTTGGTGTTTCTGTCCCTGATGGCCCTTCATGAAGGGGCGGGGGGGCCACGAGGCCGTGGGGGTTTTCCCACGATGTTAGTTGTGAGAAGCTCCAAACTGCAAAGATTCTTCTGCAGGACAATTGAGACCTGTTGGTTGGCTCCAGGGCAACGATTCCGAGCAGGGTTCTAAGGATGGATGGCTGGGTAGCCCACCTCGCATTCCAATTGTGTCCTAGCAACAAGACAGGTTAGATCTGCTGGATCTGGGGGAGCAACCCAGGAGGCTGAGTTGAAAATGGACTCTCCTGTGGATGGGTCCTAATGTATTTTGTGTCTATGGAGACCTTGGAATGTAGCGGTGGCACTGGGGTCCTGAAGGGTTTTTCCAAACAGAGGCTTTGACACAGCTCCAACGTGCAAGTTTCCCATATGTAGATGAGATGTTTTCTGATGGGTGAGTCAAGAAACAGCCATACGCTGGTATTGAAATCCAGGCCTCTGAGGAGAGATGACTGGATACCACAGCAATGGATCCGTTTAGTGCCTAGGGGCCAGTTCGTTCCTTTTTACCTCTGGGGACATCAGTCTATGCGTCTGAGTGCAGGTAGGTGCTCAGATGAGCTCAGATTGCCCCTGTTTGTCCTGGGAAGCCACCACTATTGGGATGGCCTCAGGCAGTTTGGAGGTTTATCCTATTAGTAGGGTTGTGGCCATTGGAATGGGCACATACAATTCCCTTGGAGAGGGCAAGTACAGTCCTCAGGTTTGGCTCCAGGGGCCTGAGGCTGTAGGGTGTGTAGGCCAGAGCTGTTTGGACAGTTGTCTGAAAACACAAACGCGGCTTATGTTTCGGGTCATAGGTATGGCAGGACTGATCTGCAGACCATGAGGAGAACTCTTCAGGATATGAAAAAAGGGCGAGTGTGAGGCTCGTGCTCAAGTTTTTGTCTCTGGATATCGTGTCACTCATGGTCGTGAAATTTCCGGGTGACTTCATGGGAAATGGACGAGTCTTACTCTCTGGGGTTTTGCCCCGTCCCAAGAGTTTTGGGTCATTCTGGGGGTGGAAGAAGTCCGTTTTGTTGTTGTTGATTTGCTTTGTTTTGTTTTTTAACCTCAGGTGTCTCACCAAAGGAGGTATTCCAGAGTAGAGCCCTGGGGAGGGCCGACCGGACAACCAGAAATCTGGTTAAAAATTGGGGCCTAGGGACATGTCAAGCCCATTATGACATCTAATGGTCGAGCCACTGAGAGGACTTACTAGAGCACAGGACTCACGCTGAGGGTCACAATGCGTGTTTATGCCCTCTTCGCACTCAAGAATTGGCGGGGCCTCCGGGTGAATGCTGGTTTCTCCTACACTGAACGTTGGACAACATGCCAACCACAAGGTTTCTTGCCATGGGTAAGGACGAGTTCTGATTTCTGCATCACAGGCACCCCTGGGCAGTGGTTGGAGATAAGGTCTAGGTTCTGAAGCCGGAAAAACCGCAGTTGGGAAGAGATGATGACCTAAGGCCATGGCGGTTCTGATGTGCTCAGTGTGCGGTCAGCTGTCTGGGTGTTTGTCAGGAGGTCCGAGCTCAGGTTGTGTCAGACAGTGCATTAGTGCCCTGGTTAGACTATATACTTTGGGTACAGTCGAATGCCATGTAGATTTATCCTCATATAAGTTGCCTGGGCAGCTCATTAGGCCAAATTTTTTTTCTAGAGGGCAGGCAGAGTGCTGCATTGTGGGTCTGGAATTGCGAAATTTCCGGGCTTCGGGGCCGGGAGTGTGAGGACGGAAGTCTGAGAACACAAGCTAGACTTGGGTTTCAGGGCCAGGGCACAGGAGGTACCCCTGTAGATCTGAACCTATATCTCATGCATCTGAAGTCAGGGCGAGGATCAGATGTTGGCTCAGGTTGGAGTTTCTGTGCATGACGGCCCCTTCATGAAGGGAGCGGCATCTCGAGGCCATGGAGGTTTTCCCACGTTGGGAGTTGTGGGATGCCCCCTTCAAGGATTCCTTCTGCGGGACAATTGAGACTTGTTGGGCAGCTCCAGGACATCCCATATGGAATGACTCCAGGGCACCTTCGAGGATGGATGCCTGGGAAGCCCACCTCGCATTCCAATTGTCTCCTAGCAACAAGACAGTTTAGATCTGATGGCTCTGCGGGAGAAACCGGGGTGGCTGACTTGAAATGGACTTTCCTGAGGATGGGTCCTAATGTGTGTTTGTGTCCATGAGGGCCTTAAAATGGGGCGGTGGCACCGGGACCCTGAAGTATTCTCCTAAGCTTTTGACATAGCTCGATGCACAAGGTTCCTTGTGGAGATGAGATTTGTTTTGATGGGTGCCCCAGGAAAACCTCGATGCTGGTATTGGAATGCAGGCTTTTGAGGAGACATGCCTGTAATCCAAAGCAATGTATCCGATTATGGCCTAGGGTCCTGTCTGGTTCAATCTTCTTCTCAGGGGACATCCATCTATGGTATGAGTGGAGGTAGATGCTCAGCTGGTATCAGACCGCCCTTGTTTGTCCCGGGCGACCTGCACTATTGGGATGGCCTCAGGGATTTGTAGGGTTCTCCAAATTTTACTGTTTTGGACAATGGCATCGGCAGAATTCCCATGGATTGGGTAGGCACAGTCCTAATGTGTGACTCCAGGGGCCCCAGCCTGGAGGGTGTGTGGCCCAGGACTTTGAGGACAGAAGTCTGAAAACACAAACTCAGCTTAGGTTTGGGGACGTAGGTATGGCAGGCCCGATCTATAAACCATGAGAAGAACTCTTCCGGATATGAAGAAAGAGCGAGTCTGAGGCGCTTGCTCAGGCTTTTGTCTCTGGATTTTGTATCAGAGATGGCCGTGGAATGTCGGGGAGGCCTCATGGGCCATGGACGAATCTTCCTCTCTGTGGATTTGGCCCGATCCCAATTGTTTTTCGTCAATCTGTGGAAAGGGAGGACTCCTTTCAGGTTTGTTACCTCAGGTGTCCCGCCAAAAGAGGAATTCCAAAGAAGAGCCCTGGGGAAAAGTGAAGGGAGAACCCGAACTATGGGTAAAATTTGGGGCCTAGGGGCATGGCAAGCCCAATATGCTATCTCTTCATCCAGCCACTGAGAGGCCTTATTGAGGACTGGGATCAGGGTGAGGGTCACAATGTGTGGTTTTGACCAATGTGGCCCGCAAACATGAGCGGGGCCTCATGGGCCACACTGGTTTCAACTACACTGAACGTTGGACAACATGCCAACCACATGGTTTCTTGCCACGGGGAAGGAGTTGTGTTTTCTGCATCACTTTCAAGCCTGGGCAGTGATTGGAGATAAGGTCTAGGTTCTGAAACTTGACAACCGAGGTTGGGAAGAGATGACGACCTAAGACCATGGCGGGTCCGATGTGCTCAGTGAGCGGCCAGCTTTCGGTGTGGGGCCAGGTAATCCAGGCTCAGGCTGTGTCAAAAAGGGCAATAGTGCCCAGGTCAGCCTATATATTTGGGGTACAGTCGAATGGCGTGCAGGTTGATCCTCTTTTGGAGTTTCTGGGTAGCCCCAGAGGGCAATGTTTTTCTTCCTGAGGGCAGGAAGAGTGCTGCATTATAGTTCTGGTTTTCAAACTGGAGGCTTGTGGGCCAGTAGTCTGAGGAAGGAAATCTGAGAACAAGCTAGGCTTAGGTTTCTGGGTGAGGACAAGGCAGGAACAATCTACAGACCTGAATCGAGATCTCGTGCTTATGATGTCAGGGCGAGGATCAGAAGATCGCTCAGGTTGGTGTTTCTGTCCCTGATGGCCCTTCATGAAGGGGCGGAGGGGCCACGAGGCCGTGGGGGTTTTCCCACGATGTTAGTTGTGAGAAGCTCCAAACTGCAAAGATTCTTCTGCAGGACAATTGAGACCTGTTGGTTGGCTCCAGGGCAACGATTCCGAGCAGGGTTCTAAGGATGGATGGCTGGGTAGCCCACCTCGCATTCCAATTGTGTCCTAGCAACAAGACAGGTTAGATCTGCTGGATCTGGGGGAGCAACCCAGGAGGCTGAGTTGAAAATGGACTCTCCTGTGGATGGGTCCTAATGTATTTTGTGTCTATGGAGACCTTGGAATGTAGCGGTGGCACTGGGGTCCTGAAGGGTTTTTCCAAACAGAGGCTTTGACACAGCTCCAACGTGCAAGTTTCCCATATGTAGATGAGATGTTTTCTGATGGGTGAGTCAAGAAACAGCCATACGCTGGTATTGAAATCCAGGCCTCTGAGGAGAGATGACTGGATACCACAGCAATGGATCCGTTTAGTGCCTAGGGGCCAGTTCGTTCCTTTTTACCTCTGGGGACATCAGTCTATGCGTCTGAGTGCAGGTAGGTGCTCAGATGAGCTCAGATTGCCCCTGTTTGTCCTGGGAAGCCACCACTATTGGGATGGCCTCAGGCAGTTTGGAGGTTTATCCTATTAGTAGGGTTGTGGCCATTGGAATGGGCACATACAATTCCCTTGGAGAGGGCAAGTACAGTCCTCAGGTTTGGCTCCAGGGGCCTGAGCCTGTAGGGTGTGTAGGCCAGAGCTGTTTGGACAGTTGTCTGAAAACACAAACGCGGCTTATGTTTCGGGTCATAGGTATGGCAGGACTGATCTACAGACCATGAGGAGAACTCTTCAGGATATGAAAAAAGGGCGAGTGTGAGGCTCGTGCTCAAGTTTTTGTCTCTGGATATCGTGTCACTCATGGTCGTGAAATTTCCGGGTGACTTCATGGGAAATGGACGAGTCTTACTCTCTGGGGTTTTGCCCCGTCCCAAGAGTTTTGGGTCATTCTGGGGGTGGAAGAAGTCCGTTTTGTTGTTGTTGATTTGCTTTGTTTTGTTTTTTAACCTCAGGTGTCTCACCAAAGGAGGTATTCCAGAGTAGAGCCCTGGGGAGGGCCGACCGGACAACCAGAAATCTGGTTAAAAATTGGGGCCTAGGGACATGTCAAGCCCATTATGACATCTAATGGTCGAGCCACTGAGAGGACTTACTAGAGCACAGGACTCACGCTGAGGGTCACAATGCGTGTTTATGCCCTCTTCGCACTCAAGAATTGGCGGGGCCTCCGGGTGAATGCTGGTTTCTCCTACACTGAACGTTGGACAACATGCCAACCACAAGGTTTCTTGCCATGGGTAAGGACGAGTTCTGATTTCTGCATCACAGGCACCCCTGGGCAGTGGTTGGAGATAAGGTCTAGGTTCTGAAGCCTGAAAAACCGCAGTTGGGAAGAGATGATGACCTAAGGCTATGGCGGTTCTGATGTGCTCAGTGTGCGGTCAGCTGTCTGGGTGTTGGTCAGGAGGTCCGAGCTCAGGTTGTGTCAGACAGTGCATTAGTGCCCTGGTTAGACTATATACTTTGGGTACAGTCGAATGCCATGTAGATTTATCCTCATATAAGTTGCCTGGGCAGCTCATTAGGCCAAATTTTTTATCTAGAGGGCAGGCAGAGTGCTGCATTGTGGGTCTGGAATTGCGAAACTTCCGGGCTTTGGCGCCGGGAGTGTGAGGACGGAAGTCTGAGAACACAAGCTAGACTTGGGTTTCAGGGCCAGGGCACGGGAGGTACCCCTGTAGATCTGAACCTATATCTCATGCATCTGAAGTCAGGGCGAGGATCAGACGTTGGCTCAGGTTGGAGTTTCTGTGCATGACGGCCCCTTCATGAAGGGAGCGAAATCTCGAGGCCATGGAGGTTTTCCCACGTTGGGAGTTGTGGGATGCCCCCTTCAAGGATTCCTTCTGCGGGACAATTGAGACTTGTTGGGCAGCTCCAGGACATCCCATATGGAAAGACTCCAGGGCACTGTTCGAGGATGGATGCCTGGGAAGCCCGCCTCGCATTCCAATTGTCTCCTAGCCACAAGACAGTTTAGATCAGATGGCTCTGCGGGAGAAACCGGGGTGGCTGACTTGAAATGGACTTTCCTGAGGATGGGTCCTAATGTGTGTTTGTGTCCATGAGGGCCTTAAAATGGGGCGGTGGCACCGGGACCCTGAAGTATTCTCCTAAGCTTTTGACATAGCTCGATGCACAAGGTTCCTTGTGGAGACGAGATTTGTTTTGATGGGTGCCCCAGGAAAACCTCGATGCTGGTATTGGAATCCAGGCTTTTGAGGAGACATGCCTGTAATCCAAAGCAATGTATCCGATTATGGCCTAGGGTCCTGTCTGGTTCAATCTTCTTCTCAGGGGACATCCATCTATGGTATGAGTGGAGGTAGATGCTCAGCTGGTATCAGACCGCCCTTGTTTGTCCCGGGCGACCTGCACTATTGGGATGGCCTCAGGGATTTGTAGGGTTCTCCAAATTTTACTGTTTTGGACAATGGCATCGGCAGAATTCCCATGGATTGGGTAGGCACAGTCCTAATGTGTGACTCCAGGGGCCCCAGCCTGGAGGGTGTGTGGCCCAGGACTTTGAGGACAGAAGTCTGAAAACACAAACTCAGCTTAGGTTTGGGGACGTAGGTATGGCAGGCCCGATCTATAAACCATGAGAAGAACTCTTCCGGATATGAAGAAAGAGCGAGTCTGAGGCGCTTGCTCAGGCTTTTGTCTCTGGATTTTGTATCAGAGATGGCCGTGGAATGTCGGGGAGACCTCATGGGCCATGGACGAATCTTCCTCTCTGTGGATTTGGCCCGATCCCAATTGTTTTTCGTCAATCTGTGGAAAGGGAGGACTCCTTTCAGGTTTGTTACCTCAGGTGTCCCGCCAAAAGAGGAATTCCAAAGAAGAGCCCTGGGGAAAAGTGAAGGGAGAACCCGAACTATGGGTAAAATTTGGGGCCTAGGGGCATGGCAAGCCCAATATGCTATCTCTTCATCCAGCCACTGAGAGGCCTTATTGAGGACTGGGATCAGGGTGAGGGTCACAATGTGTGGTTTTGACCAATGTGGCCCGCAAACATGAGCGGGGCCTCATGGGCCACACTGGTTTCAACTACACTGAACGTTGGACAACATGCCAACCACATGGTTTCTTGCCACGGGGAAGGAGTTGTGTTTTCTGCATCACTTTCAAGCCTGGGCAGTGATTGGAGATAAGGTCTAGGTTCTGAAACTTGACAACCGAGGTTGGGAAGAGATGACGACCTAAGACCATGGCGGGTCCGATGTGCTCAGTGAGCGGCCAGCTTTCGGTGTGGGGCCAGGTCATCCAGGCTCAGGCTGTGTCAAAAAGGGCAATAGTGCCCAGGTCAGCCTATATATTTGGGGTACAGTCGAATGGCGTGCAGGTTGATCCTCTTTTGGAGTTTCTGGGTAGTCCCAGAGGGCAATGTTTTTCTTCCTGAGGGCAGGAAGAGTGCTGCATTATAGTTCTGGTTTTCAAACTGGAGGCTTGTGGGCCAGTAGTCTGAGGAAGGAAATCTGAGAACAAGCTAGGCTTAGGTTTCTGGGTGAGGACAAGGCAGGAACAATCTACAGACCTGAATCGAGATCTCGTGCTTATGATGTCAGGGCGAGGATCAGAAGATCGCTCAGGTTGGTGTTTCTGTCCCTGATGGCCCTTCATGAAGGGGCGGGGGGGCCACGAGGCCGTGGGGGTTTTCCCACGATGTTAGTTGTGAGAAGCTCCAAACTGCAAAGATTCTTCTGCAGGACAATTGAGACCTGTTGGTTGGCTCCAGGGCAACGATTCCGAGCAGGGTTCTAAGGATGGATGGCTGGGTAGCCCACCTCGCATTCCAATTGTGTCCTAGCAACAAGACAGGTTAGATCTGCTGGATCTGGGGGAGCAACCCAGGAGGCTGAGTTGAAAATGGACTCTCCTGTGGATGGGTCCTAATGTATTTTGTGTCTATGGAGACCTTGGAATGTAGCGGTGGCACTGGGGTCCTGAAGGGTTTTTCCAAACAGAGGCTTTGACACAGCTCCAACGTGCAAGTTTCCCATATGTAGATGAGATGTTTTCTGATGGGTGAGTCAAGAAACAGCCATACGCTGGTATTGAAATCCAGGCCTCTGAGGAGAGATGACTGGATACCACAGCAATGGATCCGTTTAGTGCCTAGGGGCCAGTTCGTTCCTTTTTACCTCTGGGGACATCAGTCTATGCGTCTGAGTGCAGGTAGGTGCTCAGATGAGCTCAGATTGCCCCTGTTTGTCCTGGGAAGCCACCACTATTGGGATGGCCTCAGGCAGTTTGGAGGTTTATCCTATTAGTAGGGTTGTGGCCATTGGAATGGGCACATACAATTCCCTTGGAGAGGGCAAGTACAGTCCTCAGGTTTGGCTCCAGGGGCCTGAGGCTGTAGGGTGTGTAGGCCAGAGCTGTTTGGACAGTTGTCTGAAAACACAAACGCGGCTTATGTTTCGGGTCATAGGTATGGCAGTACTGATCTGCAGACCATGAGGAGAACTCTTCAGGATATGAAAAAAGGGCGAGTGTGAGGCTCGTGCTCAAGTTTTTGTCTCTGGATATCGTGTCACTCATGGTCGTGAAATTTCCGGGTGACTTCATGGGAAATGGACGAGTCTTACTCTCTGGGGTTTTGCCCCGTCCCAAGAGTTTTGGGTCATTCTGGGGGTGGAAGAAGTCCGTTTTGTTGTTGTTGATTTGCTTTGTTTTGTTTTTTAACCTCAGGTGTCTCACCAAAGGAGGTATTCCAGAGTAGAGCCCTGGGGAGGGCCGACCGGACAACCAGAAATCTGGTTAAAAATTGGGGCCTAGGGACATGTCAAGCCCATTATGACATCTAATGGTCGAGCCACTGAGAGGACTTACTAGAGCACAGGACTCACGCTGAGGGTCACAATGCGTGTTTATGCCCTCTTCGCACTCAAGAATTGGCGGGGCCTCCGGGTGAATGCTGGTTTCTCCTACACTGAACGTTGGACAACATGCCAACCACAAGGTTTCTTGCCATGGGTAAGGACGAGTTCTGATTTCTGCATCACAGGCACCCCTGGGCAGTGGTTGGAGATAAGGTCTAGGTTCTGAAGCCTGAAAAACCGCAGTTGGGAAGAGATGATGACCTAAGGCTATGGCGGTTCTGATGTGCTCAGTGTGCGGTCAGCTGTCTGGGTGTTGGTCAGGAGGTCCGAGCTCAGGTTGTGTCAGACAGTGCATTAGTGCCCTGGTTAGACTATATACTTTGGGTACAGTCGAATGCCATGTAGATTTATCCTCATATAAGTTGCCTGGGCAGCTCATTAGGCCAAATTTTTTATCTAGAGGGCAGGCAGAGTGCTGCATTGTGGGTCTGGAATTGCGAAACTTCCGGGCTTTGGGGCCGGGAGTGTGAGGACGGAAGTCTGAGAACACAAGCTAGACTTGGGTTTCAGGGCCAGGGCACGGGAGGTACCCCTGTAGATCTGAACCTATATCTCATGCATCTGAAGTCAGGGCGAGGATGAGACGTTGGCTCAGGTTGGAGTTTCTGTGCATGACGGCCCCTTCATGAAGGGAGCGAAATCTCGAGGCCATGGAGGTTTTCCCACGTTGGGAGTTGTGGGATGCCCCCTTCAAGGATTCCTTCTGCGGGACAATTGAGACTTGTTGGGCAGCTCCAGGACATCCCATATGGAATGACTCCAGGGCACCTTCGAGGATGGATGCCTGGGAAGCCCACCTCGCATTCCAATTGTCTCCTAGCCACAAGACAGTTTAGATCAGATGGCTCTGCGGGAGAAACCGGGGTGGCTGACTTGAAATGGACTTTCCTGAGGATGGGTCCTAATGTGTGTTTGTGTCCATGAGGGCCTTAAAATGGGGCGGTGGCACCGGGACCCTGAAGTATTCTCCTAAGCTTTTGACATAGCTCGATGCACAAGGTTCCTTGTGGAGATGAGATTTGTTTTGATGGGTGCCCCAGGAAAACCTCGATGCTGGTATTGGAATGCAGGCTTTTGAGGAGACATGCCTGTAATCCAAAGCAATATTTTCGATTATGGCCTAGGGTCCTGTCTGGTTCAATCTTCTTCTCAGGGGACATCCATCTATGGTATGAGTGGAGGTAGATGCTCAGCTGGTATCAGACCGCCCTTGTTTGTCCCGGGCGACCTGCACTATTGGGATGGCCTCAGGGATTTGTAGGGTTCTCCAAATTTTACTGTTTTGGACAATGGCATCGGCAGAATTCCCATGGATTGGGTAGGCACAGTCCTAATGTGTGACTCCAGGGGCCCCAGCCTGGAGGGTGTGTGGCCCAGGACTTTGAGGACAGAAGTCTGAAAACACAAACTCAGCTTAGGTTTGGGGACGTAGGTATGGCAGGCCCGATCTATAAACCATGAGAAGAACTCTTCCGGATATGAAGAAAGAGCGAGTCTGAGGCGCTTGCTCAGGCTTTTGTCTCTGGATTTTGTATCAGAGATGGCCGTGGAATGTCGGGGAGGCCTCATGGGCCATGGACGAATCTTCCTCTCTGTGGATTTGGCCCGATCCCAATTGTTTTTCGTCAATCTGTGGAAAGGGAGGACTCCTTTCAGGTTTGTTACCTCAGGTGTCCCGCCAAAAGAGGAATTCCAAAGAAGAGCCCTGGGGAAAAGTGAAGGGAGAACCCGAACTATGGGTAAAATTTGGGGCCTAGGGGCATGGCAAGCCCAATATGCTATCTCTTCATCCAGCCACTGAGAGGCCTTATTGAGGACTGGGATCAGGGTGAGGGTCACAATGTGTGGTTTTGACCAATGTGGCCCGCAAACATGAGCGGGGCCTCATGGGCCACACTGGTTTCAACTACACTGAACGTTGGACAACATGCCAACCACATGGTTTCTTGCCACGGGGAAGGAGTTGTGTTTTCTGCATCACTTTCAAGCCTGGGCAGTGATTGGAGATAAGGTCTAGGTTCTGAAACTTGACAACCGAGGTTGGGAAGAGATGACGACCTAAGACCATGGCGGGTCCGATGTGCTCAGTGAGCGGCCAGCTTTCGGTGTGGGGCCAGGTAATCCAGGCTCAGGCTGTGTCAAAAAGGGCAATAGTGCCCAGGTCAGCCTATATATTTGGGGTACAGTCGAATGGCGTGCAGGTTGATCCTCTTTTGGAGTTTCTGGGTAGCCCCAGAGGGCAATGTTTTTCTTCCTGAGGGCAGGAAGAGTGCTGCATTATAGTTCTGGTTTTCAAACTGGAGGCTTGTGGGCCAGTAGTCTGAGGAAGGAAATCTGAGAACAAGCTAGGCTTAGGTTTCTGGGTGAGGACAAGGCAGGAACAATCTACAGACCTGAATCGAGATCTCGTGCTTATGATGTCAGGGCGAGGATCAGAAGATCGCTCAGGTTGGTGTTTCTGTCCCTGATGGCCCTTCATGAAGGGGCGGAGGGGCCACGAGGCCGTGGGGGTTTTCCCACGATGTTAGTTGTGAGAAGCTCCAAACTGCAAAGATTCTTCTGCAGGACAATTGAGACCTGTTGGTTGGCTCCAGGGCAACGATTCCGAGCAGGGTTCTAAGGATGGATGGCTGGGTAGCCCACCTCGCATTCCAATTGTGTCCTAGCAACAAGACAGGTTAGATCTGCTGGATCTGGGGGAGCAACCCAGGAGGCTGAGTTGAAAATGGACTCTCCTGTGGATGGGTCCTAATGTATTTTGTGTCTATGGAGACCTTGGAATGTAGCGGTGGCACTGGGGTCCTGAAGGGTTTTTCCAAACAGAGGCTTTGACACAGCTCCAACGTGCAAGTTTCCCATATGTAGATGAGATGTTTTCTGATGGGTGAGTCAAGAAACAGCCATACGCTGGTATTGAAATCCAGGCCTCTGAGGAGAGATGACTGGATACCACAGCAATGGATCCGTTTAGTGCCTAGGGGCCAGTTCGTTCCTCTTTACCTCTGGGGACATCAGTCTATGCGTCTGAGTGCAGGTAGGTGCTCAGATGAGCTCAGATTGCCCCTGTTTGTCCTGGGAAGCCACCACTATTGGGATGGCCTCAGGCAGTTTGGAGGTTTATCCTATTAGTAGGGTTGTGGCCATTGGAATGGGCACATACAATTCCCTTGGAGAGGGCAAGTACAGTCCTCAGGTTTGGCTCCAGGGGCCTGAGCCTGTAGGGTGTGTAGGCCAGAGCTGTTTGGACAGTTGTCTGAAAACACAAACGCGGCTTATGTTTCGGGTCATAGGTATGGCAGGACTGATCTACAGACCATGAGGAGAACTCTTCAGGATATGAAAAAAGGGCGAGTGTGAGGCTCGTGCTCAAGTTTTTGTCTCTGGATATCGTGTCACTCATGGTCGTGAAATTTCCGGGTGACTTCATGGGAAATGGACGAGTCTTACTCTCTGGGGTTTTGCCCCGTCCCAAGAGTTTTGGGTCATTCTGGGGGTGGAAGAAGTCCGTTTTGTTGTTGTTGATTTGCTTTGTTTTGTTTTTTAACCTCAGGTGTCTCACCAAAGGAGGTATTCCAGAGTAGAGCCCTGGGGAGGGCCGACCGGACAACCAGAAATCTGGTTAAAAATTGGGGCCTAGGGACATGTCAAGCCCATTATGACATCTAATGGTCGAGCCACTGAGAGGACTTACTAGAGCACAGGACTCACGCTGATGGTCACAATGCGTGTTTATGCCCTCTTCGCACTCAAGAATTGGCGGGGCCTCCGGGTGAATGCTGGTTTCTCCTACACTGAACGTTGGACAACATGCCAACCACAAGGTTTCTTGCCATGGGTAAGGACGAGTTCTGATTTCTGCATCACAGGCACCCCTGGGCAGTGGTTGGAGATAAGGTCTAGGTTCTGAAGCCTGAAAAACCGCAGTTGGGAAGAGATGATGACCTAAGGCTATGGCGGTTCTGATGTGCTCAGTGTGCGGTCAGCTGTCTGGGTGTTGGTCAGGAGGTCCGAGCTCAGGTTGTGTCAGACAGTGCATTAGTGCCCTGGTTAGACTATATACTTTGGGTACAGTCGAATGCCATGTAGATTTATCCTCATATAAGTTGCCTGTGCAGCTCATTAGGCCAAATTTTTTATCTAGAGGGCAGGCAGAGTGCTGCATTGTGGGTCTGGAATTGCGAAACTTCCGGGCTTTGGGGCCGGGAGTGTGAGGACGGAAGTCTGAGAACACAAGCTAGACTTGGGTTTCAGGGCCAGGGCACGGGAGGTACCCCTGTAGATCTGAACCTATATCTCATGCATCTGAAGTCAGGGCGAAGATCAGACGTTGGCTCAGGTTGGAGTTTCTGTGCATGACGGCCCCTTCATGAAGGGAGCGAAATCTCGAGGCCATGGAGGTTTTCCCACATTGGGAGTTGTGGGATGCCCCCTTCAAGGATTCCTTCTGCGGGACAATTGAGACTTGTTGGGCAGCTCCAGGACATCCCATATGGAAAGACTCCAGGGCACTGTTCGAGGATGGATGCCTGGGAAGCCCGCCTCGCATTCCAATTGTCTCCTAGCCACAAGACAGTTTAGATCAGATGGCTCTGCGGGAGAAACCGGGGTGGCTGACTTGAAATGGACTTTCCTGAGGATGGGTCCCAATGTGTGTTTGTGTCCATGAGGGCCTTAAAATGGGGCGGTGGCACCGGGACCCTGAAGTATTCTCCTAAGCTTTTGACATAGCTCGATGCACAAGGTTCCTTGTGGAGACGAGATTTGTTTTGATGGGTGCCCCAGGAAAACCTCGATGCTGGTATTGGAATGCAGGCTTTTGAGGAGACATGCCTGTAATCCAAAGCAATGTATCCGATTATGGCCTAGGGTCCTGTCTGGTTCAATCTTCTTCTCAGGGGACATCCATCTATGGTATGAGTGGAGGTAGATGCTCAGCTGGTATCAGACCGCCCTTGTTTGTCCCGGGCGACCTGCACTATTGGGATGGCCTCAGGGATTTGTAGGGTTCTCCAAATTTTACTGTTTTGGACAATGGCATCGGCAGAATTCCCATGGATTGGGTAGGCACAGTCCTAATGTGTGACTCCAGGGGCCCCAGCCTGGAGGGTGTGTGGCCCAGGACTTTGAGGACAGAAGTCTGAAAACACAAACTCAGCTTAGGTTTGGGGACGTAGGTATGGCAGGCCCGATCTATAAACCATGAGAAGAACTCTTCCGGATATGAAGAAAGAGCGAGTCTGAGGCGCTTGCTCAGGCTTTTGTCTCTGGATTTTGTATCAGAGATGGCCGTGGAATGTCGGGGAGACCTCATGGGCCATGGACGAATCTTCCTCTCTGTGGATTTGGCCCGATCCCAATTGTTTTTCGTCAATCTGTGGAAAGGGAGGACTCCTTTCAGGTTTGTTACCTCAGGTGTCCCGCCAAAAGAGGAATTCCAAAGAAGAGCCCTGGGGAAAAGTGAAGGGAGAACCCGAACTATGGGTAAAATTTGGGGCCTAGGGGCATGGCAAGCCCAATATGCTATCTCTTCATCCAGCCACTGAGAGGCCTTATTGAGGACTGGGATCAGGGTGAGGGTCACAATGTGTGGTTTTGACCAATGTGGCCCGCAAACATGAGCGGGGCCTCATGGGCCACACTGGTTTCAACTACACTGAACGTTGGACAACATGCCAACCACATGGTTTCTTGCCACGGGGAAGGAGTTGTGTTTTCTGCATCACTTTCAAGCCTGGGCAGTGATTGGAGATAAGGTCTAGGTTCTGAAACTTGACAACCGAGGTTGGGAAGAGATGACGACCTAAGACCATGGCGGGTCCGATGTGCTCAGTGAGCGGCCAGCTTTCGGTGTGGGGCCAGGTCATCCAGGCTCAGGCTGTGTCAAAAAGGGCAATAGTGCCCAGGTCAGCCTATATATTTGGGGTACAGTCGAATGGCGTGCAGGTTGATCCTCTTTTGGAGTTTCTGGGTAGTCCCAGAGGGCAATGTTTTTCTTCCTGAGGGCAGGAAGAGTGCTGCATTATAGTTCTGGTTTTCAAACTGGAGGCTTGTGGGCCAGTAGTCTGAGGAAGGAAATCTGAGAACAAGCTAGGCTTAGGTTTCTGGGTGAGGACAAGGCAGGAACAATCTACAGACCTGAATCGAGATCTCGTGCTTATGATGTCAGGGCGAGGATCAGAAGATCGCTCAGGTTGGTGTTTCTGTCCCTGATGGCCCTTCATGAAGGGGCGGGGGGGCCACGAGGCCGTGGGGGTTTTCCCACGATGTTAGTTGTGAGAAGCTCCAAACTGCAAAGATTCTTCTGCAGGACAATTGAGACCTGTTGGTTGGCTCCAGGGCAACGATTCCGAGCAGGGTTCTAAGGATGGATGGCTGGGTAGCCCACCTCGCATTCCAATTGTGTCCTAGCAACAAGACAGGTTAGATCTGCTGGATCTGGGGGAGCAACCCAGGAGGCTGAGTTGAAAATGGACTCTCCTGTGGATGGGTCCTAATGTATTTTGTGTCTATGGAGACCTTGGAATGTAGCGGTGGCACTGGGGTCCTGAAGGGTTTTTCCAAACAGAGGCTTTGACACAGCTCCAACGTGCAAGTTTCCCATATGTAGATGAGATGTTTTCTGATGGGTGAGTCAAGAAACAGCCATACGCTGGTATTGAAATCCAGGCCTCTGAGGAGAGATGACTGGATACCACAGCAATGGATCCGTTTAGTGCCTAGGGGCCAGTTCGTTCCTTTTTACCTCTGGGGATATCAGTCTATGCGTCTGAGTGCAGGTAGGTGCTCAGATGAGCTCTGATTGCCCCTGTTTGTCCTGGGAAGCCACCACTATTGGGATGGCCTCAGGCAGTTTGGAGGTTTATCCTATTAGTAGGGTTGTGGCCATTGGAATGGGCACATACAATTCCCTTGGAGAGGGCAAGTACAGTCCTCAGGTTTGGCTCCAGGGGCCTGAGGCTGTAGGGTGTGTAGGCCAGAGCTGTTTGGACAGTTGTCTGAAAACACAAACGCGGCTTATGTTTCGGGTCATAGGTATGGCAGGACTGATCTGCAGACCATGAGGAGAACTCTTCAGGATATGAAAAAAGGGCGAGTGTGAGGCTCGTGCTCAAGTTTTTGTCTCTGGATATCGTGTCACTCATGGTCGTGAAATTTCCGGGTGACTTCATGGGAAATGGACGAGTCTTACTCTCTGGGGTTTTGCCCCGTCCCAAGAGTTTTGGGTCATTCTGGGGGTGGAAGAAGTCCGTTTTGTTGTTGTTGATTTGCTTTGTTTTGTTTTTTAACCTCAGGTGTCTCACCAAAGGAGGTATTCCAGAGTAGAGCCCTGGGGAGGGCCGACCGGACAACCAGAAATCTGGTTAAAAATTGGGGCCTAGGGACATGTCAAGCCCATTATGACATCTAATGGTCGAGCCACTGAGAGGACTTACTAGAGCACAGGACTCACGCTGAGGGTCACAATGCGTGTTTATGCCCTCTTCGCACTCAAGAATTGGCGGGGCCTCCGGGTGAATGCTGGTTTCTCCTACACTGAACGTTGGACAACATGCCAACCACAAGGTTTCTTGCCATGGGTAAGGACGAGTTCTGATTTCTGCATCACAGGCACCCCTGGGCAGTGGTTGGAGATAAGGTCTAGGTTCTGAAGCCGGAAAAACCGCAGTTGGGAAGAGATGATGACCTAAGGCCATGGCGGTTCTGATGTGCTCAGTGTGCGGTCAGCTGTCTGGGTGTTGGTCAGGAGGTCCGAGCTCAGGTTGTGTCAGACAGTGCATTAGTGCCCTGGTTAGACTATATACTTTGGGTACAGTCGAATGCCATGTAGATTTATCCTCATATAAGTTGCCTGGGCAGCTCATTAGGCCAAATTTTTTTTCTAGAGGGCAGGCAGAGTGCTGCATTGTGGGTCTGGAATTGCGAAATTTCCGGGCTTCGGGGCCGGGAGTGTGAGGACGGAAGTCTGAGAACACAAGCTAGACTTGGGTTTCAGGGCCAGGGCACAGGAGGTACCCCTGTAGATCTGAACCTATATCTCATGCATCTGAAGTCAGGGCGAGGATCAGATGTTGGCTCAGGTTGGAGTTTCTGTGCATGACGGCCCCTTCATGAAGGGAGCGGCATCTCGAGGCCATGGAGGTTTTCCCACGTTGGGAGTTGTGGGATGCCCCCTTCAAGGATTCCTTCTGCGGGACAATTGAGACTTGTTGGGCAGCTCCAGGACATCCCATATGGAATGACTCCAGGGCACCTTCGAGGATGGATGCCTGGGAAGCCCACCTCGCATTCCAATTGTCTCCTAGCAACAAGACAGTTTAGATCTGATGGCTCTGCGGGAGAAACCGGGGTGGCTGACTTGAAATGGACTTTCCTGAGGATGGGTCCTAATGTGTGTTTGTGTCCATGAGGGCCTTAAAATGGGGCGGTGGCACCGGGACCCTGAAGTATTCTCCTAAGCTTTTGACATAGCTCGATGCACAAGGTTCCTTGTGGAGATGAGATTTGTTTTGATGGGTGCCCCAGGAAAACCTCGATGCTGGTATTGGAATGCAGGCTTTTGAGGAGACATGCCTGTAATCCAAAGCAATGTATCCGATTATGGCCTAGGGTCCTGTCTGGTTCAATCTTCTTCTCAGGGGACATCCATCTATGGTATGAGTGGAGGTAGATGCTCAGCTGGTATCAGACCGCCCTTGTTTGTCCCGGGCGACCTGCACTATTGGGATGGCCTCAGGGATTTGTAGGGTTCTCCAAATTTTACTGTTTTGGACAATGGCATCGGCAGAATTCCCATGGATTGGGTAGGCACAGTCCTAATGTGTGACTCCAGGGGCCCCAGCCTGGAGGGTGTGTGGCCCAGGACTTTGAGGACAGAAGTCTGAAAACACAAACTCAGCTTAGGTTTGGGGACGTAGGTATGGCAGGCCCGATCTATAAACCATGAGAAGAACTCTTCCGGATATGAAGAAAGAGCGAGTCTGAGGCGCTTGCTCAGGCTTTTGTCTCTGGATTTTGTATCAGAGATGGCCGTGGAATGTCGGGGAGGCCTCATGGGCCATGGACGAATCTTCCTCTCTGTGGATTTGGCCCGATCCCAATTGTTTTTCGTCAATCTGTGGAAAGGGAGGACTCCTTTCAGGTTTGTTACCTCAGGTGTCCCGCCAAAAGAGGAATTCCAAAGAAGAGCCCTGGGGAAAAGTGAAGGGAGAACCCGAACTATGGGTAAAATTTGGGGCCTAGGGGCATGGCAAGCCCAATATGCTATCTCTTCATCCAGCCACTGAGAGGCCTTATTGAGGACTGGGATCAGGGTGAGGGTCACAATGTGTGGTTTTGACCAATGTGGCCCGCAAACATGAGCGGGGCCTCATGGGCCACACTGGTTTCAACTACACTGAACGTTGGACAACATGCCAACCACATGGTTTCTTGCCACGGGGAAGGAGTTGTGTTTTCTGCATCACTTTCAAGCCTGGGCAGTGATTGGAGATAAGGTCTAGGTTCTGAAACTTGACAACCGAGGTTGGGAAGAGATGACGACCTAAGACCATGGCGGGTCCGATGTGCTCAGTGAGCGGCCAGCTTTCGGTGTGGGGCCAGGTAATCCAGGCTCAGGCTGTGTCAAAAAGGGCAATAGTGCCCAGGTCAGCCTATATATTTGGGGTACAGTCGAATGGCGTGCAGGTTGATCCTCTTTTGGAGTTTCTGGGTAGCCCCAGAGGGCAATGTTTTTCTTCCTGAGGGCAGGAAGAGTGCTGCATTATAGTTCTGGTTTTCAAACTGGAGGCTTGTGGGCCAGTAGTCTGAGGAAGGAAATCTGAGAACAAGCTAGGCTTAGGTTTCTGGGTGAGGACAAGGCAGGAACAATCTACAGACCTGAATCGAGATCTCGTGCTTATGATGTCAGGGCGAGGATCAGAAGATCGCTCAGGTTGGTGTTTCTGTCCCTGATGGCCCTTCATGAAGGGGCGGAGGGGCCACGAGGCCGTGGGGGTTTTCCCACGATGTTAGTTGTGAGAAGCTCCAAACTGCAAAGATTCTTCTGCAGGACAATTGAGACCTGTTGGTTGGCTCCAGGGCAACGATTCCGAGCAGGGTTCTAAGGATGGATGGCTGGGTAGCCCACCTCGCATTCCAATTGTGTCCTAGCAACAAGACAGGTTAGATCTGCTGGATCTGGGGGAGCAACCCAGGAGGCTGAGTTGAAAATGGACTCTCCTGTGGATGGGTCCTAATGTATTTTGTGTCTATGGAGACCTTGGAATGTAGCGGTGGCACTGGGGTCCTGAAGGGTTTTTCCAAACAGAGGCTTTGACACAGCTCCAACGTGCAAGTTTCCCATATGTAGATGAGATGTTTTCTGATGGGTGAGTCAAGAAACAGCCATACGCTGGTATTGAAATCCAGGCCTCTGAGGAGAGATGACTGGATACCACAGCAATGGATCCGTTTAGTGCCTAGGGGCCAGTTCGTTCCTCTTTACCTCTGGGGACATCAGTCTATGCGTCTGAGTGCAGGTAGGTGCTCAGATGAGCTCAGATTGCCCCTGTTTGTCCTGGGAAGCCACCACTATTGGGATGGCCTCAGGCAGTTTGGAGGTTTATCCTATTAGTAGGGTTGTGGCCATTGGAATGGGCACATACAATTCCCTTGGAGAGGGCAAGTACAGTCCTCAGGTTTGGCTCCAGGGGCCTGAGCCTGTAGGGTGTGTAGGCCAGAGCTGTTTGGACAGTTGTCTGAAAACACAAACGCGGCTTATGTTTCGGGTCATAGGTATGGCAGGACTGATCTACAGACCATGAGGAGAACTCTTCAGGATATGAAAAAAGGGCGAGTGTGAGGCTCGTGCTCAAGTTTTTGTCTCTGGATATCGTGTCACTCATGGTCGTGAAATTTCCGGGTGACTTCATGGGAAATGGACGAGTCTTACTCTCTGGGGTTTTGCCCCGTCCCAAGAGTTTTGGGTCATTCTGGGGGTGGAAGAAGTCCGTTTTGTTGTTGTTGATTTGCTTTGTTTTGTTTTTTAACCTCAGGTGTCTCACCAAAGGAGGTATTCCAGAGTAGAGCCCTGGGGAGGGCCGACCGGACAACCAGAAATCTGGTTAAAAATTGGGGCCTAGGGACATGTCAAGCCCATTATGACATCTAATGGTCGAGCCACTGAGAGGACTTACTAGAGCACAGGACTCACGCTGATGGTCACAATGCGTGTTTATGCCCTCTTCGCACTCAAGAATTGGCGGGGCCTCCGGGTGAATGCTGGTTTCTCCTACACTGAACGTTGGACAACATGCCAACCACAAGGTTTCTTGCCATGGGTATCTCCCCTGGGCAGTGGTTGGAGATAAGGTCTAGGTTCTGAAGCCTGAAAAACCGCAGTTGGGAAGAGATGATGACCTAAGGCTATGGCGGTTCTGATGTGCTCAGTGTGCGGTCAGCTCTCTGGGTGTTGGTCAGGAGGTCCGAGCTCAGGTTGTGTCAGACAGTGCATTAGTGCCCTGGTTAGACTATATACTTTGGGTACAGTCGAATGCCATGTAGATTTATCCTCATATAAGTTGCCTGGGCAGCTCATTAGGCCAAATTTTTTATCTAGAGGGCAGGCAGAGTGCTGCATTGTGGGTCTGGAATTGCGAAACTTCCGGGCTTTGGGGCCGGGAGTGTGAGGACGGAAGTCTGAGAACACAAGCTAGACTTGGGTTTCAGGGCCAGGGCACGGGAGGTACCCCTGTAGATCTGAACCTATATCTCATGCATCTGAAGTCAGGGCGAGGATCAGACGTTGGCTCAGGTTGGAGTTTCTGTGCATGACGGCCCCTTCATGAAGGGAGCGAAATCTCGAGGCCATGGAGGTTTTCCCACGTTGGGAGTTGTGGGATGCCCCCTTCAAGGATTCCTTCTGCGGGACAATTGAGACTTGTTGGGCAGCTCCAGGACATCCCATATGGAAAGACTCCAGGGCACTGTTCGAGGATGGATGCCTGGGAAGCCCGCCTCGCATTGCAATTGTCTCCTAGCCACAAGACAGTTTAGATCAGATGGCTCTGCGGGAGAAACCGGGGTGGCTGACTTGAAATGGACTTTCCTGAGGATGGGTCCTAATGTGTGTTTGTGTCCATGAGGGCCTTAAAATGGGGCGGTGGCACCGGGACCCTGAAGTATTCTCCTAAGCTTTTGACATAGCTCGATGCACAAGGTTCCTTGTGGAGACGAGATTTGTTTTGATGGGTGCCCCAGGAAAACCTCGATGCTGGTATTGGAATCCAGGCTTTTGAGGAGACATGCCTGTAATCCAAAGCAATGTATCCGATTATGGCCTAGGGTCCTGTCTGGTTCAATCTTCTTCTCAGGGGACATCCATCTATGGTATGAGTGGAGGTAGATGCTCAGCTGGTATCAGACCGCCCTTGTTTGTCCCGGGCGACCTGCACTATTGGGATGGCCTCAGGGATTTATAGGGTTCTCCAAATTTTACTGTTTTGGACAATGGCATCGGCAGAATTCCCATGGATTGGGTAGGCACAGTCCTAATGTGTGACTCCAGGGGCCCCAGCCTGGAGGGTGTGTGGCCCAGGACTTTGAGGACAGAAGTCTGAAAACACAAACTCAGCTTAGGTTTGGGGACGTAGGTATGGCAGGCCCGATCTATAAACCATGAGAAGAACTCTTCCGGATATGAAGAAAGAGCGAGTCTGAGGCGCTTGCTCAGGCTTTTGTCTCTGGATTTTGTATCAGAGATGGCCGTGGAATGTCGGGGAGACCTCATGGGCCATGGACGAATCTTCCTCTCTGTGGATTTGGCCCGATCCCAATTGTTTTTCGTCAATCTGTGGAAAGGGAGGACTCCTTTCAGGTTTGTTACCTCAGGTGTCCCGCCAAAAGAGGAATTCCAAAGAAGAGCCCTGGGGAAAAGTGAAGGGAGAACCCGAACTATGGGTAAAATTTGGGGCCTAGGGGCATGGCAAGCCCAATATGCTATCTCTTCATCCAGCCACTGAGAGGCCTTATTGAGGACTGGGATCAGGGTGAGGGTCACAATGTGTGGTTTTGACCAATGTGGCCCGCAAACATGAGCGGGGCCTCATGGGCCACACTGGTTTCAACTACACTGAACGTTGGACAACATGCCAACCACATGGTTTCTTGCCACGGGGAAGGAGTTGTGTTTTCTGCATCACTTTCAAGCCTGGGCAGTGATTGGAGATAAGGTCTAGGTTCTGAAACTTGACAACCGAGGTTGGGAAGAGATGACGACCTAAGACCATGGCGGGTCCGATGTGCTCAGTGAGCGGCCAGCTTTCGGTGTGGGGCCAGGTCATCCAGGCTCAGGCTGTGTCAAAAAGGGCAATAGTGCCCAGGTCAGCCTATATATTTGGGGTACAGTCGAATGGCGTGCAGGTTGATCCTCTTTTGGAGTTTCTGGGTAGCCCCAGAGGGCAATGTTTTTCTTCCTGAGGGCAGGAAGAGTGCTGCATTATAGTTCTGGTTTTCAAACTGGAGGCTTGTGGGCCAGTAGTCTGAGGAAGGAAATCTGAGAACAAGCTAGGCTTAGGTTTCTGGGTGAGGACAAGGCAGGAACAATCTACAGACCTGAATCGAGATCTCGTGCTTATGATGTCAGGGCGAGGATCAGAAGATCGCTCAGGTTGGTGTTTCTGTCCCTGATGGCCCTTCATGAAGGGGCGGAGGGGCCACGAGGCCGTGGGGGTTTTCCCACGATGTTAGTTGTGAGAAGCTCCAAACTGCAAAGATTCTTCTGCAGGACAATTGAGACCTGTTGGTTGGCTCCAGGGCAACGATTCCGAGCAGGGTTCTAAGGATGGATGGCTGGGTAGCCCACCTCGCATTCCAATTGTGTCCTAGCAACAAGACAGGTTAGATCTGCTGGATCTGGGGGAGCAACCCAGGAGGCTGAGTTGAAAATGGACTCTCCTGTGGATGGGTCCTAATGTATTTTGTGTCTATGGAGACCTTGGAATGTAGCGGTGGCACTGGGGTCCTGAAGGGTTTTTCCAAACAGAGGCTTTGACACAGCTCCAACGTGCAAGTTTCCCATATGTAGATGAGATGTTTTCTGATGGGTGAGTCAAGAAACAGCCATACGCTGGTATTGAAATCCAGGCCTCTGAGGAGAGATGACTGGATACCACAGCAATGGATCCGTTTAGTGCCTAGGGGCCAGTTCGTTCCTCTTTACCTCTGGGGACATCAGTCTATGCGTCTGAGTGCAGGTAGGTGCTCAGATGAGCTCAGATTGCCCCTGTTTGTCCTGGGAAGCCACCACTATTGGGATGGCCTCAGGCAGTTTGGAGGTTTATCCTATTAGTAGGGTTGTGGCCATTGGAATGGGCACATACAATTCCCTTGGAGAGGGCAAGTACAGTCCTCAGGTTTGGCTCCAGGGGCCTGAGCCTGTAGGGTGTGTAGGCCAGAGCTGTTTGGACAGTTGTCTGAAAACACAAACGCGGCTTATGTTTCGGGTCATAGGTATGGCAGGACTGATCTACAGACCATGAGGAGAACTCTTCAGGATATGAAAAAAGGGCGAGTGTGAGGCTCGTGCTCAAGTTTTTGTCTCTGGATATCGTGTCACTCATGGTCGTGAAATTTCCGGGTGACTTCATGGGAAATGGACGAGTCTTACTCTCTGGGGTTTTGCCCCGTCCCAAGAGTTTTGGGTCATTCTGGGGGTGGAAGAAGTCCGTTTTGTTGTTGTTGATTTGCTTTGTTTTGTTTTTTAACCTCAGGTGTCTCACCAAAGGAGGTATTCCAGAGTAGAGCCCTGGGGAGGGCCGACCGGACAACCAGAAATCTGGTTAAAAATTGGGGCCTAGGGACATGTCAAGCCCATTATGACATCTAATGGTCGAGCCACTGAGAGGACTTACTAGAGCACAGGACTCACGCTGATGGTCACAATGCGTGTTTATGCCCTCTTCGCACTCAAGAATTGGCGGGGCCTCCGGGTGAATGCTGGTTTCTCCTACACTGAACGTTGGACAACATGCCAACCACAAGGTTTCTTGCCATGGGTATCTCCCCTGGGCAGTGGTTGGAGATAAGGTCTAGGTTCTGAAGCCTGAAAAACCGCAGTTGGGAAGAGATGATGACCTAAGGCTATGGCGGTTCTGATGTGCTCAGTGTGCGGTCAGCTCTCTGGGTGTTGGTCAGGAGGTCCGAGCTCAGGTTGTGTCAGACAGTGCATTAGTGCCCTGGTTAGACTATATACTTTGGGTACAGTCGAATGCCATGTAGATTTATCCTCATATAAGTTGCCTGGGCAGCTCATTAGGCCAAATTTTTTATCTAGAGGGCAGGCAGAGTGCTGCATTGTGGGTCTGGAATTGCGAAACTTCCGGGCTTTGGGGCCGGGAGTGTGAGGACGGAAGTCTGAGAACACAAGCTAGACTTGGGTTTCAGGGCCAGGGCACGGGAGGTACCCCTGTAGATCTGAACCTATATCTCATGCATCTGAAGTCAGGGCGAGGATCAGACGTTGGCTCAGGTTGGAGTTTCTGTGCATGACGGCCCCTTCATGAAGGGAGCGAAATCTCGAGGCCATGGAGGTTTTCCCACGTTGGGAGTTGTGGGATGCCCCCTTCAAGGATTCCTTCTGCGGGACAATTGAGACTTGTTGGGCAGCTCCAGGACATCCCATATGGAAAGACTCCAGGGCACTGTTCGAGGATGGATGCCTGGGAAGCCCGCCTCGCATTGCAATTGTCTCCTAGCCACAAGACAGTTTAGATCAGATGGCTCTGCGGGAGAAACCGGGGTGGCTGACTTGAAATGGACTTTCCTGAGGATGGGTCCTAATGTGTGTTTGTGTCCATGAGGGCCTTAAAATGGGGCGGTGGCACCGGGACCCTGAAGTATTCTCCTAAGCTTTTGACATAGGTCGATGCACAAGGTTCCTTGTGGAGACGAGATTTGTTTTGATGGGTGCCCCAGGAAAACCTCGATGCTGGTATTGGAATCCAGGCTTTTGAGGAGACATGCCTGTAATCCAAAGCAATGTATCCGATTATGGCCTAGGGTCCTGTCTGGTTCAATCTTCTTCTCAGGGGACATCCATCTATGGTATGAGTGGAGGTAGATGCTCAGCTGGTATCAGACCGCCCTTGTTTGTCCCGGGCGACCTGCACTATTGGGATGGCCTCAGGGATTTATAGGGTTCTCCAAATTTTACTGTTTTGGACAATGGCATCGGCAGAATTCCCATGGATTGGGTAGGCACAGTCCTAATGTGTGACTCCAGGGGCCCCAGCCTGGAGGGTGTGTGGCCCAGGACTTTGAGGACAGAAGTCTGAAAACACAAACTCAGCTTAGGTTTGGGGACGTAGGTATGGCAGGCCCGATCTATAAACCATGAGAAGAACTCTTCCGGATATGAAGAAAGAGCGAGTCTGAGGCGCTTGCTCAGGCTTTTGTCTCTGGATTTTGTATCAGAGATGGCCGTGGAATGTCGGGGAGACCTCATGGGCCATGGACGAATCTTCCTCTCTGTGGATTTGGCCCGATCCCAATTGTTTTTCGTCAATCTGTGGAAAGGGAGGACTCCTTTCAGGTTTGTTACCTCAGGTGTCCCGCCAAAAGAGGAATTCCAAAGAAGAGCCCTGGGGAAAAGTGAAGGGAGAACCCGAACTATGGGTAAAATTTGGGGCCTAGGGGCATGGCAAGCCCAATATGCTATCTCTTCATCCAGCCACTGAGAGGCCTTATTGAGGACTGGGATCAGGGTGAGGGTCACAATGTGTGGTTTTGACCAATGTGGCCCGCAAACATGAGCGGGGCCTCATGGGCCACACTGGTTTCAACTACACTGAACGTTGGACAACATGCCAACCACATGGTTTCTTGCCACGGGGAAGGAGTTGTGTTTTCTGCATCACTTTCAAGCCTGGGCAGTGATTGGAGATAAGGTCTAGGTTCTGAAACTTGACAACCGAGGTTGGGAAGAGATGACGACCTAAGACCATGGCGGGTCCGATGTGCTCAGTGAGCGGCCAGCTTTCGGTGTGGGGCCAGGTCATCCAGGCTCAGGCTGTGTCAAAAAGGGCAATAGTGCCCAGGTCAGCCTATATATTTGGGGTACAGTCGAATGGCGTGCAGGTTGATCCTCTTTTGGAGTTTCTGGGTAGCCCCAGAGGGCAATGTTTTTCTTCCTGAGGGCAGGAAGAGTGCTGCATTATAGTTCTGGTTTTCAAACTGGAGGCTTGTGGGCCAGTAGTCTGAGGAAGGAAATCTGAGAACAAGCTAGGCTTAGGTTTCTGGGTGAGGACAAGGCAGGAACAATCTACAGACCTGAATCGAGATCTCGTGCTTATGATGTCAGGGCGAGGATCAGAAGATCGCTCAGGTTGGTGTTTCTGTCCCTGATGGCCCTTCATGAAGGGGCGGGGGGGCCACGAGGCCGTGGGGGTTTTCCCACGATGTTAGTTGTGAGAAGCTCCAAACTGCAAAGATTCTTCTGCAGGACAATTGAGACCTGTTGGTTGGCTCCAGGGCAACGATTCCGAGCAGGGTTCTAAGGATGGTTGGCTGGGTAGCCCACCTCGCATTCCAATTGTGTCCTAGCAACAAGACAGGTTAGATCTGCTGGATCTGGGGGAGCAACCCAGGAGGCTGAGTTGAAAATGGACTCTCCTGTGGATGGGTCCTAATGTATTTTGTGTCTATGGAGACCTTGGAATGTAGCGGTGGCACTGGGGTCCTGAAGGGTTTTTCCAAACAGAGGCTTTGACACAGCTCCAACGTGCAAGTTTCCCATATGTAGATGAGATGTTTTCTGATGGGTGAGTCAAGAAACAGCCATACGCTGGTATTGAAATCCAGGCCTCTGAGGAGAGATGACTGGATACCACAGCAATGGATCCGTTTAGTGCCTAGGGGCCAGTTCGTTCCTTTTTACCTCTGGGGACATCAGTCTATGCGTCTGAGTGCAGGTAGGTGCTCAGATGAGCTCAGATTGCCCCTGTTTGTCCTGGGAAGCCACCACTATTGGGATGGCCTCAGGCAGTTTGGAGGTTTATCCTATTAGTAGGGTTGTGGCCATTGGAATGGGCACATACAATTCCCTTGGAGAGGGCAAGTACAGTCCTCAGGTTTGGCTCCAGGGGCCTGAGGCTGTAGGGTGTGTAGGCCAGAGCTGTTTGGACAGTTGTCTGAAAACACAAACGCGGCTTATGTTTCGGGTCATAGGTATGGCAGGACTGATCTGCAGACCATGAGGAGAACTCTTCAGGATATGAAAAAAGGGCGAGTGTGAGGCTCGTGCTCAAGTTTTTGTCTCTGGATATCGTGTCACTCATGGTCGTGAAATTTCCGGGTGACTTCATGGGAAATGGACGAGTCTTACTCTCTGGGGTTTTGCCCCGTCCCAAGAGTTTTGGGTCATTCTGGGGGTGGAAGAAGTCCGTTTTGTTGTTGTTGATTTGCTTTGTTTTGTTTTTTAACCTCAGGTGTCTCACCAAAGGAGGTATTCCAGAGTAGAGCCCTGGGGAGGGCCGACCGGACAACCAGAAATCTGGTTAAAAATTGGGGCCTAGGGACATGTCAAGCCCATTATGACATCTAATGGTCGAGCCACTGAGAGGACTTACTAGAGCACAGGACTCACGCTGAGGGTCACAATGCGTGTTTATGCCCTCTTCGCACTCAAGAATTGGCGGGGCCTCCGGGTGAATGCTGGTTTCTCCTACACTGAACGTTGGACAACATGCCAACCACAAGGTTTCTTGCCATGGGTAAGGACGAGTTCTGATTTCTGCATCACAGGCACCCCTGGGCAGTGGTTGGAGATAAGGTCTAGGTTCTGAAGCCGGAAAAACCGCAGTTGGGAAGAGATGATGACCTAAGGCCATGGCGGTTCTGATGTGCTCAGTGTGCGGTCAGCTGTCTGGGTGTTGGTCAGGAGGTCCGAGCTCAGGTTGTGTCAGACAGTGCATTAGTGCCCTGGTTAGACTATATACTTTGGGTACAGTCGAATGCCATGTAGATTTATCCTCATATAAGTTGCCTGGGCAGCTCATTAGGCCAAATTTTTTTTCTAGAGGGCAGGCAGAGTGCTGCATTGTGGGTCTGGAATTGCGAAATTTCCGGGCTTCGGGGCCGGGAGTGTGAGGACGGAAGTCTGAGAACACAAGCTAGACTTGGGTTTCAGGGCCAGGGCACAGGAGGTACCCCTGTAGATCTGAACCTATATCTCATGCATCTGAAGTCAGGGCGAGGATCAGATGTTGGCTCAGGTTGGAGTTTCTGTGCATGACGGCCCCTTCATGAAGGGAGCGGCATCTCGAGGCCATGGAGGTTTTCCCACGTTGGGAGTTGTGGGATGCCCCCTTCAAGGATTCCTTCTGCGGGACAATTGAGACTTGTTGGGCAGCTCCAGGACATCCCATATGGAATGACTCCAGGGCACCTTCGAGGATGGATGCCTGGGAAGCCCACCTCGCATTCCAATTGTCTCCTAGCAACAAGACAGTTTAGATCTGATGGCTCTGCGGGAGAAACCGGGGTGGCTGACTTGAAATGGACTTTCCTGAGGATGGGTCCTAATGTGTGTTTTTGTCCATGAGGGCCTTAAAATGGGGCGGTGGCACCGGGACCCTGAAGTATTCTCCTAAGCTTTTGACATAGCTCGATGCACAAGGTTCCTTGTGGAGATGAGATTTGTTTTGATGGGTGCCCCAGGAAAACCTCGATGCTGGTATTGGAATGCAGGCTTTTGAGGAGACATGCCTGTAATCCAAAGCAATGTATCCGATTATGGCCTAGGGTCCTGTCTGGTTCAATCTTCTTCTCAGGGGACATCCATCTATGGTATGAGTGGAGGTAGATGCTCAGCTGGTATCAGACCGCCCTTGTTTGTCCCGGGCGACCTGCACTATTGGGATGGCCTCAGGGATTTGTAGGGTTCTCCAAATTTTACTGTTTTGGACAATGGCATCGGCAGAATTCCCATGGATTGGGTAGGCACAGTCCTAATGTGTGACTCCAGGGGCCCCAGCCTGGAGGGTGTGTGGCCCAGGACTTTGAGGACAGAAGTCTGAAAACACAAACTCAGCTTAGGTTTGGGGACGTAGGTATGGCAGGCCCGATCTATAAACCATGAGAAGAACTCTTCCGGATATGAAGAAAGAGCGAGTCTGAGGCGCTTGCTCAGGCTTTTGTCTCTGGATTTTGTATCAGAGATGGCTGTGGAATGTCGGGGAGGCCTCATGGGCCATGGACGAATCTTCCTCTCTGTGGATTTGGCCCGATCCCAATTGTTTTTCGTCAATCTGTGGAAAGGGAGGACTCCTTTCAGGTTTGTTACCTCAGGTGTCCCGCCAAAAGAGGAATTCCAAAGAAGAGCCCTGGGGAAAAGTGAAGGGAGAACCCGAACTATGGGTAAAATTTGGGGCCTAGGGGCATGGCAAGCCCAATATGCTATCTCTTCATCCAGCCACTGAGAGGCCTTATTGAGGACTGGGATCAGGGTGAGGGTCACAATGTGTGGTTTTGACCAATGTGGCCCGCAAACATGAGCGGGGCCTCATGGGCCACACTGGTTTCAACTACACTGAACGTTGGACAACATGCCAACCACATGGTTTCTTGCCACGGGGAAGGAGTTGTGTTTTCTGCATCACTTTCAAGCCTGGGCAGTGATTGGAGATAAGGTCTAGGTTCTGAAACTTGACAACCGAGGTTGGGAAGAGATGACGACCTAAGACCATGGCGGGTCCGATGTGCTCAGTGAGCGGCCAGCTTTCGGTGTGGGGCCAGGTAATCCAGGCTCAGGCTGTGTCAAAAAGGGCAATAGTGCCCAGGTCAGCCTATATATTTGGGGTACAGTCGAATGGCGTGCAGGTTGATCCTCTTTTGGAGTTTCTGGGTAGCCCCAGAGGGCAATGTTTTTCTTCCTGAGGGCAGGAAGAGTGCTGCATTATAGTTCTGGTTTTCAAACTGGAGGCTTGTGGGCCAGTAGTCTGAGGAAGGAAATCTGAGAACAAGCTAGGCTTAGGTTTCTGGGTGAGGACAAGGCAGGAACAATCTACAGACCTGAATCGAGATCTCGTGCTTATGATGTCAGGGCGAGGATCAGAAGATCGCTCAGGTTGGTGTTTCTGTCCCTGATGGCCCTTCATGAAGGGGCGGAGGGGCCACGAGGCCGTGGGGGTTTTCCCACGATGTTAGTTGTGAGAAGCTCCAAACTGCAAAGATTCTTCTGCAGGACAATTGAGACCTGTTGGTTGGCTCCAGGGCAACGATTCCGAGCAGGGTTCTAAGGATGGATGGCTGGGTAGCCCACCTCGCATTCCAATTGTGTCCTAGCAACAAGACAGGTTAGATCTGCTGGATCTGGGGGAGCAACCCAGGAGGCTGAGTTGAAAATGGACTCTCCTGTGGATGGGTCCTAATGTATTTTGTGTCTATGGAGACCTTGGAATGTAGCGGTGGCACTGGGGTCCTGAAGGGTTTTTCCAAACAGAGGCTTTGACACAGCTCCAACGTGCAAGTTTCCCATATGTAGATGAGATGTTTTCTGATGGGTGAGTCAAGAAACAGCCATACGCTGGTATTGAAATCCAGGCCTCTGAGGAGAGATGACTGGATACCACAGCAATGGATCCGTTTAGTGCCTAGGGGCCAGTTCGTTCCTTTTTACCTCTGGGGACATCAGTCTATGCGTCTGAGTGCAGGTAGGTGCTCAGATGAGCTCAGATTGCCCCTGTTTGTCCTGGGAAGCCACCACTATTGGGATGGCCTCAGGCAGTTTGGAGGTTTATCCTATTAGTAGGGTTGTGGCCATTGGAATGGGCACATACAATTCCCTTGGAGAGGGCAAGTACAGTCCTCAGGTTTGGCTCCAGGGGCCTGAGGCTGTAGGGTGTGTAGGCCAGAGCTGTTTGGACAGTTGTCTGAAAACACAAACGCGGCTTATGTTTCGGGTCATAGGTATGGCAGGACTGATCTACAGACCATGAGGAGAACTCTTCAGGATATGAAAAAAGGGCGAGTGTGAGGCTCGTGCTCAAGTTTTTGTCTCTGGATATCGTGTCACTCATGGTCGTGAAATTTCCGGGTGACTTCATGGGAAATGGACGAGTCTTACTCTCTGGGGTTTTGCCCCGTCCCAAGAGTTTTGGGTCATTCTGGGGGTGGAAGAAGTCCGTTTTGTTGTTGTTGATTTGCTTTGTTTTGTTTTTTAACCTCAGGTGTCTCACCAAAGGAGGTATTCCAGAGTAGAGCCCTGGGGAGGGCCGACCGGACAACCAGAAATCTGGTTAAAAATTGGGGCCTAGGGACATGTCAAGCCCATTATGACATCTAATGGTCGAGCCACTGAGAGGACTTACTAGAGCACAGGACTCACGCTGAGGGTCACAATGCGTGTTTATGCCCTCTTCGCACTCAAGAATTGGCGGGGCCTCCGGGTGAATGCTGGTTTCTCCTACACTGAACGTTGGACAACATGCCAACCACAAGGTTTCTTGCCATGGGTAAGGACGAGTTCTGATTTCTGCATCACAGGCACCCCTGGGCAGTGGTTGGAGATAAGGTCTAGGTTCTGAAGCCGGAAAAACCGCAGTTGGGAAGAGATGATGACCTAAGGCCATGGCGGTTCTGATGTGCTCAGTGTGCGGTCAGCTGTCTGGGTGTTGGTCAGGAGGTCCGAGCTCAGGTTGTGTCAGACAGTGCATTAGTGCCCTGGTTAGACTATATACTTTGGGTACAGTCGAATGCCATGTAGATTTATCCTCATATAAGTTGCCTGGGCAGCTCATTAGGCCAAATTTTTTTTCTAGAGGGCAGGCAGAGTGCTGCATTGTGGGTCTGGAATTGCGAAATTTCCGGGCTTCGGGGCCGGGAGTGTGAGGACGGAAGTCTGAGAACACAAGCTAGACTTGGGTTTCAGGGCCAGGGCACAGGAGGTACCCCTGTAGATCTGAACCTATATCTCATGCATCTGAAGTCAGGGCGAGGATCAGATGTTGGCTCAGGTTGGAGTTTCTGTGCATGACGGCCCCTTCATGAAGGGAGCGGCATCTCGAGGCCATGGAGGTTTTCCCACGTTGGGAGTTGTGGGATGCCCCCTTCAAGGATTCCTTCTGCGGGACAATTGAGACTTGTTGGGCAGCTCCAGGACATCCCATATGGAATGACTCCAGGGCACCTTCGAGGATGGATGCCTGGGAAGCCCACCTCGCATTCCAATTGTCTCCTAGCAACAAGACAGTTTAGATCTGATGGCTCTGCGGGAGAAACCGGGGTGGCTGACTTGAAATGGACTTTCCTGAGGATGGGTCCTAATGTGTGTTTTTGTCCATGAGGGCCTTAAAATGGGGCGGTGGCACCGGGACCCTGAAGTATTCTCCTAAGCTTTTGACATAGCTCGATGCACAAGGTTCCTTGTGGAGATGAGATTTGTTTTGATGGGTGCCCCAGGAAAACCTCGATGCTGGTATTGGAATGCAGGCTTTTGAGGAGACATGCCTGTAATCCAAAGCAATGTATCCGATTATGGCCTAGGGTCCTGTCTGGTTCAATCTTCTTCTCAGGGGACATCCATCTATGGTATGAGTGGAGGTAGATGCTCAGCTGGTATCAGACCGCCCTTGTTTGTCCCGGGCGACCTGCACTATTGGGATGGCCTCAGGGATTTGTAGGGTTCTCCAAATTTTACTGTTTTGGACAATGGCATCGGCAGAATTCCCATGGATTGGGTAGGCACAGTCCTAATGTGTGACTCCAGGGGCCCCAGCCTGGAGGGTGTGTGGCCCAGGACTTTGAGGACAGAAGTCTGAAAACACAAACTCAGCTTAGGTTTGGGGACGTAGGTATGGCAGGCCCGATCTATAAACCATGAGAAGAACTCTTCCGGATATGAAGAAAGAGCGAGTCTGAGGCGCTTGCTCAGGCTTTTGTCTCTGGATTTTGTATCAGAGATGGCCGTGGAATGTCGGGGAGGCCTCATGGGCCATGGACGAATCTTCCTCTCTGTGGATTTGGCCCGATCCCAATTGTTTTTCGTCAATCTGTGGAAAGGGAGGACTCCTTTCAGGTTTGTTACCTCAGGTGTCCCGCCAAAAGAGGAATTCCAAAGAAGAGCCCTGGGGAAAAGTGAAGGGAGAACCCGAACTATGGGTAAAATTTGGGGCCTAGGGGCATGGCAAGCCCAATATGCTATCTCTTCATCCAGCCACTGAGAGGCCTTATTGAGGACTGGGATCAGGGTGAGGGTCACAATGTGTGGTTTTGACCAATGTGGCCCGCAAACATGAGCGGGGCCTCATGGGCCACACTGGTTTCAACTACACTGAACGTTGGACAACATGCCAACCACATGGTTTCTTGCCACGGGGAAGGAGTTGTGTTTTCTGCATCACTTTCAAGCCTGGGCAGTGATTGGAGATAAGGTCTAGGTTCTGAAACTTGACAACCGAGGTTGGGAAGAGATGACGACCTAAGACCATGGCGGGTCCGATGTGCTCAGTGAGCGGCCAGCTTTCGGTGTGGGGCCAGGTAATCCAGGCTCAGGCTGTGTCAAAAAGGGCAATAGTGCCCAGGTCAGCCTATATATTTGGGGTACAGTCGAATGGCGTGCAGGTTGATCCTCTTTTGGAGTTTCTGGGTAGCCCCAGAGGGCAATGTTTTTCTTCCTGAGGGCAGGAAGAGTGCTGCATTATAGTTCTGGTTTTCAAACTGGAGGCTTGTGGGCCAGTAGTCTGAGGAAGGAAATCTGAGAACAAGCTAGGCTTAGGTTTCTGGGTGAGGACAAGGCAGGAACAATCTACAGACCTGAATCGAGATCTCGTGCTTATGATGTCAGGGCGAGGATCAGAAGATCGCTCAGGTTGGTGTTTCTGTCCCTGATGGCCCTTCATGAAGGGGCGGAGGGGCCACGAGGCCGTGGGGGTTTTCCCACGATGTTAGTTGTGAGAAGCTCCAAACTGCAAAGATTCTTCTGCAGGACAATTGAGACCTGTTGGTTGGCTCCAGGGCAACGATTCCGAGCAGGGTTCTAAGGATGGATGGCTGGGTAGCCCACCTCGCATTCCAATTGTGTCCTAGCAACAAGACAGGTTAGATCTGCTGGATCTGGGGGAGCAACCCAGGAGGCTGAGTTGAAAATGGACTCTCCTGTGGATGGGTCCTAATGTATTTTGTGTCTATGGAGACCTTGGAATGTAGCGGTGGCACTGGGGTCCTGAAGGGTTTTTCCAAACAGAGGCTTTGACACAGCTCCAACGTGCAAGTTTCCCATATGTAGATGAGATGTTTTCTGATGGGTGAGTCAAGAAACAGCCATACGCTGGTATTGAAATCCAGGCCTCTGAGGAGAGATGACTGGATACCACAGCAATGGATCCGTTTAGTGCCTAGGGGCCAGTTCGTTCCTTTTTACCTCTGGGGACATCAGTCTATGCGTCTGAGTGCAGGTAGGTGCTCAGATGAGCTCAGATTGCCCCTGTTTGTCCTGGGAAGCCACCACTATTGGGATGGCCTCAGGCAGTTTGGAGGTTTATCCTATTAGTAGGGTTGTGGCCATTGGAATGGGCACATACAATTCCCTTGGAGAGGGCAAGTACAGTCCTCAGGTTTGGCTCCAGGGGCCTGAGCCTGTAGGGTGTGTAGGCCAGAGCTGTTTGGACAGTTGTCTGAAAACACAAACGCGGCTTATGTTTCGGGTCATAGGTATGGCAGGACTGATCTACAGACCATGAGGAGAACTCTTCAGGATATGAAAAAAGGGCGAGTGTGAGGCTCGTGCTCAAGTTTTTGTCTCTGGATATCGTGTCACTCATGGTCGTGAAATTTCCGGGTGACTTCATGGGAAATGGACGAGTCTTACTCTCTGGGGTTTAGCCCCGTCCCAAGAGTTTTGGGTCATTCTGGGGGTGGAAGAAGTCCGTTTTGTTGTTGTTGATTTGCTTTGTTTTGTTTTTTAACCTCAGGTGTCTCACCAAAGGAGGTATTCCAGAGTAGAGCCCTGGGGAGGGCCGACCGGACAACCAGAAATCTGGTTAAAAATTGGGGCCTAGGGACATGTCAAGCCCATTATGACATCTAATGGTCGAGCCACTGAGAGGACTTACTAGAGCACAGGACTCACGCTGATGGTCACAATGCGTGTTTATGCCCTCTTCGCACTCAAGAATTGGCGGGGCCTCCGGGTGAATGCTGGTTTCTCCTACACTGAACGTTGGACAACATGCCAACCACAAGGTTTCTTGCCATGGGTAAGGACGAGTTCTGATTTCTGCATCACAGGCACCCCTGGGCAGTGGTTGGAGATAAGGTCTAGGTTCTGAAGCCTGAAAAACCGCAGTTGGGAAGAGATGATGACCTAAGGCCATGGCGGTTCTGATGTGCTCAGTGTGCGGTCAGCTGTCTGGGTGTTGGTCAGGAGGTCCGAGCTCAGGTTGTGTCAGACAGTGCATTAGTGCCCTGGTTAGACTATATACTTTGGGTACAGTCGAATGCCATGTAGATTTATCCTCATATAAGTTGCCTGGGCAGCTCATTAGGCCAAATTTTTTATCTAGAGGGCAGGCAGAGTGCTGCATTGTGGGTCTGGAATTGCGAAACTTCCGGGCTTTGGGGCCGGGAGTGTGAGGACGGAAGTCTGAGAACACAAGCTAGACTTGGGTTTCAGGGCCAGGGCACGGGAGGTACCCCTGTAGATCTGAACCTATATCTCATGCATCTGAAGTCAGGGCGAGGATCAGACGTTGGCTCAGGTTGGAGTTTCTGTGCATGACGGCCCCTTCATGAAGGGAGCGAAATCTCGAGGCCATGGAGGTTTTCCCACGTTGGGAGTTGTGGGATGCCCCCTTCAAGGATTCCTTCTGCGGGACAATTGAGACTTGTTGGGCAGCTCCAGGACATCCCATATGGAAAGACTCCAGGGCACTGTTCGAGGATGGATGCCTGGGAAGCCCGCCTCGCATTCCAATTGTCTCCTAGCCACAAGACAGTTTAGATCAGATGGCTCTGCGGGAGAAACCGGGGTGGCTGACTTGAAATGGACTTTCCTGAGGATGGGTCCTAATGTGTGTTTGTGTCCATGAGGGCCTTAAAATGGGGCGGTGGCACCGGGACCCTGAAGTATTCTCCTAAGCTTTTGACATAGGTCGATGCACAAGGTTCCTTGTGGAGACGAGATTTGTTTTGATGGGTGCCCCAGGAAAACCTCGATGCTGGTATTGGAATCCAGGCTTTTGAGGAGACATGCCTGTAATCCAAAGCAATGTATCCGATTATGGCCTAGGGTCCTGTCTGGTTCAATCTTCTTCTCAGGGGACATCCATCTATGGTATGAGTGGAGGTAGATGCTCAGCTGGTATCAGACCGCCCTTGTTTGTCCCGGGCGACCTGCACTATTGGGATGGCCTCAGGGATTTGTAGGGTTCTCCAAATTTTACTGTTTTGGACAATGGCATCGGCAGAATTCCCATGGATTGGGTAGGCACAGTCCTAATGTGTGACTCCAGGGGCCCCAGCCTGGAGGGTGTGTGGCCCAGGACTTTGAGGACAGAAGTCTGAAAACACAAACTCAGCTTAGGTTTGGGGACGTAGGTATGGCAGGCCCGATCTATAAACCATGAGAAGAACTCTTCCGGATATGAAGAAAGAGCGAGTCTGAGGCGCTTGCTCAGGCTTTTGTCTCTGGATTTTGTATCAGAGATGGCCGTGGAATGTCGGGGAGACCTCATGGGCCATGGACGAATCTTCCTCTCTGTGGATTTGGCCCGATCCCAATTGTTTTTCGTCAATCTGTGGAAAGGGAGGACTCCTTTCAGGTTTGTTACCTCAGGTGTCCCGCCAAAAGAGGAATTCCAAAGAAGAGCCCTGGGGAAAAGTGAAGGGAGAACCCGAACTATGGGTAAAATTTGGGGCCTAGGGGCATGGCAAGCCCAATATGCTATCTCTTCATCCAGCCACTGAGAGGCCTTATTGAGGACTGGGATCAGGGTGAGGGTCACAATGTGTGGTTTTGACCAATGTGGCCTGCAAACATGAGCGGGGCCTCATGGGCCACACTGGTTTCAACTACACTGAACGTTGGACAACATGCCAACCACATGGTTTCTTGCCACGGGGAAGGAGTTGTGTTTTCTGCATCACTTTCAAGCCTGGGCAGTGATTGGAGATAAGGTCTAGGTTCTGAAACTTGACAACCGAGGTTGGGAAGAGATGACGACCTAAGACCATGGCGGGTCCGATGTGCTCAGTGAGCGGCCAGCTTTCGGTGTGGGGCCAGGTCATCCAGGCTCAGGCTGTGTCAAAAAGGGCAATAGTGCCCAGGTCAGCCTATATATTTGGGGTACAGTCGAATGGCGTGCAGGTTGATCCTCTTTTGGAGTTTCTGGGTAGCCCCAGAGGGCAATGTTTTTCTTCCTGAGGGCAGGAAGAGTGCTGCATTATAGTTCTGGTTTTCAAACTGGAGGCTTGTGGGCCAGTAGTCTGAGGAAGGTAATCTGAGAACAAGCTAGGCTTAGGTTTCTGGGTGAGGACAAGGCAGGAACAATCTACAGACCTGAATCGAGATCTCGTGCTTATGATGTCAGGGCGAGGATCAGAAGATCGCTCAGGTTGGTGTTTCTGTCCCTGATGGCCCTTCATGGAGGGGCGGGGGGGCCACGAGGCCGTGGGGGTTTTCCCACGATGTTAGTTGTGAGAAGCTCCAAACTGCAAAGATTCTTCTGCAGGACAATTGAGACCTGTTGGTTGGCTCCAGGGCAACGATTCCGAGCAGGGTTCTAAGGATGGATGGCTGGGTAGCCCACCTCGCATTCCAATTGTGTCCTAGCAACAAGACAGGTTAGATCTGCTGGATCTGGGGGAGCAACCCAGGAGGCTGAGTTGAAAATGGACTCTCCTGTGGATGGGTCCTAATGTATTTTGTGTCTATGGAGACCTTGGAATGTAGCGGTGGCACTGGGGTCCTGAAGGGTTTTTCCAAACAGAGGCTTTGACACAGCTCCAACGTGCAAGTTTCCCATATGTAGATGAGATGTTTTCTGATGGGTGAGTCAAGAAACAGCCATACGCTGGTATTGAAATCCAGGCCTCTGAGGAGAGATGACTGGATACCACAGCAATGGATCCGTTTAGTGCCTAGGGGCCAGTTCGTTCCTTTTTACCTCTGGGGACATCAGTCTATGCGTCTGAGTGCAGGTAGGTGCTCAGATGAGCTCAGATTGCCCCTGTTTGTCCTGGGAAGCCACCACTATTGGGATGGCCTCAGGCAGTTTGGAGGTTTATCCTATTAGTAGGGTTGTGGCCATTGGAATGGGCACATACAATTCCCTTGGAGAGGGCAAGTACAGTCCTCAGGTTTGGCTCCAGGGGCCTGAGCCTGTGGGGTGTGTAGGCCAGAGCTGTTTGGACAGTTGTCTGAAAACACAAACGCGGCTTATGTTTCGGGTCATAGGTATGGCAGGACTGATCTACAGACCATGAGGAGAACTCTTCAGGATATGAAAAAAGGGCGAGTGTGAGGCTCGTGCTCAAGTTTTTGTCTCTGGATATCGTGTCACTCATGGTCGTGAAATTTCCGGGTGACTTCATGGGAAATGGACGAGTCTTACTCTCTGGGGTTTTGCCCCGTCCCAAGAGTTTTGGGTCATTCTGGGGGTGGAAGAAGTCCGTTTTGTTGTTGTTGATTTGCTTTGTTTTGTTTTTTAACCTCAGGTGTCTCACCAAAGGAGGTATTCCAGAGTAGAGCCCTGGGGAGGGCCGACCGGACAACCAGAAATCTGGTTAAAAATTGGGGCCTAGGGACATGTCAAGCCCATTATGACATCTAATGGTCGAGCCACTGAGAGGACTTACTAGAGCACAGGACTCACGCTGAGGGTCACAATGCGTGTTTATGCCCTCTTCGCACTCAAGAATTGGCGGGGCGTCCGGGTGAATGCTGGTTTCTCCTACACTGAACGTTGGACAACATGCCAACCACAAGGTTTCTTGCCATGGGTAAGGACGAGTTCTGATTTCTGCATCACAGGCACCCCTGGGCAGTGGTTGGAGATAAGGTCTAGGTTCTGAAGCCGGAAAAACCGCAGTTGGGAAGAGATGATGACCTAAGGCCATGGCGGTTCTGATGTGCTCAGTGTGCGGTCAGCTGTCTGGGTGTTGGTCAGGAGGTCCGAGCTCAGGTTGTGTCAGACAGTGCATTAGTGCCCTGGTTAGACTATATACTTTGGGTACAGTCGAATGCCATGTAGATTTATCCTCATATAAGTTGCCTGGGCAGCTCATTAGGCCAAATTTTTTTTCTAGAGGGCAGGCAGAGTGCTGCATTGTGGGTCTGGAATTGCGAAATTTCCGGGCTTCGGGGCCGGGAGTGTGAGGACGGAAGTCTGAGAACAGAAGCTAGACTTGGGTTTCAGGGCCAGGGCACAGGAGGTACCCCTGTAGATCTGAACCTATATCTCATGCATCTGAAGTCAGGGCGAGGATCAGACGTTGGCTCAGTTTGGAGTTTCTGTGCATGACGGCCCCATCATGAAGGGAGCGGAATCTCGAGGCCATGGAGGTTTTCCCACGTTGGGAGTTGTGGGATGCCCCCTTCAAGGATTCCTTCTGCGGGACAATTGAGACTTGTTGGGCAGCTCCAGGACATCCCATATGGAATGACTCCAGGGCACCTTCGAAGATGGATGCCTGGGAAGCCCGCCTCGCATTCCAATTGTCTCCTAGCCACAAGACAGTTTAGATCAGATGGCTCTGCGGGAGAAACCGGGGTGGCTGACTTGAAATGGACTTTCCTGAGGATGGGTCCTAATGTGTGTTTGTGTCCATGAGGGCCTTAAAATGGGGCGGTGGCACCGGGACCCTGAAGTATTCTCCTAAGCTTTTGACATAGCTCGATGCACAAGGTTCCTTGTGGAGACGAGATTTGTTTTGATGGGTGCCCCAGGAAAACCTCGATGCTGGTATTGGAATCCAGGCTTTTGAGGAGACATGCCTGTAATCCAAAGCAATGTATCCGATTATGGCCTAGGGTCCTGTCTGGTTCAATCTTCTTCTCAGGGGACATCCATCTATGGTATGAGTGGAGGTAGATGCTCAGCTGGTATCAGACCGCCCTTGTTTGTCCCGGGCGACCTGCACTATTGGGATGGCCTCAGGGATTTGTAGGGTTCTCCAAATTTTACTGTTTTGGACAATGGCATCGGCAGAATTCCCATGGATTGGGTAGGCACAGTCCTAATGTGTGACTCCAGGGGCCCCAGCCTGGAGGGTGTGTGGCCCAGGACTTTGAGGACAGAAGTCTGAAAACACAAACTCAGCTTAGGTTTGGGGACGTAGGTATGGCAGGCCCGATCTATAAACCATGAGAAGAACTCTTCCGGATATGAAGAAAGAGCGAGTCTGAGGCGCTTGCTCAGGCTTTTGTCTCTGGATTTTGTATCAGAGATGGCCGTGGAATGTCGGGGAGGCCTCATGGGCCATGGACGAATCTTCCTCTCTGTGGATTTGGCCCGATCCCAATTGTTTTTCGTCAATCTGTGGAAAGGGAGGACTCCTTTCAGGTTTGTTACCTCAGGTGTCCCGCCAAAAGAGGAATTCCAAAGAAGAGCCCTGGGGAAAAGTGAAGGGAGAACCCGAACTATGGGTAAAATTTGGGGCCTACGGGCATGGCAAGCCCAATATGCTATCGCTTCATCCAGCCACTGAGAGGCCTTATTGAGGACTGGGATCAGGGTGAGGGTCACAATGTGTGGTTTTGACCAATGTGGCCCGCAAACATGAGCGGGGCCTCATGGGCCACACTGGTTTCAACTACACTGAACGTTGGACAACATGCCAACCACATGGTTTCTTGCCACGGGGAAGGAGTTGTGTTTTCTGCATCACTTTCAAGCCTGGGCAGTGATTGGAGATAAGGTCTAGGTTCTGAAACTTGACAACCGAGGTTGGGAAGAGATGACGACCTAAGACCATGGCGGGTCCGATGTGCTCAGTGAGCGGCCAGCTTTTGGTGTGGGGCCAGGTAATCCAGGCTCAGGCTGTGTCAAAAAGGGCAATAGTGCCCAGGTCAGCCTATATATTTGGGGTACAGTCGAATGGCGTGCAGGTTGATCCTCTTTTGGAGTTTCTGGGTAGCCCCAGAGGGCAATGTTTTTCTTCCTGAGGGCAGGAAGAGTGCTGCATTATAGTTCTGGTTTTCAAACTGGAGGCTTGTGGGCCAGTAGTCTGAGGAAGGAAATCTGAGAACAAGCTAGGCTTAGGTTTCTGGGTGAGGACAAGGCAGGAACAATCTACAGACCTGAATCGAGATCTCGTGCTTATGATGTCAGGGCGAGGATCAGAAGATCGCTCAGGTTGGTGTTTCTGTCCCTGATGGCCCTTCATGAAGGGGCGGAGGGGCCACGAGGCCGTGGGGGTTTTCCCACGATGTTAGTTGTGAGAAGCTCCAAACTGCAAAGATTCTTCTGCAGGACAATTGAGACCTGTTGGTTGGCTCCAGGGCAACGATTCCGAGCAGGGTTCTAAGGATGGATGGCTGGGTAGCCCACCTCGCATTCCAATTGTGTCCTAGCAACAAGACAGGTTAGATCTGCTGGATCTGGGGGAGCAACCCAGGAGGCTGAGTTGAAAATGGACTCTCCTGTGGATGGGTCCTAATGTATTTTGTGTCTATGGAGACCTTGGAATGTAGCGGTGGCACTGGGGTCCTGAAGGGTTTTTCCAAACAGAGGCTTTGACACAGCTCCAACGTGCAAGTTTCCCATATGTAGATGAGATGTTTTCTGATGGGTGAGTCAAGAAACAGCCATACGCTGGTATTGAAATCCAGGCCTCTGAGGAGAGATGACTGGATACCACAGCAATGGATCCGTTTAGTGCCTAGGGGCCAGTTCGTTCCTTTTTACCTCTGGGGACATCAGTCTATGCGTCTGAGTGCAGGTAGGTGCTCAGATGAGCTCAGATTGCCCCTGTTTGTCCTGGGAAGCCACCACTATTGGGATGGCCTCAGGCAGTTTGGAGGTTTATCCTATTAGTAGGGTTGTGGCCATTGGAATGGGCACATACAATTCCCTTGGAGAGGGCAAGTACAGTCCTCAGGTTTGGCTCCAGGGGCCTGAGCCTGTAGGGTGTGTAGGCCAGAGCTGTTTGGACAGTTGTCTGAAAACACAAACGCGGCTTATGTTTCGGGTCATAGGTATGGCAGGACTGATCTACAGACCATGAGGAGAACTCTTCAGGATATGAAAAAAGGGCGAGTGTGAGGCTCGTGCTCAAGTTTTTGTCTCTGGATATCGTGTCACTCATGGTCGTGAAATTTCCGGGTGACTTCATGGGAAATGGACGAGTCTTACTCTCTGGGGTTTTGCCCCGTCCCAAGAGTTTTGGGTCATTCTGGGGGTGGAAGAAGTCCGTTTTGTTGTTGTTGATTTGCTTTGTTTTGTTTTTTAACCTCAGGTGTCTCACCAAAGGAGGTATTCCAGAGTAGAGCCCTGGGGAGGGCCGACCGGACAACCAGAAATCTGGTTAAAAATTGGGGCCTAGGGACATGTCAAGCCCATTATGACATCTAATGGTCGAGCCACTGAGAGGACTTACTAGAGCACAGGACTCACGCTGATGGTCACAATGCGTGTTTATGCCCTCTTCGCACTCAAGAATTGGCGGGGCCTCCGGGTGAATGCTGGTTTCTCCTACACTGAACGTTGGACAACATGCCAACCACAAGGTTTCTTGCCATGGGTAAGGACGAGTTCTGATTTCTGCATCACAGGCACCCCTGGGCAGTGGTTGGAGATAAGGTCTAGGTTCTGAAGCCTGAAAAACCGCAGTTGGGAAGAGATGATGACCTAAGGCCATGGCGGTTCTGATGTGCTCAGTGTGCGGTCAGCTGTCTGGGTGTTGGTCAGGAGGTCCGAGCTCAGGTTGTGTCAGACAGTGCATTAGTGCCCTGGTTAGACTATATACTTTGGGTACAGTCGAATGCCATGTAGATTTATCCTCATATAAGTTGCCTGGGCAGCTCATTAGGCCAAATTTTTTTTCTAGAGGGCAGGCAGAGTGCTGCATTGTGGGTCTGGAATTGCGAAATTTCCGGGCTTCGGGGCCGGGAGTGTGAGGACGGAAGTCTGAGAACAGAAGCTAGACTTGGGTTTCAGGGCCAGGGCACAGGAGGTACCCCTGTAGATCTGAACCTATATCTCATGCATCTGAAGTCAGGGCGAGGATCAGACGTTGGCTCAGTTTGGAGTTTCTGTGCATGACGGCCCCATCATGAAGGGAGCGGAATCTCGAGGCCATGGAGGTTTTCCCACGTTGGGAGTTGTGGGATGCCCCCTTCAAGGATTCCTTCTGCGGGACAATTGAGACTTGTTGGGCAGCTCCAGGACATCCCATATGGAATGACTCCAGGGCACCTTCGAAGATGGATGCCTGGGAAGCCCGCCTCGCATTCCAATTGTCTCCTAGCCACAAGACAGTTTAGATCAGATGGCTCTGCGGGAGAAACCGGGGTGGCTGACTTGAAATGGACTTTCCTGAGGATGGGTCCTAATGTGTGTTTGTGTCCATGAGGGCCTTAAAATGGGGCGGTGGCACCGGGACCCTGAAGTATTCTCCTAAGCTTTTGACATAGCTCGATGCACAAGGTTCCTTGTGGAGACGAGATTTGTTTTGATGGGTGCCCCAGGAAAACCTCGATGCTGGTATTGGAATCCAGGCTTTTGAGGAGACATGCCTGTAATCCAAAGCAATGTATCCGATTATGGCCTAGGGTCCTGTCTGGTTCAATCTTCTTCTCAGGGGACATCCATCTATGGTATGAGTGGAGGTAGATGCTCAGCTGGTATCAGACCGCCCTTGTTTGTCCCGGGCGACCTGCACTATTGGGATGGCCTCAGGGATTTGTAGGGTTCTCCAAATTTTACTGTTTTGGACAATGGCATCGGCAGAATTCCCATGGATTGGGTAGGCACAGTCCTAATGTGTGACTCCAGGGGCCCCAGCCTGGAGGGTGTGTGGCCCAGGACTTTGAGGACAGAAGTCTGAAAACACAAACTCAGCTTAGGTTTGGGGACGTAGGTATGGCAGGCCCGATCTATAAACCATGAGAAGAACTCTTCCGGATATGAAGAAAGAGCGAGTCTGAGGCGCTTGCTCAGGCTTTTGTCTCTGGATTTTGTATCAGAGATGGCCGTGGAATGTCGGGGAGGCCTCATGGGCCATGGACGAATCTTCCTCTCTGTGGATTTGGCCCGATCCCAATTGTTTTTCGTCAATCTGTGGAAAGGGAGGACTCCTTTCAGGTTTGTTACCTCAGGTGTCCCGCCAAAAGAGGAATTCCAAAGAAGAGCCCTGGGGAAAAGTGAAGGGAGAACCCGAACTATGGGTAAAATTTGGGGCCTACGGGCATGGCAAGCCCAATATGCTATCGCTTCATCCAGCCACTGAGAGGCCTTATTGAGGACTGGGATCAGGGTGAGGGTCACAATGTGTGGTTTTGACCAATGTGGCCCGCAAACATGAGCGGGGCCTCATGGGCCACACTGGTTTCAACTACACTGAACGTTGGACAACATGCCAACCACATGGTTTCTTGCCACGGGGAAGGAGTTGTGTTTTCTGCATCACTTTCAAGCCTGGGCAGTGATTGGAGATAAGGTCTAGGTTCTGAAACTTGACAACCGAGGTTGGGAAGAGATGACGACCTAAGACCATGGCGGGTCCGATGTGCTCAGTGAGCGGCCAGCTTTTGGTGTGGGGCCAGGTAATCCAGGCTCAGGCTGTGTCAAAAAGGGCAATAGTGCCCAGGTCAGCCTATATATTTGGGGTACAGTCGAATGGCGTGCAGGTTGATCCTCTTTTGGAGTTTCTGGGTAGCCCCAGAGGGCAATGTTTTTCTTCCTGAGGGCAGGAAGAGTGCTGCATTATAGTTCTGGTTTTCAAACTGGAGGCTTGTGGGCCAGTAGTCTGAGGAAGGAAATCTGAGAACAAGCTAGGCTTAGGTTTCTGGGTGAGGACAAGGCAGGAACAATCTACAGACCTGAATCGAGATCTCGTGCTTATGATGTCAGGGCGAGGATCAGAAGATCGCTCAGGTTGGTGTTTCTGTCCCTGATGGCCCTTCATGAAGGGGCGGAGGGGCCACGAGGCCGTGGGGGTTTTCCCACGATGTTAGTTGTGAGAAGCTCCAAACTGCAAAGATTCTTCTGCAGGACAATTGAGACCTGTTGGTTGGCTCCAGGGCAACGATTCCGAGCAGGGTTCTAAGGATGGATGGCTGGGTAGCCCACCTCGCATTCCAATTGTGTCCTAGCAACAAGACAGGTTAGATCTGCTGGATCTGGGGGAGCAACCCAGGAGGCTGAGTTGAAAATGGACTCTCCTGTGGATGGGTCCTAATGTATTTTGTGTCTATGGAGACCTTGGAATGTAGCGGTGGCACTGGGGTCCTGAAGGGTTTTTCCAAACAGAGGCTTTGACACAGCTCCAACGTGCAAGTTTCCCATATGTAGATGAGATGTTTTCTGATGGGTGAGTCAAGAAACAGCCATACGCTGGTATTGAAATCCAGGCCTCTGAGGAGAGATGACTGGATACCACAGCAATGGATCCGTTTAGTGCCTAGGGGCCAGTTCGTTCCTTTTTACCTCTGGGGACATCAGTCTATGCGTCTGAGTGCAGGTAGGTGCTCAGATGAGCTCAGATTGCCCCTGTTTGTCCTGGGAAGCCACCACTATTGGGATGGCCTCAGGCAGTTTGGAGGTTTATCCTATTAGTAGGGTTGTGGCCATTGGAATGGGCACATACAATTCCCTTGGAGAGGGCAAGTACAGTCCTCAGGTTTGGCTCCAGGGGCCTGAGCCTGTAGGGTGTGTAGGCCAGAGCTGTTTGGACAGTTGTCTGAAAACACAAACGCGGCTTATGTTTCGGGTCATAGGTATGGCAGGACTGATCTACAGACCATGAGGAGAACTCTTCAGGATATGAAAAAAGGGCGAGTGTGAGGCTCGTGCTCAAGTTTTTGTCTCTGGATATCGTGTCACTCATGGTCGTGAAATTTCCGGGTGACTTCATGGGAAATGGACGAGTCTTACTCTCTGGGGTTTTGCCCCGTCCCAAGAGTTTTGGGTCATTCTGGGGGTGGAAGAAGTCCGTTTTGTTGTTGTTGATTTGCTTTGTTTTGTTTTTTAACCTCAGGTGTCTCACCAAAGGAGGTATTCCAGAGTAGAGCCCTGGGGAGGGCCGACCGGACAACCAGAAATCTGGTTAAAAATTGGGGCCTAGGGACATGTCAAGCCCATTATGACATCTAATGGTCGAGCCACTGAGAGGACTTACTAGAGCACAGGACTCACGCTGATGGTCACAATGCGTGTTTATGCCCTCTTCGCACTCAAGAATTGGCGGGGCCTCCGGGTGAATGCTGGTTTCTCCTACACTGAACGTTGGACAACATGCCAACCACAAGGTTTCTTGCCATGGGTAAGGACGAGTTCTGATTTCTGCATCACAGGCACCCCTGGGCAGTGGTTGGAGATAAGGTCTAGGTTCTGAAGCCTGAAAAACCGCAGTTGGGAAGAGATGATGACCTAAGGCCATGGCGGTTCTGATGTGCTCAGTGTGCGGTCAGCTGTCTGGGTGTTGGTCAGGAGGTCCGAGCTCAGGTTGTGTCAGACAGTGCATTAGTGCCCTGGTTAGACTATATACTTTGGGTACAGTCGAATGCCATGTAGATTTATCCTCATATAAGTTGCCTGGGCAGCTCATTAGGCCAAATTTTTTATCTAGAGGGCAGGCAGAGTGCTGCATTGTGGGTCTGGAATTGCGAAACTTCCGGGCTTTGGGGCCGGGAGTGTGAGGACGGAAGTCTGAGAACACAAGCTAGACTTGGGTTTCAGGGCCAGGGCACGGGAGGTACCCCTGTAGATCTGAACCTATATCTCATGCATCTGAAGTCAGGGCGAGGATCAGACGTTGGCTCAGGTTGGAGTTTCTGTGCATGACGGCCCCTTCATGAAGGGAGCGAAATCTCGAGGCCATGGAGGTTTTCCCACGTTGGGAGTTGTGGGATGCCCCCTTCAAGGATTCCTTCTGCGGGACAATTGAGACTTGTTGGGCAGCTCCAGGACATCCCATATGGAAAGACTCCAGGGCACTGTTCGAGGATGGATGCCTGGGAAGCCCGCCTCGCATTCCAATTGTCTCCTAGCCACAAGACAGTTTAGATCAGATGGCTCTGCGGGAGAAACCGGGGTGGCTGACTTGAAATGGACTTTCCTGAGGATGGGTCCTAATGTGTGTTTGTGTCCATGAGGGCCTTAAAATGGGGCGGTGGCACCGGGACCCTGAAGTATTCTCCTAAGCTTTTGACATAGCTCGATGCACAAGGTTCCTTGTGGAGACGAGATTTGTTTTGATGGGTGCCCCAGGAAAACCTCGATGCTGGTATTGGAATCCAGGCTTTTGAGGAGACATGCCTGTAATCCAAAGCAATGTATCCGATTATGGCCTAGGGTCCTGTCTGGTTCAATCTTCTTCTCAGGGGACATCCATCTATGGTATGAGTGGAGGTAGATGCTCAGCTGGTATCAGACCGCCCTTGTTTGTCCCGGGCGACCTGCACTATTGGGATGGCCTCAGGGATTTGTAGGGTTCTCCAAATTTTACTGTTTTGGACAATGGCATCGGCAGAATTCCCATGGATTGGGTAGGCACAGTCCTAATGTGTGACTCCAGGGGCCCCAGCCTGGAGGGTGTGTGGCCCAGGACTTTGAGGACAGAAGTCTGAAAACACAAACTCAGCTTAGGTTTGGGGACGTAGGTATGGCAGGCCCGATCTATAAACCATGAGAAGAACTCTTCCGGATATGAAGAAAGAGCGAGTCTGAGGCGCTTGCTCAGGCTTTTGTCTCTGGATTTTGTATCAGAGATGGCCGTGGAATGTCGGGGAGACCTCATGGGCCATGGACGAATCTTCCTCTCTGTGGATTTGGCCCGATCCCAATTGTTTTTCGTCAATCTGTGGAAAGGGAGGACTCCTTTCAGGTTTGTTACCTCAGGTGTCCCGCCAAAAGAGGAATTCCAAAGAAGAGCCCTGGGGAAAAGTGAAGGGAGAACCCGAACTATGGGTAAAATTTGGGGCCTAGGGGCATGGCAAGCCCAATATGCTATCTCTTCATCCAGCCACTGAGAGGCCTTATTGAGGACTGGGATCAGGGTGAGGGTCACAATGTGTGGTTTTGACCAATGTGGCCTGCAAACATGAGCGGGGCCTCATGGGCCACACTGGTTTCAACTACACTGAACGTTGGACAACATGCCAACCACATGGTTTCTTGCCACGGGGAAGGAGTTGTGTTTTCTGCATCACTTTCAAGCCTGGGCAGTGATTGGAGATAAGGTCTAGGTTCTGAAACTTGACAACCGAGGTTGGGAAGAGATGACGACCTAAGACCATGGCGGGTCCGATGTGCTCAGTGAGCGGCCAGCTTTCGTGTGGGGCCAGGTCATCCAGGCTCAGGCTGTGTCAAAAAGGGCAATAGTGCCCAGGTCAGCCTATATATTTGGGGTACAGTCGAATGGCGTGCAGGTTGATCCTCTTTTGGAGTTTCTGGGTAGCCCCAGAGGGCAATGTTTTTCTTCCTGAGGGCAGGAAGAGTGCTGCATTATAGTTCTGGTTTTCAAACTGGAGGCTTGTGGGCCAGTAGTCTGAGGAAGGTAATCTGAGAACAAGCTAGGCTTAGGTTTCTGGGTGAGGACAAGGCAGGAACAATCTACAGACCTGAATCGAGATCTCGTGCTTATGATGTCAGGGCGAGGATCAGAAGATCGCTCAGGTTGGTGTTTCTGTCCCTGATGGCCCTTCATGGAGGGGCGGGGGGGCCACGAGGCCGTGGGGGTTTTCCCACGATGTTAGTTGTGAGAAGCTCCAAACTGCAAAGATTCTTCTGCAGGACAATTGAGACCTGTTGGTTGGCTCCAGGGCAACGATTCCGAGCAGGGTTCTAAGGATGGATGGCTGGGTAGCCCACCTCGCATTCCAATTGTGTCCTAGCAACAAGACAGGTTAGATCTGCTGGATCTGGGGGAGCAACCCAGGAGGCTGAGTTGAAAATGGACTCTCCTGTGGATGGGTCCTAATGTATTTTGTGTCTATGGAGACCTTGGAATGTAGCGGTGGCACTGGGGTCCTGAAGGGTTTTTCCAAACAGAGGCTTTGACACAGCTCCAACGTGCAAGTTTCCCATATGTAGATGAGATGTTTTCTGATGGGTGAGTCAAGAAACAGCCATACGCTGGTATTGAAATCCAGGCCTCTGAGGAGAGATGACTGGATACCACAGCAATGGATCCGTTTAGTGCCTAGGGGCCAGTTCGTTCCTTTTTACCTCTGGGGACATCAGTCTATGCGTCTGAGTGCAGGTAGGTGCTCAGATGAGCTCAGATTGCCCCTGTTTGTCCTGGGAAGCCACCACTATTGGGATGGCCTCAGGCAGTTTGGAGGTTTATCCTATTAGTAGGGTTGTGGCCATTGGAATGGGCACATACAATTCCCTTGGAGAGGGCAAGTACAGTCCTCAGGTTTGGCTCCAGGGGCCTGAGCCTGTGGGGTGTGTAGGCCAGAGCTGTTTGGACAGTTGTCTGAAAACACAAACGCGGCTTATGTTTCGGGTCATAGGTATGGCAGGACTGATCTACAGACCATGAGGAGAACTCTTCAGGATATGAAAAAAGGGCGAGTGTGAGGCTCGTGCTCAAGTTTTTGTCTCTGGATATCGTGTCACTCATGGTCGTGAAATTTCCGGGTGACTTCATGGGAAATGGACGAGTCTTACTCTCTGGGGTTTTGCCCCGTCCCAAGAGTTTTGGGTCATTCTGGGGGTGGAAGAAGTCCGTTTTGTTGTTGTTGATTTGCTTTGTTTTGTTTTTTAACCTCAGGTGTCTCACCAAAGGAGGTATTCCAGAGTAGAGCCCTGGGGAGGGCCGACCGGACAACCAGAAATCTGGTTAAAAATTGGGGCCTAGGGACATGTCAAGCCCATTATGACATCTAATGGTCGAGCCACTGAGAGGACTTACTAGAGCACAGGACTCACGCTGAGGGTCACAATGCGTGTTTATGCCCTCTTCGCACTCAAGAATTGGCGGGGCGTCCGGGTGAATGCTGGTTTCTCCTACACTGAACGTTGGACAACATGCCAACCACAAGGTTTCTTGCCATGGGTAAGGACGAGTTCTGATTTCTGCATCACAGGCACCCCTGGGCAGTGGTTGGAGATAAGGTCTAGGTTCTGAAGCCGGAAAAACCGCAGTTGGGAAGAGATGATGACCTAAGGCCATGGCGGTTCTGATGTGCTCAGTGTGCGGTCAGCTGTCTGGGTGTTGGTCAGGAGGTCCGAGCTCAGGTTGTGTCAGACAGTGCATTAGTGCCCTGGTTAGACTATATACTTTGGGTACAGTCGAATGCCATGTAGATTTATCCTCATATAAGTTGCCTGGGCAGCTCATTAGGCCAAATTTTTTTTCTAGAGGGCAGGCAGAGTGCTGCATTGTGGGTCTGGAATTGCGAAATTTCCGGGCTTCGGGGCCGGGAGTGTGAGGACGGAAGTCTGAGAACAGAAGCTAGACTTGGGTTTCAGGGCCAGGGCACAGGAGGTACCCCTGTAGATCTGAACCTATATCTCATGCATCTGAATTCAGGGCGAGGATCAGACGTTGGCTCAGTTTGGAGTTTCTGTGCATGACGGCCCCATCATGAAGGGAGCGGAATCTCGAGGCCATGGAGGTTTTCCCACGTTGGGAGTTGTGGGATGCCCCCTTCAAGGATTCCTTCTGCGGGACAATTGAGACTTGTTGGGCAGCTCCAGGACATCCCATATGGAATGACTCCAGGGCACCTTCGAAGATGGATGCCTGGGAAGCCCGCCTCGCATTCCAATTGTCTCCTAGCCACAAGACAGTTTAGATCAGATGGCTCTGCGGGAGAAACCGGGGTGGCTGACTTGAAATGGACTTTCCTGAGGATGGGTCCTAATGTGTGTTTGTGTCCATGAGGGCCTTAAAATGGGGCGGTGGCACCGGGACCCTGAAGTATTCTCCTAAGCTTTTGACATAGCTCGATGCACAAGGTTCCTTGTGGAGACGAGATTTGTTTTGATGGGTGCCCCAGGAAAACCTCGATGCTGGTATTGGAATCCAGGCTTTTGAGGAGACATGCCTGTAATCCAAAGCAATATTTTCGATTATGGCCTAGGGTCCTGTCTGGTTCAATCTTCTTCTCAGGGGACATCCATCTATGGTATGAGTGGAGGTAGATGCTCAGCTGGTATCAGACCGCCCTTGTTTGTCCCGGGCGACCTGCACTATTGGGATGGCCTCAGGGATTTGTAGGGTTCTCCAAATTTTACTGTTTTGGACAATGGCATCGGCAGAATTCCCATGGATTGGGTAGGCACAGTCCTAATGTGTGACTCCAGGGGCCCCAGCCTGGAGGGTGTGTGGCCCAGGACTTTGAAGACAGAAGTCTGAAAACACAAACTCAGCTTAGGTTTGGGGACGTAGGTATGGCAGGCCCGATCTATAAACCATGAGAAGAACTCTTCCGGATATGAAGAAAGAGCGAGTCTGAGGCGCTTGCTCAGGCTTTTGTCTCTGGATTTTGTATCAGAGATGGCCGTGGAATGTCGGGGAGGCCTCATGGGCCATGGACGAATCTTCCTCTCTGTGGATTTGGCCCGATCCCAATTGTTTTTCGTCAATCTGTGGAAAGGGAGGACTCCTTTCAGGTTTGTTACCTCAGGTGTCCCGCCAAAAGAGGAATTCCAAAGAAGAGCCCTGGGGAAAAGTGAAGGGAGAACCCGAACTATGGGTAAAATTTGGGGCCTACGGGCATGTCAAGCCCAATATGCTATCGCTTCATCCAGCCACTGAGAGGCCTTATTGAGGACTGGGATCAGGGTGAGGGTCACAATGTGTGGTTTTGACCAATGTGGCCCGCAAACATGAGCGGGGCCTCATGGGCCACACTGGTTTCAACTACACTGAACGTTGGACAACATGCCAACCACATGGTTTCTTGCCACGGGGAAGGAGTTGTGTTTTCTGCATCACTTTCAAGCCTGGGCAGTGATTGGAGATAAGGTCTAGGTTCTGAAACTTGACAACCGAGGTTGGGAAGAGATGACGACCTAAGACCATGGCGGGTCCGATGTGCTCAGTGAGCGGCCAGCTTTTGGTGTGGGGCCAGGTAATCCAGGCTCAGGCTGTGTAAAAAAGGGCAATAGTGCCCAGGTCAGCCTATATATTTGGGGTACAGTCGAATGGCGTGCAGGTTGATCCTCTTTTGGAGTTTCTGGGTAGCCCCAGAGGGCAATGTTTTTCTTCCTGAGGGCAGGAAGAGTGCTGCATTATAGTTCTGGTTTTCAAACTGGAGGCTTGTGGGCCAGTAGTCTGAGGAAGGAAATCTGAGAACAAGCTAGGCTTAGGTTTCTGGGTGAGGACAAGGCAGGAACAATCTACAGACCTGAATCGAGATCTCGTGCTTATGATGTCAGGGCGAGGATCAGAAGATCGCTCAGGTTGGTGTTTCTGTCCCTGATGGCCCTTCATGAAGGGGCGGAGGGGCCACGAGGCCGTGGGGGTTTTCCCACGATGTTAGTTGTGAGAAGCTCCAAACTGCAAAGATTCTTCTGCAGGACAATTGAGACCTGTTGGTTGGCTCCAGGGCAACGATTCCGAGCAGGGTTCTAAGGATGGATGGCTGGGTAGCCCACCTCGCATTCCAATTGTGTCCTAGCAACAAGACAGGTTAGATCTGCTGGATCTGGGGGAGCAACCCAGGAGGCTGAGTTGAAAATGGACTCTCCTGTGGATGGGTCCTAATGTATTTTGTGTCTATGGAGACCTTGGAATGTAGCGGTGGCACTGGGGTCCTGAAGGGTTTTTCCAAACAGAGGCTTTGACACAGCTCCAACGTGCAAGTTTCCCATATGTAGATGAGATGTTTTCTGATGGGTGAGTCAAGAAACAGCCATACGCTGGTATTGAAATCCAGGCCTCTGAGGAGAGATGACTGGATACCACAGCAATGGATCCGTTTAGTGCCTAGGGGCCAGTTCGTTCCTTTTTACCTCTGGGGACATCAGTCTATGCGTCTGAGTGCAGGTAGGTGCTCAGATGAGCTCAGATTGCCCCTGTTTGTCCTGGGAAGCCACCACTATTGGGATGGCCTCAGGCAGTTTGGAGGTTTATCCTATTAGTAGGGTTGTGGCCATTGGAATGGGCACATACAATTCCCTTGGAGAGGGCAAGTACAGTCCTCAGGTTTGGCTCCAGGGGCCTGAGCCTGTAGGGTGTGTAGGCCAGAGCTGTTTGGACAGTTGTCTGAAAACACAAACGCGGCTTATGTTTCGGGTCATAGGTATGGCAGGACTGATCTACAGACCATGAGGAGAACTCTTCAGGATATGAAAAAAGGGCGAGTGTGAGGCTCGTGCTCAAGTTTTTGTCTCTGGATATCGTGTCACTCATGGTCGTGAAATTTCCGGGTGACTTCATGGGAAATGGACGAGTCTTACTCTCTGGGGTTTTGCCCCGTCCCAAGAGTTTTGGGTCATTCTGGGGGTGGAAGAAGTCCGTTTTGTTGTTGTTGATTTGCTTTGTTTTGTTTTTTAACCTCAGGTGTCTCACCAAAGGAGGTATTCCAGAGTAGAGCCCTGGGGAGGGCCGACCGGACAACCAGAAATCTGGTTAAAAATTGGGGCCTAGGGACATGTCAAGCCCATTATGACATCTAATGGTCGAGCCACTGAGAGGACTTACTAGAGCACAGGACTCACGCTGATGGTCACAATGCGTGTTTATGCCCTCTTCGCACTCAAGAATTGGCGGGGCCTCCGGGTGAATGCTGGTTTCTCCTACACTGAACGTTGGACAACATGCCAACCACAAGGTTTCTTGCCATGGGTAAGGACGAGTTCTGATTTCTGCATCACAGGCACCCCTGGGCAGTGGTTGGAGATAAGGTCTAGGTTCTGAAGCCTGAAAAACCGCAGTTGGGAAGAGATGATGACCTAAGGCCATGGCGGTTCTGATGTGCTCAGTGTGCGGTCAGCTGTCTGGGTGTTGGTCAGGAGGTCCGAGCTCAGGTTGTGTCAGACAGTGCATTAGTGCCCTGGTTAGACTATATACTTTGGGTACAGTCGAATGCCATGTAGATTTATCCTCATATAAGTTGCCTGGGCAGCTCATTAGGCCAAATTTTTTATCTAGAGGGCAGGCAGAGTGCTGCATTGTGGGTCTGGAATTGCGAAACTTCCGGGCTTTGGGGCCGGGAGTGTGAGGACGGAAGTCTGAGAACACAAGCTAGACTTGGGTTTCAGGGCCAGGGCACGGGAGGTACCCCTGTAGATCTGAACCTATATCTCATGCATCTGAAGTCAGGGCGAGGATCAGACGTTGGCTCAGGTTGGAGTTTCTGTGCATGACGGCCCCTTCATGAAGGGAGCGAAATCTCGAGGCCATGGAGGTTTTCCCACGTTGGGAGTTGTGGGATGCCCCCTTCAAGGATTCCTTCTGCGGGACAATTGAGACTTGTTGGGCAGCTCCAGGACATCCCATATGGAAAGACTCCAGGGCACTGTTCGAGGATGGATGCCTGGGAAGCCCGCCTCGCATTCCAATTGTCTCCTAGCCACAAGACAGTTTAGATCAGATGGCTCTGCGGGAGAAACCGGGGTGGCTGACTTGAAATGGACTTTCCTGAGGATGGGTCCTAATGTGTGTTTGTGTCCATGAGGGCCTTAAAATGGGGCGGTGGCACCGGGACCCTGAAGTATTCTCCTAAGCTTTTGACATAGGTCGATGCACAAGGTTCCTTGTGGAGACGAGATTTGTTTTGATGGGTGCCCCAGGAAAACCTCGATGCTGGTATTGGAATCCAGGCTTTTGAGGAGACATGCCTGTAATCCAAAGCAATGTATCCGATTATGGCCTAGGGTCCTGTCTGGTTCAATCTTCTTCTCAGGGGACATCCATCTATGGTATGAGTGGAGGTAGATGCTCAGCTGGTATCAGACCGCCCTTGTTTGTCCCGGGCGACCTGCACTATTGGGATGGCCTCAGGGATTTGTAGGGTTCTCCAAATTTTACTGTTTTGGACAATGGCATCGGCAGAATTCCCATGGATTGGGTAGGCACAGTCCTAATGTGTGACTCCAGGGGCCCCAGCCTGGAGGGTGTGTGGCCCAGGACTTTGAGGACAGAAGTCTGAAAACACAAACTCAGCTTAGGTTTGGGGACGTAGGTATGGCAGGCCCGATCTATAAACCATGAGAAGAACTCTTCCGGATATGAAGAAAGAGCGAGTCTGAGGCGCTTGCTCAGGCTTTTGTCTCTGGATTTTGTATCAGAGATGGCCGTGGAATGTCGGGGAGACCTCATGGGCCATGGACGAATCTTCCTCTCTGTGGATTTGGCCCGATCCCAATTGTTTTTCGTCAATCTGTGGAAAGGGAGGACTCCTTTCAGGTTTGTTACCTCAGGTGTCCCGCCAAAAGAGGAATTCCAAAGAAGAGCCCTGGGGAAAAGTGAAGGGAGAACCCGAACTATGGGTAAAATTTGGGGCCTAGGGGCATGGCAAGCCCAATATGCTATCTCTTCATCCAGCCACTGAGAGGCCTTATTGAGGACTGGGATCAGGGTGAGGGTCACAATGTGTGGTTTTGACCAATGTGGCCTGCAAACATGAGCGGGGCCTCATGGGCCACACTGGTTTCAACTACACTGAACGTTGGACAACATGCCAACCACATGGTTTCTTGCCACGGGGAAGGAGTTGTGTTTTCTGCATCACTTTCAAGCCTGGGCAGTGATTGGAGATAAGGTCTAGGTTCTGAAACTTGACAACCGAGGTTGGGAAGAGATGACGACCTAAGACCATGGCGGGTCCGATGTGCTCAGTGAGCGGCCAGCTTTCGTGTGGGGCCAGGTCATCCAGGCTCAGGCTGTGTCAAAAAGGGCAATAGTGCCCAGGTCAGCCTATATATTTGGGGTACAGTCGAATGGCGTGCAGGTTGATCCTCTTTTGGAGTTTCTGGGTAGCCCCAGAGGGCAATGTTTTTCTTCCTGAGGGCAGGAAGAGTGCTGCATTATAGTTCTGGTTTTCAAACTGGAGGCTTGTGGGCCAGTAGTCTGAGGAAGGTAATCTGAGAACAAGCTAGGCTTAGGTTTCTGGGTGAGGACAAGGCAGGAACAATCTACAGACCTGAATCGAGATCTCGTGCTTATGATGTCAGGGCGAGGATCAGAAGATCGCTCAGGTTGGTGTTTCTGTCCCTGATGGCCCTTCATGGAGGGGCGGGGGGGCCACGAGGCCGTGGGGGTTTTCCCACGATGTTAGTTGTGAGAAGCTCCAAACTGCAAAGATTCTTCTGCAGGACAATTGAGACCTGTTGGTTGGCTCCAGGGCAACGATTCCGAGCAGGGTTCTAAGGATGGATGGCTGGGTAGCCCACCTCGCATTCCAATTGTGTCCTAGCAACAAGACAGGTTAGATCTGCTGGATCTGGGGGAGCAACCCAGGAGGCTGAGTTGAAAATGGACTCTCCTGTGGATGGGTCCTAATGTATTTTGTGTCTATGGAGACCTTGGAATGTAGCGGTGGCACTGGGGTCCTGAAGGGTTTTTCCAAACAGAGGCTTTGACACAGCTCCAACGTGCAAGTTTCCCATATGTAGATGAGATGTTTTCTGATGGGTGAGTCAAGAAACAGCCATACGCTGGTATTGAAATCCAGGCCTCTGAGGAGAGATGACTGGATACCACAGCAATGGATCCGTTTAGTGCCTAGGGGCCAGTTCGTTCCTTTTTACCTCTGGGGACATCAGTCTATGCGTCTGAGTGCAGGTAGGTGCTCAGATGAGCTCAGATTGCCCCTGTTTGTCCTGGGAAGCCACCACTATTGGGATGGCCTCAGGCAGTTTGGAGGTTTATCCTATTAGTAGGGTTGTGGCCATTGGAATGGGCACATACAATTCCCTTGGAGAGGGCAAGTACAGTCCTCAGGTTTGGCTCCAGGGGCCTGAGCCTGTGGGGTGTGTAGGCCAGAGCTGTTTGGACAGTTGTCTGAAAACACAAACGCGGCTTATGTTTCGGGTCATAGGTATGGCAGGACTGATCTACAGACCATGAGGAGAACTCTTCAGGATATGAAAAAAGGGCGAGTGTGAGGCTCGTGCTCAAGTTTTTGTCTCTGGATATCGTGTCACTCATGGTCGTGAAATTTCCGGGTGACTTCATGGGAAATGGACGAGTCTTACTCTCTGGGGTTTTGCCCCGTCCCAAGAGTTTTGGGTCATTCTGGGGGTGGAAGAAGTCCGTTTTGTTGTTGTTGATTTGCTTTGTTTTGTTTTTTAACCTCAGGTGTCTCACCAAAGGAGGTATTCCAGAGTAGAGCCCTGGGGAGGGCCGACCGGACAACCAGAAATCTGGTTAAAAATTGGGGCCTAGGGACATGTCAAGCCCATTATGACATCTAATGGTCGAGCCACTGAGAGGACTTACTAGAGCACAGGACTCACGCTGAGGGTCACAATGCGTGTTTATGCCCTCTTCGCACTCAAGAATTGGCGGGGCGTCCGGGTGAATGCTGGTTTCTCCTACACTGAACGTTGGACAACATGCCAACCACAAGGTTTCTTGCCATGGGTAAGGACGAGTTCTGATTTCTGCATCACAGGCACCCCTGGGCAGTGGTTGGAGATAAGGTCTAGGTTCTGAAGCCGGAAAAACCGCAGTTGGGAAGAGATGATGACCTAAGGCCATGGCGGTTCTGATGTGCTCAGTGTGCGGTCAGCTGTCTGGGTGTTGGTCAGGAGGTCCGAGCTCAGGTTGTGTCAGACAGTGCATTAGTGCCCTGGTTAGACTATATACTTTGGGTACAGTCGAATGCCATGTAGATTTATCCTCATATAAGTTGCCTGGGCAGCTCATTAGGCCAAATTTTTTTTCTAGAGGGCAGGCAGAGTGCTGCATTGTGGGTCTGGAATTGCGAAATTTCCGGGCTTCGGGGCCGGGAGTGTGAGGACGGAAGTCTGAGAACAGAAGCTAGACTTGGGTTTCAGGGCCAGGGCACAGGAGGTACCCCTGTAGATCTGAACCTATATCTCATGCATCTGAATTCAGGGCGAGGATCAGACGTTGGCTCAGTTTGGAGTTTCTGTGCATGACGGCCCCATCATGAAGGGAGCGGAATCTCGAGGCCATGGAGGTTTTCCCACGTTGGGAGTTGTGGGATGCCCCCTTCAAGGATTCCTTCTGCGGGACAATTGAGACTTGTTGGGCAGCTCCAGGACATCCCATATGGAATGACTCCAGGGCACCTTCGAAGATGGATGCCTGGGAAGCCCGCCTCGCATTCCAATTGTCTCCTAGCCACAAGACAGTTTAGATCAGATGGCTCTGCGGGAGAAACCGGGGTGGCTGACTTGAAATGGACTTTCCTGAGGATGGGTCCTAATGTGTGTTTGTGTCCATGAGGGCCTTAAAATGGGGCGGTGGCACCGGGACCCTGAAGTATTCTCCTAAGCTTTTGACATAGCTCGATGCACAAGGTTCCTTGTGGAGACGAGATTTGTTTTGATGGGTGCCCCAGGAAAACCTCGATGCTGGTATTGGAATCCAGGCTTTTGAGGAGACATGCCTGTAATCCAAAGCAATATTTTCGATTATGGCCTAGGGTCCTGTCTGGTTCAATCTTCTTCTCAGGGGACATCCATCTATGGTATGAGTGGAGGTAGATGCTCAGCTGGTATCAGACCGCCCTTGTTTGTCCCGGGCGACCTGCACTATTGGGATGGCCTCAGGGATTTGTAGGGTTCTCCAAATTTTACTGTTTTGGACAATGGCATCGGCAGAATTCCCATGGATTGGGTAGGCACAGTCCTAATGTGTGACTCCAGGGGCCCCAGCCTGGAGGGTGTGTGGCCCAGGACTTTGAAGACAGAAGTCTGAAAACACAAACTCAGCTTAGGTTTGGGGACGTAGGTATGGCAGGCCCGATCTATAAACCATGAGAAGAACTCTTCCGGATATGAAGAAAGAGCGAGTCTGAGGCGCTTGCTCAGGCTTTTGTCTCTGGATTTTGTATCAGAGATGGCCGTGGAATGTCGGGGAGGCCTCATGGGCCATGGACGAATCTTCCTCTCTGTGGATTTGGCCCGATCCCAATTGTTTTTCGTCAATCTGTGGAAAGGGAGGACTCCTTTCAGGTTTGTTACCTCAGGTGTCCCGCCAAAAGAGGAATTCCAAAGAAGAGCCCTGGGGAAAAGTGAAGGGAGAACCCGAACTATGGGTAAAATTTGGGGCCTACGGGCATGGCAAGCCCAATATGCTATCGCTTCATCCAGCCACTGAGAGGCCTTATTGAGGACTGGGATCAGGGTGAGGGTCACAATGTGTGGTTTTGACCAATGTGGCCCGCAAACGTGAGCGGGGCCACATGGGCCACACTGGTTTCAACTACACTGAACGTTGGACAACATGCCAACCACATGGTTTCTTTCCACGGGGAAGGAGTTGTGTTTTCTGCATCACTTTCAAGCCTGGGCAGTGATTGGAGATAAGGTCTAGGTTCTGAAACTTGACAACCGAGGTTGGGAAGAGATGACGACCTAAGACCATGGCGGGTCCGATGTGCTCAGTGAGCGGCCAGCTTTCTGTGTGGGGCCAGGTAATCAATGCTCAGGCTGTGTCAAAAAGGGCAATGGTGCCCAGGTCAGCCTATATATTTGGGGTACCGTCGAATGGCGTGCAGGTTGATCCTCTTTTGGAGTTTCTGGGTAGCCCCAGAGGGCAATGTTTTTCTTCCTGAGGGCAGGAAGAGTGCTGCATTATAGTTCTGGTTTTCAAACTGGAGGCTTGTGGGCCAGTAGTCTGAGGAAGGAAATCTGAGAACAAGCTAGGCTTAGGTTTCTGGGTGAGGACAAGGCAGGAACAATCTACAGACCTGAATCGAGATCTCGTGCTTATGATGTCAGGGCGAGGATCAGAAGATCGCTCAGGTTGGTGTTTCTGTCCCTGATGGCCCTTCATGAAGGGGCGGGGGGGCCACAAGGCCGTGGGTGTTTTCCTACGATGTTAGTTGTGAGAAGCTCCAAACTGCAAAGATTCTTCTGCAGGTCAATTGCGACCTGTTGGTTGGCTCCAGGGCAACGATTCCGAGCAGGGTTCTAAGGATGGATGGCTGGGTAGCCCACCTCGCATTCCAATTGTGTCCTAGCAACAAGACAGGTTAGATCTGCTGGATCTGGGGGAGCAACCCAGGAGGCTGAGTTGAAATGGACTCTCCTGTGGATGGGTCCTAATGTCTTTTTGTGTCTATGGAGACCTTGGAATGTAGCGGTGGCACTGGGGTCCTGAAGGGTTTTTCCAAACAGAGGCTTTGACACAGCTCCAACGTGCAAGTTTCCCATATGTAGATGAGATGTTTCCTGATGGGTGAGTCAAGAAACAGCCATACGCTGGTATTGAAATCCAGGCCTCTGAGGAGAGATGACTGGATACCACAGCAATGGATCCGTTTAGTGCCTAGGGGCCAGTTCGTTCCTTTTTACCTCTGGGGACAACAGTCTATGCGTCTGAGTGCAGGTAGGTGCTCAGATGAGCTCAGATTGCCCCTGTTTGTCCTGGGAAGCCACCACTATTGGGATGGCCTCAGGCAGTTTGGAGGTTTATCCTATTAGTAGGGTTGTGGCCATTGGAATGGGCACATACATTCCCTTGGAGAGGGCAAGTACAGTCCTCAGGTTTGGCTCCAGGGGCCTGAGCCTGTAGGGTGTGTAGGCCAGAGCTGTTTGGACAGTTGTCTGAAAACACAAACGCGGCTTATGTTTCGGGTCATAGGTATGGCAGGACTGATCTACAGACCATGAGGAGAACTCTTCAGGATATGAAAAAAGGGCGAGTGTGAGGCTCGTGCTCAAGTTTTTGTCTCTGGATATCGTGTCACTCATGGTCGTGAAATTTCCTGGTGACTTCATGGGAAATGGACGAGTCTTACTCTCTGGGGTTTTGCCCCGTCCCAAGAGATTTGGGTCATTCTGGGGGTGGAAGAAGTCCGTTTTGTTGTTGTTGTTGATTTGCTTTGTTTGTTTTTTAACCTCAGGTGTCTCACCAAATGAGGTATTCCAGAGTAGAGCCCTGGGGAGGGCCGACCGGACAACCAGAAATCTGGTTAAAAATTGGGGCCTAGGGACATGTCAAGCCCATTATGACATCTAATGGTCTAGCCACTGAGAGGACTTACTAGAGCACAGGACTCACGCTGAGGTTCACAATGCGTGATTATGCCCTCTTCGCACTCAAGGATTGGTGGGGCCTCCGGGTGAATGCTGGTTACCTCAGGTGTCCCGCCAAAAGAGGAATTCCAAAGAAGAGCCCTGGGGAAATGTGAAGGGAGAACCCGAACTATGGGTAAAATTTGGGGCCTAGGGGCATGGCAAGCCCAATATGCTATCTCTTCATCCAGCCACTGAGAGGCCTTATTGAGGACTGGGATCAGGGTGAGGGTCACAATGTGTGGTTTTGACCAATGTGGCCCGCAAACATGAGCGGGGCCTCATGGGCCACACTGGTTTCAACTACACTGAACGTTGGACAACATGCCAACCACATGGTTTCTTGCCACGGGGAAGGAGTTGTGTTTTCTGCATCACTTCCAAGCCTGGGCAGTGATTGGAGATAAGGTCTAGGTTCTGAAACTTGACAACCGAGGTTGGGAAGAGATGACGTCCTAAGACCATGGCGGGTCCGATGTGCTCAGTGAGCGGCCAGCTTTCGGTGTGGGGCCAGGTAATCCAGGCACAGGCTGTGTCAAAAAGGGCAATGGTGCCCAGGTCAGCCTATATATTTGGGGTACAGTCGAATGGCGTGCAGGTTGATCCTCTTTTGTAGTTTCTGGGTAGCCCCAGAGGGCAATGTTTTTCTTCCTGAGGGCAGGAAGAGTGCTGCATTATAGTTCTGGTTTTCAAACTGGAGGCTTGTGGGCCATTAGTCTGAGGAAGGAAATCTGAGAACAAGCTAGGCTTAGGTTTCTGGGTGAGGACAAGGCAGGAACAATCTACAGACCTGAATCGAGATCTCGTGCTTATGATGTCAGGGCGAGGATCAGAGGATCGCTCAGGTTGGTGTTTCTGTCCCTGATGGCCCTTCATGAAGGGGCGGGGGGGCCACTATGCCGTGGGGGTTTTCCCACGATGTTAGTTGTGAGAAGCTACAAACTGCAAAGATTCTTCTGCAGGACAATTGAGACCTGTTGGTTGGCTCAAGGGCAACGATTCCGAGCAGGGTTCTAAGGATGGATGGATGGGTAGCCCACCTCGCATTCCAATTGTGTCCTAGCAACAAGACAGGTTAGATCTGCTGGATCTGGGGGAGCAACCCAGGAGGCTGAGTTGAAATGGACTCTCCTGTGGATGGGTCCTAATGTCTTTTTGTGTCTATGGAGACCTTGGAATGTAGCGGTGGCACTGGGGTCCTGAAGGGTTTTTCCAAACAGAGGCTTTGACACAGCTCCAACGTGCAAGTTTCCCATATGTAGATGAGATGTTTCCTGATGGGTGAGTCAAGAAACAGCCATATGCTGGTATTGAAATCCAGGCCTCTGAGGAGAGATGACTGGATACCACAGCAATGGATCCGTTTAGTGCCTAGGGGCCAGGTCGTTCCTTTTTACCTCTGGGGACATCAGTCTATGCGTCTGAGTGCAGGTAGGTGCTCAGATGAGCTCAGATTGCCCCTGTTTGTCCTGGGAAGCCACCACAATTGGGATGGCCTCAGGCAGTTTGGAGGTTTATCCTATTAGTAGGGTCGTGGCCATTGGAATGGGCACATACAATTCCCTTGGAGAGGGCAAGTACAGTCCTCAGGTTTGGCTCCAGGGGCCTGAGCCTGTGGGTGTGTAGGCCAGAGCTGTTTGGACAGTTGTCTGAAAACAGAAACGCGGCTTATGTTTCGGGTCATAGGTATGGCAGGACTGATCTACAGACCATGAGGAGAATTCTTCAGGATATGAAAAAAGGGCGAGTGTGAGGCTCGTGCTCAAGTTTTTGTCTCTGGATATCGTGTCACTCATGGACGTGAAATTTCCGGGTGACTTCATGGGAAATGGACGAGTCTTACTCTCTGGGGTTTTGCCCCGTCCCAAGAGTTTTGGGTCATTCTGGGGGTGGAAAAAGTCCGTTTTGTTGTTGTTGTTGATTAGCTTTGTTTTGTTTTTTAACCTCAGGTGTCTCACCAAAGGATGTATTCCAGAGTAGAGCCCTGGGGAGGGCCGACCGGACAACCAGAAATCTGGTTAAAAATTGGGGCCTGGGGACATGTCAAGCCCATTATGACATCTAATAGTCGAGCCACTGAGAGGACTTACTAGAGCACTGGACTCACGCTGAGGGTCACAATGCGTGTTTATACCCTCTTCGAACTCAAGAATTGGTGGGGCCTCCGGGTGAATGCTGGTTTCTCCTACACTGAACGTTGGACAACATGCCAACCACAAGGTTTCTTGCCATGGGTAAGGACGGGTTCTGATTTCTGCATCACAGGCACCCCTGGGCAGTGGTTGGAGATAAGGTCTAGGTTCTGAAGCCTGAAAAACCGCAGTTGGGAAGAGATGATGACCTAAGGCCATGGCGGTTCTGATGTGCTCAGTGTGCGGTCAGCTGTCTGGGTGTTGGTCAGGAGGTCCGAGCTCAGGTTGTGTCAGACAGTGCATTAGTGCCCAGGTTAGACTATATACTTTGGGTACAGTCGAATGCCATGTAGATTTATCGTCATATAAGGTGCCTGGGCAGCTCATTAGGCCAAATTTTTTTTCTAGAGGGCAGGCAGAGTGCTGCATTGTGGGTCTGGAATTGCGAAACTTCCGGGCTTCGGGGCCGGGAGTGTGAGGACGGAAGTCTGAGAACACAAGCTAGACTTGGGTTTCTGGGCCAGGGCACGGCAGGTACCCCTGTAGATCTGAACCTATATCTCATGCATCTGAAGTCAGGGCGAGGATCAGACGTTGGCTCAGGTTGGAGTTTCTGTGCATGACGGCCCCTTCATGAAGGGAGCGGAATCTCGAGGCCATGGAGGATTTTCCACGATGGGAGTTGTGGGATGCCCCCTTCAAGGATTCCTTCTACGGGACAATTGAGACTTGTTGGGCAGCTCCAGGACATCCCATATGGAATGACTCCAGGGCACCGTTCGAGGATGGATGCCTGGGAAGCCCGCCTCGCATTCCAATTGTCTCCTAGCCAAAAGACAGTTTAGATCTGATGGCTCTGCGGGAGAAACCTGGGTGGCTGACTTGAAATGGACTTTACTGAGGATGGGTCCTAATGTGTGTTTGTGTCCATGAGGTCCTTAAAATGGGGCGGTGGCACCGGGACCCTGAAGTATTCTCCTAAGCTTTTGACATAGCTCGATGCACAAGGTTCCTTGTGGAGACGAGATTTGTTTTGATGGGTGCCCCAGGAAAACCTCGATGCTGGTATTGGAATCCAGGCTTTTGAGGAGACATGCCTGTAATCCAAAGCAATGTTTTCGATTATGGCCTAGGGTCCTGTTTGGTTCAATCTTCTTCTCAGGGGACATCCATCTATGGTATGAGTGGAAGTAGATGCTCAGCTGGTATCAGACCGCCCTTGTTTGTCCCGGGCGACCTGCACTATTGGGATGGCCTCAGGGATTTGTAGGGTTCTCCAAATTTTACTGTTTTGGACAATGGCATCGGCAGAATTCCCATGGATTGGGTAGGCACAGTCCTAATGTGTGACTCCAGGGGCCCCAGCCTGGAGGGTGTGTGGCCCAGGACTTTGAGGACAGAAGTCTGAAAACACAAACTCAGCTTAGGTTTGGGGACGTAAGTATGGCAGGCCCGATCTATAAACCATGAGAAGAACTCTTCCGGATATGAAGAAAGAGCGAGTATGAGGCGCCTGCTCAGGCTTTTGTCTCTGGATTTTGTATCAGAGATGGCCGTGGAATGTCGGGGAGGCCTCATGGGCCATGGACGAATCTTCCTCTCTGTGGATTTGGCCCGATCCCAATTGTTTTTCGTCAATCTGTGGAAAGGGTGGACTCCTTTCAGGTTTGTTACCTCAGGTATCCCGCCAAAAGAGGAATTCCAAAGAGGAGCCCTGGGGAAAAGTGAAGGGAGAACCCGAACTATGGGTAAAATTTGGGGCCTAGCGGCATGGCAAGCCCAATATGCTATCTCTTCATCCAGCCACTGAGAGGCCTTATTGAGGACTGGGATCAGGGTGAGGGTCACAATGTGTGGTTTTGACCAATGTGGCTCGAAACATGAGCGGGGCCTCATGGGCCACACTGGTTTCAACTACACTGAACCTTGGACAACATGCCAACCACATGGTTTCTTGCCACGGGGAAGGAGTTGTGTTTTCTGCATCACTTTCAAGCCTGGGCAGTGATTGGAGATAAGGTCTAGGTTCTGAAACTTGACCACCGAGGTTGGGAAGAGATGACGACCTAAGACCATGGCGGGTCCGATGTGCTCAGTGAGCGGCCAGCTTTCTGTGTGGGGCCAGGTAATCCAGGCTCAGGCTGTGTCAAAAAGGGCAATAGTGCCCAGGTCAGCCTATATATTTGGGGTACCGTCGAATGGCGTGCAGGTTGATCCTCTTTTGGAGTTTCTGGGTAGCCCCAGAGGGCAATGTTTTTCTTCCTGAGGGCAGGATGAGTGCTGCATTATAGTTCTGGTTTTCAAACTGGAGGCTTGTGGGCCAGTAGTCTGAGGAAGGAAATCTGAGAACAAGCTAGGCTTAGGTTTCTGGGTGAGGACAAGGCAGGAACAATCTACAGACCTGAATCGAGATCTCGTGCTTATGATGTCAGGGCGAGGATCAGAAGATCGCTCAGGTTGGTGTTTCTGTCCCTGATGGCCCTTCATGAAGGGGCGGGGGGGCCACGAGGCCGTGGGGGTTTTCCCACGATGTTAGTTGTGAGAAGCTCCAAACTGCAAAGATTCTTCTGCAGGACAATTGAGACCTGTTGGTTGGCTCCAGGGCAACGATTCCGAGCAGGGTTCTAAGGATGGATGGCTGGGTAGCCCACCTCGCATTCCAATTGTGTCCTAGCAACAAGACAGGTTAGATCTGCTGGATCTGGGGAAGCAACCCAGGAGGCTGAGTTGAAATGGACTCTCCTGTGGATGGGTCCTAATGTCTTTTTGTGTCTATGGAGACCTTGGAATGTAGCGGTGGCACTGGGGTCCTGAAGGGTTTTTCCAAACAGAGGCTTTGACACAGTTCCAACGTGCAAGTTTCCCATATGTAGATGAGATGTTTTCTGATGGGTGAGTCAAGAAACAGCCATACGCTGGTATTGAAATCCAGGCCTCTGAGGAGAGATGACTGGATACCACAGCATTGGATCCGTTTAGTGCCTAGGGGCCAGTTCGTTCGTCTTTACCTCTGGGGACATCAGTCTATGCGTCTGAGTGCAGGTAGGTGCTCAGATGAGCTCAGATTGCCCCTGTTTGTCCTGGGAAGCCACCACTATTGGGATGGCCTCAGGCAGTTTGGAGGTTTATCCTATTAGTAGGGTTGTGGCCATTGGAATGGGCACATACAATTCCCTTGGAGAGGGCAAGTACAGTCCTCAGGTTTGGCTCCAGGGGCCTGAGCCTGTAGGGTGTGTAGGCCAGAGCTGTTTGGACAGTTGTCTGAAAACACAAACGCGGCTTATGTTTCGGGTCATAGGTATGGCAGGACTGATCTACAGACCATGAGGAGAATTCTTCAGGATATGAAAAAAGGGCGAGTGTGAGGCTCGTGCTCAAGTTTTTGTCTCTGGATATCGTGTCACTCATGGACGTGAAATTTCCAGGTGACTTCATGGGAAATGGACGAGTCTTACTCTCTGGGGTTTGCCCCGTCCCAAGAGTTTTGGGTCATTCTGGGGGTGGAAGAAGTCCGTTTTGTTGTTGTTGTTGATTTGCTTTGTTTTGTTTTTTAACCTCAGGTGTCTCACCAAATGAGGTATTCCAGAGTAGAGCCCTGGGGAGGGCCGACGGGACAACCAGAAATCTGGGTATAAATTGGGGCCTAGGGACATGTCAAGCCCATTATGACATCTAATGGTCGAGCCACTGAGAGGACTTACTAGAGCACAGGACTCACGCTGAGGGTCACAATGCGTGTTTATGCCCTCTTCGCACTCAAGAATTGGTGGGGCCTCCGGGTGAATGCTGGTTTCTCCTACACTGAACGTTGGACAACATGCCAACCACAAGGTTTCTTGCCATGGGTAAGGACGAGTTCTGATTTCTGCATCACAGGCACCCCTGGGCAGTGGTTGGAGATAAGGTCTAGGTTCTGAAGCCTGAAAAACCGCAGTTGGGAAGAGATGATGACCTAAGGCCATGGCGGTTCTGATGTGCTCAGTGTGCGGTCAGCTGTCTGGGTGTTGGTCAGGAGGTCCGAGCTCAGGTTGTGTCAGACAGTGCATTAGTGCCCAGGTTAGACTATATACTTTGGGTACAGTCGATTGCCATGTAGATTTATCCTCATATAAGGTGCCTGGGCAGCTCATTAGGCCAATTTTTTTTTCTAGAGGGCAGGCAGAGTGCTGCATTGTGGGTCTGGAATTGCGAAACTTCCGGGCTTCGGGGCCGGGAGTGTGAGGACCGAAGTCTGAGAACACAAGCTAGACTTGGGTTTCAGGGCCAGGGCACGGGAGGTACCCCTGTATATCTGAACCTATATCTCATGCATCTGAAGTCAGGGCGAGGATCAGACGTTGGCTCAGGTTGGAGTTTCTGTGCATGACGGCCCCTTCATGAAGGGAGCGGAATCTCGAGGCCATGGAGGTTTTCCCACGTTGGGAGTTGTGGGATGCCCCCTTCAAGGATTCCTTCTGCGGGACAATTGAGACTTGTTGGGCAGCTCCAGGACATCCCATATGGAATGACTCCAGGGCACCGTTCGAGGATGGATGCCTGGGAAGCCCGCCTCGCATTCCAATTGTCTCCTAGCCACAAGACAGTTTAGATCTGATGGCTCTGCGGGAGAAACCGGGGTGGCTGACTTGAAATGGACTTTCCTGAGGATGGGTCCTAATGTGTGTTTGTGTCCATGAGGGCCTTAAAATGGGGCGGTGGCACCAGGACCCTGAAGTATTCTCCTAAGCTTTTGGCATAGCTCGATGCACAAGGTTCCTTGTGGAGATGAGATTTGTTTTGATGGGTGCCTCAGGAAAACCTCGATGCTGGTATTGGAATCCAGGCTTTTGAGGAGACATGCCTGTAATCCAAAGCAAAGTTTTCGATTATGGCCTAGGGTCCTGTCTGGTTCAATCTTCTTCTCAGAGGACATCCATCTATGGTATGAGTGGAGATAGATGCTCAGCTGGTATCAGACCGACCTTGTTTGTCCCGGGCGACCTGCACTATTGGGATGGCCTCACGGATTTGTAGGGTTCTCCAAATTTTACTGTTTTGGACAATGGCATCGGCAGAATTCCCATGGATTGGGTAGGCACAGTCCTAATGTGTGACTCCAGGGGCCCCAGCCTGGAGGGTGTGTGGCCCAGGACTTTGAGGACAGAAGTCTGAAAACACAAACTCAGCTTAGGTTTGGGGACGTAGGTATGGCAGGCCCGATCTATAAACCATGAGAAGAACTATTCCGGATATGAAGAAAGAGCGAATCTGAGGCGCTTGCTCAGGCTTTTGTCTCTGGATTTTGTATCAGAGATGGCCGTGGAATGTCGGGGAGGCCTCATGGGCCATGGACGAATCTTCCTCTCTGTGGATTTGGCCCGATCCCAATTGTTTTTCGTCAATCTGTGGAAAGGGAGGACTCCTTTCAGGTTTGTTACCTCAGGTGTCCCGCCAAAAGAGGAATTCCAAAGAAGAGCCCTGGGAAAAGTGAAGGGAGAACCCGAACTATGGGTAAAATTTGGGGCCTAGGGTCATGGCAAGCCCAATATGCTATCTCTTCATCCAGCCACTGAGAGGCCTTATTGAGGACTGGGATCAGGGTGAGGGTCACAATGTGTGGTTTTGACCAATGTGGCTCGAAACATGAGCGGGGCCTCATGGGCCACACTGGTTTCAACTACACAGAACCTTGGACAACATGCCAACCACATGGTTTCTTGCCACGGGGAAGGAGTTGTGTTGTCTGCATCACTTTCAAGCCTGGGCAGTGACTGGAGATAAGGTCTAGGTTCTGAAACTTGACAACCGAGGTTGGGAAGAGATGACGACCTAAGACCATGGCGGTTCCGATGTGCTCAGTGAGCGGCCAGCTTTCGGTGTGGGGCCAGGTAATCCAGGCTCAGGCTGTGTCAAAAAGGGCAATAGTGCCCAGGTCAGCCTATATATTTGGGGTACAGTCGAATGGCGTGCAGGTTGATCCTCTTTTGGAGTTTCTGGGTAGCCCCAGAGGGCAATGTTTTTCTTCCTGAGGGCAGGAAGAGTGCTGCATTATAGTTCTGGTTTTCAAACTGGAGGCTTGTGGGCCAGTAGTCTGAGGAAGGAAATCTGAGAACAAGCTAGGCTTAGGTTTCTGGGTGAGGACAAGGCAGGAACAATCTACAGACCTGAATCGAGATCTCGTGCTTATGATGTCAGGGCGAGGATCAGAAGATCGCTCAGGTTGGTGTTTCTGTCCCTGATGGCCCTTCATGAAGGGGCGGGGGGGCCACGAGGCCGTGGGGGTTTTCCCACGATGTTAGTTGTGAGAAGCTCCAAACTGCAAAGATTCTTCTGCAGGACAATTGAGACCTGTTGGTTGGCTCCATGGCAATGATTCCGAGCAGGGTTCTAAGGATGGTTGGCTGGGTAGCCCACCTCGCATTCCAATTGTGTCCTAGCAACATGACAGTTTAGATCTGCTGGATCTGGGGGAGCAACCCAGGAGGCTGAGTTGAAATGGACTCTCCTGTGGATGGGTCCTAATGTCTTTTTGTGTCTATGGAGACCTTGGAATGTAGCGGTGGCACTGGGGTCCTGAAGGGTTTTTCCAAACAGAGGCTTTGACACAGCTCCAACGTGCAATTTTCCCATATGTAGATGAGATGTTTTCTGATGGGTGAGTCAAGAAACAGCCATACGCTGGTATTGAAATCCAGGCCTCTGAGGAGAGATGACTGGATACCACAGCATTGGATCCGTTTAGTGCCTAGGGGCCAGTTCGTTCGTCTTTACCTCTGGGGACATCAGTCTATGCGTCTGAATGCAGGTAGGTGCTCAGATGATCTCAGATAGCCCCTGTTTGTCCTGGGAAGCCACCACTATTGGGATGGCCTCAGGCAGTTTGGAGGTTTATCCTATTAGTAGGGTTGTGGCCATTAGAATGGGCACATACAATTCCCTAGGAGAGGGCAAGTACAGTCCTCAGGATTGGCTCCAGGGGCCTGAGGCTGTAGGGTGTGTAGGCCAGAGCTGTTTGAACAGTTGTCTGAAAACACAAACGCGGCTTATGTTTCGGGACATAGGTATGGCAGGACTGATCTACAGACCATGAGGAGAATTCTTCAGGATATGAAAAAAGGGCGAGTGTGAGGCTCGTGCTCAAGTTTTTGTCTCTGGATATCGTGTCACTCATGGACGTGAAATTTCCAGGTGACTTCATGGGAAATGGACGAGTCTTACTCTCTGGGGTTTTGCCCCGTCCCAAGAGTTTTGGGTCATTCTGGGGGTGGAAGAAGTCCGTTTTGTTGTTGTTGTTGATTTGCTTTGTTTTGTTTTTTAACCTCAGGTGTCTCACCAAATGAGGTATTCCAGAGTAGAGCCCTGGGGAGGGCCGACCAGACAAACAGAAATCTGGTTAAAAATTGGGGCCTAGGGACATGTCAAGCCCATTATGACATCTAATGGTCGAGCCACTGAGAGGACTTACTAGAGCACAGGACTCACGCTGAGGGTCACAATGCATGTTTATGCCCTCTTCGCACTCAAGAATTGACGGGGCCTCCGGGTGAATGCTGGTTTCTCCTACACTGAACGTTGGACAACATGCCAACCACAAGGTTTCTTGCCATGGGTAAGGACGAGTTCTGATTTCTGCATCACAGGCACCCCTGGGCAGTGGTTGGAGATAAGGTCTAGTTTCTGAAGCCTGAAAAACCGCAGTTGGGAAGAGATGATGACCTAAGGCCATGGCGGTTCTGATGTGCTCAGTGTGCCGTCAGCTGTCTGGGTGTTGGTCAGGAGGTCCGAGCTCAGGTTGTGTCAGACAGTGCATTAGTGCCCAGGTTAGACTATATACTTTGGGTACAGTCGAGTGCCATGTAGATTTATCCTCATATAAGGTGCCTGGGCAGCTCATTAGGCCAAATTTTTTTTCTAGAGGGCAGGCAGAGTGCTGCATTGTGAGTCTGGAATTGCGAAACTTCCGGGCTTCGGGGCCGGGAGTGTGAGGACGGAAGTCTGAGAACACAAGCTAGACTTGGGTTTCAGGGCCAGGGCACGGCAGGTACCCCTGTAGATCTGAACCTATATCTCATGCATCTGAAGTCAGGGCGAGGATCAGACGTTGGCTCAGGTTGGAGTTTCTGTGCATGACGGCCCCTTCATGAAGGGAGCGGAATCTCGAGGCCATGGAGGTTTTCCCACGTTGGGAGTTGTGGGATGCCCCCTTCAAGGATTCCTTCTGCGGGACAATTGAGACTTGTTGGGCAGCTCCAGGACATCCCATATGGAATGACTCCAGGGCACCGTTCGAGGATGGATGCCTGGGAAGCCCGCCTCGCATTCCAATTGTCTCCTAGCCACAAGACAGTTTAGATCTGATGGCTCTGCGGGAGAAACCGGGGTGGCTGACTTGAAATGGACTTTCCTGAGGATGGGTCCTAATGTGTGTTTGTGTCCATGAGGGCCTTAAAATGGGGCGGTGGCACCGGGACCCTGAAGTATTCTCCTAAGCTTTTGGCATAGCTCGATGCACAAGGTTCCTTGTGGAGACGAGATTTGTTTTGATGGGTGCCTCAGGAAAACCTCGATGCTGGTATTGGAATCCAGGCTTTTGAGGAGACATGCCTGTAATCCAAAGCAATATTTTCGATTATGGCCTAGGGTCCTGTCTGGTTCAATCTTCTTCTCAGGGGACATCCATCTATGGTATGAGTGGAGGTAGATGCTCAGCTGGTATCAGACCGCCCTTGTTTGTCCCGGGCGACCTGCACTATTGGGATGGCCTCAGGGATTTGTAGGGTTCTCCAAATTTTACTGTTTTGGACAATGGCATCGGCAGAATTCCCATGGATTGGGTAGGCACAGTCCTAATGTGTGCCTCCAGGGGCCCCAGCCTGGAGGGTGTGTGGCCCAGGACTTTGAGGACAGAAGTCTGAAAACACAAACTCAGCTTAGGTTTGGGGACGTAGGTATGGCAGGCCCGATCTATAAACCATGAGAAGAACTCTTACGGATATGAAGAAAGAGCGAGTCTGAGGTGCTTGCTCAGGCTTTTGTCTCTGGATCTTGTATCAGAGATGGCCGTGGAATGTCGGGGAGGCCTCATGGGCCATGGACGAATCTTCCTCTCTGTGGATTTGGCCCGATCCCAATTGTTTTTCGTCAATCTGTGGAAAGGGAGGACTCCTTTCAGGTTTGTTACCTCAGGTGTCCCGCCAAAAGAGGAATTCCAAAGAAGAGCCCTGGGAAAAGTGAAGGGAGAACCCGAACTATGGGTAAAATTTGGGGCCGAGGGGCATGGCAAGCCCAATATGCTATCTCTTCATCCAGCCACTGAGAGGCCTTATTGAGGACTGGGATCAGGGTGAGGGTCACAATGTGTGGTTTTGACCAATGTGGCCCCCAAAATGAGAGGGGCCTCATGGGCCACACTGGTTTCAACTGACCGTTGGACAACATGCCAACCACATGGTTTCTTGCCACGGGGAAGGAATTGTGTTTTCTGCATCACTTTCAAGCCTGGGCAGTGATTGGAGATAAGGTCTAGGTTCTGAAACTTGACAACCGAGGTTGGGAAGAGATGACGTCCTAAGACCATGGCGGGTCCGATGTGCTCAGTGAGCGGCCAGCTTTCGGTGTGGGGCCAGGTAATCCAGGCTCAGGCTGTGTCAAAAAGGGCAATAGTGCCCAGGTCAGCCTATATATTTGGGGTACCGTCGAATGGCGTGCAGGTTGATCCTCTTTTGGATTTCTGGGTAGCCCCAGAGGGCAATGTTTTTCTTCCTGAGGGCAGGATGAGTGCTGCATTATAGTTCTGGTTTTCAAACTGGAGGCTTGTGGGCCAGTAGTCTGAGGAAGGAAATCTGAGAACAAGCTAGGCTTAGGTTTCTGGGTGAGGACGAGGCAGGAACAATCTACAGACCTGAATCGAGATCTCGTGCTTATGATGTCAGGGCGAGGATCAGAAGATCGCTCAGGTTGGTGTTTCTGTCCCTGATGGCCCTTCATGAAGGGGCGGGGGGGCCACGAGGCCGTGGGGGTTTTCCCACGATGTTAGTTGTGAGAAGCTCCAAACTGCAAAGATTCTTCTGCAGGACAATTGAGACCTGTTGGTTGGCTCCAGGGCAACGATTCCGAGCAGGGTTCTAAGGATGGTTGGCTGGGTAGCCCACCTCGCATTCCAATTGTGTCCTAGCAACAAGACAGGTTAGATCTGCTGGATCTGGGGGAGCAACCCAGGAGGCTGAGTTGAAATGGACTCTCCTGTGGATGGGTCCTAATGTCTTTTTGTGTCTATGGAGACCTTGGAATGTAGCGGTGGCACTGGGGTCCTGAAGGGTTTTTCCAAACAGAGGCTTTGACACAGCTCCAACGTGCAAGTTTCCCATATGTAGATGAGATGTTTCCTGATGGGTGAGTCAAGAAACAGCCATACGCTGGTATTGAAATCCAGGCCTCTGAGGAGAGATGACTGGATACCACAGCATTGGATCTGTTTAGTGCCTAGGGGCCAGTTCGTTCCTTTTTACCTCTGGGGACATCAGTCTATGCGTCTGAATGCAGGTAGGTGCTCAGATGAGCTCAGATTGCCCCTGTTTGTCCTGGGAAGCCACCACTATTGGGATGGCCTCAGGCAGTTTGGAGGTTTATCCTATTAGTAGGGTTGTGGCCATTGGAATTGGCACATACAATTCCCTTGGAGAGGGCAAGTACAGTCCTCAGGTTTGGCTCCAGGGGCCTGAGCCTGTAGGGTGTGTAGGCCAGAGCTGTTTGGACAGTTGTCTGAAAACACAAACGCGGCTTATGTTTCGGGTCATAGGTATGGCAGGACTGATCTACAGACCATGAGGAGAACTCTTCAGGATATGAAAAAAGGGCGAGTGTGAGGCTCGTGCTCAAGTTTTTGTCTCTGGATATCGTGTCACTCATGGACGTGAAATTTCCAGGTGACTTCATGGGAAATGGACGAGTCTAACTCTCTGGGGTTTTGCCCCGTCCCAAGAGTTTTGGGTCATTCTGGGGGTGGAAGAAGTCCGTTTTGTTGTTGTTGTTGATTTGCTTTGTTTTGTTTTTTAACCTCAGGTGTCTCACCAAATGAGGTATTCCAGAGTAGAGCCCTGGGGAGGGCCGACCGGACAACCAGAAATCTGGTTAAAAATTGGGGCCTAGGGACATGTCAAGCCCATTATGACATCTAATGGTCGAGCCACTGAGAGGACTTACTAGAGCACAGGACTCACGCTGAGGGTCACAATGCGTGTTTATGCCCTCTTCGCACTCAAGAATTGGTGGGGCCTCCGGGTGAATGCTGGTTTCTCCTACACTGAACGTTGGACAACATGCCAACCACAAGGTTTCTTGCCATGGGTAAGGACGAGTTCTGATTTCTGCATCACAGGCACCCCTGGGCAGTGGTTGGAGATAAGGTCTAGTTTCTGAAGCCTGAAAAACCGCAGTTGGGAAGAGATGATGACCTAAGGCCATGGCGGTTCTGATGTGCTCAGTGTGCGGTCAGCTGTCTGGGTGTTGGTCAGGAGGTCCGAGCTCAGGTTGTGTCAGACAGTGCATTAGTGCCCAGGTTAGACTATATACTTTGGGTACAGTCGAATGCCATGTAGATTTATCCTCATATAAGGTGCCTGGGCAGCTCATTAGGCCAAATTTTTTTTCTAGAGGGCAGGCAGAGTGCTGCATTGTGTGTCTGGAATTGCGAAACTTCCGGGATTCGGGGCCAGGAGTGTGAGGACGGAAGTCTGAGAACACAAGCTAGACTTGGGTTTCAGGGCCAGGGCACGGCAGGTACCCCTGTAGATCTGAACCTATATCTCATGCATCTGAAGTCAGGGCGAGGATCAGACGTTGGCTCAGGTTGGAGTTTCTGTGCATGACGGCCCCTTCATGAAGGGAGCGGAATCTCGAGGCCATGGAGGTTTTCCCACGTTGGGAGTTGTGGGATGCCCCCTTCAAGGATTCCTTCTGCGGGACAATTGAGACTTGTTGGGCAGCTCCAGGACATCCCATATGGAATGACTCCAGGGCACCGTTCGAGGATGGATGCCTGGGAAGCCCGCCTCGCATTCCAATTGTCTCCTAGCCACAAGACAGTTTAGATCTGATGGCTCTGCGGGAGAAACCGGGGTGGCTGACTTGAAATGGACTTTCCTGAGGATGGGTCCTAATGTGTGTTTGTGTCCATGATGGCCTTAAAATGGGGGGGTGGCACCGGGACCCTGAAGTATTCTCCTAAGCTTTTGGCATAGCTCGATGCACAAGGTTCCTTGTGGAGACGAGATTTGTTTTGATGGGTGCCCCAGGAAAACCTCGATGCTGGTATTGGAATCCAGGCTTTTGAGGAGACATGCCTGTAATCCAAAGCAATGTTTTCGATTATGGCCTAGGGTCCTGTCTGGTTCAATCTTCTTCTCAGGGGACATCCATCTATGGTATGAGTGGAGGTAGATGCTCAGCTGGTATCAGACTGCCCTTGTTTGTCCCGGGCGACCTGCACTATTGGGATGGCCTCACGGATTTGTAGGGTTCTCCAAATTTTACTGTTTTGGACAATGGCATCCGCAGAATTCCCATGGATTGGGTAGGCACAGTCCTAATGTGTGACTCCAGGGGCCCCAGCCTGGAGGGTGTGTGGCCCAGGACTTTGAGGACAGAAGTCTGGAAACACAAACTCAGCTTAGGTTTGGGGACGTAGGTATGGCAGGCCCGATCTATAAACCATGAGAAGAACTCTTCCGGATATGAAGAAAGAGCGAGTCTGAGGCGCTTGCTCAGGCTTTTGTCTCTGGATTTTGTATCAGAGATGGCCGTGGAATGTCGGGGAGGCCTCATGGGCCATGGACGAATCTTCCTCTCTGTGGATTTGGCCCGATCCCAATTGTTTTTCGTCAATCTGTGGAAAGGGAGGACTCCTTTCAGGTTTGTTACCTCAGGTGTCCCGCCAAAAGAGGAATTCCAAAGAAGAGCCCTGGGAAAAGTGAAGGGAGAACCCGAACTATGGGTAAAATTTGGGGCCTAGGGGCATGGCAAGCCCAATATGCTATCTCTTCATCCAGCCACTGAGAGGCCTTATTGAGGACTGCGATCAGGGTGAGGGTCACAATGTGTGGTTTTGACCAATGTGGCCCGCAAACATGAGCCGGGCCTCATGGGCCACACTGGTTTCAACTACACTGAACGTTGGACAACATGCCAACCACATGGTTTCTTGCCACGGGGAAGGAGTTGTGTTTTCTGCATCACTTTCAAGCCTGGGCAGTGATTGGAGATAAGGTCTAGGTTCTGAAACTTGACCACCGAGGTTGGGAAGAGATGACGACCTAAGACCATGGCGGGTCCGATGTGCTCAGTGAGCGGCCAGCTTTCTGTGTGGGGCCAGGTAATCCAGGCTCAGGCTGTGTCAAAAAGGGCAATAGTGCCCAGGTCAGCCTATATATTTGGGGTACCGTCGAATGGCGTGCAGGTTGATCCTCTTTTGGAGTTTCTGGGTAGCCCCAGAGGGCAATGTTTTTCTTCCTGAGGGCAGGATGAGTGCTGCATTATAGTTCTGGTTTTCAAACTGGAGGCTTGTGGGCCAGTAGTCTGAGGAAGGAAATCTGAGAACAAGCTAGGCTTAGGTTTCTGGGTGAGGACAAGGCAGGAACAATCTACAGACGTGAATCGAGATCTCGTGCTTATGATGTCAGGGCGAGGATCAGAAGATCGCTCAGGTTGGTGTTTCTGTCCCTGATGGCCCTTCATGAAGGGGCGGGGGGGCCACGAGGCCGTGGGGGTTTTCCCACGATGTTAGTTGTGAGAAGCTCCAAACTGCAAAGATTCTTCTGCAGGACAATTGAGACCTGTTGGTTGGCTCCAGGGCAACGATTCCGAGCAGGCTTCTAAGGATGGTTGGCTGGGTAGTCCACCTCGCATTCCAATTGTGTCCTAGCAACAAGACAGGTTAGATCTGCTGGATCTGGGGGAGCAACCCAGGAGGCTGAGTTGAAATGGACTCTCCTGTGGATGGGTCCTAATGTCTTTTTGTGTCTATGGAGACCTTGGAATGTAGCGGTGGCACTGGGGTCCTGAAGGGTTTTTCCAAACAGAGGCTTTGACACAGCTCCAACGTGCAAGTTTCCCATATGTAGATGAGATGTTTCCTGATGGGTGAGTCAAGAAACAGCCATACGCTGGTATTGAAATCCAGGCCTCTGAGGAGAGATGACTGGATACCACAGCATTGGATCTGTTTAGTGCCTAGGGGCCAGTTCGTTCCTTTTTACCTCTGGGGACATCAGTCTATGCGTCTGAGTGCAGGTAGGTGCTCAGATGAGCTCAGATTGCCCCTGTTTGTCCTGGGAAGCCACCACTATTGGGATGGCCTCAGGCAGTTTGGAGGTTTATCCTATTAGTAGGGTTGTGGCCATTGGAATTGGCACATACAATTCCCTTGGAGAGGGCAAGTACAGTCCTCAGGTTTGGCTCCAGGGGCCTGAGCCTGTAGGGTGTGTAGGCCAGAGCTGTTTGGACAGTTGTCTGAAAACCCAAACGCGGCTTATGTTTCGGGTCATAGGTATGGCAGGACTGATCTACAGACCATGAGGAGAACTCTTCAGGATATGAAAAAAGGGCGAGTGTGAGGCTCGTGCTCAAGTTTTTGTCTCTGGATATCGTGTCACTCATGGACGTGAAATTTCCAGGTGACTTCATGGGAAATGGACGAGTCTTACTCTCTGGGGTTTTGCCCCGTCCCAAGAGTTTTGGGTCATTCTGGGGGTGGAAGAAGTCCGTTTTGTTGTTGTTGTTGATTTGCTTTGTTTTGTTTTTTAACCTCAGGTGTCTCACCAAATGAGGTATTCCAGAGTAGAGCCCTGGGGAGGGCCGACCGGACAACCAGAAATCTGGTTAAAAATTGGGGCCTAGGGACATGTCAAGCCCATTATGACATCTAATGGTCGAGCCACTGAGAGGACTTACTAGAGCACAGGACTCACGCTGAGGGTCACACTGCGTGTTTATGCCCTCTTCGCACTCAAGAATTGGTGGGGCCTCCGGGTGAATGCTGGTTTCTCCTACACTGAATGTTGGACAACATGCCAACCACAAGGTTTCTTGCCATGGGTAAGGACGAGTTCTGATTTCTGCATCACAGGCACCCCTGGGCAGTGGTTGGAGATAAGGTCTAGTTTCTGAAGCCTGAAAAACCGCAGTTGGGAAGAGATGATGACCTAAGGCCATGGCGGTTCTGATGTGCTCAGTGTGCGGTCAGCTGTCTGGGTGTTGGTCAGGAGGTCCGAGCTCAGGTTGTGTCAGACAGTGCATTAGTGCCCAGGTTAGACTATATACTTTGGGTACAGTCGAATGCCATGTAGATTTATCCTCATATAAGGTGCCTGGGCAGCTCATTAGGCCAAATTTTTTTTCTAGAGGGCAGGCAGAGTGCTGCATTGTGTGTCTGGAATTGCGAAACTTCCGGGATTCGGGGCCAGGAGTGTGAGGACGGAAGTCTGAGAACACAAGCTAGACTTGGGTTTCAGGGCCAGGGCACGGCAGGTACCCCTGTAGATCTGAACCTATATCTCATGCATCTGAAGTCAGGGCGAGGATCAGACGTTGGCTCAGGTTGGAGTTTCTGTGCATGACGGCCCCTTCATGAAGGGAGCGGAATCTCGAGGCCATGGAGGTTTTCCCACGTTGGGAGTTGTGGGATGCCCCCTTCAAGGATTCCTTCTGCGGGACAATTGAGACTTGTTGGGCAGCTCCAGGACATCCCATATGGAATGACTCCAGGGCACCGTTCGAGGATGGATGCCTGGGAAGCCCGCCTCGCATTCCAATTGTCTCCTAGCCACAAGACAGTTTAGATCTGATGGCTCTGCGGGAGAAACCGGGGTGGCTGACTTGAAATGGACTTTCCTGAGGATGGGTCCTAATGTGTGTTTGTGTCCATGATGGCCTTAAAATGGGGGGGTGGCACCGGGACCCTGAAGTATTCTCCTAAGCTTTTGGCATAGCTCGATGCACAAGGTTCCTTGTGGAGACGAGATTTGTTTTGATGGGTGCCCCAGGAAAACCTCGATGCTGGTATTGGAATCCAGGCTTTTGAGGAGACATGCCTGTAATCCAAAGCAATGTTTTCGATTATGGCCTAGGGTCCTGTCTGGTTCAATCTTCTTCTCAGGGGACATCCATCTATGGTATGAGTGGAGGTAGATGCTCAGCTGGTATCAGACCGCCCTTGTTTGTCCCGGGCGACCTGCACTATTGGGATGGCCTCAGGGGTTTGTAGGGTTCTCCAAATTTTACTGTTTTGGACAATGGCATCCGCAGAATTCCCATGGATTGGGTAGGCACAGTCCTAATGTGTGACTCCAGGGGCCCCAGCCTGGAGGGTGTGTGGCCCAGGACTTTGAGGACAGAAGTCTGGAAACACAAACTCAGCTTAGGTTTGGGGACGTAGGTATGGCAGGCCCGATCTATAAACCATGAGAAGAACTCTTCCGGATATGAAGAAAGAGCGAGTCTGAGGCGCTTGCTCAGGCTTTTGTCTCTGGATTTTGTATCAGAGATGGCCATGGAATGTCGGGGGGGCCTCATGGGCCATGGACGAATCTTCCTCTCTGTGGATTTGGCCCGATCCCAATTGTTTTTCGTCAATCTGTGGAAAGGGAGGACTCCTTTCAGGTTTGTTACCTCAGGTGTCCCGCCAAAAGAGGAATTCCAAAGAAGAGCCCTGGGTAAAGTGAAGGGAGAACCCGAACTATGGGTAAAATTTGGGGCCTAGGGGCATGGCAAGCCCAATATGCTATCTCTTCATCCAGCCACTGAGAGGCCTTATTGAGGACTGGGATCAGGGTGAGGGTCACAATGTGTGGTTTTGACCAATGTGGCCCACAAACATGAGCCGGGCCTCATGGGCCACACTGGTTTCAACTACACTGAACGTTGGACAACATGCCAACCACATGGTTTCTTGCCACGGGGAAGGAGTTGTGTTTTCTGCATCACTTTCAAGCCTGGGCAGTGATTGGAGATAAGGTCTAGGTTCTGAAACTTGACAACCGAGGTTGGGAAGAGATGACGACCTAAGACCATGGCGGGTCCGATGTGCTCAGTGAGCGGCCAGCTTTCTGTGTGGGGCCAGGTAATCCAGGCTCAGGCTGTGTCAAAAAGGGCAATAGTGCCCAGGTCAGCCTATATATTTGGGGTACCGTCGAATGGCGTGCAGGTTGATCCTCTTTTGGAGTTTCTGGGTAGCCCCAGAGGGCAATGTTTTTCTTTCTGAGGGCAGGATGAGTGCTGCATTATAGTTCTGGTTTTCAAACTGGAGGCTTGTGGGCCAGTAGTCTGAGGAAGGAAATCTGAGAACAAGCTAGGCTTAGGTTTCTGGGTGAGGACAAGGCAGGAACAATCTACAGACCTGAATCGAGATCTCGTGCTTATGATGTCAGGGCGAGGATCAGAAGATCGCTCAGGTTGGTGTTTCTGTCCCTGATGGCCCTTCATGAAGGGGCGGGGGGGCCACGAGGCCGTGGGGGTTTTCCCACGATGTTAGTTGTGAGAAGCTCCAAACTGCAAAGATTCTTCTGCAGGACAATTGAGACCTGTTGGTTGGCTCCAGGGCAACGATTCCGAGCAGGGTTCTAAGGATGGTTGGCTGGGTAGCCCACCTCGCATTCCAATTGTGTCCTAGCAACAAGACAGGTTAGATCTGCTGGATCTGGGGGAGCAACCCAGGAGGCTGAGTTGAAATGGACTCTCCTGTGGATGGGTCCTAATGTCTTTTTGTGTCTATGGAGACCTTGGAATGTAGCGGTGGCACTGGGGTCCTGAAGGGTTTTTCCAAACAGAGGCTTTGACACAGCTCCAACGTGCAAGTTTCCCATATGTAGATGAGATGTTTCCTGATGGGTGAGTCAAGAAACAGCCATACGCTGGTATTGAAATCCAGGCCTCTGAGGAGAGATGACTGGATACCACAGCATTGGATCTGTTTAGTGCCTAGGGGCCAGTTCGTTCCTTTTTACCTCTGGGGACATCAGTCTATGCGTCTGAGTGCAGGTAGGTGCTCAGATGAGCTCAGATTGCCCCTGTTTGTCCTGGGAAGCCACCACTATTGGGATGGCCTCAGGCAGTTTGGAGGTTTATCCTATTAGTAGGGTTGTGGCCATTGGAATTGGCACATACAATTCCCTTGGAGAGGGCAAGAACAGTCCTCAGGTTTGGCTCCAGGGGCCTGAGCCTGTAGGGTGTGTAGGCCAGAGCTGTTTGGACAGTTGTCTGAAAACACAAACGCGGCTTATGTTTCGGGTCATAGGTATGGCAGGACTGATCTACAGACCATGAGGAGAACTCTTCAGGATATGAAAAAAGGCGAGTGTGAGGCTCGTGCTCAAGTTTTTGTCTCTGGATATCGTGTCACTCATGGACGTGAAATTTCCAGGTGACTTCATGGGAAATGGACGAGTCTAACTCTCTGGGGTTTTGCCCCGTCCCAAGAGTTTTGGGTCATTCTGGGGGTGGAAGAAGTCCGTTTTGTTGTTGTTGTTGATTTGCTTTGTTTTGTTTTTTAACCTCAGGTGTCTCACCAAATGAGGTATTCCAGAGTAGAGCCCTGGGGAGGGCCGACCGGACAACCAGAAATCTGGTTAAAAATTGGGGCCTAGGGACATGTCAAGCCCATTATGACATCTAATGGTCGAGCCACTGAGAGGACTTACTAGAGCACAGGACTCACGCTGAGGGTCACACTGCGTGTTTATGCCCTCTTCGCACTCAAGAATTGGTGGGGCCTCCGGGTGAATGCTGGTTTCTCCTACACTGAACGTTGGACAACATGCCAACCACAAGGTTTCTTGCCATGGGTAAGGACGAGTTCTGATTTCTGCATCACAGGCACCCCTGGGCAGTGGTTGGAGATAAGGTCTAGTTTCTGAAGCCTGAAAAACCGCAGTTGGGAAGAGATGATGACCTAAGGCCATGGCGGTTCTGATGTGCTCAGTGTGCGGTCAGCTGTCTGGGTGTTGGTCAGGAGGTCCGAGCTCAGGTTGTGTCAGACAGTGCATTAGTGCCCAGGTTAGACTATATACTTTGGGTACAGTCGAATGCCATGTAGATTTATCCTCATATAAGGTGCCTGGGCAGCTCATTAGGCCAAATTTTTTTTCTAGAGGGCAGGCAGAGTGCTGCATTGTGTGTCTGGAATTGCGAAACTTCCGGGATTCGGGGCCAGGAGTGTGAGGACGGAAGTCTGAGAACACAAGCTAGACTTGGGTTTCAGGGCCAGGGCACGGCAGGTACCCCTGTAGATCTGAACCTATATCTCATGCATCTGAAGTCAGGGCGAGGATCAGACGTTGGCTCAGGTTGGAGTTTCTGTGCATGACGGCCCCTTCATGAAGGGAGCGGAATCTCGAGGCCATGGAGGTTTTCCCACGTTGGGAGTTGTGGGATGCCCCCTTCAAGGATTCCTTCTGCGGGACAATTGAGACTTGTTGGGCAGCTCCAGGACATCCCATATGGAATGACTCCAGGGCACCTTCGAGGATGGATGCCTGGGAAGCCCGCCTCGCATTCCAATTGTCTCCTAGCCACAAGACAGTTTAGATCTGATGGCTCTGCGGGAGAAACCGGGGTGGCTGACTTGAAATGGACTTTCCTGAGGATGGGTCCTAATGTGTGTTTGTGTCCATGATGGCCTTAAAATGGGGGGGTGGCACCGGGACCCTGAAGTATTCTCCTAAGCTTTTGGCATAGCTCGATGCACAAGGTTCCTTGTGGAGACGAGATTTGTTTTGATGGGTGCCCCAGGAAAACCTCGATGCTGGTATTGGAATCCAGGCTTTTGAGGAGACATGCCTGTAATCCAAAGCAATGTTTTCGATTATGGCCTAGGGTCCTGTCTGGTTCAATCTTCTTCTCAGGGGACATCCATCTATGGTATGAGTGGAGGTAGATGCTCAGCTGGTATCAGACCGCCCTTGTTTGTCCCGGGCGACCTGCACTATTGGGATGGCCTCACGGATTTGTAGGGTTCTCCAAATTTTACTGTTTTGGACAATGGCATCCGCAGAATTCCCATGGATTGGGTAGGCACAGTCCTAATGTGTGACTCCAGGGGCCCCAGCCTGGAGGGTGTGTGGCCCAGGACTTTGAGGACAGAAGTCTGGAAACACAAACTCAGCTTAGGTTTGGGGACGTAGGTATGGCAGGCCCGATCTATAAACCATGAGAAGAACTCTTCCGGATATGAAGAAAGAGCGAGTCTGAGGCGCTTGCTCAGGCTTTTGTCTCTGGATTTTGTATCAGAGATGGCCGTGGAATGTCGGGGAGGCCTCATGGGCCATGGACGAATCTTCCTCTCTGTGGATTTGGCCCGATCCCAATTGTTTTTCGTCAATCTGTGGAAAGGGAGGACTCCTTTCAGGTTTGTTACCTCAGGTGTCCCGCCAAAAGAGGAATTCCAAAGAAGAGCCCTGGGAAAAGTGAAGGGAGAACCCGAACTATGGGTAAAATTTGGGGCCTAGGGGCATGGCAAGCCCAATATGCTATCTCTTCATCCAGCCACTGAGAGGCCTTATTGAGGACTGGGATCAGGGTGAGGGTCACAATGTGTGGTTTTGACCATAGTGGCCCGCAAACATGAGCCGGGCCTCATGGGCCACACTGGTTTCAACTACACTGAACGTTGGACAACATGCCAACCACATGGTTTCTTGCCACGGGGAAGGAGTTGTGTTTTCTGCATCACTTTCAAGCCTGGGCAGTGATTGGAGATAAGGTCTAGGTTCTGAAACTTGACAACCGAGGTTGGGAAGAGATGACGACCTAAGACCATGGCGGGTCCGATGTGCTCAGTGAGTGGCCAGCTTTCTGTGTGGGGCCAGGTAATCCAGGCACAGGCTGTGTCAAAAAGGGCAATAGTGCCCAGGTCAGCCTATATATTTGGGGTACCGTCGAATGGCGTGCAGGTTGATCCTCTTTTGGAGTTTCTGGGTAGCCCCAGAGGGCAATGTTTTTCTTCCTGAGGGCAGGATGAGTGCTGCATTATAGTTCTGGTTTTCAAACTGGAGGCTTGTGGGCCAGTAGTCTGAGGAAGGAAATCTGAGAACAAGCTAGGCTTAGGTTTCTGGGTGAGGACAAGGCAGGAACAATCTACAGACCTGAATCGAGATCTCGTGCTTATGATGTCAGGGCGAGGATCAGAAGATCGCTCAGGTTGGTGTTTCTGTCCCTGATGGCCCTTCATGAAGGGGCGGGGGGGCCACGAGGCCGTGGGGGTTTTCCCACGATGTTAGTTGTGAGAAGCTCCAAACTGCAAAGATTCTTCTGCAGGACAATTGAGACCTGTTGGTTGGCTCCAGGGCAACGATTCCGAGCAGGGTTCTAAGGATGGTTGGCTGGGTAGCCCACCTCGCATTCCAATTGTGTCCTAGCAACAAGACAGGTTAGATCTGCTGGATCTGGGGGAGCAACCCAGGAGGCTGAGTTGAAATGGACTCTCCTGTGGATGGGTCCTAATGTCTTTTTGTGTCTATGGAGACCTTGGAATGTAGCGGTGGCACTGGGGTCCTGAAGGGTTTTTCCAAACAGAGGCTTTGACACAGCTCCAACGTGCAAGTTTCCCATATGTAGATGAGATGTTTTCTGATGGGTGATTCAAGAAACAGCCATACGCTGGTATTGAAATCCAGGCCTCTGAGGAGAGATGACTGGATACCACAGCATTGGATCCGTTTAGTGCCTAGGGGCCAGTTCGTTCCTTTTTACCTCTGGGGACATCAGTCTATGCGTCTGAGTGCAGGTAGGTGCTCAGATGAGCTCAGATTGCCCCTGTTTGTCCTGGGAAGCCACCACTATTGGGATGGCCTCAGGCAGTTTGGAGGTTTATCCTATTAGTAGGGTTGTGGCCATTGGAATGGGCACATACAATTCCCTTGGAGAGGGCAAGTACAGTCCTCAGGTTTGGCTCCAGGGGCCTGAGCCTGTAGGGTGTGTAGGCCAGAGCTGTTTGGACAGTTGTCTGAAAACACAAACGCGGCTTATGTTTCGGGTCATAGGTATGGCAGGACTGATCTACAGACCATGAGGAGAACTCTTCAGGATATGAAAAAAGGGCGAGTGTGAGGCTCGTGCTCAAGTTTTTGTCTCTGGATATCGTGTCACTCATGGACGTGAAATTTCCAGGTGACTTCATGGGAAATGGACGAGTCTTACTCTCTGGGGTTTTGCCCCGTCCCAAGAGTTTTGGGTCATTCTGGGGGTGGAAGAAGTCCGTTTTGTTGTTGTTGTTGATTTGCTTTGTTTTGTTTTTTAACCTCAGGTGTCTCACCAAATGAGGTATTCCAGAGTAGAGCCCTGGGGAGGGCCGACCGGACAACCAGAAATCTGGTTAAAAATTGGGGCCTAGGGACATGTCAAGCCCATTATGACATCTAATGGTCGAGCCACTGAGAGGACTTACTAGAGCACAGGAATCACGCTGAGGGTCACAATGCGTGTTTTTGCCCTCTTCGCACTCAAGAATTGGTGGGGCCTCCGGGTGAATGCTGGTTTCTCCTACACTGAACGTTGGACAACATGCCAACCACAAGTTTTCTTGCCATGGGTAAGGACGAGTTCTGATTTCTGCATCACAGGCACCCCTGGGCAGTGGTTGGAGATAAGGTCTAGGTTCTGAAGCCTGAAAAACCGCAGTTGGGAAGAGATGATGACCTAAGGCCATGGCGGTTCTGATGTGCTCAGTGTGCGGTCAGCTGTCTGGGTGTTGGTCAGGAGGTCCGAGCTCAGGTTGTGTCAGACAGTGCATTAGTGCCCAGGATAGACTATATACTTTGGGTACAGTCGAATGCCATGTAGATTTATCCTCATATAAGGTGCCTGGGCAGCTCATTAGGCCAAATTTTTTTTCTAGAGGGCAGGCAGAGTGCTGCATTGTGGGTCTTGAATTGCGAAACTTCCGGGCTTCGGGGCCGGTAGTGTGACGACGGAAGTCTGAGAACACAAGCTAGACTTGGGTTTCAGGGCCAGGGCACGGCAGGTACCCCTGTAGATCTGAACCTATATCTCATGCATCTGAAGTCAGGGCGAGGATCAGACGTTGGCTCAGGTTGGAGTTTCTGTGCATGACGGCCCCTTCATGAAGGGAGCGGAATCTCGAGGCCATGGAGGTTTTCCCACGTTGGGAGTTGTGGGATGCCCCCTTCAAGGATTCCTTCTGCGGGACAATTGAGACTTGTTGGGCAGCTCCAGGACATCCCATATGGAATGACTCCAGGGCACCGTTCGAGGATGGATGCCTGGGCAGCCTGCCTCCCATTCCAGGTGTCTCATAGCGCCAAGGCAAGTTCGATCTGCTGGATCTAGGGGAGCAACCGAGGCGGGTGTGTTGAAATGGGTGAGTTGAGGATGGGTCATAATGTGCATTTGTGTCCATGTAGACCTTGGAATGGTGTGCTTGATCCGGGGCCTTGAGGGATGTTTATAACCGGAGGTTTTGATGGGCTCTAAAGAGTACGTTTCCTATGTAGAGAAGAGAATTGTTTTGATGAGTGCCTAAGGAATCTCCAATATGCTGGTATTGGAAACCAGGCCTCTGAGGAGAGATGACTGGAAACAAAAGCAATCGAGATGATTAGGTCCTAGGTGCCTGTCCGGTTCAATCTCTTTCCTGAGGATACGTGTCTAAGGTTCTGAGGGGATGTAGTTGCTCAGCTTGTGTCAGATCGCCCCTGTTTGTCCTGGGCAGCCTATAATATTGGGATGGCTTCGGGACTTTGGAGTTTCTCCTAATCTATAGGGTTGTGGCCAATGGAATGGGCAGAAATCCCCTGGAGAGGGCAGGCACAGTTCTGAGTTTGGCTCTAGGGGCCCAGCCTTGAGGCCGTGTGGGCCAGGCCAGTGGGGACAAAAGTCTGAAAACACAAACTCCGCTTAGGATTGGGGACATAGGTATGGCACGCCCAATCTACAGACTGTGATAACACTTAGGGATATGAAAAAGGGTGAGTTTGAGGTGCTTGCTCAGGTTTTGTCTCTGGATTTGTGTCAACAATGTGGGTGGAATGCTGGTGTGGCCTCATGGGTTGTGGATGGCTTTCCTTCTTGAGGATTTGACCCGATCCCAAGAGTTTGGGTACATTCTGTGGGATGGGAGGAGTCTTTTCTGTTTTTTATTTTATTTTATTTTATATTTTATTTTATGTACCCCAAGTGTCCCAATAAAAGAGGGATTCCAGAGCAGAGTGCTTGGGAGGGACAACTGGATATCCCCACCTCTGTTTAAGTTTGGGGGCCTAGGGGCATGTGAAGTCCAATAGGCGGGCTCTTGATTCAGACACTGAGAGGCCTTCCTTGAGGACAGGGCTCATGCTGAGGGTCACAATGCCTATTTGTGCCCAACAAGGCCCTCAAGCATGGGAAGTGCCTCATGGGCCACGCTAGATTCTTCTACACTGAACGTTGGAGTATATGCCAACCACAAGGTTTCCAGCCATGGCGAAGGAAGAGTTGTGATTTCTGCATCACGTTCACCCCTGGACAGTGATTGGAGTTTAGGTCTAGGTTCTGAAACCCGAAAACTGAGGTTGGGAAGAGATGAAGACCTAAGGACCTGATGGGTCCAATGAGCTCAGTGTGCGGCCAGCTGTTGAGCGTAGGTCTGGATGTGTGGGCTCATGCTGTGTCAGACAAGGCATTAGACAGGGTAGACTGCATATTTGGGGTGCAGTCGAGTGGCGTTCAGTTGATCCTTATTCGGGTTTCTAGGTAGCTCCATAAGGCAACGTTTTTCTTCTGGAGGGCAGGCAGTGTGCTGCATTATGGCCCCAGTATTGCCAATCTGTAGGGCTTTTGGGGCAGGGGTGTGAGGACGGTAGTCTGAGAACACAAGCTAGGCTTAGTTTTGGGGGTGAGTGCACAGAAGGCACACTCTGCAGAGCTGAATCAATGTCTCATGCACCTGAAGTCAGGGCGAATATCAGACGTTTGCTCAGGTTGGAGTTTGTGTCCATGATGGCCCCTTTATAAAGTGGAGCGTCTCAAGAGGCCATGTAGATTTTCCCACAATGGGAGTTGGGAGATGCTCCAGACTGCAAAGATTCCTTCTGTGGGACACTTGAGACCTGTTGGATGGCTCTAGGATGTCCCATGTGGAACGACTCCAGAGTAGGGTTCTAAGGATGGATGCCTGGGCAGCCCGCCTCCCATTCTAGTTGTCTCCTAGCAACAAGGCAGGTTTGATCTGCAGGCCCTGGGGGAGAAACCAAGGGGGTTGAGTTGACATGGACGCTCCCGAGGATAGATCATAATGTGGGTTTAAGTCCATGGAGACCTTGGAATGGGGCGCTTGATCCGGGGCCCTGAAAGATTCTCCTAAACAGAGGTTTTTATAGAGCTCCAAAGAGTACATTTCCTATGTGGAGATGAGATTTTTCTGATGAGTGCCTCAGTAATCCCCCGTATGCTGGTATTGGAAACCAGGCCTCTGAGGAGAGATGCCTGGAAACAAAAGCAATGGATCTGATTAGAGCCTAAGTGCCTGTCAAGTTCAATCTTATTCTATGGGGATATCTGTCTCTGGGTCTGAGTGGAGGTAGTATCCTAACTTGTGAAAGATCATCCCTGTTTGTCCTGGGCAGCCAACACTATTGGGATGGCCTCGGGGAGTTTGGAGGATTCTCCTAATCTATAGGGTTGTGGCCTATGGAAATGGCAGAATTCCCCTGGAGAGGGAAGCCACAGTCCTGAGGTGTGTCTCCAGGGGCCCCAGCTTGGATGGTGTGTGGGCCAGGACTGTGGGGACAGAAGTCTGAAAACACAAACTCAGCTTAGGTTTGGGGATGTATGTATGAAGGCTCGATCTACAGACCGTGAGAATTTTCCGAGCTATGAACAAAGGGCAAGTATGTGGCGCTTGCTCAAGCTTTTGTCTCTGGATTTTGTGACAACGGTGGCCGTGGAATGTCGGGGTGTCCTCAAGGGCCATGGTCAATTCTTTCTCTGGTGATATGGCCTGATCCCAAGGGGGTGGGATTATTCTGTGGATGGGAAGAGTCCTTTCTGTATTTTTTTTTTTTTACCTTAGGTGTTCCACCAAAGAGTGATTCCAGAGTAGAGCCCTGAGTAGGGGTGACTAGACATCTCGAACTCTGGTTGAGATTGGGGGACTAGGGGCTTGGCAAGCCCCATATGTGGGCTGTTGTTCCAGTCACTAAGAGGCTTTACATGAGGATAGGGCTCACGCTGAGGGTCACAATGTGTGTTTATGCAATTTGTGGCCCTCAGGGATAGGTGGGGCCTCATAGTCCATGCTGCTTTCTCCTACAATGAATATTGGACCACATGCCAACCACTAGGTTTCTTGCCAAGGCGAAGGAGAAGTTCTTATTCTTGCATCACGTTCACTCCTGAGCAGTGAGTGGAGATAATGTCTAGGTTCTGAAGGTGAAAACTGAGGTTGGGTAGAGATGATGGCCTAAAGCCATTGTGGGTGTGATATGCTCTGTGTACGGCCAGCTGTCTGGGTGTTGGACTGGAGGTCTGCCCTCAGGCTGTGTCAGACAGGGCTTTAGTGCACAGGCTAGACTGTATAATTGGGGTATGGTCGAGTGGCATGCAGGTTGTTACTCATTTGGCGTTTCCGGTTAGCCCTATAGGGCAACATTTTTCTTCTGGAGGGCAGGCAGAGTGCTGCATTGTGTCTCCAGAATTGCCAAACTGGAGGGGTGTGGCCAGGATTGTGAGGAAGGAAGTCTGAAAACACAAGTTAGCACGAGTTTTGGGGCCAAGAGCATGGCAGGCCCACTCTGCAGAGGCTGAATCGAGATCTCCTGCAGGTGAGGTCAGGGCGAGTATCAGATGTTGCCTCAAGCTGGAGTTTGTGTCTATGACGGCCCTTACATGAAGGGGGTGGGTGCGTCATGAGGCCAGGGAGGTTTCCCTAGGCTGGGAGTTGTGAGCTGCTCCAAACTTCAAAGTTTCCTTCTTCAGGACAGTCGAGTACTATTGGATGGTCCCTTGATGCCCCATACAGAAAGACTCGAGAGCAGGGGCCTAAGCATGGATACCGAGAAACGCCACCTCACCTTCCCATTGCCTGGTCGAGAAAAGGCACGCTCAATCTGCGGGCTCTTGGGTGAGATACCCAGAAGGCTGAGTTTAAATGGACTCTCCTGAGGATGAGTCATAATGTGGTTTAGTGGCCATGGAGACCTTGGAATGTGGCAGTAGCTAAGGGACTCTGCAGGATTCTCCAACCCGAAGGGCTTGACACAACTCCAACAAGGAAGCTTCCCATGTGGAGATGAGAGGTCTTCTGTCTGGTGCCTCAGGAAAGCCCCGTATGCTGGTCTTCGAACCCAGGCCTCTGAGGAGTGATACCTGGACACCAAAGCAAGAGTTCATAATAGGGCCTAGGGGCCTGTCTGGTTCAATCTTCTGTCTCTGCGGATATCTGTCTGTGTGTCTGCATGGAGGTAGTAGTTGCTCAGCTTGTGTCATAATGCCCCTATTTGTCCAGTGCGGCTTGCGGTAGTGGGATGTCCTTGGGGACCTTGAGGTTTCTACTATTTTGTAGAGTTGTGGCCAATGGAATGGGCAGTTTCTTAGGAGAGAGCAGGCACAGTTCTGTGGTGTGGCTCCAGAGACCCCAGCCTGGAGGCTGTGTGGGCCATGGCTGTGCAGACAGACATCCAAAAACCCTAACTCAGCTAAGGTTACGGCAGGCCTGATCTACAGTCCATGAGAGGAGCTCCTCTGGATATGAAAGAAGGGTGAGAGGGAGGCAGTCGCTCAGGCTTTTGTCTCTGGATGTTTTGTCCACAATGGCCGTTTAATGTAGGAGTTGCCTCATGGGTCGTAGAAGTCTCCCTCTCTGGTAGTTTGTCCAGCCCCCAAGAGTTTGGGGTCATTCTGTGGGAAGCGAAGTGTCCTGTTTTCTGCTTCATGTGTCCCCCCTGTAGAGGGTATCTAGAGCATAGCAGTGGGTACTTACAACTGGAATACTCGCCCTCTGGTTAAGCCTGGGGGCCTACGGATATGACAAGCCCCATATGCAAGATCTTGGTCCAGCCACTGAGAGGCGTTACTTTAATACGGGACTCACGCTGCAGGTCACAATGCATGTCTGTGCCCTAGGCGGCCCTCAAGCACTGGCGTGGCCTTTCGGACAATGCAGAATTTCCCACATTGAACGTTGGACAACATGCCAACCACAAGGTTTCTGGCCATGGGGAAGGAGGAATTCTAATTTCTGCATCACTTTCATTCCTGGGCAGTGATTGGAGATAAGGTCTAGGTTCTGAAGCCTGAAAACCGAGGTTGGGAAGAGATGACGACCTACAGCCATAGCGGGTCCTATGTGTCCAGCTTGCGGCCAGCTGTCTGGGTGTCGTTTGGGATGTCTTGTCTCAGGCTGTGCCAGACAGGGCATTAGAATACAGGGTGGGCTGTATAATTGCTTTACAATCGAGTGGCATGCATTAGAAAATCATTTGGGGTTTCTTATTAGCAGCATAGGGCAAAGTTTTTCTTCTGGAGGGTAGGAAGAGTTCTGCATTGTGGCATCGAATTCCCAAACTGGAGGGCTTGTGGGCCAGGAGAGTGAGGACGGAAGTCTGAGAACACAAGCTAGGCTTAGGTTTCGGGGCAAGGACATGGCAGGCACACTCTGCAGAGCTGAATTGACATCTCATGCGTCTGAAGTCAGGTCGAGGATCAGACTTTGGCTCAGGTTTGAGTTTCTGTCCATGTTGGCCCCTTCAGGAAGGGGGAACATTATGAGCCCATGGTTGTTTTCCCACTATTGGAGTTGTGAGATGCTCCAAACTGCAAGGATTCCTTCTGTGGGACAATTAAGATTTGTTGGATGGCTCCAGGACGTCTTATAAGGTATTTTTTCAGAACAGGGTTCTAAGTATGGATGCCTGGGCAGCCAGCCTCACATTCCAATTGTCTCCTAGCAACAAGAAACGTTTGATCTGCTGGCTTGGGGTAGCAACAGAGGGGGCTGAGTTGAAATGGACTTTCCTGAGGATGGTCTTAATGTTGGTTTGAGTCCATGGAGACATTGGTATGGGGCAGTGGCACCAGGGCCCTGAAGGATTCTCCTAACCAGAGGTTATGACAAAGCTCCAATGAGGAAGTTTTCCATGGGGAGATGAGATTTGTTCTTATTGGTGCCTCAGGAAACCACCATATGCTGGTATTGGAAACGAGGCCTCTGAGGATAGATGCCTAAAAACCAAAGCAATGGATCTGATTAGGGCCTAGGGGCCTGTCCGGTTCAATATTCTTCTCTGGGGACATCTGTTGTCTGAGTGGAGGTAGTTGCTCAGCTGGTTTGAGATCACCCCTGTTTGTCCTGGGCGGCCTACACTAATGGGATGGCCTCGGTGACTTTGGAGGTTTTTCCTAATTTGCAAGGTTGTGGCCAATGGAATGGGAAGAATTCCCTTGAAAGGGAAGCACAGTCCTTAGATGTGGCTCCAGGGACCCAAGTGTGGAGTGTGTGTGGTCCAGGGCTATTTGGACAAAAGTCTGAAAACACAAACTCCACTTAGGTTGGGGGATGTAGGTATGGCCGGCACGATCTATAGACCGTGAGAAGAACTCTTCGGGATATGAACAAAGGGCGAATGTGAGGTGCTGGCTCATGCTTTTTTTTTTTTTTTTTCTGGAAATGTGTCACCGATTGCCATGGAATGTCGGGGTGTCCTCATGGGCCATTGATGAGGCTCCCTTTCTGGGGATTTGACCCGATCCCAAGAGTTTGAGGTCATTCTGTGGGAAGGGAGGAGGCCTTTCTTGTTTTTTTGTTTATTTTTTTATTATTTATTCATTTATTTTTTACCTAAGGTGGACCACCAAAAGAGGGATTCCAGAGCAGAGTCCTGGGGAGGGGCGACTGGACAACCAGAACTCTGGTTAACATTGGGACCTAAGAACATGGCAAGCCCCATATGTGGGCTCTTGGTCCAGACACTGAGAGGCCTTCCTTGAGGATAGGTCTCACACTGAGTTTCACAATGTGTTTTTGTGCCCAAGGAGCCCCTCAAGTCAGGGCGTGGCCTAATGTACCATGCTGGTTTCTCCTACACGGAACGTTGCACAATATGGCAACCACAAGTTTTCTGGCCATGGGGAAGAAGGAGTTCTAATTTCTGCAACACTTTCACTCCTGGACTGTGATTGGATTTAAGGTCTAGGTTCTGAAGCCTGAAAACTGAGGTTGGGAAAAAATGAAGACCTAAGGCCATGGTGTGGCTGATGTGCTCAGTGTTCGGCCAGCTGTTGAGTGTGGATTGGGAGGTGCAGGCTCAGGCTGTGGCAGACAGGGAATTAGTGCCCAGGCTAGACTGTATCATTGCGGTGCAGTCGAGTTTCGTGCAGGACGGTACTCATTTGTGGTTACTGGGTAGCCCCAGAGGGCAACGTTTTTCTTCTGGAGGGAAGACACAGTGCCACATAGTGGCTCCAGAATTCCCAAACTGGAAGGCTTGTGGGCCAGGAGTGTGAGGAAAAAATTCTGAGAACACAAGCCATACGTAGATTTCGGGGTGAGGGGACGGCAGGCACCCTCTGCAGAGTTGATTCGAGATCCCGTATGCCTGAAGACAGAGCTAGGATCAGACGTTGGCTTACGTCGGAGTTTCTTGCCATGACGGCCCCTTCATGAAGGGGACGGTGTCACGAGGACATGGAGGTTTTCCCACGATGGGAATAGTGAGATGCTCCAAACCGCTATGATTCCTTCTGTGGGACAGTCGAGACCTGTTGGATGGCTCCAGGACATCCCATAAGTAAGTTATCCAGAGCAGGGTTCTAAGGATGGATGCCTGGGCAGCCTGCCTCCCATTCCAGGTGTCTCATAGCGCCAAGGCAAGTTCGATCTGCTGGATCTAGGGGAGCAACCGAGGCGGGTGTGTTGAAATGGGTGAGTTGAGGATGGGTCATAATGTGCATTTGTGTCCATGTAGACATTGGAATGGTGTGCTTGATCCGGGGCCTTGAGGGATGTTCATAACCGGAGGTTTTCATGGGCTCTAAAGAGTACGTTTCCTATGTAGAGAAGAGAATTGTTTTGATGAGTGCCTAAGAATCTCCCATATGCTGGTATTGGAAACCAGGCCTCTGAGGAGAGATGACTGGAAACAAAAGCAATCGAGATGATTAGGTCCTAGGTGCCTGTCCGGTTCAATCTCTTTCCTGAGGATACGTGTCTAAGGATCTGAGGGGATGTAGTTGCTCAGCATGTGTCAGATCGCCCCTGTTTGTCCTGGGCAGCCTATAATATTGGGATGGCCTCGGGACTTTGGAGTTTCTCCTAATCTATAGGGTTGTGGCCAATGGAATGGGCAGAAATCCCCTGGAGAGGGCAGGCACAGTTCTGAGTTTGGCTCTAGGGGCCCAGCCTTGAGGCTGTGTGGGCCAGGCCTGTGGGGACAAAAGTCTGAAAACACAAACTCCGCTTAGGATTGGGGACATAGGTATGGCACGCCCAATCTACAGACTGTGATAACACTTAGGGATATGAAAAAGGGTGAGTTTGAGGTGCTTGCTCAGGTTTTGTCTCTGGATATGTGTCAACAATGTGGGTGGAATGCTGGCGTGGCCTCATGGGTTGTGGATGGCTTTCCTTCTCTGAGGATTTGACCCGATCCCAAGAGTTTGGGTACATTCTGTGGGATGGGCGGAGTCTTTTCTGTTTTATATTTTATTTTATTTTATATTTTATTTTATGTACCTCAAGTGTCCCAATAAAAGAGGGATTCCAGAGCAGAGTCCTTGGGAGGGACAACTGGATATCCCCACCTCTGTTTAAGTTTGGGGGCCTAGGGGCATGTGAAGTCCAATAGGCGGGCTCTTGATTCAGACACTGAGAGGCCTTCCTTGAGGACAGGGCTCATGCTGAGGGTCACAATGCCTATTTGTGCCCAACAAGGCCCTCAAGCATGGGAAGTGCCTCATGGGCCAAGCTGGATTCTCCTACACTGAACGTTGGAGAATATGCCAACCACAAGGTTTCCAGCCATGGCGAAGGAAGAGTTGTGATTTCTGCATCAAGTTCACCCCTGTACAGTGATTGGAGTTTAGGTCTTGGTTCTGAAACCCGAAAACTGAGGTTGGGAAGAGATGAAGACCTAAGGACCTGATGGGTCCAATGAGCTCAGTGTGCGGCCAGCTGTTGAGCGTAGGTCTGGAGGTGTGGGCTCATGCTGTGTCAGACAAGGCATTAGACAGGGTAGACTGCATATTTGGGGTGCAGTCGAGTGGCGTTCAGTTGATCCTTATTCGGGTTTCTAGGTACCTCCATAAGGCAACGTTTTTCTTCTGGAGGGCAGGCAGTGTGCTGCATTATGGCCCCAGTATTGCCAATCTGTAGGGCTTTTGGGGCAGGGGTGTGAGGACGGTAGTCTGAGAACACAAGCTAGGCTTAGTTTTGGGGGTGAGTGCACAGAAGGCACACTCTGCAGAGCTGAATCAAGATCTCATGCACCTGAAGTCAGGGCGAATATCAGACGTTTGCTCAGGTTGGAGTTTCTGTCCATGATGGCCCCTTTATAAAGTGGAGCGTCTCAAGAGGCCATGTAGATTTTCCCACAATGGGAGTTGGGAGATGCTCCAGACTGCAAAGATTCCTTCTGTGGGACACTTGAGACCTGTTGGATGGCTCTAGGATGTCCCATGTGGAACGACTCCAGAGTAGGGTTCTAAGGATGGATGCCTGGGCAGCCCGCCTCCCATTCTAGTTGTCTCCTAGCAACAAGGCAGGTTTGATCTGCAGGCCCTGGGGGAGAAACCAAGGGGGTTGAGTTGACATGGACGCTCCCGAGGATAGATCATAATGTGGGTTTAAGTCCATGGAGACCTTGGAATGGGGCGCTTGATCCGGGGCCCTGAAAGATTCTCCTAAACAGAGGTTTTTATAGAGCTCCAAAGAGTACATTTCCTATGTGGAGATGAGATTTTTCTGATGAGTGCCTCAGTAATCCCCCGTATTCCGGTATTGGAAACCAGGCCTCTGAGGAGAGATGCCTGGAAACAAAAGCAATGGATCTGATTAGAGCCTAAGTGCCTGTCCAGTTCAATCTTATTCTATGGGGATATCTGTCTCTGGGTCTGAGTAGAGGTAGTTTCCTAACTTGTGAAAGATCATTCCTGTTTGTCCTGGGCAGCCAACACTATTGGGATGGCCTCGGGGAGTTTGGAGGATTCTCCTAATCTATAGGGTTGTGGCCTATGGAAATGGCAGAATTCCCCTGGAGAGGGAAGCCACAGTCCTGAGGTGTGTCTCCAGGGGCCCCAGCTTGGATGGTGTGTGGGCCAGGACTGTGGGGACAGAAGTCTGAAAACACAAACTCAGCTTAGGTTTGGGGATGTATGTATGAAGGCTCGATCTACAGACCGTGAGAATTTTCCGGGCTATGAACAAAGGGCGAGTATGTGGCGCTTGCTCAAGCTTTTGTCTCTGGATTTTGTGTCAACGGTGGCCTTGGAATGTCGGGGTGTCCTCAAGGGCCATGGACAATTCTTTCTCTGGTGATTTGGCCTGATCCCAAGGGGTTGGGATCATTCTGTGGATTGGAAGAGTCCTTTCTGTATATATATATTAATATATATATATATATATTAATATATATATATATATATATATATATATATATATATATTTTTTTTAACCTCAGGTGTCCCACCAATAGGGATTCCCGAGTAGAGCCCTGAGTAGTGGTGACTAGACATCTCGAACTCTGGTTGAGATTGGGGGACTAGGGGCTTCGCAAGCCCCATATGTGGGCTGATGTTCCAGTCACTAAGAGGCTTTACATGAGGATAGGGCTCACGCTGAGGGTCACAATGTGTGTTTGTGTAAATTGTGGCCCTCAGGGATAGGTGGGGCCTCATAGTCCATGCTGCTTTCTCCTACAATGAACAATAGACAACATGCCAACCACTAGGTTACTTGCCAAGGCGAAGGAGAAGTTCTGATTCTTGCATCACGTTCACTCCTGAGCAGTGAGTGGAGATAAGGTCTAGGTTCTGAAGGTGAAAACTGAGGTTGGGTAGAGATGATGGCCTAAAGCCATTGTGGGTGTGATATGCTCTCTGTATGGCCAGCTGTTTGGGTGTTGGACTGGAGGTCTGCCCTCAGGCTGTGTCAGACAGGGCTTTAGTGCACAGGCTAGACTGTATAATTGGGGTATGGTCGAGTGGCATGCAGGTTGTTACTCATTTGGCGTTTCCAGTTAGCCCTATAAGGCCACATTTTTCTTCTGGAGAGCAGGCAGAGTGCTGCATTGTGTCTCCAGAATTGCCAAACTGGAGGGGTGTGGCCAGGATTGTGAGGAAGGAAGTCTGAAAACACAAGTTAGCACGAGTTTTGGGGCCAAGAGCATGTCAGGCCCACTCTGCAGAGGCTGAATCGAGATCTCCTGCAGGTGAGGTCAGGGCGAGTATCAGATGTTGCCTCAAGCTGGAGTTTGTGTCCATGACGGCCCCTTCCTGAAGGGGGTGGGGGCGTCATGAGGCCAGGGATGTTTCCCTACGCTGGGAGTTGTGAGCTGCTCCAAACTTCAAAGTTTCCTTCTTCAGGACAGTCGAGTACTATTGGATGGTTCCAGGATGCCCCATACAGAAAGACTCGAGAGCAGGGGCCTAAGCATGGATGCCGAGAAACGCCAACTCACCTTCCCATTGCCTGGTCGAGACAAGGCACGCTCAATCTGCGGGCTCTTGGGTGAGCTACCCAGAAGGCTGAGTTTAAATGGACTCTCCTGAGGATGAGTCATAATGTGGTTTAGTGGCCATGGAGACCTTGGAATGTGGCAGTAGCTAAGGGACTCTGCAGGATTCTCCAACCCGAAGGGCTTGACACAACTCCAACAAGGAAGCTTCCCATGTGGAGATGAGAGGTCTTCTGTCTGGTGCCTCAGGAAAGCCCCGTATGCTGGTCTTCGAACCCAGGCCTCTGAGGAGTGATACCTGGACACCAAAGCAAGAGTTCATAATAGGGCCTAGGGGCCTGTCTGGTTCAATCTTCTGTCTCTGCGGATATCTGTCTGTGTGTCTGCATGGAGGTAGTAGTTGCTCAGCTTGTGTCATAATGCCCCTATTTGTCCAGTGCGGCTTGCGGTAGTGGGATGTCCTTGGGGACCTTGAGGTTTCTACTATTTTGTAGAGTTGTGGCCAATGGAATGGGCAGTTTCTTAGGAGAGAGCAGGCACAGTTCTGTGGTGTGGCTCCAGAGACCCCAGCCTGGAGGCTGTGTGGGCCATGGCTGTGCAGACAGACATCCAAAAACCCTAACTCAGCTAAGGTTACGGCAGGCCTGATCTACAGTCCATGAGAGGAGCTCCTCTGGATATGAAAGAAGGGTGAGAGGGAGGCAGTCGCTCAGGCTTTTGTCTCTGGATGTTTTGTCCACAATGGCCGTTTAATGTAGGAGTTGCCTCATGGGTCGTAGAAGTCTCCCTCTCTGGTAGTTTGTCCAGCCCCCAAGTGTTTGGGGTCATTCTGTGGGAAGGGAAGTGTCCTGTTTCTGCCTCATGTGTCCCCCCAGTAGAGGGATTCTAGAGCATAGCAGTGGGTACTGACAACTGGAATACTCGCCCTCTGGTTAAGCCTGGGGGCCTATGGATATGACAAGCCCCATATGCAGGATCTTGGTCCAGCCACTGAGAGGCGTTACTTTAATACGGGACTCACGCTGCAGGTCACAATGCATGTCTGTGCCCTAGGCGGCCCTCAAGCACTGGCGTGGCCTTTCGGACAATGCAGGTTTTTCCACATTGAACGTTGGACAACATGCCAACCACAAGGTTTCTGACCATGGGGAAGGAGGAATTCTAATTTCTGCATCACGTTCACCCTGGGGAGTGATTGGAGATAAGGTCTAGGTTCTGAAGCCTGAAAACCGAGGTTGGGAAGAGATGACGACCTACAGCCATAGCGGGTCCTATGTGTCCAGGTTGGGGCCAGCTGTCTGGGTGTCGTTTGGGATGTCTTGTCTCAGGCTGTGCCAGACAGGGCATTAGAATACAGGGTGGGCTGTATAATTGCTTTACAATCGAGTGGCATGCATTAGAAAATCATTTGGGGTTTCTTATTAGAAGCATAAGGCAAAGTTTTTCTACTGGAGGGCAGGCAGAGTGCTGCATTGTGGCTTCGGAATTCCCAAACTGAAGGGCTTGTTGGCCAGGAGAGTGAGGACGGAAGTCTGAGAACACAAGCTAGGATTAGGTTTCGGGGCAAGGACATGGTAGGCACACTCTACAGAGCTGAATTGACATCTCATGCGTCTGAAGTCAGGTCGAGGTTCAGACTTTGGCTCAGGTTTGAGTTTCTGTCCATGTTGGCCCCTTCAGGAAGGGGGGGCATTATGAGGCCATGGGGGTTTTCCCACTATTGGAGTTGTGAGATGCTCCAAACCGCAAGGATTCCTTCTGTGGGACAATTAAGATTTGTTGGATGGCTCCAGGACGTCTTATAAGGTATTTTTCCAGAACAGGGTTCTACGTATGGATGCCTGGGCAGCAGCCTCACATTAAAATTGTCTCCTAGCAACAAGAAACGTTTGATCTGCTGGCTTGGGGTAGCAACAGAGGGGGCTGAGTTGAAATGGCTTTCCTGAGGATGGTCTTAATGTTGGTTTGAGTCCATGGAGACCTTGGTATGGGCCTTGGCACCAGGGCCCTGAAGGATTCTCCTAACCAGAGGTTATGACAAAGCTCCAATGAGCAAGTTTTCCATGGGGAGACGAGATTTGTTCTTATTGGTGCCTCAGGAAACCACCATATGCTGGTATTGGAAACGAGGCCTCTGAGGAGAGATGCCTGGAAACCAAAGCAATGGATCTGATTAGGGCCTAGGGGCCTGTCCGGTTCAATATTTTTCTCTGGGGACATCTGTTGTCTGAGTGGAGGTAGTTGCTCAGCTGGTTTGAGATCACCCCTGTTTGTCCTGGGCGGCCTACACTATTGGGATGGCCTCGGTGACTTTTGAGGTTTTTCCTAATTTGCAAGGTTGTGGCCAATGGAATGGGAAGAATTCCCTTGAAAGGGAAGCACAGTCCTGAGGTGTGGCTCCAGGGACCCAAGTGTGGAGCATGTGTGGTCCAGGGCTATTTGGACAAAAGTCTGAAAACACAAACTCCACTTATGTTGGAGGATGTATGTATGGCCGGCCCGATCTATATACCGTGAGGAGAACTCTTCGGCATATGAACAAAGGGCGAATGTGAGGTGCTTGCTCATGCTTTTTTTTTTTTTTTTCTGGAAATGTGTCACCGATTGCCATGAAATGTCGGGGTGTCCTCTTGGGCCATCGATGAGGCTCCCTTTCTGGGGATTTAAACCGATCCCTAGAGTTTGGGGTCATTCTGTCGGAAGGGAGGAGGCCTTTCTGTTTTTTTTGTTTATTTTTTTTGTTTTTTTGGTTTTTTTATTTACCTCAGGTGGACCACCAAAAGAGAGATTCCAGAGAAGAGTCGTGGGTGGGGGCAACTGGACAACCATACCTCTGGTTAACATTGGGACCTAAGAACATGGCAAGCCCCATATGTGGGCTCTTGGTCCAGACACTGAGAGGCCTTCCTTGAGGATAGGTCTCGCACTGAGTTTCACAATGTGATTTTGAGCCCAAGGAGCCCCTCAAGGCAGGGCGTGGCCTAATGTACCATGCTAGTTTCTCCTACACTGAACGTTGCACAATATGGCAACCACAAGTTTTCTGGCCATAGGGAAGAAAGAGTTGTAATTTCTGCAACACTTTCACTCCTGGACTGTGATGGGATTTAAGGTCTAGGTTCTGAACCCTGAAAACTGAGGTTGGGAAGAGATGACGACCTACAGCAATAGCGGGTCCTATGTGTCCAGGTTGGGGCCAGCTGTCTGGGTGTCGTTTGGGATGTCTTGTCTCAGGCTGTGCCAGACAGGGCATTAGTATACAGGGTAGGCTGTATAATTTCTTTACCATCGAGTGACATGCATTAGAAAATCATTTGGGGTTTCTTATTAGCAGCATAGGGCAAAGTTTTTCTTCTGGAAGGCAGGCAGAGTGCTGCATTGTGGCTTCGGAATTCCCAAACTGGAGGGCATGTGGGCCAGGAGAGTGAGGACGGAAGCTGAGAACACAAGCTAGGCTTAGGTTTCAGGGCAAGGGCATGGCAGGCACACTCTGCAGTGCTGAATTGAGATCTCATGCGTCTGAAGTTAGGTCGAGGATCAGACTTTGGCTCAGGTTTGAGTTTCTTTCCTTTTTGGCCCCTTCAAGAAGAGGGGGTATTATGAGGCCATGGGGGTTTTGCCACTATTGGAGTTGTGAGATGCTCCAAACCGCAAGGATTCCTTCTTTGGGACAATTAAGATTTGTTGGATGGCTCCAGGACGTCTTATAAGGTATTTTTCCAGAACAGGGTTCTACGTATGGATGCCTGGGCAGCAGCCTCACATTAAAATTGTCTCCTAGCAACAAGAAACGTTTGATCTGCTGGCTTGGGGTAGCAACAGAGGGGGCTGAGTTGAAATGGCTTTCCTGAGGATGGTCTTAATGTTGGTTTGAGTCCATGGAGACCTTGGTATGGGCCTTGGCACCAGGGCCCTGAAGGATTCTCCTAACCAGAGGTTATGACAAAGCTCCAATGAGCAAGTTTTCCATGGGGAGACGAGATTTGTTCTTATTGGTGCCTCAGGAAACCACCATATGCTGGTATTGGAAACGAGGCCTCTGAGGAGAGATGCCTGGAAACCAAAGCAATGGATCTGATTAGGGCCTAGGGGCCTGTCCGGTTCAATATTTTTCTCTGGGGACATCTGTTGTCTGAGTGGAGGTAGTTGCTCAGCTGGTTTGAGATCACCCCTGTTTGTCCTGGGCGGCCTACACTATTGGGATGGCCTCGGTGACTTTTGAGGTTTTTCCTAATTTGCAAGGTTGTGGCCAATGGAATGGGAAGAATTCCCTTGAAAGGGAAGCACAGTCCTGAGGTGTGGCTCCAGGGACCCAAGTGTGGAGCATGTGTGGTCCAGGGCTATTTGGACAAAAGTCTGAAAACACAAACTCCACTTATGTTGGAGGATGTATGTATGGCCGGCCCGATCTATATACCGTGAGGAGAACTCTTCGGCATATGAACAAAGGGCGAATGTGAGGTGCTTGCTCATGCTTTTTTTTTTTTTTTTCTGGAAATGTGTCACCGATTGCCATGGAATGTCGGGGTGTCCTCATGGGCCATCGATGAGGCTCCCTTTCTGGCGATTTGACCCGATCGCAAGAGTTTGGGGTCATTCTGTCGGAAGGGAGGAGGTCTTCCTGTTTTTTTTTTGTTTATTTTTGTTTGTTTTTTGTTTGTTTGTTTGTTTTTTTACCTCAGGTGGACCACCAAAAGAGGCATTCCAGAGCAGAGTCCTGGGGAGGGGCGACTGGACAACCAGACATCTGGTTAACATTGGGACCTAAGAACATGGCAAGCCCCATATTTGGGCTCTTGGTCCAGACACTGAGAGGCCTTCCTTGAGGATAGGTCTCACACTGAGTTTCACAATGTGTTTTTGTGCCCAAGGAGCCCCTCAAGTCAGGGCGTGGCCTAATGTACCATGCTGGTTTCTCCTACACTGAACGTTGCACAATATGGCAACCACAAGTTTTCTGGCCATGGGGAAGAAGGAGTTGTAATTTCTGCAACACTTTCACTCCTGGACTGTGATTGGATTTAAGGTCTAGGTTCTGAAGCCTGAAAACTGAGGTTGGGAAGAGATGAAGCCCTAAGTCCATGGTGTGTCTGATGTGCTCAGTGTTCGGCCAGCTGTTGAGTGTGGGTTGGGAGGTGCAGGCTCAGGCTGTGGCAGACAGCGAATTAGTGCCCAGTCTAGACTGTATCATTGGGGTGCAGTCGAGTTTCGTGCAGGATGGTACTCATTTGTGGTTACTGGGTAGCCCCAGAGGGCAACGTTTTTCTTCTGGAGGGAAGACACAGTGTCACATACTGACTCCAGAATTCCCAAACTGGAAGGCTTGTGGGCCAGGAGTGTGAGGAAAAAATTCTGAGAACACAAGCCAGACTTAGATTTCGGGGTGAAGGGACGGCAGGCACCCTCTGCAGAGATGATTCGAGATCCCGTATTCATGAAGACAGAGCTAGGATCAGACGTTGGCTTAGGTCGGAGTTTCTGTCCATGACGGCCCCTTAATGAATGGGAGTGTGTCACGAGGACATGGAGGTTTTCCCACGATTTGAATTGTGAGATGCTCCAAACCGCAATGATTCCTTCTGTGGGACAGGTGAGACCGGTGGATGGCTCCAGAACATCCCATAAGGAAGTTATCCAGAGCAGGGTTCTAACGATGGATGCCTGGGCAGCCTGCCTCCCATTCCAGGTGTCTCATAGAGCCAAGGCAAGTTCGATCTGCCTGATCTAGTGGAGCAACCGAATCGGTGTGTTGAAATGGGTGAGTTGAGGATGGGTCATAATGTGCATTTGTGTATGGAGACCTTGGAAAGGGGTCTTGATCCGGGTCCTTGAGGGATGTTCATAACCGGAGGTTTTGATGGAGCTGTAAAGAGTATGTTTCCTATGTAGAGAAGAGAATTGTTTTGATGAGTGCCTAAGGAATCTCCCATATGCTGGTATTGGAAACCAGGCCTCTGAGGAGAGATGACTGGAAACAAAAGCAATGGATATGATTAGAGCCTAGGTGCCTGTCCGGTTCAATCTCTTTGCTGGGGATACGTGTCTAAGTATCTGAGGTGAGGTAGTTGCTCAGATTGTGTCAGATCGCCCCTGTTTGTCCTGGGCGACCTATAATATTGGAATGGCCTCGGGACTTTGGAGTTTCTCCTAATCTATAGGGTTGTGGTCAATGGAATGGGCAGAAATCCCCTGGAGAGGGCAGGCAAAGTTCGGAGTTTGGCTCTAGGGGCCCAACCTTGAGGGTGTGTGGGCCAGGCCTGTGGAGCAAAAATCTGAAAACACAAACTCCCCTTAGGATTGGGGACATAGTTATGGCACGCCCAATCTACAGACCATGATAACACTTCAGGATATGAAAAAGTGTGAGTTTGAGGTGCTTGCTCAGATTTTGTCTCTGGATTTGTGTCAACCATGTGGGTGGAATGCTGGCGTGGCCTCATGGGTTGTGGACGGCTTTCCTTCTCTGAGGATTTGACCCAATCCCAAGAGTTTGGGTATGTTCTGTGGGATGGGAGGAGTCCTTTCTGTTTTTTATTTTATTTTATTTTATTTTATTTTATTTTATTTTATTTTATTTTATTTTATTTTTTGTACCTCATGTGTCCCAATAAAGGAGGGATTCCAGAGCAGAGTCCTCGGAAGGGACAACTGGACAACCCCACCTCTGTTTTAGTTTGGGGGCCTAGGGGCATGGCAAGTCCAATATGTGGGCTCTTGATTCAGACACTGAGAGGCCTTCCTTGAGGACAGGGCTCATGCTGAGGGTCACAATGCCTATTTGTGCCAACAAGGCCGTCAAGCATGGGAAGTGCCTCATGGGCCACGCTGGATTCTCCGACACTGAACGTTGGAGAATATGCCAACCACAAGGTTTCTGGCCATGGCGAAGGAAGAGTTGTGACTTCTGCATCACGTTAACCCCTGTACAGTGATTGGAGTTTAGGTCTAGGTTCTGAAACCCGAAAACCGAGGTTGGGAAGAGATGAAGACCTAAGGACCTGTTGGGTCCAATGAGCTCAGTGTGCGGCCAGCTTTTGAGCGTAGGTCTGGAGGTGTGGGCTCATGCTGTGTCAGACAAGGCATTAGACAGGGTAGACTGTATATTTGGGGTGCAGTCGAGTGGCGTTCAATTGATCCTCATTCGGGTCTCTAGGTAGTTCCATAAGGCAACGTTTTTTCTCTGGGAGGGCAGGCAGAGTGCTGCATTGTGGCCCCAGTATTGCCAAACTGTAGGGCTTTTGGGCCAAAGGTGTGAGGACTGTAGTCTGAGAACACAAGCTAGGCTTAGTTTTTGGGGTGAGGGCACAGAAGGCACACTCTGCAGAGTTGAATCATGATCTCATGCACCTGAAGTCAGGGCGAATATCAGACGTTTGCTCAGGTTGGAGTTTCTGTCCATGATGGCCACTTTATAAAGTGGAGCGTCTCAAGAGGCCATGTAGATTTTCCCACAATGGGAATTCTGAGATGCTCTAGACTGCAAAGATTCCTTCTGTGGAACACTTGAGACCTGTTGGATGGCTCTAGGATGTCCCATATGGAATTACTCCAGAGTAGGGTTCTAAGGATTGATGCCTAGGCAGCCCACCTCCCATTCTAGTTGTCTCCTAGCGACAAGGCAGGTTTGATCTGCAGGCCCTGGGGGAGAAACCAAGGGGGTTGAGTTGACATGGACGCTCCCGAGGATAGATCATAATGTGGGTTTAAGTCCATGGAGACCTTGGAATGGGGCGCTTGATCCGGGGCCCTGAAAGATTCTCCTAAACAGAGGTTTCTATAGAGCTCCAAAGAGTACATTTCCTATGTGGAGATGAGATTTTTCTGATGAGTGCCTCAGTAATCCCCCGTATTCCGGTATTGGAAACCAGGCCTCTGAGGAGAGATGCCTGGAAACAAAAGCAATGGATCTGATTAGGGCCTAAGTGCCTGTCCATTTCAATCTTATTCTATGGGGATATCTGTCTCTGGGTCTGAGTGGAGGTAGTTTCCTAACTTGTGAAAGATCATCCCTGTTTGTCCTGGGCAGCCAACACTATTCAGATGGCCTCGGGGAGTTTGGAGGTTTCTCCTAATCTATAAGGTTGTGGCCAATGGAAATGGCAGAATTCCCCTGGAGAGGGAAGCCACAGTCCTGAGGTGTGTCTCCAGGGGCCCCAGCTTGGATGGTGTGTGGGCCAGGACTGTGGGGACAGAAGTCTGAAAACACAAACTCAGCTTAGGTTTGGGGATGTATGTATGAAGGCTCGATCTACAGACCGTGAGAATTTTCCGGGCTATGAACAAAGGGCGAGTATGTGGCGCTTGCTCAAGCTTTTGTCTCTGGATTTTGTGTCAACGGTGGCCTTGGAATGTCGGGGTGTCCTCAAGGGCCATGGACAATTCTTTCTCTGGTGATTTGGCCTGATCCCAAGGGGTTGGGATCATTCTGTGGATGGGAAAAGTCCTTTCTGTATTTTTTTTTTTTTACCTCAGGTGTCCCACCAAAGAGGGATTCCAGAGCAGAGCCCTGAGTCGGGTGACTAGACATCTCGAACTCTGGTTGAGATTGGGTGACTAGGGGCTTGGCAAGCCCCATATGTGGGCTGTTGTTCCAGTCACTAAGAGGCTTCACATGAGGATAGGGCTCACGCTGAGGGTCACAATATGTGCTTGTGCAAATTGTGGCCCTCAGAGATAGGTGGGACCTCATAGTCCATGCTGCTTTCTCCTACAATGAACGTTGGACAACATTCCAACCACAAGGTTTTTTGCCATGGTGAAGGAGAAGTCCTGATTCTTGCATCACGTTCACTCCTGAGCAGTGAGTGGAGATAAGGTCTAGGTTCTGAAGGTGAAAATTGAGGTTGGGTAGAGATGATGGCCTAAAGCCATTGTGGGTGTGATATGCTCTGTGTACGGCCAGCTTTCTGGGTGTTGGACTGGAGGTCTGCCCTCAGGCTGTGTCAGACAGGGCTTTAGTGCACAGGCTAGACTGTATAATTGGGGTATGGTCGAGTGGCATTCAGGTTGTTACTCATTTGGCGTTTCCGGTTAGCCCTATACGGCAACATTTTTCTTCTGGAGGCCAGGCAGAGTGCTGCATTGTGTCTCCAGAATTTCCAAACTGGAGGGGTGTGGCCAGGATTCTGAGGACGGAAGTCTGAGAACACAAGATAGGCTTAGGTTTCAAGGCGAGGACCCAGCAGGCACACTCTCAAGTGCTGAATCGAGATCTCATGCTTCTGAATTCAGGGCGAGGATCAGACTTTGGATTAGTATAGAGTTTCTGTCCATGATGGCCCATTTATGAAGGTGTGGGGCATCATGAGGAAATGGAGGTTTTCTCACAGTGTTATTGTGTGATGCTTCAAACCACAAGGATTCATTCTGCGAGACAGTCAAGACAGGTTGGTTGGATTCAAGACGTCCCATAAAGAAGTTCTCCAGAGCAGGGTTCTAAGGATGGATGCCTGGGCAGCCCGCCTCCCATTCTAACTGTCTCCTAGTGACAAGGAAGGTTTGATCTGCTGGCTCTGGGTGAGCAGCCGAGGGGGCTGATTTGAAATGGACTCTCCTGAGAATGGTTCATAATGTAAGTTTGTGTCCTTGGAGACCTTGGGATTGGGCCATGGTGCCAGCGCCCTGAAGGATCCTCCTAACCTGAGGTATTGACACAGCTCCAAAGAGCAAGTTTCCCATGTGGAGATGAGATCTGTTCTGATTGTTTCCTTAGGAAACCCCCATATTCTGATATTGGAAACCAGGCCTCTGAGGAGAGATACCTAGAAACCAAAGCAATGCATCAGAAGTTGGCTCAGGTTGGAGTTTCTGTCCATGATGGCCCCTTTATAAAGTGGAGCATCTCATGAGGCCATGTAGGTTTTCCCACGATAGGAGTTGTGAGATGCTCCAATCTGCAAGGATTCCTTCTGTGGGACAGTCAAGACCTGTTGGAAGGCTCCAGGACATCCCATATGGAACGGCGCCAGAGCAGGATTCCAAGGATGGATGCCTAGAGAGTCTGCTTTGCATTCCAGTTGTCTCCTAGCGACAAGGCAGGTTTGATATTCTGCCTCTGGGGGAGTCATCGACGGGGCTGAGTTGAAATGTACTCTCCTGCCGAATGGTCATAATGCGGGTATGTGTCCATGGAGACCTTGGAATAGGGCGGTTGCTCCGGCTACCTGAAGGTTTCTCCTAACTGGAGGCTTTTACAGAGCTCCAAAGGATAAGTTTCCCATGTGAAGACAAGATTTGTTCTGATTGGTATCTCTGGAATCCCCCATATGCTGGTATTGGAAAACAGGCCTCTGAGGAGAGATGCTTAGAAAAAAAAGCAATGGAACCAATTACATTCTAGGGGCCAGTGCAGTTTAATCTTATTCTCTTGGGTTATCCGTCTACGGGTGAGTTGACGTCGTTGCTCAGCTTGTGAGAGATCGCCCCTCTTTGTCCTGGGTGGCCTACACTATTGGAATGGCCTCTGGGACTTTGGAGGTTTCTCCTTATCTGTAGGGTTGTGGCCAATGGAATGGGCAGAAATCCCCTGGAGAGGGCAGGCAAAGTTCGGAGTTTGGCTCTAGGGGCCCAACCTTGAGGGTGTGTGGGCCAGGCCTGTGGAGCAAAAATCTGAAAACACAAACTCCCCTTAGGATTGGGGACATAGTTATGGCACGCCCAATCTACAGACCATGATAACACTTCAGGATATGAAAAAGTGTGAGTTTGAGGTGCTTGCTCAGATTTTGTCTCTGGATTTGTGTCAACCATGTGGGTGGAATGCTGGCGTGGCCTCATGGGTTGTGGACGGCTTTCCTTCTCTGAGGATTTGACCCAATCCCAAGAGTTTGGGTATGTTCTGTGGGATGGGAGGAGTCCTTTCTGTTTTTTATTTTATTTTATTTTATTTTATTTTATTTTATTTTATTTTATTTTTTGTACCTCATGTGTCCCAATAAAGGAGGGATTCCAGAGCAGAGTCCTCGGAAGGGACAACTGGACAACCCCACCTCTGTTTTAGTTTGGGGGCCTAGGGGCATGGCAAGTCCAATATGTGGGCTCTTGATTCAGACACTGAGAGGCCTTCCTTGAGGACAGGGCTCATGCTGAGGGTCACAATGCCTATTTGTGCCAACAAGGCCGTCAAGCATGGGAAGTGCCTCATGGGCCACGCTGGATTCTCCGACACTGAACGTTGGAGAATATGCCAACCACAAGGTTTCTGGCCATGGCGAAGGAAGAGTTGTGACTTCTGCATCACGTTAACCCCTGTACAGTGATTGGAGTTTAGGTCTAGGTTCTGAAACCCGAAAACCGAGGTTGGGAAGAGATGAAGACCTAAGGACCTGTTGGGTCCAATGAGCTCAGTGTGCGGCCAGCTTTTGAGCGTAGGTCTGGAGGTGTGGGCTCATGCTGTGTCAGACAAGGCATTAGACAGGGTAGACTGTATATTTGGGGTGCAGTCGAGTGGCGTTCAATTGATCCTCATTCGGGTCTCTAGGTAGTTCCATAAGGCAACGTTTTTTCTCTGGGAGGGCAGGCAGAGTGCTGCATTGTGGCCCCAGTATTGCCAAACTGTAGGGCTTTTGGGCCAAAGGTGTGAGGACTGTAGTCTGAGAACACAAGCTAGGCTTAGTTTTTGGGGTGAGGGCACAGAAGGCACACTCTGCAGAGTTGAATCATGATCTCATGCACCTGAAGTCAGGGCGAATATCAGACGTTTGCTCAGGTTGGAGTTTCTGTCCATGATGGCCACTTTATAAAGTGGAGCGTCTCAAGAGGCCATGTAGATTTTCCCACAATGGGAATTCTGAGATGCTCTAGACTGCAAAGATTCCTTCTGTGGAACACTTGAGACCTGTTGGATGGCTCTAGGATGTCCCATATGGAATTACTCCAGAGTAGGGTTCTAAGGATTGATGCCTAGGCAGCCCACCTCCCATTCTAGTTGTCTCCTAGCGACAAGGCAGGTTTGATCTGCAGGCCCTGGGGGAGAAACCAAGGGGGTTGAGTTGACATGGACGCTCCCGAGGATAGATCATAATGTGGGTTTAAGTCCATGGAGACCTTGGAATGGGGCGCTTGATCCGGGGCCCTGAAAGATTCTCCTAAACAGAGGTTTCTATAGAGCTCCAAAGAGTACATTTCCTATGTGGAGATGAGATTTTTCTGATGAGTGCCTCAGTAATCCCCCGTATTCCGGTATTGGAAACCAGGCCTCTGAGGAGAGATGCCTGGAAACAAAAGCAATGGATCTGATTAGGGCCTAAGTGCCTGTCCATTTCAATCTTATTCTATGGGGATATCTGTCTCTGGGTCTGAGTGGAGGTAGTTTCCTAACTTGTGAAAGATCATCCCTGTTTGTCCTGGGCAGCCAACACTATTCAGATGGCCTCGGGGAGTTTGGAGGTTTCTCCTAATCTATAAGGTTGTGGCCAATGGAAATGGCAGAATTCCCCTGGAGAGGGAAGCCACAGTCCTGAGGTGTGTCTCCAGGGGCCCCAGCTTGGATGGTGTGTGGGCCAGGACTGTGGGGACAGAAGTCTGAAAACACAAACTCAGCTTAGGTTTGGGGATGTATGTATGAAGGCTCGATCTACAGACCGTGAGAATTTTCCGGGCTATGAACAAAGGGCGAGTATGTGGCGCTTGCTCAAGCTTTTGTCTCTGGATTTTGTGTCAACGGTGGCCTTGGAATGTCGGGGTGTCCTCAAGGGCCATGGACAATTCTTTCTCTGGTGATTTGGCCTGATCCCAAGGGGTTGGGATCATTCTGTGGATGGGAAAAGTCCTTTCTGTATTTTTTTTTTTTTACCTCAGGTGTCCCACCAAAGAGGGATTCCAGAGCAGAGCCCTGAGTCGGGTGACTAGACATCTCGAACTCTGGTTGAGATTGGGTGACTAGGGGCTTGGCAAGCCCCATATGTGGGCTGTTGTTCCAGTCACTAAGAGGCTTCACATGAGGATAGGGCTCACGCTGAGGGTCACAATATGTGCTTGTGCAAATTGTGGCCCTCAGAGATAGGTGGGACCTCATAGTCCATGCTGCTTTCTCCTACAATGAACGTTGGACAACATTCCAACCACAAGGTTTTTTGCCATGGTGAAGGAGAAGTCCTGATTCTTGCATCACGTTCACTCCTGAGCAGTGAGTGGAGATAAGGTCTAGGTTCTGAAGGTGAAAATTGAGGTTGGGTAGAGATGATGGCCTAAAGCCATTGTGGGTGTGATATGCTCTGTGTACGGCCAGCTTTCTGGGTGTTGGACTGGAGGTCTGCCCTCAGGCTGTGTCAGACAGGGCTTTAGTGCACAGGCTAGACTGTATAATTGGGGTATGGTCGAGTGGCATTCAGGTTGTTACTCATTTGGCGTTTCCGGTTAGCCCTATACGGCAACATTTTTCTTCTGGAGGCCAGGCAGAGTGCTGCATTGTGTCTCCAGAATTTCCAAACTGGAGGGGTGTGGCCAGGATTCTGAGGACGGAAGTCTGAGAACACAAGATAGGCTTAGGTTTCAAGGCGAGGACCCAGCAGGCACACTCTCAAGTGCTGAATCGAGATCTCATGCTTCTGAATTCAGGGCGAGGATCAGACTTTGGATTAGTATAGAGTTTCTGTCCATGATGGCCCATTTATGAAGGTGTGGGGCATCATGAGGAAATGGAGGTTTTCTCACAGTGTTATTGTGTGATGCTTCAAACCACAAGGATTCATTCTGCGAGACAGTCAAGACAGGTTGGTTGGATTCAAGACGTCCCATAAAGAAGTTCTCCAGAGCAGGGTTCTAAGGATGGATGCCTGGGCAGCCCGCCTCCCATTCTAACTGTCTCCTAGTGACAAGGAAGGTTTGATCTGCTGGCTCTGGGTGAGCAGCCGAGGGGGCTGATTTGAAATGGACTCTCCTGAGAATGGTTCATAATGTAAGTTTGTGTCCTTGGAGACCTTGGGATTGGGCCATGGTGCCAGCGCCCTGAAGGATCCTCCTAACCTGAGGTATTGACACAGCTCCAAAGAGCAAGTTTCCCATGTGGAGATGAGATCTGTTCTGATTGTTTCCTTAGGAAACCCCCATATTCTGATATTGGAAACCAGGCCTCTGAGGAGAGATACCTAGAAACCAAAGCAATGCATCAGAAGTTGGCTCAGGTTGGAGTTTCTGTCCATGATGGCCCCTTTATAAAGTGGAGCATCTCATGAGGCCATGTAGGTTTTCCCACGATAGGAGTTGTGAGATGCTCCAATCTGCAAGGATTCCTTCTGTGGGACAGTCAAGACCTGTTGGAAGGCTCCAGGACATCCCATATGGAACGGCGCCAGAGCAGGATTCCAAGGATGGATGCCTAGAGAGTCTGCTTTGCATTCCAGTTGTCTCCTAGCGACAAGGCAGGTTTGATATTCTGCCTCTGGGGGAGTCATCGACGGGGCTGAGTTGAAATGTACTCTCCTGCCGAATGGTCATAATGCGGGTATGTGTCCATGGAGACCTTGGAATAGGGCGGTTGCTCCGGCTACCTGAAGGTTTCTCCTAACTGGAGGCTTTTACAGAGCTCCAAAGGATAAGTTTCCCATGTGAAGACAAGATTTGTTCTGATTGGTATCTCTGGAATCCCCCATATGCTGGTATTGGAAAACAGGCCTCTGAGGAGAGATGCTTAGAAAAAAAAGCAATGGAACCAATTACATTCTAGGGGCCAGTGCAGTTTAATCTTATTCTCTTGGGTTATCCGTCTACGGGTGAGTTGACGTCGTTGCTCAGCTTGTGAGAGATCGCCCCTCTTTGTCCTGGGTGGCCTACACTATTGGAATGGCCTCTGGGACTTTGGAGGTTTCTCCTTATCTGTAGGGTTGTGGCCAATGGAATGGGAAGAATTTCCTTGGAGAGGGCAGGCACAGTCCTGAGGTGTGGCTCCAGGGGCCTCAGTCTGGAGGGTGTGTGGGACAGGGATGTCAGGATAGAAGTCTGAAAACACAAACTCGGATTAGGTTTGGGGACGTAGGTATGGCAGGCCCAATCTACAGACTATGAGGAGAATTTTTTGGGCTATGACCTAAGGGTGAGTGTGAACGCTTGCTGAAGCTTATGTCTCTGGATTTTGTGTCAATAGTGGCCGTAGAATGTCGGGCTGGCCTCATGGGCCATGGACGAGTCTTTCTCTCTGGACCTCAATCACTTGGGATGGCCCAATCCCAAGTGATTGGGGTCATTCTGTGAGTGGGAGGAGTCCTTTCTGTGTTTATTTACCTCAAATGTCCCACCAAAGAGGGATTCCAGAGCAGAGCCCTGAGTAGGGGTGACCAGATGTCTCTACCTCTGGTTAAGATTGGGTGACTTGGGGCATGGCAGGCCCCATATGCGGGCTAATGGTCCAGCCACTGAGAGGCCTTACTTGAGGACAGGGCTCAAACTGAGGGTCCCAATGTGTGTTTGAGCCCACCGCAGCTCTTAAGCATAGGCAGGCCTCAGGGACCCTACACTACCCTCAGGGGCCCTACTACTACCCCTGTAGGCCCTACAGGGGTCCTACACTGAACGTTGGACAAGATGCCAACCACAAGATTCTGGCGAGAGGGAAGGAGGAGTTCTGATTTCTGCATCACGTTCACCCATGGGAAGTGAGTAGAGATAAGGTCTAGGATTCTGTAGCCTGAAAACCGAAGTTGGAAAGAGATGGCGACCTAAGGCCATGGTGGTTCAGATGTTCTCAGTGTACTGCAAGCTGTCTGGGTGTCGGTTGGGAATTCAGGCCTCAGGTTCTGTCAGACAGGGCATTAGTGCACAGGCTAGACTATATAATTGGTGTACAGTTGAGTGACGTGCAGGTTTATCCTCATTTGAGGTTTCTGGGTAGACCCATAGGGCAATATTTTTCTTCTAGAGGGCAGGCAGAGTGCAGCACTGTGTCATCGGAAATCCCAAAATAGAGGGCGTGTGGTCCAGGAGAGTGAGGACGGAAGTCGGAGAACACTAGCTACGCTTAGGTTTTGGGGTGAGGGCACAACAGGTACACTCTGAAGAGCTGAATCAAGATCTCGTGCATCTGAAGTCAAGGCGAAGATCAGCTGTTGGCTCAGGTTGGAGTTTCTTTCCATGATCTGCCTTCATGAAGATTGGGGGCATCATGTAACCTTGGAAGCTTTCCATGATATGAGTTGTTAGGTGGTCCATGCACAAGGACTCCTGTGGGACAGTCGAGACCTGTTGGATGGCTCAAGGATGTCCCAAAAGGAACGACGCAAGAGCAGGGTTCTAAGGATGGATGCCTGAAGAGCCCAACTCGCATTTCAATTGTCTCCTAGTGACAAGGCAGATTCAATCTGCTGGCTCTGGGGTAGCAACCGAGGGGGTTTAGTTGAAATGGACTCTCCTGAGGATGGGTCATAATTTGGGATTGTGTCCATGGAGATATTCAAATGGGGCAGTGGCTCCAGTGACCTGAAGTTTTCTCCTAACTGGAGGTTATGACACAGCTCCATAGAGCAAGATTCCCATGTGGAGACGAGATTTTTTCTGATAGGTAGCTCTGGAAACTCCCTTATGCTGGTATTGGAATCCAGGCCTCTGAGGAGAGATGCCTGAAAACAAAAGCAATGGATCCAATTAGGGCCTAGGTGCCTGTCTTGTTCAATATTCTTTTCTATGTATATCTGTCTAAGGTTCTGATTGGAGGTAGTGGCTCAGCTTGTGCCAGAGGGTCCCTGTATGTCCAGGACATTCTACACTATTGGGATAGCCTCAGAGATTTTGGATGATTCTCCTAATCTGTCAGGTTGTGCCAAATGAATGAGCAGAATTCCCTTGGAGAGGGCAGGCACAGTCCTGAGGTGTGGCTCCATGGGGCCCAGCCTTTAGGGTGTGTGGGTGAGGACAATGGAGACAGAAGTCTGAAAACACAAACTCGGCTTAGGTTTTGGGACATAGGTATGGCAGGCCCGATCTACAGACCTTGAGAATTTTGGGGGCTCTGAACAAAGGGCAAGTGTGTGGCGCTTTTTCAGGTTTTTGTCTCCGGATTTTGTGTCAATGGTGGCCGTGGAATGTCAGGCTGGCCTCATCGACCATGGACGAGTATTTCTCTCTGTGGATTTGGCCAAATTCCAAGTGTTTGGGGTCATTCTTTGGATGGTAGGAGTCCTTACTTTTTTTTTTCTTTATCTTGTTTTTTTTTTTTTTTTTTTTTTTTTTTTTTTTTTTTTTACCTTATGTGTCCCACCAAAGAGGGATTCCAGAAAAGAGCTCTGAATAAGGTTGACTAGACTTCTCAAGCTCTGGCTAGGATTGGGGGAGTAGGGGCATGGCAAGTCCCATATGCAGGCTCTTGGTCCAGCCCCGGAGAGGCTTTACTTGAGGCCAGGGTTCATGCTTAGGGTCCTAATGTGTGTTTGTGCCCATCGCAGCCCTCAAGCATGTCTGAGGCCTCATGGGCCATGCTGGGTTCTCATATACTGAACGTTGGACAACATGCCAACCACAAGGTTTCTGGTCATGGGGAAGGTGAAGTTCTGAATTCTGCATCACGTACGTCACTTAGTTGTGAGTGGAGATAATGTCTAGGTTCTGAAGCCTGAAGACCAAGGTTGGGAAGAGATGATGACGTAAGGCCATGGCATGTTCGATGTGTTCAGTGTGAGGCCAGGTGTCTGGGTGTCAGTCACGAGGTCTGGGGTCAGGCTGTGTCAGACAGGGCATTAGTGCCCAGGCTAGACTGTATAATTGGGGTACAGTCTAGAGAATTGCAGGTTGATCCTCATTTGATGTTTCTGGGTAGACCCCTAGGGCAAAGTCTCTCTTCTGGAGGGCAGGCAGAGTGCTGCATTTTGTCTCCAGAATTCCCAAAGTGGAAGGCTTGTGTGCCAGGAGTGTGAGGACGGAAGTCTGAGAACGTGAGCTGGCTTAGGTTTTGGGGCGAGGGCAAGGCAGGCACACTCTGCAGAGCTGAATTGAGATCTCATGCATCTGAAGTCAGGGCAAGGATCAGACGGGAGTTTCTGTCCATGATGTCCTCTACCTGAAGGTGGAGGCATCACGAGGCCATGGAGGTTTTCCCACGGTGCGAGTGTGTGATGCTGCAAACCACAAGGATTCCTTCTGCAGGACAGTTGAGACCTGTTGAATGGATCAAGGACACCCCATTAGGAATTTCTCCAGAGCAGAGTTCTAACAACGGATACCTGGGCAACGAACTCGCATTCCAATTGTCTCCTAGTGACAAAGCAGGTTTGATCTGCTGGCACTGGGTGAGCAACCGCCAGATTTGAGTTGAAATGGACTCTCCTGAGGATGGGTCATAATGTGGGATTGTGTCCATTGAGACATTGGAATGGGGCGGTGGCTTCAGTGACGTGAAATTTTCTCCTAACTGGAGGTTTTGACACAGTTCCATATAGCATGATTCCCATGTGGCATGCGATTTGTTCTGATTGGTAGCTCCAGAAACCCCCATGTGCTGGTATTGGAATCCAGGCCTCTGAGGAGAGATACGTGAAAACAAAAGCAATGGATCCGTTTAGGGCCTAGGTGCCTGTCCTGTTCAATCTTCTTTTCTATGGATATCTATCTACAGGTCTGATTGGAGGTAGTGGCTCAGCTTGTGGCAGATGGTCCCTGTTTGTCCCGGACATCCTACAATATTGGGGTGGCCTCGGGGACTTCGGATGTTTCTCCTAATCTGTCAGGTTGTGCCAAAGGAATGAGCAGAATTCCCATGGAGAGGGCAGGCACAGTCCTGAGGTGTGGCTCCATGGGGCCAAGCCTTGAGGGTGTGTGGGCCAGGACAATGGAGACAGAAGTCTGAAAACACAAACGTGGCTTAGGTTTGGGGACATAGGTATTGCAGGCCCGATCTACAGACCGTGAGAATTTTTCAGGCTTTGAACAAAGGGCGAGTGTGTGGCGCTTTTTCAGGCTTTTGTCTCTGGATTTTGTGTCAATGGTGGCCGTGGAATGTCAGGATGGCCTCATCAGCCATGGACGAGTATTTCTCTCTGTGAATTTGGCCCAATTCCAAGTGTTTGCGGTCATTCTTTGGACGGTAGGAGTCCTTTCTCTATTTTTTTTAACCTCATGTGTCCCAACAAGGAGGGATTCTAGAGAAGAGATCTGAGTAGGGGTGACTAGACTTCTCAAGCACTGGTTAAGGCTTGGGGAGTAGGGGCATGGTAATCTCCATATGTGGGCTCTTGGTCCATCCCCGGAGAGGCTTTACTTGAGGCCAGGGATCATGCTTAGGATCCTAATGTGTGTTTGTGCCCATCGCAGCCCTCAAGCATGTCTGAGGCCTCTTGGGCCATGCTGGTTTCTCCTACACTGCACGTTGGACAACATGCCAACCACAGGGTTTCTGGTCATGGGGAAGGAGGAGTTCTGATTTCTGCATCATGTACACGGCATGGCAGTGAGTAGAGATAAGGTCTAGATTCTGAAGCCTGAAAACCGAGGTTGGTAAGAGATGACGACCTAAGGCCATGGTGGGTCCGATGCACTTAGTGTGCGGCCAGATGTCTGTGTCCATCATGAGGTCTGGGCTCAGGCTGTGTCAGGCAGGGCATTAGTCCCCAGGCTAGACTGTATAATTGGGGTACAGTCGAGGGATGTGAAGGTTGGTTCTCATTTGGGGTTTCTGGTTGGCCCCATAGAGCAAAAATTCTCTTCTGGAGGGCAGGCAGAGTGCTGCATTCTGGCTCCAGAACTGCCAACTTCAGGGCTTGTGGGCCAGGTATTTTAGGACAGAAGTCTGAGAACACAAGTTCAGCTTTGAATTCGCAGCGGTGACATGGCAGGCACATTCTACAGACCTGAAATGAGATCTCGTGCATCTGAAGTCAGGGCGAGGATCAGATGTTGGCTTAGGTTGGAGTTTCTGTACATGATGTCCCCTTCATGAAGTTGGGGGGGGCATCAGGAAACCATGGAAGATTTCCAACTTTGTGAGTGTGTGATGCTCCAAACCACAAGGATTCCGTCAGCGGGACAGTCACGACCTTTTGGATGGATCAAGGACGTCCCATAAGAAATGCTCCAAAGCACAGTTCTAATGATGGATGCCTGGGCAGTCCAACTTGCATTCCAGTTGTGTCCTAGTGAAAAGGAGGATTTGATCTGCTGTCACTGGGGGAACAACCGAGGGGGCTGAATTGAAATGGAATCTCATGAGGATCAGTCGATGTGGATTTGTGTCCATGGATCCCTTGGAATGGGGCAGTGGCTCTGTTGCCCTGAAGAATTCTCCTAACCTGAGGTTTTGATGCAGCTCCAAAGAGCAAGTTTCCCATGTAGAGACGAGATTTGTTCTGAAACCCCCACAACCTGGTATTGGAAACCAAGCATCTGGGGAACAATGCCTGGAATCCAAAGCAATGGATCTGATTACGGTCTAGGGGCCTGTCCTTTTCAATATTCTCCTCTGAGTGTCTCTGTCTAAGATTCAGAATGGAGGTCACTGCTCAGCTTGTGTCAGATCACCCATGTTTGTTGGGGGAGGCCAACACTATTGGACTGGTCTTGGGAATTGGAGGTTTCTCCTAATCTGTAAGGTTGTGGCAAATGAAACGGGCAGAGTTCCCTTGGAGAGCACTGGCACAGTCCTTAGGTGTGACACCACCTTTCTGGGTGTCATCCAGGAGGTCCAGGCTCAGGCTGTGTCAGACAGGGCATTAGTGCCAAGCTTAGACTGTATAATTGGAGTAAAGTTGAGTGGCATGCAGGTTGATCCTCATTTGGCGTTTCTGGGTAGCCCCAGGGGCAACGTTTTTCTTCTGGAGGGAAGGAAGAGTGCTGCATTGTGGCGACGGAATTCTCACACTGGAGGGCTTATGGGCCAGAATGGTGAGGAAGGAAGTGTGAGAACACAAGCTAGGCTTAGGTTTTGGGTCAAGATCATGGCAGGCACACTCTGTAGAGCTAAATCTAAATCTCATGCATCTGATGTCAGGGCGAGGATCAGACGTAGGCTCAGGTTGAAGTTTCTGTTCAGGATGGCCCCTTCATGATGGTGGGGGGCATCATGGGGCTATGGAGACTTTCCCACGATTGGCATTGTAAGTTGCTCCAATCGGCAAGGATTCCTTCTACGGGACAGTCGAGACCGGTCAGATTGCTCCAGGACGTCCCATGCGGAACCACGGCAGTGCAGGGTTCTAAGGATGGATTCCTGGAGTGCCCGCCTCACATTACTATTGTCTCCTAGTGACAAGGCAGGTTCGATCTGCTTCTTTTGGGGAGCAACCAAAGGGGATGTGTTGAAATGGACTCGCCTGCTGATGGGTCATAATGTGGGTTTGTGTCCATGGAGACCTTGGAATGGGGTGTTGGCTGCTGGGACCTGAAGGTTTCCCTTAACTGGAGGTTGTGACAAAGCTCCAAAATGCATGTTTCCCATGTGGAAATGAGATTTGTTCAGACTGGTACCTCCAGAAAAACACATATGCTGGTATTGGAAAACAGGCCTCTGAGGAGAGATGCCAGGAATCAAAAGCAATGGATCTGCATAGGTTCTAGGTGCCTGTCCGGTTCAATCTTCTTCTCTGGGGTTATCTGTCTATGGGTCTGAGTTGAGGTAGTTGCTCATCTTGGAACAGATCACCCTGTTTGCCCTGAGTGGCCAACACTATTAGGATGGCCTCAGGGACGTTGGAGTGTTCTCCTAATCTTTAGGGTTGTGGCCAATGGAATGGGCAGAATTTGCTTGGAGAAGGCAGGCACAGTCTTGAGGCATGGCTCCAGGGGCCCCAGCCTGGAGAGTGTGTGGGCCAGGACAGTGGGGACAGAAATCTGAAAACCCAAACTCAGCTTAGGTTTGGGGACGTAGGTATGACAGGCCTGATCTATAGACCGTGAGGAGAATTTTTCAGGCTATGAACAAAGGGCAAGTGTGAGGCATATCTCCAGGCTTTTGTCTCTAGATTTTGTGTCAATGGTGGCCATGGAATGACTGGATGGCCTCTTTGGCCATGGATGATTCTTTCTCTTTTAAGATTTGGTCAGATCCCAAGTTTTGGGGCTCATTCAGGGGATGGAGGAGACCCTTTGATATTTTTTTCCTCAGGGGTTCCAGAGCAGAGACCTGAATAGGGGTGACTAGACCTCTCAACCTCTCATTAATATTGGGGGACTAGGGATGGCAATGCGGGTTCTTGGTCCAGCCCCTGAGAGGCTTTACTTGAGGACAGGGCTCACACTGAGGGTCCCAATGTGTTTGTGCCCATTGGGTTCTCATGCATGGGCGGGGACTCATGGGCTACACTGGATTCTCCTACACTGAACGTTGGAAAACAAGCCAAACACAAGATTTCTTGCCTTGAGGAAGAAGGAGTTTCATTTCTGCATCACATTCACCCCTGGGTAGTGAGTATATATAAGGTCTAGGTTCTGAAGCCTGAAAACCAAGGTTGGGAAGAGATGATGACCTAAAGCCATGGCGGGTCTGATGTGCTCAGTGTACAGCCAGCTGTCTGGGTGTCGGTTGGGAATTCAGACCTCAGGCTGTGCAAGACAGGGCATTAACGCCGAAGCGAAACTGTATAATTGGGGTAGAGTCAAGTGGCATGCAGGTTGATCCTCATTTGGTGTTTCTGGTTAGCCCCATAGGACAACGTTTCTCTTCTGGAGGGCAGTCAGAGTGCTGCATTGTGTCTCTCCAGAATTCCCTAACTGGAGGGCTGGTGGGCTCGGAGTGTGAGGACGAAGTCTGAGAACAATAGCTAGGTTTTGCTTCGGGGCGGGATTTCGGCAGGCACACTCTGCAGAGTTGAATCAAGATTTCGTGCATCTGAAGTCAGGGCGAGGATTAGACGTTGGCTCTGGTTGGAGTTTCTGTCCAAGATGGCTCTTTCATGAAGGGGATGGTGCACCACGAGGCCACAGAGCTTTTCCCATGATGGGAGTTGTGAGGTGCTCCAAAGCGCAAGGATTCCTTCTGCAGGACAGCTGTGACCTGTTGGATGGCTCCAGGACGTCCCATATGGAATTACTTCAGAGTAGTTTTCTACAGATGGATGCCTAGCCAGCCCGCCTCACATTCAAATTTCTCCTAGTGACAAGATAGGTTCGATCTGCTGGCTCTAGGGGAGCACCCAAGGGCACTGAGTTGAAATAGACTCTCCTGCAGATGGGTCCTAATGTGGGATTGTGTCCATGGAGACCTTGGAATGAGGTGGTGGCACCGGGGCCCTGAAGGATTTTCCTAGCCGGAGGTTTTGACACAGCTTGAAAGAGCACATTTCCCATGTGGAGAAGACATTTGTTCTGCCTGATGACTCAGGAAACCCCCATATGGTGGTATTGAAAAAAAGGCCTCTGAGGTTCTGACATAGCTCTACGAGCAAATTTCCAATGTGCAGAAGACTTGCTCTGAAGGGGCCTCTGGAAACCCCATAGCTGGTATTGGAAACCAGGCCTCTGAGAAGAGATGCCTGGAAACAAAAGCAATGGATCTGATTAGGGCCTAGGGGCCTGTCCAGTTCAATGTTCTTCTCTGGGGACATCTGTCTACGAGTTGGTGTGGAGCTAGTTGCTCAGCTAGTGTCAGATCACCCCTGTTTGTTCCAAGCGGCCTACAATATTGGTATAGTCCCAGGGACATTGGAGATTTCTCCTGATTTATATGGTTGTGGCCAATGGAATATGAAGAATTCCCTTTGAGAGGGCAGGAAAAATCCTGAGGTGTGGTTCCAGAGGCCCTAGCCTGGAGGGTGTGTGTTTTCAGAAAACAGTCCAAACAGCCCAGGCCTACACAACCTACAGGCTCACGCCCCTGGAGCCAAACCTGAGGACTGTACTTGCCCTCTCCAAGGGAATTGTGTGTGCCCATTCCAATGGCCACAACCTTTCTAATAGGATAAACCTCGAAAGTCCCTGATCCATCTCAATAGTGGTGACTTCCCAGGAAAAACAGGGGCAATCTGAGCCCAACTGAGCATCTACCTGCACTCAGACCCATAGACAGATGTCCCCAGAGGTAAAAAGGAAAGAACAGGCCCCTAGGCACTAATCAGATCCATTGCTTTGGTTTCCAGGCATCTCTCCTCAGAGGCCTGGATTTCAAAAGCAGCATATAGCTGTTTCTTGACCCACACATCAGAAAACATCTCATCTACACATGGGAAATTTGCACGTTGGGGCTGTGTCAAAGCCTCTGTTTAGGAGAACCCTTTAGGGCCCCAGTGCCTCCGCTTCATTCCAAGGTCTCCATAGACACAAAAGCACATTAGGACCCCATCCCCAGGTGTGTCCATTTCAACTCAGCGTCCTCGGTTGCTCCCCACAGATCCAGGAGATCTAATCTGTCTTGTTGCTAGGAGACAATTGGAATGCGAGGTGGGCTACCCAGCCATCCATCCTTAGAACCCTGCTCAGAATCATTGGCCTGGAGCCAAACGACAGGTCTCAATTGTCCTGCAGAAGACTCTCTGCAGTTTGCAGCTTCTCACAACTCCCATCGTGGGAAAACACCCATGGCCTCGTGATGCCCTCCCATTCATGAAGGGGCCATCAGGGACAGAAACTCCAACCTGAGCGATCGTCTGATCCTCGCCCTGACTTCAGAAGTACGAGATCTCAATTCAGGTCTGTAGATTGTGCCTGCCATGGCCTCACCCAGAAACCTAAGCCTAGTTTGTGTTCTCAGACTTTTGTCGTCAGACTACTGGCCCACAAGCCCTCCAGTTTGGCAATCCAGAACTACAATGCAGCACTCTGCTGGCCCTCCAGAAGAAAAACATTGTCCGCTGGGGCTACCCAGTAACCCCAAATGAGGATCAAACTGCACCGACCTTGGCTGTACCCCAAATACATAGGCTGACCAGGGCACTAATGCCCTTTCTGACACAGCCTGAGCCTGGACACCCTGGCCCCTCCCAGACAGCTGGCCGCACACTGAGCACATCGAGCCGCCATGGCCTTAGGTCGTCATCTCTTCCCAACCTCGGTTTTCAGGTTTCAGTACCTAGACCTTATCTCCAATCACTGCCCAGGGTTGAAGGTGATGTAGAAATCAGAACTCCTTCCCCATGGCAAGAAACCTTGTGGTTGGCATGTTGTCCAACGTTCAGTGTAGTTGAAACCAGTGTGGCCCATGAGGCCCCGCCCATGCTCGCGGGCCACATTGGTCACAAACACACATTGTGACGCTCAGACTGAGCCCAATCCGCAAGTAAGGCCACTCAGTGCCTGGATGAATAGATAGCATATTGGGCTCGCCATGCCCTTAGGCCCCAATATTTAACCATAGTTCGGGTTGTCCCTTCAGTCTTCCCCACGGCTTGGATTTGGAATTCCTCTTTTGGTGGGACACCTGAGGTAACAAAACTGAAATGAGTCCTCCCATCACACATATTGACGAAAAGCAATTGGGAATCGGGCCAAATCCTCAGAGAGGAAGATTCGTCCATGGCCCATGAGGCCTCCCCGACATTCCACGGCCATCGCTGATACTAAATCCAGAGACAAAATCCTGAGCAAGCGCCTCAGACTCGCACTTTCTTCATACCCTGAAGAGTTCTTCTCATGGTTTGTAGATCGGGCTTGCAATACCTACGTCCCCAAACCTAAGCTGAGTTTGTGTTTTCAGACTTCTGTCCTCAAAGTCTTGGGCCACACACCATCCAGACTGGGCCCATGGAGCCACACATTAGGACTGTGCCTACCAATCCATGGGAATTCTGCCCACTCCATGGTCCAAAATCGTACAAATTAGGAGAAACCTCCAAAGTCCCTGAGGCCATCCCAATAGTGTAGGTCGCCCGGAACAAACAAGGGCTGTCTGACACCAGCTGATAATCGACCTGCACTCATACCATAGATGGATGTCCCCAGAGAAGAAGATTGAACCAGACAGGACCCTAGGCCATAATAGGATCCATTGCTTAGGGTTACAGGCATGTGTCCTCAAAAGCCTGATTCCAATAAGAGCATAGGTGTTTTCCTGAGGCACCCATCAGAACTCATCTCGTCTCCACAAGGAAACCTGTGCATGGGAGCCATGTCCAAAGCTTAGGAGAGTACTTCAGGGTCCCGGGGCCACCGCCCCATTCCAAGGCCCTCATGGACACAAAAACACATTAGGACCCATCCTCAGGAAAGTCCATTTCAACTCAGCCACCCCATTGCTCCGGGAGAGCCATCAGATCTAAACTGTCTTGTTGCTAGGAGACAATTGGAATGCGAGGCGGGCTTCCAAGGCATCCATCCGCGAACGGTGCTCTGGAGTCATTCCATATGGGATGTCCTGGAGCTGTCCAACAGGTCTCAATTGTCCCGCAGAAGGAATCCTTGAAGGGGGCATCCCACAACTCCCAACGTGGGAAAACCTCAATGGCCTCGAGATTCCGCTCCCTTCATGAAGCGGCCGTCATGCTCAGAAACTCCAACCTGAGCCAACGTCTGATCCTCGCCCTGACTTCAGATGCATGAGATATTGGTTCAGATCTGCAGGGGGTACCTGCCGTGCCCTCGCCCTGAAACCCAAGTCTATCTTGTCTTCTCAGACTTCCATCCTCACACTCCTGGCCCCGAAGCCCTCAAGTTTGGCAATTCCGGACCTACAATGCAGCACTCTGCCTGCCCTCTAGAAAAAAAATTATTGCCTCATGAGCTGCCCAGGCACCTTAAATGAGGGTAAACCTACACAGCACTCAACTTTACCCAAATTATATAGTCTAACCTGGGCACTAATGCACTGTCGAACACAACCTGAGCCCGGATCTCCTGAACAACACCCAGAAAGCTGACCGCACACTTAGCACTTAAAACCCGCCATGGCCTTAGGTCATCATCTCTTCCCTACCTCAGTTTTCAGGCTTCAGAACCGAGACCTTAATCCAATCACTGCCCAGGGGTGAGTGTGATGCAGAAATCAGAACTCCTCCTTACCCATGGCAAGAACCCTTTTGGTTGGCACGTTGTCCATCGTTCAGTGTAGGAGAAACCAGCATTCACCCTGAGGCCCCGCCCATTCTTGAGTGCGACGAGGGCATACACACGCATTGTGACCCTCAGCATGAGTCTGTCCTTTAGTAAGTCCTCTCAGTGGCTGGACCATTAGATGTCATAATGGGCTTGACATGTCCCTAGGCTTCAATTTTTAACCAGATTTCTGATTGTCCAGTCGCCCCTCCCCAGGGCTCTACTCTGGAATCCCTCATTCGGTGGGAACTTGAGGTTAAAAAAGAAAAAAACAACAACAACAACAAAAAAACGGACTTCTTCCAGCCCACAGAATGACCCCAAACTCTTTGGACGGGGCCAAACCACCAGAGAGTAAGACTCGTCCATTTCCCATGATGTCACCCAGAAATTCCACGACCTTGAGTGACACGATATCCAGAGACAAAAACTTCAGCAGGAGCCTCACACTCGCTCTTCTTTCAAATCCCGAAGAGTTCTCCTCATGGTCTGTAGATCAGTTGGGCCATACCTATGACGCGAAACATAAGACGAGTTTGTGTTTTCAGACAACTGTCCAAACAGCCCTGGCTTACACAACCTACAGGCTCAGGCCCCTGAAGCCAAACCTGAGGACTGTACTTGACCTCTCCAAGGGAATTGTGTGTGCCCATTCCAATGGCCACAACCCTTCTAATAGGATAAACCTCCAAAGTCCCTGATGCATCTCAATAGTGGTGGCTTCCCAAGAAAAACAGGGGCAATCTGAGCCCCAATGAGCACCTACCTGCACTCAGACCCCTAGACAGATGTCCCCAGAGGTAAAAAGGAAAGAACAGGCCCCTAGGCACTAATCAGATCCATTGCTTTGGTTTCCAGGCATCTCTCCGCAGAGGCCTGGATTTCAAAAGCAGCATATAGCTGTTTCTTGACTCACCCATCTGAAAACATCTCATCTACACATGGGAAACTTGCACGTTGGAGCTGTGTCAAAGCCTCTGTTTAGGAGAACCCTTTAGGGCCCCAGTGCCACCGCTTCATTCCAAGGTCTCCATAGACACAAAAGCACGTTAGGACCCATCCCCAGGGGTGTCCATTTCAACTCAGCATCCTCGGTTGCTCCCCACAGATCCAGGAGATCTAACCTGTCTTGTTGCTAGGAGACAATTGGAATGCGAGGTGGGCTACCCAGCCATCCATCCTTAGAACCCTGCTCAGAATCATTGGCTTGGAGCCAAACAACTGGTCTCAATTGTCCTGCGGAAGACTCTCTGCAGTTTGGAGCTTCTCACAACTCCCATCGTGGGAAAACACCCATGGCCTCGTGATGCCCCCCCCATTCATGAAGGGGCCATCAGGGACTGAAACTCCAACCTGAGCAATCGTCTGATCCTCGCCTGACTTCAGATGCACGAGATCTCGATTCAGGTCTGTAGATTGTGCCTGCCATGGCCTCACCCAGAAACCTAAGCCTAGCTTGTGTTCTCAGACTTTTGTCGTCAGACTACTGGCCCACAAGCCCTCCAGTTTGTCAATCCAGAACTACAATGCAGCACTCTGCCGGCCCTCCAGAAGAAAAACATTGTCCTCTGGGGCTACCCAGTAACCCCAAATGAGGATCAACCTGCACCGACCTTGGCTGTACCCCAAATACATAGGCTGACCAGGGCACTAATGCCCTTTCTGATACAGCATGAGCCTGGACACCCTGGCCCCTCCCAGACAGCTGGCCGCACACTGAGCACATCGAGCCGCCATGGCCTTAGGTCGTCATCTCTTCCCAACCTCGGTTTTCAGGTTTCAGAACCTAGACCTTATCTCCAATCACTGCCCAGGGTTGAAGGTGATGCAGAAATCAGAACTCCTTCCCCATGGCAAGAAACCTTGTGGTTGGCATGTTGTCCAACGTTCAGTGTAGTTGAAACCAGGGTGGCCCCTGAGGCCCCGCCCATGATCATGGGCCACATTGGTCACAAACACACATTGTGACGCTCAGGCTGAGCCTAGTACTCAAGTAAGGCCACTCAGTGGCTGGATGAAGAGATAGCATATTGGGATTGCCATGCTCCTAGGCCCCAATTTTTAACCATAGTTCGGGTTGTCCCTTCAGTCTTCCCCACGGCTTGGCTTTGGAATTCCTCTTTTGGTGGGACACCTGAGGTAACAAAACTGAAATGAGTCCTCCCATCCTATAGATTGACGAAAAGCAATTGGGAATCAGGCCAAATCCTCAGAGAGGAAGATTCGTCCATGGCCCATGAGGCCTCCCCGACATTCCACAGCCATCGCTGATACAAAATCCAGAGATAAAAGCCTGAGCAAGCGCCTCAGACTCGCACTTTCTTCATATCCTGAAGTGTTCTTCTCATGGTTTGGCGATCGGGCCTGCCATACCTACGTCCCCAAACCTAATCTGAGTTTGTGTTTTCAGACTTCTGTCCTCAAAGTCTTGGGCCACACACCCTCCAGCCTGGGCCCCTGGAGCCACACATTCGGACTGTGCCTACCAATCCATGGGAATTCTGCCCATTCCATGGTCCAAAATCGTACAAATTAGGAGAAACCTCCAAAGTCCCTGAGGCCATCCCAATAGTGTAGGTCGCCCCGAACAAACAAGTGCTGTCTAACGCCAGCTGATAATCGACCTCCACTCATACCATAGATGGATGTCTCCAGAGAAGAAGATTGAACCAGACAGGACCCTAGGCCATAATAGGATCCATTGCTTTGTGTTACAGGCATGTGTCCTCAAAAGCCTGATTGCAATACGAGCTTAGGTGTTTTCCTGAGGCACCCATCAGAACTCATCTCGTCTCCACAAGGAAACCTGTGCATGGGAGCCATGTCCAAAGCTTAGGAGAGTACTTCAGGATCCCGTTGCCACCGCCCCATTCCAAGGCCCTCATGGACACAAAAACACATTAGGACCCATTATCAGGAAAGTCCATTTCAACTCAGCCACCCCGCTTGCTCCGGCAGAGCCATCCGATCTAAACTGTCTTGTTGCTAGGAGACAATTGGAATGCGAGGCGGGCTTCCCAGGCATACATCCGTGAACGGTGCTCTGGAGTCATTCCATATGGGATGTCCTGGAGCTGTCCAACCGTTCTCAATTGTCCCGCAGAAGGAATCCTTGAAGGGGGCATCCCACAACACCCAACGTGAGAAAACCTCAATGGCCTCGAGATTCCGCTCCCTTCATGAAGCGGCCGTCATGCTCAGAAACTCCACCTGAGCCAACGTCTGATCCTCGCCCTGACTTCAGATACATGAAATATTGGTTCAGATCTGCAGGGGGTACCTGCCGTTCTCTCGCCCTGAAACCCAAGTCTAGCTTGTCTTCTCAGACTTCCGTCCTCACACTCCTGGCCCCGAAGCCCTCAATTTTGGCAATTCCGGACCCAAAATGCAGCACTCTGCCTGCCCTCTAGAAAAAAAAAATTATTGCCTCATGAGCTAGCCAGGCACTTAAATGAGGGTAAACCTACACAGCACTCGACTTTACCCAAATTATATAGTCTAACCTGGGCACTAATGCACTGTCGAACACAACCTGAGCCCGGAACTCCTGAACAACACCCAGAAAGCTGACCGCACACTGAGCACTTAAAACCCGCCATGGCCTTAGGTCATCATCTCTTCCCTACCTCAGTTTTCAGGCTTCAGAACTGAGACCTTATCTCCAATCACTGCCAAGTGGTGAGTGTGATGCAGAAATCAGAACTCGTCCTTACCCATGGCAAGAACCCTTGTGGTTGGCACGTTGTCCAACGTTCAGTGTAGGAGAAACCAGCATTCACCCTGAGGCCCCGCCCATTCTAGAGTGCGATGAGGGCATACACACGCATTGTGACCCTCATCATGAGTCCTGTCCTCTAGTAAGTCCTCTCAGTGACTGGACCATTAGATGTCATAATGGGCTTGACATGTCCCTAGGCCCCAATTTTTAACCAGATTTCTGATGGTCCAGTCGCCCCAACTCAGGGCTCTACTCTTGAATTCTTCATTGGGTGGGACAGCTGAGGTTAAAAAAGAAAAAAACAAAAATAAAAAAAAAAAAAACGGACTTCTTCCAGCCCACAGTATGACCCCAAACTCTTTGGCCGGGGCCAAACCACCAGAGAGTAAGACTCGTCCATTTCCCATGAAGTCACCCAGAAATTCCACGACCATGAGGGACACGATATCCAGAGACAAAAACTTGAGCAGGAGCCTCACACTCGCCCTTCTTTCAAATCCCGAAGAGTTCTCCTCATGGTCTGTAGATCAGTCCTGCCATACCTATGACCCGAAACATAAGCCGAGTTTGTGTTTTCAGACAACTGTCCAAACAGCCCTGACCTACACAACCTACAGGCTCAGGCCCCTGGAGCCAAACCTGAGGACTGTACTTGCCCTCTCCAAGGGAATTGTGTGTGCCCATTCCAATGGCCACAACCCTTCTAATAGGATAAACCTCCAAAGTCCCTGATCCATCTCAATAGTGGTGGCTTCCCAGGAAAAACAGGGGCAATCTGAGCCCAAATGAGCACCTACCTGCACTCAGACCCCTAGACAGATGTCCCCAGAGGTAAAAAGGAAAGAACAGGCCCCTAGGCACTAATCAGATCCATTGCTTTGGTTTCCAGGCATCTCTCCTCAGAGGCCTGGATTTCAAAAGCAGCATATAGCTGTTTCTTGACTCACCCATCTGAAAACATCTCATCTACACATGGGAAACTTGCACGTTGGAGCTGTGTCAAAGCCTCTGTTTAGGAGAACCCTTTAGGGCCCCAGTGCCACCGCTTCATGCCAAGGTCTCCATAGACACAAAAGCACGTTAGGACCCATCCCCAGGGGTGTCCATTTCAACTCAGCGTCCTCGGTTGCTCCCCACAGATCCAGGAGATCTAACCTGTGTTGTTGCTAGGAGACAATTGGAATGCGAGGTGGGCTACCCAGCCATCCATCCTTAGAACCCTGCTCAGAATCATTGACCTGGAGCCAAACAACTGGTCTCAATTGTCCTGCGGAAGACTCTCTGCAGTTTGGAGCTTCTCACAACTCCCATCGTGGGAAAACACCCATGGCCTCGTGATGCCCCCCCCCCATTCATGAAGGGGACAACAGGGTCAGAACTCCAACCTGAGCGATCGTCTGATCCTCGCCCTGACTTCAGATGCACGAGATCTCGATTCAGGTCTGTAGATTGTGCCTGCCATGGCCTCACCCAGAAACCTAAGCCTAGCTTGTGTTCTCAGACTTTTGTCGTCAGACTACTGGCCCACAAGCCCTCCAGTTTGGCAATCCAGAACTACAATACAGCACTCTGCCTGCCCTCCAGAAGAAAAACATTGTCCTCTGGGGCTACCCAGTAATCCCAAATGAGGATCAACCTGCACCGACCTTGGCTGTACCCCAAATACATAGGCTGACCAGGGCTCTAATGCCCTTTCTGGTACAGCCTGAGCCTGGACCCCCTGGCTCCTCCCAGACAGCTGGCCGCACACTGAGCACATCAAGCCGCCATGGCCTTAGGTCGTCATCTCTTCCCAACCTCGGTTTTCAGGTTTCAGAACCTAGACCTTATCTCTAATCACTGCCCAGGGTTGAAGGTGAGGCAGAAATCAGAACTCCTTCCCCATGGCAAGAAACCTTGTGGTTGGCATGTTGTCCAACGTTCAGTGTAGTTGAAACCAGTGTGGCCCATGAGGCCCCGCACATGCTCGCGGGCCACAATGGTCACAAACACACATTGTGACGCTCAGGCTGAGCCCAGTCCTCAAGTAAGGCCACTCAGTGGCTGGATGAAGTGATAGCATATTGGGCTTGCCATGCCCCTAGGCCCCAATTTTAACCATAGTTCGGGTTGTCCTTTCAGTCTTTCCCACGGCTTGGATTTGGAATTCCTCTTTTGGTGGGACACCTGAGGTAACAAAACTGAAATGAGTCCTCCCATTCCACAGATTGACGAAAATCAATTGGGAATCGGGCCAAATCCTCAGAGAGGAAGATTCGTCCATGGCACTTGAGGCCTCCCCAACATTCCACGGCCATCGCTGATACAAAATCCAGAGACAAAAGCCTGAGCAAGCGCCTCAGACTCGCACTTTCTTCATATCCTGTAGAGTTCTTCTCATGGTTTGTAGATCGGGCCTGCCATACCTACGTCCCCAAACTTAAGCTGTGTTTGTGTTTTCAGACTTCTGTCCTCAAAGTCTTGGGCCACACACCCTACAGGCTGGGCCCCTGGAGCCACACATTAGGACTGTGCCTACCAATCCATGGGAATTCTGCCCATTCCATGGTCCAAAATCGTACAAATTAGGAGAAACCTCCAAAGTCCCTGATGCCATCCCAATAGTGTAGGTCGCCCGGAACAAACAAGGTCTGTCTGACACCAGCTGATAATCGACCTCCACTCATACCATAGATGGATGTCCCCAGAGAAGAAGATTGAACCATACAGGACCCTAGGCCATAATAGGAACCATTGCTTTGGGTTACAGGCATGTGTCCTCAAAAGCCTGATTCCAATACGAGCATAGGGGTTTTCCTGAGGCACCCATCAGAACTCATCTCGTCTCCACAAGGAAACCTCTGCATGGGAGCCATGTCCAAAGCTTAGGAGAGTACTTCAGGATCCCGGTGCCAACGACCCAATCCAAGGTCCTCATGGACACAAAAACACAAGGACCCATCCTCAGGAAAGTCCATTTCAACTCAGCCACCCCGCTTGCTCCGGCAGAGCCATCCGATCTAAACTGTCTTGTTGCTAGGAGACAATTGGAATGCGAGGCGGGCTTCCCAGGCATCCATCCGCGAACGGTGCTATGGAGTCATTCCATATGGGATGTCCTGGAGATGTCCAACAGGTCTCAATTGTCCCGCAGAAGGAATCCTTGAAGGGGGCATCCCACAACTCCCAACGTGGGAAAACCTCAATGGCCTCGAGATTCTGCTCCCTTCATGAAGCGGCCGTCATGCTCAGAAAACCAACCTGGGCCAACGTCTGATCCTCGCCCTGACTTCAGATGCATGAGATATTGGTTCAGATCTGCAGGGGGTACCTGCCGTGCCCTCGCCCTGAAACCCAAGTCTAGCTTGTCTTCTCAGACTTCCGTCCTCACACTCCTGGCCCCGAAGCCCGCAAGTTTGGCAATTGCGGACCCACAATGCAGCACTCTGCCTGCCCTCTAGAAAAAAAAATTATTGCCTCATGAGCTGCCCAGGCACCTTAAATGAGGGTAAACCTACACAGCACTCAACTTTACCCAAATTATATAATCTAACCTGGACACTAATGCACTTTCGAACACAACATGAGCCCGGACCTCCTGACCAACACCCAGAAAGCTGACCGTACACTGAGCACATAAAACCCGCCATGGCCTTAGGTCATCATCTCTTCCCTACCTCAGTTTTCAGGCTTCAGAACCGAGACCTTATCTCCAATCACTGCCCAGGGGTGAGTGTGATGCAGAAATCAGAACTCCTCCTTACCCATGGCAAGAACCCTTGTGGTTGGCACATTGTCCAACGTTCAGTGTAGGAGAAAGAAGCATTCACCCTGAGGCCCCGCCCATTCTTGAGTGCGACGAGGGCATACACACGCATTGTGACCCTCAGCATGAGTCCTGACCTCTAGTAAGTCCTCTCAGCGGCTGGACCATTAGATGTCATAATGGGCTTGACATGTCCCTAGGCCGCAATTTTTAACCAGATTTCTGATTGTCCAGTCGCCCCTCCCCAGGGCTCTGCTCTGGAATCCATCATTTGGTGGGACACCTGAGGTTAAACAAGAAAAAAACAACAACAATAACAACAAAAAAAACGGACTTCTTCCAGCCCACAGAATGACCCCAAACTCTTTGGACGGGGCCAAACCACCAGAGAGTAAGACTCGTCCATTTCCCATGAAGTCACCCAGAAATTCAACGACCATGAGTGACACGATATCCAGAGACAAAAACTTGAGCAGGAGCCTCACACTCGCCCTTCTTTCAAATCCCGAAGAGTTCTCCTCATGGTCTGTAGATCAGTCCTGCCATACCTATGACCCGAAACATAAGCCGAGTTTGTGTTTTCAGACAACTGTCCAAACAGCCCTGGCCTACACAACCTACAGGCTCAGGCCCCTGGAGCCAAACCTGAGGACTGTACTTGCCCTCTCCAAGGGAATTGTGTGTGCCCATTCCAATGGCCACAACCCTTCTAATAGGATAAACCTCCAAAGTCCCTGATCCATCTCAATAGTGGTGGCTTCCCAGGAAAAACAGGGGCAATCTGAGCCCAAATGAGCACCTACCTTCACTCAGACCCATAGACAGATGTACCCAGAGGTAAAAAGGAAAGAACAGGCCCCTAGGCACTAATCAGATCCATTGCTTTGTTTTCCAGGCATCTCTCCTCAGAGGCCTGGATTTCAAAAGCAGCATATAGCTGTTTCTTGACTCACCCATCTGAAAACATCTCATCTACACATGGGAAACTTGCACGTTGGAGCTGTGTCAAAGCCTCTGTTTAGGAGAACCCTTTAGGGCCCCAGTGCCACCGCTTCATTCCAAGGTCTCCATAGACACAAAAGCACGTTAGGACCCATCCCCAGGGGTGTCCATTTTAACTCAGCGTCCTCGGTTGCTCCCCACAGATCCAGGAGATCTAACCTGTCTTGTTGCTAGGAGACAATTGGAATGCGAGGTGGGCTACCCAGCCATCCATCTTTAGAACCCTGCTGAGAATCATGGGCCTGGAGCCAAACAACAGGTCTCAATTGTCCTGCAGAATACTTTCTGCAGTTTGGAGCTTCTCACAACTCCCATCGTGGGAAAACACCCATGGCCTCGTGATGCCCCCCCCATTCATGAAGGGGCCTACAGGGACAGAAACTCCAACCTGAGCATTCGTCTGATTCTCGCCCTGACTTCAGATGCACGAGATCTCGATTCAGGTCTGTAGATTGTGCCTGCCATGGCCTCAACCAGAAATCTAAGCCTAGCTTGTGTTCTCAGACTTTAGTTGTCAGACTACTGGCCAACAAGCCTTCCAGTTTGGCAATCCAGAACTACAATGCAGCACTCTGCCTGCCCTCCAGAAGAAAAACATTGTCCTCTGGGGCTACCCAGTAACCGCAAATGAGGAACAACCTGCACCGACCTTGGCTGTACCCCAAATACATAGGCTGACCAGGGCACTAATGCCCTTTCTGACACAGCCTGAGCCTGGACCCCCTGGACCCTCCCAGACAGCTGGCCGCACGCTGAGCACATCGAGCCGCCATAGCCTTAGTTCGTCATCTCTTCCCAATCTCGGTTTTAAGGTTTCAGAACCTAGACCATATCTCCAATCACTGCCCAGGGTTGAAGGTGAAGCAGAAATCAGAACTCCTTCCCCATGGCAAGAAACCTTGTGGTTGGCATGTTGTCCAACGTTCAGTGTAGTTGAAACCAGTGTGGCCCATGAGGCCCCGCCCATGCTCGCGGGCCACAATGGTCACAAACACACATTGTGACGCTCAGGCTGAGCCCAGTCCTCAAGTAAGGCCACTCAGTGGCTGGATGAAGAGATAGCATATTGGGCTTCCCATGCCCCTAGGCCCCAATTTTTAACCATAGTTCGGGTTGTCCCTTCAGTCTTCCCCATGGCTTGGATTTGAAATTCCTCTTTTGGTGGGACACCTGAGGTAACAAAACTGAAATGAGTCCTCCCATCTCACAGATTGACGAAAATCAATTGGGAATCGGGCCAAATCCTCAGAGAGGAAGATTCGTCCATGGCCCTTGAGGCCTCCCCGACATTCCACGGCCATCGCTGATACAAAATCCAGAGACAAAAGCCTGAGCAAGCACCTCAGACTCGCACTTTCTTCATATCCTGTAGAGTTCTTCTCATGGTTTGTAGATCGGGCCTGCCATACATACGTCCCCAAACCTAAGCTGAGTTTGTGTTTTCAGACTTCTGTCCTCAAAGTCTTGGGCCCCACACCCTCCAGGCTGGGCCCCTGGAGCCACACATTAGGACTGTGCCTACCAATCCATGGGAATTCTGCCCATTCCATGGTCCAAAATCGTACAAATTAGGAGAAACCTCCAAAGTTCCTGAGGCCATCCCAATAGTGTAGGTCGCCCGGAACAAACAAGGGCTGTCTGACACCAGCTGATAATCGACCTCCACTCATACCATAGATGGATGTCCCAGATAAGAAGATTGAACCAGACAGGACCCTAGGCCATAATAGGACCCATTGCTTTGGGTTACAGGCATGTCTCCTAAAAAGCCTCATTCAAATACGACCATAGGGGTTTTCCTGAGGCACCCATCAGAACTCATCTCGTCTCCACAAGGAAACCTGTGCATGGGAGCCATGTCCAAAGCTTAGGAGAGTACTTCAGGGTCCCGGTGCCACCGCCCCATTCCAAGGCCCTCATGGACACAAAAACACATTAGGACCCATCCTCAGGAAAGTCCATTTCAACTCAGCCACCCCGGTTGCTCCCGCAGAGCCATCAGATCTAAACTGTCTTGTTGCTAGGAGACAATTGGAATGCGAGGCGGGCTTCCAAGGCATCCATCCGCGAACGGTGCTCTGAAGTCATTCCATACGGGATGTCCTGGAGCTGTCCAACAGGTCTCAATTGTCCCGCAGAAGGAATCCTTGAAGGGGGCATCCCACAACTCCCAACGTGGGAAAACCTCAATGGCCTCGAGATTCCCCTCCCTTCATGAAGCGGCCGTCATGCTCAGAAACTCCAACCTGAGCCAACGTCTGATCCTCGCCCTGACTTTAGATGCATGAGATATTGGTCCAGATCTGCAGGGGGTACCTGCCGTGCCCTCGCCCTGAAACCCAAGTCTAGCTTGTCTTCTCAGACTTCCGTCCTCACACTCCTGGCCCCGAAGCCCTCAAGTTTGGCAATTCCGGACCCACAATGCAGCACTCTGCCTGCCCTCTAGAAAAAAAATTATTGCCTCATGAGCTGCCCAGGCACCTTAAATGAGGGTAAACCTACACAGAACTCGACTTTACCCAAATTATATAATCTAACCTGGACACTAATGCACTTTCGAACACAACCTGAGCCCGGACCTCCTGACCAACACCCTGAAACCTGACCGCACACTGAGCACATAAAACCCGCCATGGCCTTAGGTCATCATCTCTTCCCTACCTCAGTTTTCAGGCTTCAGAACCGAGACCTTATCTCCAATCACTGCCCAGGGGTGAGTGTGATGCAGAAATCAGAACTCCTCCTTACCCATGGCAAGAACCCTTGTGGTTGGCACGTTGTCCAACGTTCAGTGTAGGAGAAAGAAGCATTCACCCTGAGGCCCCGCCCATTCTTGAGTGCGACGAGGGCATACACACGCATTGTGACCCTCAGCATGAGTCCTGTCCTCTAGTAAGTCCTCTCAGCGGCTGGACCATTAGATGTCATATGGGCTTGACATGTCCCTAGGCCCCAATTTTTAACCAGATTTCTGATTGTCCAGTCGACCCTCCCCAGGGCTCTACTCTGGAATCCCTCATTTGGTGGGACAACTGAGGTTAAAATAGAAAAAAACAACAACAACAACAACAAAAAACGGACATCTTCCAGCCCACAGAATGACCCCAAACTCTTTGAACGGGGCCAAACCACCAGAGAGTAAGACTCGTCCATTTCCCATGAAGTCACCCAGAAATTGCACGACCATGAGTGACACGATATCCAGAGACAAGAACGTGAGCAGGAGCCTCACACTCGCCCTTCTTTCAAATCCCGAAGAGTTCTCCTCATGGTCTGTAGATCAGTCCTGCCATACCTATGACCCGAAACATAAGCCGAGTTTGTGTTTTCAGACAACTGTCCAAACAGCCCTGGCCTACACAACCTACAGGCTCAGGCCCCTGGAGCCAAACCTGAGGACTGTACTTGCCTTCTCCAAGGGAATTGTATGTGCCCATTCCAATGGCCACAACCCTTCTAATAGGATAAACCTCCATAGTCCCTGATCCATCTCAATAGTGGTGGCTTCCCAGGAAAACAGGGGCAATCTGAGCTCAAATGAGCACCTACCTGCACTCAGACCCATAGACAGATGTCCCCAGAGGTAAAAAGGAAAGAAGAGGCCCCTAGGCACTAATCAGATCCATTGCTTTGGTTTCCAGGCATCTCTCCTCAGAGGCCTGGATTTCAAAAGCAGCATATAGCTGTTTCTTGACTCACCCATCAGAAAACATCTCATCTACACATGGGAAACTTGCACGTTGGAGCTGTGTAAAGCCTCTGTTTAGGAGAACCCTTTAGGGCCCCAGTGCCACCGCTTCATGCCAAGGTCTCCATAGACACAAAAGCACGTTAGGACCCATCCCCAGGGGTGTCCATTTCAAATCAGCGTCCTCGATTGCTCCCCACAGATCCAGGAGATCTAACCTGTCTTGTTGCTAGGAGACAATTGGAATGCGAGGTGGGCTACCCAGCCATCCATCCTTAGAACCCTGATCAGAATCATTGGACTGGAGCCAAACAACAGGTCTCAATTGTCCTGCAGAAGACTCTCTGCTGTTTGGAGCTTCTCACAACTCCCATCGTGGGAAAACACCCATGGCCTCGTGATGCCCCCCCCATTCATGAAGGGGCCATCAGGGACAGAAACTCCAAGCTGAGCTATCGTCTGATCCTCGCCCTGACTTCAGATGCACGAGATCTCGATTCAGGTCTGTAGATTGTGCCTGCCATGGCCTCACCCAGAAACCTAAGCCTAGCTTGTGTTCTCAGACTTTTGTCGTCAGACTACTGGCCCACATGCCCTCCAGTTTGGCAATCCAGAACTACAATGCAGCACTCTGCCGGCCCTCCAGAAGAAAAACATTGTCCTCTGGGGCTACCCAGTAACCCCAAATGAGGATCAACCTGCACCGACCTTGGCTGTACCCCAAATACATAGGCTGACCAGGGCACTAATGCCCTTTCTGACACAGCCTGAGCCTGGACCACCTGGACCCTCCCAGACAGCTGGCCGCACACTGAACACATCGAGCCACCATGGCCTTAGGTCGTCATCTCTTCCCAACCACGGTTTTCAGGTTTCAGAACCTAGACATTATCTCCAATCACTGCCCAGGGTTGAAGGTGATGCAGAAATGAGAACTCCTTCCCCATGGCAAGAAACCTTGTGGTTGGCATGTTGTCCAACGTTCAGTGTAGTTGAAACCAGTGTGGCCCATGAGGCCCCGCCCATGCTCGCAGGCCACATTGGTCACAAACACACATTGTGATGCTCAGGCTGAGCCCAGTCCTCAAGTAAGGCCACTCAGTGGCTGGATGAAGAGATAGCATATTGGGCTTGCCTAGCCCCTAGGCCCCAATTTTTAACCATAGTTCGGGTTGTCCCTTCAGTCTTCCCCACGGCTTGGCTTTGGAATTCCTCTTTTGGTGGGACACCTGAGGTATCAAAACTGAAATGAGTCCTCCCATCCCACAGATTGACGAAAAGCAATTGGGAATTGGGCCAAATCCTCAGAGCGGAAGATTCGTCCATGGCCCATGAGGCCTCCCCTACATTACACGGCCATCGCTGATACAAAATGCAGAGACAAAAGCCTGAGCAAGCGCCTCAGACTCGCACTTTCTTCATATCCTGAAGAATTCTTCTCATGGTTTTTAGATCGGGCCTGCCATACCTACGTCCCCAAACCTAAGCTGAGTTTGTGTTTTCAGACTTCTGTCCTCAAAGTCTTGGGCCCCACACCCTCCCGGCTGGGCCCATGGAGCCACACATTAGGACTGTGCCTATCAATCCATGGGAATTCTGCCCATTCCATGGTCCAAAATCGTACAAATTAGGAGAAACCTCCAAAGTTCCTGAGGCCATCCCAATAGTGTAGGTCGCCCGGAACAAACAAGGGCTGTCTGACACCAGCTGATAATCGACCTCCACTCATACCATAGAAGGATGTCCCCAGAGAAGAAGATTGAACCAGACAGGACCCTAGGCCATAATAGGACCCATTGCTTTGGGTTACAGGCATGTCTCCTAAAAAGCCTCATTCAAATACGACCATAGGGTTTTTCCTGAGGCACCCATCAGAACTCATCTCGTCTCCACAAGGAAACCTGTGCATGGGAGCCATGTCCAAAGCTTAGGAGAGTACTTCAGGGTCCCGGTGCCACCGCCCCATTTCAAGGCCCTCATGGACACAAAAACACATTAGGACCCATCCTCAGGAAAGTCCATTTCAACTCAGCCACCCCGGTTGCTCCCGCAGAGCCATCAGATCTAAACTGTCTTGTTGCTAGGAGACAATTGGAATGCGCGGCGGGCTTCCCAGGCATCCATCCGCGAACGGTGCTCTGAAGTCATTCCATACGGGATGTCCTGGAGCTGTCCAACACGTCTCAATTGTCCCGCAGAAGGAATCCTTGAAGGGGGCATTCCACAACTCCCAACGTGGGAAAACCTCAATGGCCTCGAGATTCCGCTCCCTTCATGAAGCGGCCGTCATGCTCAGAAACTCCAACCTGAGCCAACGTCTGATCATCGCCCTGACTTCAGATGCATGAGATATTGGTTCAGATCTGCAGGGGGTACCTGCCGTGCCCTCGCCCTGAAACCCAAGTCTAGCTTGTCTTCTCAGACTTCCGTCCTCACACTCCTGGCCCCGAAGCCCTCAAGTTTGGCAATTCCGGACCCACAATGCAGCACTCTGCCTGCCCTCTAGAAAAAAAATTATTGCCTCATGAGCTGCCCAGGCACCTTAAATGAGGGTAAACCTACACAGCACTCGACTTTACCCAAATTATATAATCTAACCTGGACACTAATGCACTTTCGAACACAACATGAGCCCGGACCTCCTGACCAACACCCAGAAAGCTGACCGTACACTGAGCACATAAAACCCGCCATGGCCTTAGGTCATCATCTCTTCCCTACCTCAGTTTTCAGGCTTCAGAACCGAGACCTTATCTCCAATCACTGCCCAGGGGTGAGTGTGATGCAGAAATCAGAACTCCTCCTTACCCATGGCAAGAACCCTTGTGGTTGGCACATTGTCCAACGTTCAGTGTAGGAGAAAGAAGCATTCACCCTGAGGCCCCGCCCATTCTTGAGTGCGACGAGGGCATACACACGCATTGTGACCCTCAGCATGAGTCCTGACCTCTAGTAAGTCCTCTCAGTGGCTGGACCATTAGATGTCATAATGGGCTTGACATGTCCCTAGGCCGCAATTTTTAACCAGATTTCTGATTGTCCAGTCGCCCCTCCCCAGGGCTCTGCTCTGGAATCCATCATTTGGTGGGACACCTGAGGTTAAAAAAGAAAAAAACAACAACAACAACAACAACAAAAAAAAAAACGGACTTCTTCCAGCCCACAGAATGACCCCAAACTCTTTGGACGGGGCCAAACCACCAGAGAGTAAGACTCGTCCATTTCCCATGAAGTCACCCAGAAATTGCACGACCATGAGTGACACGATATCCAGAGACAAAAACGTGAGCAGGAGCCTCACACTCGCCCTTCTTTCAAATCCCGAAGAGTTCTCCTCATGGTCTGTAGATCAGTCCTGCCATACCTATGACCCGAAACATAAGCCGAGTTTGTGTTTTCAGACAACTGTCCAAACAGCCCTGGCCTACACAACCTACAGGCTCAGGCCCCTGGAGCCAAACCTGAGGACTGTACTTGCCCTCTCCAAGGGAATTGTGTGTGCCCATTCCAATGGCCACAACCCTTCTAATAGGATAAACCTCCAAAGTCCCTGATCCATCTCAATAGTGGTGGCTTCCCAGGAAAAACAGGGGCAATCTGAGCCCAAATGAGCACCTACCTTCACTCAGACCCATAGACAGATGTACCCAGAGGTAAAAAGGAAAGAACAGGCCCCTAGGCACTAATCAGATCCATTGCTTTGGTTTCCAGGCATCTCTCCTCAGAGGCCTGGATTTCAAAAGCAGCATATAGCTGTTTCTTGACTCACCCATCTGAAAACATCTCATCTACACATGGGAAACTTGCACGTTGGAGCTGTGTCAAAGCCTCTGTTTAGGAGAACCCTTTAGGGCCCCAGTGCCACCGCTTCATTCCAAGGTCTCCATAGACACAAAAGCACGTTAGAACCCATCCCCAGGTGTGTCCATTTTAACTCAGCGTCCTCGGTTGCTCCCCACAGATCCAGGAGATCTAACCTGTCTTGTTGCTAGGAGACAATTGGAATGCGAGGTGGGCTACCCAGCCATCCATCTTTAGAACCCTGCTCAGAATCATGGGCCTGGAGCCAAACAACAGGTCTCAATTGTCCTGCAGAAGACTTTCTGCAGTTTGGAGCTTCTCACAACTCCCATCGTGGGAAAACACCCATGGCCTCGTGATGCCCCCCCCATTCATGAAGGGGCCTACAGGGACAGAAACTCCAACCTGAGCATTCGTCTGATTCTCGCCCTGACTTCAGATGCACGAGATCTCGATTCAGGTCTGTAGATTGTGCCTGCCATGGCCTCAACCAGAAATCTAAGCCTAGCTTGTGTTCTCAGACTTTAGTTGTCAGACTACTGGCCAACAAGCCTTCCAGTTTGGCAATCCAGAACTACAATGCAGCACTCTGCCTGCCCTCCAGAAGAAAAACATTGTCCTCTGGGGCTACCCAGTAACCGCAAATGAGGAACAACCTGCACCGACCTTGGCTGTACCCCAAATACATAGGCTGACCAGGGAACTAATGCCCTTTCTGACACAGCCTGAGCCTGGACCCCCTGGACCCTCCCAGACAGCTGGCCGCACGCTGAGCACATCGAGCCGCCATAGCCTTAGTTCGTCATCTCTTCCCAATCTCGGTTTTAAGGTTTCAGAACCTAGACCATATCTCCAATCACTGCCCAGGGTTGAAGGTGAAGCAGAAATCAGAACTCCTTCCCCATGGCAAGAAACCTTGTGGTTGGCATGTTGTCCAACGTTCAGTGTAGTTGAAACCAGTGTGGCCCATGAGGCCCCGCCCATGCTCGCGGGCCACAATGGTCACAAACACACATTGTGACGCTCAGGCTGAGCCCAGTCCTCAAGTAAGGCCACTCAGTGGCTGGATGAAGAGATAGCATATTGGGCTTCCCATGCCCCTAGGCCCCAATTTTTAACCATAGTTCGGGTTGTCCCTTCAGTCTTCCCCACGGCTTGGATTTGGAATTCCTCTTTTGGTGGGACACCTGAGGTAACAAAACTGAAATGAGTCCTCCCATCTCACAGATTGACGAAAATCAATTGGGAATCGGGCCAAATCCTCAGAGAGGAAGATTCGTCCATGGCCCTTGAGGCCTCCCCGACATTCCACGGCCATCGCTGATACAAAATCCAGAGACAAAAGCCTGAGCAAGCGCCTCAGACTCGCACTTTCTTCATATCCTGTAGAGTTCTTCTCATGGTTTGTAGATCGGGCCTGCCATACATACGTCCCCAAACCTAAGCTGAGTTTGTGTTTTCAGACTTCTGTCCTCAAAGTCTTGGGCCCCACACCCTCCAGGCTGGGCCCCTGGAGCCACACATTAGGACTGTGCCTACCAATCCATGGGAATTCTGCCCATTCCATGGTCCAAAATCGTACAAATTAGGAGAAACCTCCAAAGTTCCTGAGGCCATCCCAATAGTGTAGGTCGCCCGGAACAAACAAGGGCTGTCTGACACCAGCTGATAATCGACCTCCACTCATACCATAGACGGATGTCCCAGATAAGAAGATTGAACCAGACAGGACCCTAGGCCATAATAGGACCCATTGCTTTGGGTTACAGGCATGTCTCCTAAAAAGCCTCATTCAAATACGACCATAGGGGTTTTCCTGAGGCACCCATCAGAACTCATCTCGTCTCCACAAGGAAACCTGTGCATGGGAGCCATGTCCAAAGCTTAGGAGAGTACTTCAGGGTCCCGGTGCCACCGCCCCATTCCAAGGCCCTCATGGACACAAAAACACATTAGGACCCATCCTCAGGAAAGTCCATTTCAACTCAGCCACCCCGGTTGCTCCCGCAGAGCCATCAGATCTAAACTGTCTTGTGGCTAGGAGACAATTGGAATGCGAGGCGGGCTTCCAAGGCATCCATCCGCGAACGGTGCTCTGAAGTCATTCCATACGGGATGTCCTGGAGCTGTCCAACAGGTCTCAATTGTCCCGCAGAAGGAATCCTTGAAGGAGGCATCCCACAACTCCCAACGTGGGAAAACCTCAATGGCCTTGAGATTCCCCTCCCTTCATGAAGCGGCCGTCATGCTCAGAAACTCCAACCTGAGCCAACGTCTGATCCTCGCCCTGACTTCAGATGCATGAGATATTGGTCCAGATCTGCAGGGGGTACCTGCCGTGCCCTCGCCCTGAAACCCAAGTCTAGCTTGTCTTCTCAGACTTCCGTCCTCACACTCCTGGCCCCGAAGCCCTCAAGTTTGGCAATTCCGGACCCACAATGCAGCACTCTGCCTGCCCTCTAGAAAAAAAATTATTGCCTCATGAGCTGCCCAGGCACCTTAAATGAGGGTAAACCTACACAGAACTCGACTTTACCCAAATTATATAATCTAACCTGGACACTAATGCACTTTCGAACACAACCTGAGCCCGGACCTCCTGACCAACACCCTGAAACCTGACCGCACACTGAGCACATAAAACCCGCCATGGCCTTAGGTCATCATCTCTTCCCTACCTCAGTTTTCAGGCTTCAGAACCGAGACCTTATCTCCAATCACTGCCCAGGGGTGAGTGTGATGCAGAAATCAGAACTCCTCCTTACCCATGGCAAGAACCCTTGTGGTTGGCACGTTGTCCAACGTTCAGTGTAGGAGAAAGAAGCATTCACCCTGAGGCCCCGCCCATTCTTGAGTGCGACGAGGGCATACACACGCATTGTGACCCTCAGCATGAGTCCTGTCCTCTAGTAAGTCCTCTCAGCGGCTGGACCATTAGATGTCATAATGGGCTTGACATGTCCCTAGGCCCCAATTTTTAACCAGATTTCTGATTGTCCAGTCGACCCTCCCCAGGGCTCTACTCTGGAATCCCTCATTTGGTGGGACAACTGAGGTTAAAATAGAAAAAAACAACAACAACAACAACAAAAAACGGACATCTTCCAGCCCACAGAATGACCCCAAACTCTTTGAACGGGGCCAAACCACCAGAGAGTAAGACTCGTCCATTTCCCATGAAGTCACCCAGAAATTGCACGACCATGAGTGACACGATATCCAGAGACAAGAACGTGAGCAGGAGCCTCACACTCGCCCTTCTTTCAAATCCCGAAGAGTTCTCCTCATGGTCTGTAGATCAGTCCTGCCATACCTATGACCCGAAACATAAGCCGAGTTTGTGTTTTCAGACAACTGTCCAAACAGCCCTGGCCTACACAACCTACAGGCTCAGGCCCCTGGAGCCAAACCTGAGGACTGTACTTGCCTTCTCCAAGGGAATTATATGTGCCCATTCCAATGGCCACAACCCTTCTAATAGGATAAACCTCCATAGTCCCTGATCCATCTCAATAGTGGTGGCTTCCCAGGAAAACAGGGGCAATCTGAGCTCAAATGAGCACCTACCTGCACTCAGACCCATAGACAGATGTCCCCAGAGGTAAAAAGGAAAGAAGAGGCCCCTAGGCACTAATCAGATCCATTGCTTTGGTTTCCAGGCATCTCTCCTCAGAGGCCTGGATTTCAAAAGCAGCATATAGCTGTTTCTTGACTCACCCATCAGAAAACATCTCATCTACACATGGGAAACTTGCACGTTGGAGCTGTGTAAAGCCTCTGTTTAGGAGAACCCTTTAGGGCCTCAGTGCCACCGATTCATGCCAAGGTCTCCATAGACACAAAAGCACGTTAGGACCCATCCCCAGGGGTGTCCATTTCAAATCAGCGTCCTCGGTTGCTCCCCACAGATCCAGGAGATCTAACCTGTCTTGTTGCTAGGAGACAATTGGAATCCGAGGTGGGCTACCCAGCCATCCATCCTTAGAACCCTGATCAGAATCATTGGACTGGAGCCAAACAACAGGTCTCAATTGTCCTGCAGAAGACTCTCTGCTGTTTGGAGCTTCTCACAACTCCCATCGTGGGAAAACACCCATGGCCTCGTGATGCCCCCCCCATTCATGAAGGGGCCTACAGGGACAGAAACTCCAACCTGAGCATTCGTCTGATCCTCGCCCTGACTTCAGATGCACGAGATCTCGATTCAGGTCTGTAGATTGTGCCTGCCATGGCCTCACCCAGAAACCTAAGCCTAGCTTGTGTTCTCAGACTTTTGTCGTCAGACTACTGGCCCACATGCCCTCCAGTTTGGCAATCCAGAACTACAATGCAGCACTCTGCCGGCCCTCCAGAAGAAAAACATTGTCCTCTGGGGCTACCCAGTAACCCCAAATGAGGATCAACCTGCACCGACCTTGGCTGTACCCCAAATACATAGGCTGACCAGGGCACTAATGCCCTTTCTGACACAGCCTGAGCCTGGACCACCTGGACCCTCCCAGACAGCTGGCCGCACACTGAACACATCGAGCCACCATGGCCTTAGGTCGTCATCTCTTCCCAACCACGGTTTTCAGGTTTCAGAACCTAGACATTATCTCCAATCACTGCCCAGGGTTGAAGGTGATGCAGAAATGAGAACTCCTTCCCCATGGCAAGAAACCTTGTGGTTGGCATGTTGTCCAACGTTCAGTGTAGTTGAAACCAGTGTGGCCCATGAGGCCCCGCCCATGCTCGCAGGCCACATTGGTCACAAACACACATTGTGACGCTCAGGCTGAGCCCAGTCCTCAAGTAAGGCCACTCAGTGGCTGGATGAAGAGATAGCATATTGGGCTTCCCATGCCCCTAGGCCCCAATTTTTAACCATAGTTCGGGTTGTCCCTTCAGTCTTCCCCACGGCTTGGCTTTGGAATTCCTCTTTTGGTGGGACACCTGAGGTATCAAAACTGAAATGAGTCCTCCCATCCCACAGATTGACGAAAAGCAATTGGGAATTGGGCCAAATCCTCAGAGAGGAAGATTCGTCCATGGCCCATGAGGCCTCCCCTACATTACACGGCCATCGCTGATACAAAATGCAGAGACAAAAGCCTGAGCAAGCGCCTCAGACTCGCACTTTCTTCATATCCTGAAGAATTCTTCTCATGGTTTTTAGATCGGGCCTGCCATACCTACGTCCCCAAACCTAAGCTGAGTTTGTGTTTTCAGACTTCTGTCCTCAAAGTCTTGGGCCCCACACCCTCCCAGCTGGGCCCATGGAGCCACACATTAGGACTGTGCCTATCAATCCATGGGAATTCTGCCCATTCCATGGTCCAAAATCGTACAAATTAGGAGAAACCTCCAAAGTTCCTGAGGCCATCCCAATAGTGTAGGTCGCCCGGAACAAACAAGGGCTGTCTGACACCAGCTGATAATCGACCTCCACTCATACCATAGAAGGATGTCCCCAGAGAAGAAGATTGAACCAGACAGGACCCTAGGCCATAATAGGACCCATTGCTTTGGGTTACAGGCATGTCTCCTAAAAAGCCTCATTCAAATACGACCATAGGGGTTTTCCTGAGGCACCCATCAGAACTCATCTCGTCTCCACAAGGAAACCTGTGCATGGGAGCCATGTCCAAAGCTTAGGAGAGTACTTCAGGGTCCCGGTGCCACCGCCCCATTTCAAGGCCCTCATGGACACAAAAACACATTAGGACCCATCCTCAGGAAAGTCCATTTCAACTTAGCCACCCCGGTTGCTCCCGCAGAACCATCAGATCTAAACTGTCTTGTTGCTAGGAGACAATTGGAATGCGCGGCGGGCTTCCCAGGCATCCATCCGCGAACGGTGCTCTGAAGTCATTCCATACGGGATGTCCTGGAGCTGTCCAACACGTCTCAATTGTCCCGCAGAAGGAATCCTTGAAGGGGGCATTCCACAACTCCCAACGTGGGAAAACCTCAATGGCCTCGAGATTCCGCTCCCTTCATGAAGCGGCCGTCATGCTCAGAAACTCCAACCTGAGCCAACGTCTGATCATCGCCCTGACTTCAGATGCATGAGATATTGGTTCAGATCTGCAGGGGGTACCTGCCGTGCCCTCGCCCTGAAACCCAAGTCTAGCTTGTCTTCTCAGACTTCCGTCCTCACACTCCTGGCCCCGAAGCCCTCAAGTTTGGCAATTCCGGACCCACAATGCAGCACTCTTCCTGCCCTCTAGAAAAAAAATTATTGCCTCATGAGCTGCCCAGGCACCTTAAATGAGGGTAAACCTACACAGCACTCGACTTTACCCAAATTATATAATCTAACCTGGACACTAATGCACTTTCGAACACAACATGAGCCCGGACCTCCTGACCAACACCCAGAAAGCTGACCGTACACTGAGCACATAAAACCCGCCATGGCCTTAGGTCATCATCTCTTCCCTACCTCAGTTTTCAGGCTTCAGAACCGAGACCTTATCTCCAATCACTGCCCAGGGTTGAGTGTGATGCAGAAATCAGAACTCCTCCTTACCCATGGCAAGAACCCTTGTGGTTGGCACGTTGTCCAACGTTCAGTGTAGGAGAAAGAAGCATTCACCCTGAGGCCCCGCCCATTCTTGAGTGCGACGAGGGCATACACACGCATTGTGACCCTCAGCATGAGTCCTGACGTCTAGTAAGTCCTCTCAGCGGCTGGACCATTAGATGTCATAATGGGCTTGACATGTCCCTAGGCCGCAATTTTTAACCAGATTTCTGATTGTCCAGTCGCCCCTCCCCAGGGCTCTACTCTGGAATCCATCATTTGGTGGGACACCTGAGGTTAAAAAAGAAAAAAACAACAAAAAAAAAAAAAAAAACGGACTTCTTCCAGCCCACAGAATGACCCCAAACTCTTTGGACGGGGCCAAACCACCAGAGAGTAAGACTCGTCCATTTCCCATGAAGTCACCCAGAAGTTGCACGACCATGAGTGACACGATATCCAGAGACAAAAACGTGAGCAGGAGCCTCACACTCGCCCTTCTTTCAAATCCCGAAGAGTTCTCCTCATGGTCTGTAGATCAGTCCTGCCATACCTATGACCCGAAACATAAGCCGAGTTTGTGTTTTCAGACAACTGTCCAAACAGCCCTGGCCTACACAACCTACAGGCTCAGGCCCCTGGAGCCAAACCTGAGGACTGTACTTGCCCTCTCCAAGGGAATTGTGTGTGCCCATTCCAATGGCCACAACCCTTCTAATAGGATAAACCTCCAAAGTCCCTGATCCATCTCAATAGTGGTGGCTTCCCAGGAAAAACAGGGGCAATCTGAGCCCAAATGAGCACCTACCTTCACTCAGACCCATAGACAGATGTACCCAGAGGTAAAAAGGAAAGAACAGGCCCCTAGGCACTAATCAGATCCATTGCTTTGGTTTCCAGGCATCTCTCCTCAGAGGCCTGGATTTCAAAAGCAGCATATAGCTGTTTCTTGACTCACCCATCTGAAATCATCTCATCTACACATGGGAAACTTGCACGTTGGAGCTGTGTCAAAGCCTCTGTTTAGGAGAACCCTTTAGGGCCCCAGTGCCACCGCTTCATTCCAAGGTCTCCATAGACACAAAAGCACGTTAGGACCCATCCCCAGGGGTGTCCATTTTAACTCAGCGTCCTCGGTTGCTCCCCACAGATCCAGGAGATCTAACCTGTCTTGTTGCTAGGAGACAATTGGAATGCGAGGTGGGCTACCCAGCCATCCATCTTTAGAACCCTGCTCAGAATCATGGGCCTGGAGCCAAACAACAGGTCTCAATTGTCCTGCAGAAGTCTTTCTGCAGTTTGGAGCTTCTCACAACTCCCATCGTGGGAAAACACCCATGGCCTCGTGATGCCCCCCCCATTCATGAAGGGGCCTACAGGGACAGAAACTCCATCCTGAGCATTCGTCTGATTCTCGCCCTGACTTCAGATGCACGAGATCTCGATTCAGGTCTGTAGATTGTGCCTGCCATGGCCTCAACCAGAAATCTAAGCCTAGCTTGTGTTCTCAGACTTTAGTTGTCAGACTACTGGCCAACAAGCCTTCCAGTTTGGCAATCCAGAACTACAATGCAGCACTCTGCCTGCCCTCCAGAAGAAAAACATTGTCCTCTGGGGCTACCCAGTAACCCCAAATGAGGAACAACCTGCACCGACCTTGGCTGTACCCCAAATACATAGGCTGACCAGGGCACTAATGCCCTTTCTGACACAGCCTGAGCCTGGACCCCCTGGACCCTCCCAGACAGCTGGCCGCACACTGAGCACATCGAGCCGCCATAGCCTTAGTTCGTCATCTCTTCCCAATCTCGGTTTTAAGGTTTCAGAACCTAGACCATATCTCCAATCACTGCCCAGGGTTGAAGGTGAAGCAGAAATCAGAACTCCTTCCCCATGGCAAGAAACCTTGTGGTTGGCATGTTGTCCAACGTTCAGTGTAGTTGAAACCAGTGTGGCCCATGAGGCCCCGCCCATGCTCGCGGGCCACAATGGTCACAAACACACATTGTGACGCTCAGGCTGAGCCCAGTCCTCAAGTAAGGCCACTCAGTGGCTGGATGAAGAGATAGCATATTGGGCTTGCCTAGCCCCTAGGCCCCAATTTTTAACCATAGTTCGGGTTGTCCCTTCAGTCTTCCCCACGGCTTGGATTTGGAATTCCTCTTTTGGTGGGACACCTGAGGTAACAAAACTGAAATGAGTCCTCCCATCTCACAGATTGACGAAAATCAATTGGGAATCGGGCCAAATCCTCAGAGAGGAAGATTCGTCCATGGCCCTTGAGGCCTCCCCGACATTCCACGGCCATCGCTGATACAAAATCCAGAGACAAAAGCCTGAGCAAGCGCCTCAGACTCGCACTTTCTTCATATCCTGTAGAGTTCTTCTCATGGTTTGTAGATCGGGCCTGCCATACATACGTCCCCAAACCTAAGCTGAGTTTGTGTTTTCAGACTTCTGTCCTCAAAGTCTTGGGCCCCACACCCTCCAGGCTGGGCCCCTGGAGCCACACATTAGGACTGTGCCTACCAATCCATGGGAATTCTGCCCATTCCATGGTCCAAAATCGTACAAATTAGGAGAAACCTCCAAAGTTCCTGAGGCCATCCCAATAGTGTAGGTCGCCCGGAACAAACAAGGGCTGTCTGACACCAGCTGATAATCGACCTCCACTCATACCATAGATGGATGTCCCAGATAAGAAGATTGAACCAGACAGGACCCTAGGCCATAATAGGACCCATTGCTTTGGGTTACAGGCATGTCTCCTAAAAAGCCTCATTCAAATACGACCATAGGGGTTTTCCTGAGGCACCCATCAGAACTCATCTCGTCTCCACAAGGAAACCTGTGCATGGGAGCCATGTCCAAAGCTTAGGAGAGTACTTCAGGGTCCCGGTGCCACCGCCCCATTCCAAGGCCCTCATGGACACAAAAACACATTAGGACCCATCCTCAGGAAAGTCCATTTCAACTCAGCCACCCCGGTTGCTCCCGCAGAGCCATCAGATCTAAACTGTCTTGTTGCTAGGAGACAATTGGAATGCGAGGCGGGCTTCCAAGGCATCCATCCGCGAACGGTGCTCTGGAGTCATTCCATACGGGATGTCCTGGAGCTGTCCAACAGGTCTCAATTGTCCCGCAGAAGGAATCCTTGAAGGGGGCATCCCACAACTCCCAACGTGGGAAAACCTCAATGGCCTCGAGATTCCCCTCCCTTCATGAAGCGGCCGTCATGCTCAGAAACTCCAACCTGAGCCAACGTCTGATCCTCGCCCTGACTTCAGATGCATGAGATATTGGTCCAGATCTGCAGGGGGTACCTGCCGTGCCCTCGCCCTGAAACCCAAGTCTAGCTTGTCTTCTCAGACTTCCGTCCTCACACTCCTGGCCCCGAAGCCCTCAAGTTTGGCAATTCCGGACCCACAATGCAGCACTCTGCCTGCCCTCTAGAAAAAAAATTATTGCCTCATGAGCTGCCCAGGCACCTTAAATGAGGGTAAACCTACACAGCACTCGACTTTACCCAAATTATATAATCTAACCTGGACACTAATGCACTTTCGAACACAACATGAGCCCGGACCTCCTGACCAACACCCAGAAAGCTGACCGTACACTGAGCACATAAAACCCGCCATGGCCTTAGGTCATCATCTCTTCCCTACCTCAGTTTTCAGGCTTCAGAACCGAGACCTTATCTCCAATCACTGCCCAGGGTTGAGTGTGATGCAGAAATCAGAACTCCTCCTTACCCATGGCAAGAACCCTTGTGGTTGGCACGTTGTCCAACGTTCAGTGTAGGAGAAAGAAGCATTCACCCTGAGGCCCCGCCCATTCTTCAGTGCGACGAGGGCATACACACGCATTGTGACCCTCAGCATGAGTCCTGACCTCTAGTAAGTCCTCTCAGCGGCTGGACCATTAGATGTCATAATGGGCTTGACATGTCCCTAGGCCGCAATTTTTAACCAGATTTCTGATTGTCCAGTCGCCCCTCCCCAGGGCTCTGCTCTGGAATCCATCATTTGGTGGGACACCTGAGGTTAAAAAAGAAAAAAACAACAAAAAAAAAAAAAAAAAAAAAAAACGGACTTCTTCCAGCCCACAGAATGACCCCAAACTCTTTGGACGGGGCCAAACCACCAGAGAGTAAGACTCGTCCATTTCCCATGAAGTCACCCAGAAATTGCACGACCATGAGTGACACGATATCCAGAGACAAAAACGTGAGCAGGAGCCTCACACTCGCCCTTCTTTCAAATCCCGAAGAGTTTTCCTCATGGTCTGTAGATCAGTCCTGCCATACCTATGACCCGAAACATAAGCCGAGTTTGTGTTTTCAGACAACTGTCCAAACAGCCCTGGCCTACACAACCTACAGGCTCAGGCCCCTGGAGCCAAACCTGAGGACTGTACTTGCCCTCTCCAAGGGAATTGTGTGTGCCCATTCCAATGGCCACAACCCTTCTAATAGGATAAACCTCCAAAGTCCCTGATCCATCTCAATAGTGGTGGCTTCCCAGGAAAAACAGGGGCAATCTGAGCCCAAATGAGCACCTACCTTCACTCAGACCCATAGACAGATGTACCCAGAGGTAAAAAGGAAAGAACAGGCCCCTAGGCACTAATCAGATCCATTGCTTTGGTTTCCAGGCATCTCTCCTCAGAGGCCTGGATTTCTAAAGCAGCATATAGCTGTTTCTTGACTCACCCATCTGAAATCATCTCATCTACACATGGGAAACTTGCACGTTGGAGCTGTGTCAAAGCCTCTGTTTAGGAGAACCCTTTAGGGCCCCAGTGCCACCGCTTCATTCCAAGGTCTCCATAGACACAAAAGCACGTTAGGACCCATCCCCAGGGGTGTCCATTTTAACTCAGCGTCCTCGGTTGCTCCCCACAGATCCAGGAGATCTAACCTGTCTTGTTGCTAGGAGACAATTGGAATGCGAGGTGGGCTACCCAGCCATCCATCTTTAGAACCCTGCTCAGAATCATGGGCCTGGAGCCAAACAACAGGTCTCAATTGTCCTGCAGAAGACTTTCTGCAGTTTGGAGCTTCTCACAACTCCCATCGTGGGAAAACACCCATGGCCTCGTGATGCCCCCCCCATTCATGAAGGGGCCTACAGGGACAGAAACTCCAACCTGAGCATTCGTCTGATTCTCGCCCTGACTTCAGATGCACGAGATCTCGATTCAGGTCTGTAGATTGTGCCTGCCATGGCCTCAACCAGAAATCTAAGCCTAGCTTGTGTTCTCAGACTTTAGTTGTCAGACTACTGGCCAACAAGCCTTCCAGTTTGGCAATCCAGAACTACAATGCAGCACTCTGCCTGCCCTCCAGAAGAAAAACATTGTCCTCTGGGGCTACCCAGTAACCCCAAATGAGGAACAACCTGCACCGACCTTGGCTGTACCCCAAATACATAGGCTGACCAGGGCACTAATGCCCTTTCTGACACAGCCTGAGCCTGGACCCCCTGGACCCTCCCAGACAGCTGGCCGCACGCTGAGCACATCGAGCCGCCATAGCCTTAGTTCGTCATCTCTTCCCAATCTCGGTTTTAAGGTTTCAGAACCTAGACCATATCTCCAATCACTGCCCAGGGTTGAAGGTGAAGCAGAAATCAGAACTCCTTCCCCATGGCAAGAAACCTTGTGGTTGGCATGTTGTCCAACGTTCAGTGTAGTTGAAACCAGTGTGGCCCATGAGGCCCCGCCCATGCTCGCGGGCCACAATGGTCACAAACACACATTGTGACGCTCAGGCTGAGCCCAGTCCTCAAGTAAGGCCACTCAGTGGCTGGATGAAGAGATAGCATATTGGGCTTGCCTAGCCCCTAGGCCCCAATTTTTAACCATAGTTCGGGTTGTCCCTTCAGTCTTCCCCACGGCTTGGATTTGGAATTCCTCTTTTGGTGGGACACCTGAGGTAACAAAACTGAAATGAGTCCTCCCATCTCACAGATTGACGAAAATCAATTGGGAATCGGGCCAAATCCTCAGAGAGGAAGATTCGTCCATGGCCCTTGAGGCCTCCCCGACATTCCACGGCCATCGCTGATACAAAATCCAGAGACAAAAGCCTGAGCAAGCGCCTCAGACTCGCACTTTCTTCATATCCTGTAGAGTTCTTCTCATGGTTTGTAGATCGGGCCTGCCATACATACGTCCCCAAACCTAAGCTGAGTTTGTGTTTTCAGACTTCTGTCCTCAAAGTCTTGGGCCCCACACCCTCCAGGCTGGGCCCCTGGAGCCACACATTAGGACTGTGCCTACCAATCCATGGGAATTCTGCCCATTCCATGGTCCAAAATCGTACAAATTAGGAGAAACCTCCAAAGTTCCTGAGGCCATCCCAATAGTGTAGGTCGCCCGGAACAAACAAGGGCTGTCTGACACCAGCTGATAATCGACCTCCACTCATACCATAGATGGATGTCCCAGATAAGAAGATTGAACCAGACAGGACCCTAGGCCATAATAGGACCCATTGCTTTGGGTTACAGGCATGTCTCCTAAAAAGCCTCATTCAAATACGACCATAGGGGTTTTCCTGAGGCACCCATCAGAACTCATCTCGTCTCCACAAGGAAACCTGTGCATGGGAGCCATGTCCAAAGCTTAGGAGAGTACTTCAGGGTCCCGGTGCCACCGCCCCATTCCAAGGCCCTCATGGACACAAAAACACATTAGGACCCATCCTCAGGAAAGTCCATTTCAACTCAGCCACCCCGGTTGCTCCCGCAGAGCCATCAGATCTAAACTGTCTTGTTGCTAGGAGACAATTGGAATGCGAGGCGGGCTTCCAAGGCATCCATCCGCGAACGGTGCTCTGGAGTCATTCCATACGGGATGTCCTGGAGCTGTCCAACAGGTCTCAATTGTCCCGCAGAAGGAATCCTTGAAGGGGGCATCCCACAACTCCCAACGTGGGAAAACCTCAATGGCCTCGAGATTCCCCTCCCTTCATGAAGCGGCCGTCATGCTCAGAAACTCCAACCTGAGCCAACGTCTGATCCTCGCCCTGACTTCAGATGCATGAGATATTGGTCCAGATCTGCAGGGGGTACCTGCCGTGCCCTCGCCCTGAAACCCAAGTCTAGCTTGTCTTCTCAGACTTCCGTCCTCACACTCCTGGCCCCGAAGCCCTCAAGTTTGGCAATTCCGGACCCACAATGCAGCACTCTGCCTGCCCTCTAGAAAAAAAATTATTGCCTCATGAGCTGCCCAGGCACCTTAAATGAGGGTAAACCTACACAGCACTCGACTTTACCCAAATTATATAATCTAACCTGGACACTAATGCACTTTCGAACACAACATGAGCCCGGACCTCCTGACCAACACCCAGAAAGCTGACCGTACACTGAGCACATAAAACCCGCCATGGCCTTAGGTCATCATCTCTTCCCTACCTCAGTTTTCAGGCTTCAGAACCGAGACCTTATCTCCAATCACTGCCCAGGGGTGAGTGTGATGCAGAAATCAGAACTCCTCCTTACCCATGGCAAGAACCCTTGTGGTTGGCACGTTGTCCAACGTTCAGTGTAGGAGAAAGAAGCATTCACCCTGAGGCCCCGCCCATTCTTCAGTGCGACGAGGGCATACACACGCATTGTGACCCTCAGCATGAGTCCTGACCTCTAGTAAGTCCTCTCAGCGGCTGGACCATTAGATGTCATAATGGGCTTGACATGTCCCTAGGCCGCAATTTTTAACCAGATTTCTGATTGTCCAGTCGCCCCTCCCCAGGGCTCTGCTCTGGAATCCATCATTTGGTGGGACACCTGAGGTTAAAAAAGAAAAAAACAACAAAAAAAAAAAAAAAAAAAAAAAACGGACTTCTTCCAGCCCACAGAATGACCCCAAACTCTTTGGACGGGGCCAAACCACCAGAGAGTAAGACTCGTCCATTTCCCATGAAGTCACCCAGAAATTGCACGACCATGAGTGACACGATATCCAGAGACAAAAACGTGAGCAGGAGCCTCACACTCGCCCTTCTTTCAAATCCCGAAGAGTTCTCCTCATGGTCTGTAGATCAGTCCTGCCATACCTATGACCCGAAACATAAGCCGAGTTTGTGTTTTCAGACAACTGTCCAAACAGCCCTGGCCTACACAACCTACAGGCTCAGGCCCCTGGAGCCAAACCTGAGGACTGTACTTGCCCTCTCCAAGGGAATTGTGTGTGCCCATTCCAATGGCCACAACCCTTCTAATAGGATAAACCTCCAAAGTCCCTGATCCATCTCAATAGTGGTGGCTTCCCAGGAAAAACAGGGGCAATCTGAGCCCAAATGAGCACCTACCTTCACTCAGACCCATAGACAGATGTACCCAGAGGTAAAAAGGAAAGAACAGGCCCCTAGGCACTAATCAGATCCATTGCTTTGGTTTCCAGGCATCTCTCCTCAGAGGCCTGGATTTCAAAAGCAGCATATAGCTGTTTCTTGACTCACCCATCTGAAATCATCTCATCTACACATGGGAAACTTGCACGTTGGAGCTGTGTCAAAGCCTCTGTTTAGGAGAACCCTTTAGGGCCCCAGTGCCACCGCTTCATTCCAAGGTCTCCATAGACACAAAAGCACGTTAGGACCCATCCCCAGGGGTGTCCATTTTAACTCAGCGTCCTCGGTTGCTCCCCACAGATCCAGGAGATCTAACCTGTCTTGTTGCTAGGAGACAATTGGAATGCGAGGTGGGCTACCCAGCCATCCATCTTTAGAACCCTGCTCAGAATCATGGGCCTGGAGCCAAACAACAGGTCTCAATTGTCCTGCAGAAGACTTTCTGCAGTTTGGAGCTTCTCACAACTCCCATCGTGGGAAAACACCCATGGCCTCGTGATGCCCCCCCCCCATTCATGAAGGGGCCTACAGGGACAGAAACTCCAACCTGAGCATTCGTCTGATTCTCGCCCTGACTTCAGATGCACGAGATCTCGATTCAGGTCTGTAGATTGTGCCTGCCATGGCCTCAACCAGAAATCTAAGCCTAGCTTGTGTTCTCAGACTTTAGTTGTCAGACTACTGGCCAACAAGCCTTCCAGTTTGGCAATCCAGAACTACAATGCAGCACTCTGCCTGCCCTCCAGAAGAAAAACATTGTCCTCTGGGGCTACCCAGTAACCCCAAATGAGGAACAACCTGCACCGACCTTGGCTGTACCCCAAATACATAGGCTGACCAGGGCACTAATGCCCTTTCTGACACAGCCTGAGCCTGGACCCCCTGGACCCTCCCAGACAGCTGGCCGCACGCTGAGCACATCGAGCCTCCATAGCCTTAGTTCGTCATCTCTTCCCAATCTCGGTTTTAAGGTTTCAGAACCTAGACCATATCTCCAATCACTGCCCAGGGTTGAAGGTGAAGCAGAAATCAGAACTCCTTCCCCATGGCAAGAAACCTTGTGGTTGGCATGTTGTCCAACGTTCAGTGTAGTTGAAACCAGTGTGGCCCATGAGGCCCCGCCCATGCTCGCAGGCCACATTGGTCACAAACACACATTGTGACGCTCAGGCTGAGCCCAGTCCTCAAGTAAGGCCACTCAGTGGCTGGATGAAGAGATAGCATATTGGGCTTGCCTAGCCCCTAGGCCCCAATTTTTAACCATAGTTCGGGTTGTCCCTTCAGTCTTCCCCACGGCTTGGATTTGGAATTCCTCTTTTGGTGGGACACCTGAGGTAACAAAACTGAAATGAGTCCTCCCATCTCACAGATTGACGAAAATCAATTGGGAATCGGGCCAAATCCTCAGAGAGGAAGATTCGTCCATGGCCCTTGAGGCCTCCCCGACATTCCACGGCCATCGCTGATACAAAATCCAGAGACAAAAGCCTGAGCAAGCGCCTCAGACTCGCACTTTCTTCATATCCTGTAGAGTTCTTCTCATGGTTTGTAGATCGGGCCTGCCATACATACGTCCCCAAACCTAAGCTGAGTTTGTGTTTTCAGACTTCTGTCCTCAAAGTCTTGGGCCCCACACCCTCCAGGCTGGGCCCCTGGAGCCACACATTAGGACTGTGCCTACCAATCCATGGGAATTCTGCCCATTCCATGGTCCAAAATCGTACAAATTAGGAGAAACCTCCAAAGTTCCTGAGGCCATCCCAATAGTGTAGGTCGCCCGGAACAAACAAGGGCTGTCTGACACCAGCTGATAATCGACCTCCACTCATACCATAGATGGATGTCCCAGATAAGAAGATTGAACCAGACAGGACCCTAGGCCATAATAGGACCCATTGCTTTGGGTTACAGGCATGTCTCCTAAAAAGCCTCATTCAAATACGACCATAGGGGTTTTCCTGAGGCACCCATCAGAACTCATCTCGTCTCCACAAGGAAACCTGTGCATGGGAGCCATGTCCAAAGCTTAGGAGAGTACTTCAGGGTCCCGGTGCCACCGCCCCATTCCAAGGCCCTCATGGACACAAAAACACATTAGGACCCATCCTCAGGAAAGTCCATTTCAACTCAGCCACCCCGGTTGCTCCCGCAGAGCCATCAGATCTAAACTGTCTTGTTGCTAGGAGACAATTGGAATGCGAGGCGGGCTTCCAAGGCATCCATCCGCGAACGGTGCTCTGGAGTCATTCCATACGGGATGTCCTGGAGCTGTCCAACAGGTCTCAATTGTCCCGCAGAAGGAATCCTTGAAGGGCGCATCCCACAACTCCCAACGTGGGAAAACCTCAATGGCCTCGAGATTCCCCTCCCTTCATGAAGCGGCCGTCATGCTCAGAAACTCCAACCTGAGCCAACGTCTGATCCTCGCCCTGACTTCAGATGCATGAGATATTGGTCCAGATCTGCAGGGGGTACCTGCCGTGCCCTCGCCCTGAAACCCAAGTCTAGCTTGTCTTCTCAGACTTCCGTCCTCACACTCCTGGCCCCGAAGCCCTCAAGTTTGGCAATTCCGGACCCACAATGCAGCACTCTGCCTGCCCTCTAGAAAAAAAATTATTGCCTCATGAGCTGCCCAGGCACCTTAAATGAGGGTAAACCTACACAGAACTCGACTTTACCCAAATTATATAATCTAACCTGGACACTAATGCACTTTCGAACACAACCTGAGCCCGGACCTCCTGACCAACACCCTGAAACCTGACCGCACACTGAGCACATAAAACCCGCCATGGCCTTAGGTCATCATCTCTTCCCTACCTCAGTTTTCAGGCTTCAGAACCGAGACCTTATCTCCAATCACTGCCCAGGGGTGAGTGTGATGCAGAAATCAGAACTCCTCCTTACCCATGGCAAGAACCCTTGTGGTTGGCACGTTGTCCAACGTTCAGTGTAGGAGAAAGAAGCATTCACCCTGAGGCCCCGCCCATTCTTGAGTGCGACGAGGGCATACACACGCATTGTGACCCTCAGCATGAGTCCTGTCCTCTAGTAAGTCCTCTCAGCGGCTGGACCATTAGATGTCATAATGGGCTTGACATGTCCCTAGGCCGCAATTTTTAACCAGATTTCTGATTGTCCAGTCGACCCTCCCCAGGGCTCTACTCTGGAATCCCTCATTTGGTGGGACAACTGAGGTTAAAATAGAAAAAAACAACAACAACAACAACAAAAAACGGACATCTTCCAGCCCACAGAATGACCCCAAACTCTTTGAACGGGGCCAAACCACCAGAGAGTAAGACTCGTCCATTTCCCATGAAGTCACCCAGAAATTGCACGACCATGAGTGACACGATATCCAGAGACAAGAACGTGAGCAGGAGCCTCACACTCGCCCTTCTTTCAAATCCCGAAGAGTTCTCCTCATGGTCTGTAGATCAGTCCTGCCATACCTATGACCCGAAACATAAGCCGAGTTTGTGTTTTCAGACAACTGTCCAAACAGCCCTGGCCTACACAACCTACAGGCTCAGGCCCCTGGAGCAAAACCTGAGGACTGTACTTGCCTTCTCCAAGGGAATTGTATGTGCCCATTCCAATGGCCACAACCCTTCTAATAGGATAAACCTCCAAAGTCCCTGATCCATCTCAATAGTGGTGGCTTCCCAGGAAAACAGGGGCAATCTGAGCTCAAATGAGCACCTACCTGCACTCAGTCCCATAGACAGATGTCCCCAGAGGTAAAAAGGAAAGAAGAGGCCCCTAGGCACTAATCAGATCCATTGCTTTGGTTTCCAGGCATCTCTCCTCAGAGGCCTGGATTTCAAAAGCAGCATATAGCTGTTTCTTGACTCACCCATCAGAAAACATCTCATCTACACATGGGAAACTTGCACGTTGGAGCTGTGTAAAGCCTCTGTTTAGGAGAACCCTTTAGGGCCCCAGTGCCACCGCTTCATGCCAAGGTCTCCATAGACACAAAAGCACGTTAGGACCCATCCCCAGGGGTGTCCATTTCAAATCAGCGTCCTCGGTTGCTCCCCACAGATCCAGGAGATCTAACCTGTCTTGTTGCTAGGAGACAATTGGAATGCGAGGTGGGCTACCCAGCCATCCATCCTTAGAACCCTGCTCAGAATCATTGGACTGGAGCCAAACAACAGGTCTCAATTGTCCTGCAGAAGACTCTCTGCTGTTTGGAGCTTCTCACAACTCCCATCGTGGGAAAACACCCATGGCCTCGTGATGCCCCCCCCATTCATGAAGGGGCAATCAGGGACAGAAACTCCAAGCTGAGCTATCGTCGGATCCTCGCCCTGACTTCAGATGCACGAGATCTCGATTCAGGTCTGTAGATTGTGCCTGCCATGGCCTCACCCAGAAACCTAAGCCTAGCTTGTGTTCTCAGACTTTTGTCGTCAGACTACTGGCCCACATGCCCTCCAGTTTGGCAATTTAGAACTACAATGCAGCACTCTGCCGGCCCTCCAGAAGAAAAACATTGTCCTCTGGGGCTACCCAGTAACCCCAAATGAGGATCAACCTGCACCGACCTTGGCTGTACCCCAAATACATAGGCTGACCAGGGCACTAATGCCCTTTCTGACACAGCCTGAGCCTGGACCACCTGGACCCTCCCAGACAGCTGGCCGCACACTGAACACATCGAGCCACCATGGCCTTAGGTCGTCATCTCTTCCCAACCACGGTTTTCAGGTTTCAGAACCTAGACATTATCTCCAATCACTGCCCAGGGTTGAAGGTGATGCAGAAATGAGAACTCCTTCCCCATGGCAAGAAACCTTGTGGTTGGCATGTTGTCCAACGTTCAGTGTAGTTGAAACCAGTGTGGCCCATGAGGCCCCGCCCATGCTCGCAGGCCACATTGGTCACAAACACACATTGTGACGCTCAGGCTGAGCCCAGTCCTCAAGTAAGGCCACTCAGTGGCTGGATGAAGAGATAGCATATTGGGCTTGCCTAGCCCCTAGGCCCCAATTTTTAACCATAGTTCGGGTTGTCCCTTCAGTCTTCCCCACGGCTTGGCTTTGGAATTCCTCTTTTGGTGGGACACCTGAGGTATCAAAACTGAAATGAGTCCTCCCATCCCACAGATTGACGAAAAGCAATTGGGAATTGGGCCAAATCCTCAGAGAGGAAGATTCGTCCATGGTCCATGAGGCCTCCCCTACATTACACGGCCATCGCTGATACAAAATGCAGAGACAAAAGCCTGAGCAAGCGCCTCAGACTCGCACTTTCTTCATATCCTGAAGAATTCTTCTCATGGTTTTTAGATCGGGCCTGCCATACCTACGTCCCCAAACCTAAGCTGAGTTTGTGTTTTCAGACTTCTGTCCTCAAAGTCTTGGGCCCCACACCCTCCCGGCTGGGCCCATGGAGCCACACATTAGGACTGTGCCTATCAATCCATGGGAATTCTGCCCATTCCATGGTCCAAAATCGTACAAATTAGGAGAAACCTCCAAAGTTCCTGAGGCCATCCCAATAGTGTAGGTCGCCCGGAACAAACAAGGGCTGTCTGACACCAGCTGATAATCGACCTCCACTCATACCATAGAAGGATGTCCCCAGAGAAGAAGATTGAACCAGACAGGACCCTAGGCCATAATAGGACCCATTGCTTTGGGTTACAGGCATGTCTCCTAAAAAGCCTCATTCAAATACGACCATAGGGTTTTTCCTGAGGCACCCATCAGAACTCATCTCGTCTCCACAAGGAAACCTGTGCATGGGAGCCATGTCCAAAGCTTAGGAGAGTACTTCAGGGTCCCGGTGCCACCGCCCCATTTCAAGGCCCTCATGGACACAAAAACACATTAGGACCCATCCTCAGGAAAGTCCATTTCAACTCAGCCACCCCGGTGCTCCCGCAGAGCCATCAGATCTAAACTGTCTTGTTGCTAGGAGACAATTGGAATGCGAGGCGGGCTTCCAAGGCATCCATCCGCGAACGGTGCTCTGGAGTCATTCCATACGGGATGTCCTGGAGCTGTCCAACAGGTCTCAATTGTCCCGCAGAAGGAATCCTTGAAGGGCGCATCCCACAACTCCCAACGTGGGAAAACCTCAATGGCCTCGAGATTCCCCTCCCTTCATGAAGCGGCCGTCATGCTCAGAAACTCCAACCTGAGCCAACGTCTGATCATCGCCCTGACTTCAGATGCATGAGATATTGGTTCAGATCTGCAGGGGGTACCTGCCGTGCCCTCGCCCTGAAACCCAAGTCTAGCTTGTCTTCTCAGACTTCCGTCCTCACACTCCTGGCCCCGAAGCCCTCAAGTTTGGCAATTCCGGACCCACAATGCAGCACTCTGCCTGCCCTCTAGAAAAAAAATTATTGCCTCATGAGCTGCCCAGGCACCTTAAATGAGGGTAAACCTACACAGCACTCGACTTTACCCAAATTATATAATCTAACCTGGACACTAATGCACTTTCGAACACAACATGAGCCCGGACCTCCTGACCAACACCCAGAAAGCTGACCGTACACTGAGCACATAAAACCCGCCATGGCCTTAGGTCATCATCTCTTCCCTACCTCAGTTTTCAGGCTTCAGAACCGAGACCTTATCTCCAATCACTGCCCAGGGGTGAGTGTGATGCAGAAATCAGAACTCCTCCTTACCCATGGCAAGAACCCTTGTGGTTGGCACATTGTCCAACGTTCAGTGTAGGAGAAAGAAGCATTCACCCTGAGGCCCCGCCCATTCTTGAGTGCGACGAGGGCATACACACGCATTGTGACCCTCAGCATGAGTCCTGACCTCTAGTAAGTCCTCTCAGCGGCTGGACCATTAGATGTCATAATGGGCTTGACATGTCCCTAGGCCGCAATTTTTAACCAGATTTCTGATTGTCCAGTCGCCCCTCCCCAGGGCTCTGCTCTGGAATCCATCATTTGGTGGGACACCTGAGGTTAAAAAAGAAAACAACAACAACAACAACAACAAAAAAAAAAACGGACTTCTTCCAGCCCACAGAATGACCCCAAACTCTTTGGACGGGGCCAAACCACCAGAGAGTAAGACTCGTCCATTTCCCATGAAGTCACCCAGAAATTGCACGACCATGAGTGACACGATATCCAGAGACAAAAACGTGAGCAGGAGCCTCACACTCGCCCTTCTTTCAAATCCCGAAGAGTTCTCCTCATGGTCTGTAGATCAGTCCTGCCATACCTATGACCCGAAACATAAGCCGAGTTTGTGTTTTCAGACAACTGTCCAAACAGCCCTGGCCTACACAACCTACAGGCTCAGGCCCCTGGAGCCAAACCTGAGGACTGTACTTGCCCTCTCCAAGGGAATTGTGTGTGCCCATTCCAATGGCCACAACCCTTCTAATAGGATAAACCTCCAAAGTCCCTGATCCATCTCAATAGTGGTGGCTTCCCAGGAAAAACAGGGGCAATCTGAGCCCAACTGAGCACCTACCTGCACTCAGACCCATAGACAGATGTCCCCAGAGGTAAAAAGGAAAGAACAGGCCCCTAGGCACTAATCAGATCCATTGCTTTGGTTTCCAGGCATCTCTCCTCAGAGGCCTGGATTTCAAAAGCAGCATATAGCTGTTTCTTGACTCACCCATCAGAAAACATCTCATCTACACATGGGAAACTTGCACGTTGGAGCTGTGTCAAAGCCTCTGTTTAGGAGAACCCTTTAGGGCCCCAGTGCCACCCCTTCATTCCAAGGTCTCCATAGACAGAAAAGCACGTTAGGACCTATCCCCAGGGGTGTCCATTTCAACTCAGCGCCCTCGTTTGCTCCCCACAGATCCAGGAGATCTAACCTCTCTTGTTGCTAGGAGACAATTGGAATGCGAGGTGGTCTACCCAGCCATCCATCCTTAGAACGCTGCTCAGAATCATTGGACTGGAGCCAAACAACAGGTCTCAATTGTCCTGCAGAAGACTCTCTGCAGTTTGGAGCTTCTCACAACTCCCATCGTGGGAAAACACCCATGGCCTCGTGATCCCCCCCCCCCATTCATGAAGGGGCCATCAGGGACATAATCTCCAACCTGAGCGATCGTCTGATCCTCGCCCTGGCTTCAGATGCACGAGATCTCGATTCAGGTCTGTAGATTGTGCCTGCCATGGCCTCACCCAGAAACCTAAGCCTAGCTTGTGTTCTCAGACTTTTGTCGTCAGACTACTGGCCCACATGCCCTCCCGTTTGGCAATCCAGAACTACAATGCAGCACTCTGCCGGCCCTCCAGAAGAAAAAACATTGTACTCTGGGGCTACCCAGTAACCCCAAATGAGGATCAACCTGCACCGAACTTGGCTGTACCCCAAATACATAGGCTGAACAGGGCACTAATGCCCTTTCTGACACAGCCTGAGCCTGGACCCCTGGACCCTCCCAGACAGTTGGCCGCACACTGAGCTCATTGAGCCGCCATGGCCTTAGGTCGTCATCTCTTCCCAACCTCGGTTTTCAGGTTTCAGAACCTAGACCTTATCTCCAATCACTGCCCTGGGTTGAAGGTGATGCATAAATCAGAACTCCTTCCCCATGGCAAGAAACCTTGTGGTTGGCATGTTGTCCAACGTTCAGTGTAGTTGAAACCAGTGTGGCCCATGAGGCCCCGCCGATGTTCGCGGGCCACATTGGTCACAAACACACATTGTGACGCTCAGGCTGAGCCCAGTCCTCAAGTAAGGCCACTCAGTGGCTGGAAGAAGAGATAGCATATTGGGCTTGCCATGCTCCTAGGCCCCAATTTTTAACCATAGATCGGGTTGTCCCATCAGTCTTCCCCACGGCTTGGCTTTGGAATTCCTCTTTTGGTGGGACACCTGAGGTAACAAAATTGAAATGAGTCCTCCCATCCCACAGATTGACGAAAAGCATTTGGGAATCGGGCCAAATCCTCAGAGAAGAAGATTCGTCCATGGCCCATGAGGCCTCCCCGACATTCCACGGCCATCGCTGATACAAAATCCAGAGACAAAACTCTGAGCAAGCGCCTCAGACTCGCACATTCTTCATATCCTGAAGAGTTCTTCTCATGGTTTGTCGATCGGGCCTGCCATACCTACGTCCCCAAACCTAAGCTGAGTTTGTGTTTTCAGACTTCTGTCCTCAAAGTCTTGGGCCACACACTCTCCAGGCTGGGCCCCTGGAGCCACACATTAGGACTGTGCCTGCCAATCCATGGGAATTCTGCCCATTCCATGGTCCAAAATCGTACAAATTAGGAGAAACCTCCAAAGTCCCTGAAACCATCTCAATAGTGTAGGTCGCCCGGAACAAACAAGGGCTGTCTGACACTAGCTGATAATCGACCTCCACTCATACCATAGATGGATGTCCCCAGAGAAGAAGATTGAACCAGACAAGACCCTAGGCAATAATAGGATCCATTGCTTTGGGTTACAGGCATGTGTCCTCAAAAGCCTGATTCCAATACGAGCAGAGGGGTTTTCCTGAGGCACCCATCAGAACTCATCTCGTCTCCACAAGGAAACCTGTGCATGGGAGCCATGTCCAAAGCTTAGGAGAGTACTTCAGGGTCCCGGTGCCACCGCCCCATTCCAAGGCCCTCATGGACACAAAAACACATTAGGACCCATCCTCAGGAAAGTCCATTTCAACTCAGCCACCCCGGTTGCTCCCGCAGAGCCATCAGATCTAAACTATCTTGTTGCTAGGAGACAATTGGAATGCGAGGCGGGCTTCCCAGGCATCCATCCGCGAACGGTGCTCTGGAGTCATTCCATACGGGATGTCCTAGAGCTGTCCAACAGGTCTCAATTGTCCCGCAGAAGGAATCCTTGAAGGGGGCATCCCACAACTCCCAACGTGGGAAAACCTCAATGGCCTCGAGATTCCGCTCCCTTCATGAAGCGGCCGTCATGCTCAGAAACTCCAACCTGAGCCAACGTCTGATCCTCGCCCTGACTTCAGATGCATGAGATATTGGTTCAGATCTGCATGGGGTACCTGCCGTGCCCTCGCCCTGAAACCCAAGTCTAGCTTGTCCTCTCAGACTTCCGTCCTCACACTCCTGGCCCCGAAGCCCTCCAGTTTGGCAATTCCGGACCCACAATGCAGCACTCTGCCTGCCCTCTAGAAAAAAAATTATTACCTCATAAGCTGCCCAGGCACCTTAAATGAGGGTAAACCTACACAGCACTCGACTTTACCCAAATTATAGTCTAACCTGGGCACTAATGCACTGTCGAACACAACCTGAGCCCGGACCTCCTGACAAACACCCAGAAAGCTGACCGCACACTGAGCACATAAAACCCGCCATGGCCGGAGGACATCATCTCTTCCCTACCTCGGTTTTCAGGCTTCAGAACCGAGACCTTATCTCCAATCACTGCCCAGGGGTGAGTGTGATGCAGAAATCAGAACTCCTCCTTACCCATGGCAAGAACCCTTGTGGTTGGCACGTTGTCCAACGTTCAGTGTAGGAGAAACCAGCATTCACCCTGAGGCCCCGCCGATTCTTGAGTGCGACGAGGGCATACACACGCATTCTGACCCTCAGCATGAGTCCTGTCCTCTAGTAAGTCCGCTCAGTGGCTGGACCATTAGATGTCATAATGGGCTTGACATGTCCCTAGGCCCCAATTTTTAACCAGATTTCTGATTGTGCAGTCGCCCCTCCCCAGGGCTCTACTCTGGAATCCATCATTTGGTGGGACACCTGAGGTTAAACAAGAAAAAAACAACAACAAAGAAAAAAAACGGACTTCTTCCAGCCCACAGAATGACCCCAAACTCTTTGGACGGGGCCAAACCACCAGAGAGTACGACTCGTCCATTTCCCATGAAGTCACCCAGAAATTCCACGACCATGAGTGACACGATATCCAGAGACAAAAACTTGAGCAGGAGCCTCACACTCGCCCTTCTTTCAAATCCCGAAGTGTTCTCCTCATGGTCTGTAGATCCGTCCTGCCATACCTATGACCCGAAACATAAGCCGAGTTTGTGTTTTCAGACAACTGTCCAAACAGCCCTGGCCTATACAACCTACAGGCTCAGGCCCCTGGAGCCAAACCTGAGGACTGTCCTTGCCCTCTCCAAGGGAATTGTGTGTGCCCATTCCAATGGCCACAACCCTTCTAATAGGATAAACCTCCAAAGTCCCTGATCCATCTCAATAGTGGTGGCTTCCCAGGAAAAACAGGGGCAATCTGAGCCCAACTGAGCACCTACCTGCACTCAGACCCATAGACAGATGTCCCCAGAGGTAAAAAGGAAAGAACAGGCCCCTAGGCACTAATCAGATCCATTGCTTTGGTTTCCAGGCATCTCTCCTCAGAGGCCTGGATTTCAAAAGCAGCATATAGCTGTTTCTTGACTCACCCATCAGAAAACATCTCATCTACACATGGGAAACTTGCACGTTGGAGCTGTGTCAAAGCCTCTGTTTAGGAGAACCCTTTAGGGCCCCAGTGCCACCCCTTCATTCCAAGGTCTCCATAGACAGAAAAGCACGTTAGGACCTATCCCCAGGGGTGTCCATTTCAACTCAGCGTCCTCGGGTGCTCCCCACAGATCCAGGAGATCTAACCTGTCTTGTTGCTAGGAGACAATTGGAATGCGAGGTGGGCTACCCAGCCATCCATCGTTAGAACCCTGCTCAGAATCATTGGCCTGGAGCCAAACAACAGGTCTCAATTGTCCTGCAGAAGACTCTCTGCAGTTTGGAGCTTCTCACAACTCCCATCGTGGGAAAACACCCATAGCCTCGTGATGCCCCCCCCATTCATGAAGGGGCCATCAGGGACAGAAACTCCAACCTGAGTGAGCGTCTGATCCTCGCCCTGACTTCAGATGCACGAGATCTCGATTCAGGTCTGTAGATTGTGCCTGCCATGGCCTCACCCAGAAACCTAAGCCTAGCTTGTGTTCTCAGACTTTTGTCGTCAGACTACTAGCCCACAATCCCTCCCGTTTGGCAATCCAGAACTACAATGCAGCACTCTGCTGGCCCTCCAGAAGAAAAACATTGTCCTCTGGGGCTACCCAGTAACCCCAAATGAGGATCAACCTGCACCGACCTTGGCTGTACCCCAAATACATAGGCTGACCAGGGCACTAATGCCCTTTCTGACACAGCCTGAGCCTGGACCCCCTGGACCCTCCCAGACAGCTGGCCGCACACTGAGCTCATTGAGCCGCCATGGCCTTAGGTCGTCATCTCTTCCCAACCTCGGTTTTCAGGTTTCAGAACCTAGACCTTATCTCCAATCACTGCCATGGGTTGAAGGTGATGCAGAAATCAGAACTCCTTCCCCATGGCAAGAAACCTTGTGGTTGGCATGTTGTCCAACGTTCAGTGTAGTTGAAACCAGTGTGGCCCATGAGGACCCGCCCATGCTCCCGGGCCACATTGGTCACAAACACACATTGTGACGCTCAGGCTGAGCCCAGTCCTCAAGTAAGGCCACTCAGTGGCTGGATGAAGAGATAGCATATTGGGCTTGCCATGCCCCTAGGCCCCAATTTTTAACCATAGTTCGGGTTGTCCCTTCAGTCTTCCCCACGGCTCGGCTTTGGAATTCCTCTTTTGGTGGGACACCTGAGGTAACAAAACTGAAATGAGTCCTCCCATCCCACAGATTGACGAAAAGCATTTGGGAATCGGGCCAAATCCTTAGAGAGGAAGATTCGTCAATGGCCCATGAGGCCTCCCCGACATTCCTCGGCCATCGCTGATACAAAATCCAGAGAGAAAGCCCTGAGCAAGCGCCTCAGATTCGCACTTTCTTCATATCCTGAAGAGTTCTTCTCATGGTTTGTAGATCGGGCCTGCCATACCTACGTCCCCAAACGTAAGCTGAGTTTGTGTTTTCAGACTTCTGTCCTCAAAGTCTTGGGCCACACACTCTCCAGGCTGGGCCCATGGAGCCACACATTAGGACTGTGCCTGCCAATCCATGGGAATTCTGCCCATTCCATGGTCCAAAATCGTACAAATTAGGAGAAACCTCCAAAGTCCCTGAGGCCATCCCAATAGTGTAGGTCGCCCGGAACAAACAAGGGCTGTCTGACACTAGCTGAATAATCGACCTCCACTCATACCATAGATGGATGTCCCCAGAGAAGAAGATTGAACCAGACAGGACCCTAGGCCATAATAGGATCCATTGCTTTGGGATACAGGCATGTGTCCTCAAAAGCCTGATTCCAATACGAGCATAGGGGTTTTACAGAGGCACCCATCAGAACTCATCTCGTCTCCACAAGGAAACCTGTGCATGGGAGCCATGTCCAAAGCTTAGGAGAGTACTTCAGGGTCTCGGTGCCACCGCCCCATTCCAAGGCCCTCATGGACACAAAAACACATTAGGACCCATCCTCAGGAAAGTCCATTTCAACTCAGCCACCCCGGTGCTCCCGCAGAGCCATCAGATCTAAACTGTCTTGTTGCTAGGAGACAATTGGAATGCGAGGCGGGCTTCCCAGGCATCCATCCGAGAACGGTGCTCTGGAGTCATTCCATATGGGATGTCCTGGAGCTGTCCAACAGGTCTCAATTGTCCCGCAGAAGGAATCCTTGAAGGGGGCATCCCACAACTCCCAACGTGAGAAAACCTCAGTGGCCTCGAGATTCCCCTCCCTTCATGAAGCGGACGTCATGCTCAGAAACTCCAACCTGAGCCAACGTCTGATCCTCGCCCTGACTTCAGATGCATGAGATATTGGTTCAGATCTGCATGGGGTACCTGCCGTGCCCTCGCCCTGAAACCCAAGTCTAGCTTGTCTTCTCAGACTTTTGTCCTCACTCTCCTGGCCCCGAAGCCCTCAAGTTTGGCAATTCCGGACCCACAATGCAGCACTCTGCCTGCCCTCTAGAAAAAAAATTATTGCCTCATGAGCTGCCCAGGCACCTTAAATGAGGGTAAACCTACACAGCACTCGACATTACCCAAATTATATAGTCTAACCTGGGCACTAATGCACTGTCGAACACAACCTGAGCCCGGACCTCCTGACCAACACCCAGAAAGCTGACCGCACACTGGGCATATAAAACCCGCCATGGCCTTAGGTCATCATCTCTTCCCTACCTCAGTTTTCAGGCTTCAGAACCGACACCTTATCTCCAAACACTGCCCAGAGGTGATTGTGATGGAGAAATCAGAACTCCTCCTTACCCATGGCAAGAACCCTTGTGGTTGGCACGTTGTCCAACGTTCAGTGTAGGAGAAACCAGCATTCATCCTGAGGCCCCGCCGATTCTTGAGTGTTACGAGGGCATACACACGCAATGTGTCCCTCAGCATGAGTCCTGTCCTCTAGTAAGCCCTCTCAGTGGCTGGACCATTAGATGTCATAATGGGCTTGACATGTCCCTAGGCCCCAATTTTTAACCAGATTTCTGATTGTCCAGTCGCCCCTCCCCAGGGCTCTACTCTGGAATCCATCATTTGGTGGGACACCTGAGGTTAAACAAGAAAAAAACAACAACAACAAAAAAACGGACTTCGACCAGCCCACAGAATGACCCCAAACTCTTTGGACGGGGCCAAACCACCAGAGAGTAAGACTCGTCCATTTCCCATGAAGTCACCCAGAAATTCCACGACCATGAGTGACACGATATCCAGAGACAAAAACTTGAGCAGGAGCCTCACACTCGCCCTTCTTTCAAATCCCGAAGTGTTCTCCTCATGGTCTGTAGATCCGTCCTGCCATACCTATGACCCGAAACATAAGCCGAGTTTGTGTTTTCAGACAACTGTCCAAACAGCCCTGGCCTACACAACCTACAGGCTCAGGCCCCTGGAGCCAAACCTGAGGACTGTACTTGCCCTCTCCAAGGGAATTGTGTGTGCCCATTCCAATGGCCACAACCCTTCTAATAGGATAAACCTCCAAAGTCCCTGATCCATCTCAATAGTGGTGGCTTCCCAGGAAAAACAGGGGCAATCTGAGCCCAACTGAGCACCTACCTGCACTCAGACCCATAGACAGATGTCCCCAGAGGTAAAAAGGAAAGAACAGGCCCCTAGGCACTAATCAGATCCATTGCTTTGGTTTCCAGGCATCTCTCCTCAGAGGCCTGGATTTCAAAAGCAGCATATAGCTGTTTCTTGACTCACCCATCAGAAAACATCTCATCTACACATGGGAAACTTGCACGTTGGAGCTGTGTCAAAGCCTCTGTTTAGGAGAACCCTTTAGGGCCCCAGTGCCACCGCTTCATTCCAAGGTCTCCATAGACAGAAAAGCACGTTAGGACCCATCCCCAGGGTTGTCCATTTCAACTCAGCGTCCTCGGGTGCTCCCCACAGATCCAGGAGATCTAACCTCTCTTGTTGCTAGGAGACAATTGGAATGCGAGGTGGGCTACCCAGCCATCCATCGTTAGAACCCTGCTCAGAATCATTGGCCTGGAGCCAAACAACAGGTCTCAATTGTCCTGCAGAAGACTCTCTGCAGTTTGGAGCTTCTCACAACTCCCATCGTGGGAAAACACCCATAGCCTCGTGATGCCCCCCCCATTCATGAAGGGGCCATCAGGGACAGAAACTCCAACCTGAGTGAGCGTCTGATCCTCACCCTGACTTCAGATGCACGAGATCTCGATTCAGGTCTGTAGATTGTGCCTGCCATGGCCTCACCCAGAAACCTAAGCCTAGCTTGCGTTCTCAGACTTTTGTCGTCAGACTACTAGCCCACAATCCCTCCCGTTTGGCAATCCAGAACTACAATGCAGCACTCTGCTGGCCCTCCAGAAGAAAAACATTGTCCTCTGGGGCTACCCAGTAACCCCAAATGAGGATCAACCTGCACCGACCTTGGCTGTACCCCAAATACATAGGCTGACCAGGGCACTAATGCCCTTTCTGACACAGCCTGAGCCTGGACCCCCTGGACCCTCCCAGACAGCTGGCCGCACACTGAGCTCATTGAGCCGCCATGGCCTTAGGTCGTCATCTCTTCCCAACCTCGGTTTTCAGGTTTCAGAACCTAGACCTTATCTCCAATCACTGCCCTGGGTTGAAGGTGATGCAGAAATCAGAACTCCTTCCCCATGGCAAGAAACCTTGTGGTTGGCATGTTGTCCAACGTTCAGTGTAGTTGAAACCAGTGTGGCCCATGAGGCCCCGCCCATGCTCCCGGGCCACATTGGTCACAAACACACATTGTGACGCTCAGGCTGAGCCCAGTCCTCAAGTAAGGCCACTCAGTGGCTGGATGAAGAGATAGCATATTGGGCTTGCCATGCCCCTAGGCCCCAATTTTTAACCATAGTTCGGGTTGTCCCTTCAGTCTTCCCCACGGCTCGGCTTTGGAATTCCTCTTTTGGTGGGACACCTGAGGTAACAAAACTGAAATGAGTCCTCCCATCCCACAGATTGACGAAAAGCATTTGGGAATCGGGCCAAATCCTTAGAGAGGAAGATTCGTCCATGGCCCATGAGGCCTCCCCGACATTCCTCGGCCATCGCTGATACAAAATCCAGAGAGAAAGCCCTGAGCAAGCACCTCAGACTCGTACTTTCTTCATATCCTGAAGAGTTCTTCTCATGGTTTGTCGATCGGTCTGCCATACCTACGTCCCCAAACCTAAGCTGAGTTTGTGTTTTCAGACTTCTGTCCTCAAAGTCTTGGGCCACACACTCTCCAGGCTGGGCCCCTGGAGCCACACATTAGGACTGTGCCTGCCAATCCATGGGAATTCTGCCCATTCCATGGTCCAAAATCGTACAAATTAGGAGAAACCTCCAAAGTCCCTGAGGCCATCCCAATAGTGTAGGTCGCCCGGAACAAACAAGGGCTGTCTGACACTAGCTGAATAATCGACCTCCACTCATACCATAGATGGATGTCCCCAGAGAAGAAGATTGAACCAGACAGGACCCTAGGCCATAATAGGATCCATTGCTTTGGGATACAGGCATGTGTCCTCAAAAGCCTGATTCCAATACGAGCATAGGGGTTTTACAGAGGCACCCATCAGAACTCATCTCGTCTCCACAAGGAAACCTGTGCATGGGAGCCATGTCCAAAGCTTAGGAGAGTACTTCAGGGTCCCGGTGCCACCGCCCCATTCCAAGGCCCTCATGGACACAAAAACACATTAGGACCCATCCTCAGGAAAGTCCATTTCAACTCAGCCACCCCGGTTGCTCCCGCAGAGCCATCAGATCTAAACTGTCTTGTTGCTAGGAGACAATTGGAATGCGAGGCGGGCTTCCCAGGCATCCATCCGAGAACGGTGCTCTGGAGTCATTCCATATGGGATGTCCTGGAGCTGTCCAACAGGTCTCAATTGTCCCGTAGAAGGAATCCTTGAAGGGGGCATCCCAAAACTCCCAACGTGAGAAAACCTCAGTGGCCTCGAGATTCCCCTCCCTTCATGAAGCGGACGTCATGCTCAGAAACTCCAACCTGAGCCAACGTCTGATCCTCGCCCTGACTTCAGATGCATGAGATATTGGTTCAGATCTGCATGGGGTACCTACCGTGCCCTCGCCCTGAAACCCAAGTCTAGCTTGTCTTCTCAGACTTTTGTCCTCACTCTCCTGGCCCCGAAGCCCTCAAGTTTGGCAATTCCGGACCCGCAATGCAGCACTCTGCCTGCCCTCTAGAAAAAAAAATTATTGCCTCATGAGCTGCCCAGGCACCTTAAATGAGGGTAAACCTACACAGCACTCGACATTACCCAAATTATATAGTCTAACCTGGGCACTAATGCACTGTCGAACACAACCTGAGCCCGGACCTCCTGACCAACACCCAGAAAGCTGACCGCACACTGGGCATATAAAACCCGCCATGGCCTTAGGTCATCATCTCTTCCCTACCTCAGTTTTCAGGCTTCAGAACCGACACCTTATCTCCAAACACTGCCCAGAGGTGATTGTGATGGAGAAATCAGAACTCCTCCTTACCCATGGCAAGAACCCTTGTGGTTGGCACGTTGTCCAACGTTCAGTGTAGGAGAAACCAGCATTCATCCTGAGGCCCCGCCGATTCTTGAGTGTTACGAGGGCATACACACGCAATGTGTCCCTCAGCATGAGTCCTGTCCTCTAGTAAGCCCTCTCAGTGGCTGGACCATTAGATGTCATAATGGGCTTGACATGTCCCTAGGCCCCAATTTTTAACCAGATTTCTGATTGTCCAGGCGCCCCTCCCCAGGGCTCTACTCTGGAATCCATCATTTGGTGGGACACCTGAGGTTAAACAAGAAAAAAACAACAACAACAAAAAAACGGACTTCGACCAGCCCACAGAATGACCCCAAACTCTTTGGACGGGGCCAAACCACCAGAGAGTAAGACTCGTCCATTTCCCATGAAGTCACCCAGAAATTCCACGACCATGAGTGACACGATATCCAGAGACAAAAACTTGAGCAGGAGCCTCACACTCGCCCTTCTTTCAAATCCCGAAGTGTTCTCCTCATGGTCTGTAGATCCGTCCTGCCATACCTATGACCCGAAACATAAGCCGAGTTTGTGTTTTCAGACAACTGTCCAAACAGCCCTGGCCTACACAACCGACAGGCTCAGGCCCCTGGAGCCAAACCTGAGGACTGTACTTGCCCTCTCCAAGGGAATTGTGTGTGCCCATTCCAATGGCCACAACCCTTCTAATAGGATAAACCTCCAAAGTCCCTGATCCATCTCAATAGTGGTGGCTTCCCAGGAAAAACAGGGGCAATCTGAGCCCAACTGAGCACCTACCTGCACTCAGACCCATAGACAGATGTCCCCAGAGGTAAAAAGGAAAGAACAGGCCCCTAGGCACTAATCAGATCCATTGCTTTGGTTTCCAGGCATCTCTCCTCAGAGGCCTGGATTTCAAAAGCAGCATATAGCTGTTTCTTGACTCACCCATCAGAAAACATCTCATCTACACATGGGAAACTTGCACGTTGGAGCTGTGTCAAAGCCTCTGTTTAGGAGAACCCTTTAGGGTCCCAGTGCCACCGCTTCATTCCAAGGTCTCCATAGACAGAAAAGCACGTTAGGACCCATCCCCAGGGGTGTCCATTTCAACTCAGCGTCCTCGGGTGCTCCCCACAGATCCAGGAGATCTAACCTCTCTTGTTGCTAGGAGACAATTGGAATGCGAGGTGGGCTACCCAGCCATCCATCGTTAGAACCCTGCTAAGAATCATTGGCCTGGAGCCAAACAACAGGTCTCAATTGTCCTGCAGAAGACTCTCTGCAGTTTGGAGCTTCTCACAACTCCCATCGTGGGAAAACACCCATGACCTCGTAATGCTCCCCCCCATTCATGAAGGGGCCATCAGGGACAGAAACTCCAACCTGAGCGAGCGTCTGATCCTCGCCCTGACTTCAGATGCACGAGATCTGGATTCAGGTCTGTAGATTGTGCCTGCCATGGCCTCACCCAGAAACCTAAGCCTATCTTGTGTGCTCAGACTTTTGTCGTCAGACTACTGGCCCACATGCCCTCCCGTTTGGCAATCCAGAACTACAATGCAGCACTCTGCCGGCCCTCCAGAAGAAAAACATTGTCCTCTGGGGCTACCCAGGAACCCCAAATGAGGATCAACCTGCACCGACCTAGCTGTACCCCAAATACATAGGCTGACCAGGGCACTAATGCCCTTTCTGACGCAGCCTGAGCCTGGACACCCTGGACCCTCACAGACAGCTGGCCGCACACTGAGCACATCCAGTCGCCATGGCCTTAGGTCTTCATCTCTTCCCAAACTCGGTTTTCAGGTTTCAGAACCTAGACCTTATCTCCAATCACTGCCCAGGGTTGAAGGTGATGCAGAAATCAGAACTCCTTCCCCATGGCAAGAAACCTTGTGTTTGGCATGTTGTCCAACGTTCAGTGTAGTTGAAACCAGTGTGGCCCATGAGGCCCCGCCCATGCTCACGGGCCACATTGGTCACAAACACACATTGTGACGCTCAGGCTGAGCCCAGTCCTCAAGTATGGCCACTCAGTGGCTGGATGAAGAGATAGCATATTGGGCTTGCCATGCCCCTAGGCCCCAATTTTTAACCATAGTTCGGGTTGTCCCTTCAGTCTTCCCCACGGTTTGGCTTTGGAATTCCTCTTTTGGTGGGACACCTGAGGTAACAAAACTGAAATGAGTCCTCCCATCCCACAGATTGACGAAAAGCAATTGGGAATCGGGCCAAATCCTCAGAGAGGAAGATTCGTCCATGGCCCATGAGGCCTCCCCGGCATTCCACGGCCATCGCTGATACAAAATCCAGAGACAAAATCCTGAGCAAGCGCCTCAGACTCGCACTTTTTCATAACTTGAAGAGTTCTTCTCATGGTTTGTAGATCGGGCCTGCCATACCTACATCCCCAAACCTAAGCTGAGTTTGTGTTTTCAGACTTCTGTCCTCAAAGTCTTGGGCCACACTCTCTCCAGGCTGGGCCCCTGGAGCCACACATTAGGACTGTGCCTACCAATCCATGGGAATTCTGCCCATTCCATGGTCCAAAACCGTACAAATTAGGAGAAACCTCCAAAGTCCCTGAGGCCATCCCAATAGTGTAGGTAGCCCGGAACAATCAAGGGCTGTCTGACACCAGCTGATAATCGACCTCCACTCATACCATAGATGGATGTCCCCAGAGAAGAAGATTGAACCAGACAGGACCCTAGGCCATAATAGGATCCATTGCTTTGGGTTACAGGCATGTGTCCTCAAAAGCCTGATCCCAATACGAGCAGAGGGGTTTTCCTGAGGCACCCATCAGAACTCATCTCGTCTCCACAAGGAAACCTCTGCATGGGAGCCATGTCCAAAGCTTAGGAGAGTACTTTAGGGTCCCGGTGCCACCGCCCCATTCCAAGGCCCTCATGGACCCAAAAACACATTAGGACCCATCCTCAGGAAAGTCCATTTCAACTCAGCCACCCCGGTTGCTCCCGCAGAGCCATCAGATCTAAACTCTCTTGTTGCTAGGAGACAATTGGAATGCGAGGCGGGCTTCCCAGGCATCCATCCGAGAACGGTGCTCTGGAGTCATTCTATATGGGATGTCCTGGAGCTGTCCAACAGGTCTCAATTGTCCCGCAGAAGGAATCCTTGAAGGGGGCATCCCACAACTCCCAACCTGGGAAAACCTCAATGGCCTCGAGATTCCGCTCCCTTCATGAAGCGTCCGTCATGCTCAGAAACTCCAACCTGAGCCAACGTCTGATCCTCGCCCTGACTTCAGATGCATGAGATATTGGTTCAGATCTGCAGGGGGTACCTGCCGTGCCCTCGCCCTGAAACCCAAGTCTAGCTTGTCCTCTCAGACTTCCGTCCTCACACTCCTGGCCCCGAAACCCTCCAGTTTGGCAATTCCGGACCCACAATGCAGCACTCTGCCTGACCTCTAGAAAAAAAATTAAGCCTCATGAGCTGCCCAGGCACCTTAAATGAGGGTAAACCTACACAGCACTCGACTTTACCCAAATTATAGTCTAACCTGGGCACTAATGCACTGTCGAACACAACCTGAGCCCGGACCTCCTGACAAACACCCAGAAAGCTGACCGCACACTGAGCACTTAAAACCCGCCATGGCCGGAGGACATCATCTCTTCCCTACCTCGGTTTTCAGGCTTCAGAACCGAGACCTTATCTCCAATCACTGCCCAGGGGTGAGTGTGATGCAGAAATCAGAACTCCTCCTTACCCATGGCAAGAACCCTTGTGGTTGGCACGTTGTCCAACGTTCAGTGTAGGAGAAACCAGCATTCACCCTGAGGCCCCGCCCATTCTTGAGTGCGACGAGGGCATACACACGCATTGTGACCCTCAGCATGAGTCCTGTCCTCTAGTAAGTCCGCTCAGTGGCTGGACCATTAGATGTCATAATGGGCTTGACATGTCCCTAGGCCCCAATTTTTAACCTGATTTCTGATTGTCCAGTCGAACCTCCCCAGGGCTCTACTCTAAAATCCATCATTTGGTGGGACACCTGAGGTTAAACAGGAAAACAACAACAACAACAACAAAAAAAAAACGGACTTCGACCAGCCCACAGAATGACCCCAAACTCTTTGGACGGGGCCAAACCACCAGAGAGTAAGACTCGTCCATTTCCCATGAAGTCACCCAGAAATTCCACGACCATGAGTGACACGATATCCAGAGACAAAAACTTGAGCAGGAGCCTCACACTCGCCCTTCTTTCAAATCCCGAAGAGTTCTCCTCATGGTCTGTAGATCAGTCCTGCCATACCTATGACCCGAAACATAAGCCGAGTTTGTGTTTTCAGACAACTGTCCAAACAGCCCTGGCCTACACAACCTACAGGCTCAGGCCCCTGGAGCCAAACCTGAGGACTGTACTTGCCCTCTCCAAGGGAATTGTGTGTGCCCATTCCAATGGCCACAACCCTTCTAATAGGATAAACCTCCAAAGTCCCTGATCCATCTCAATAGTGGTGGCTTCCCAGGAAAAACAGGGGCAATCTGAGCCCAACTGAGCACCTACCTGCACTCAGACCCATAGACAGATGTCCCCAGTGGTAAAAAGGAAAGAACAGGCCCCTAGGCACTAATCAGATCCATTGCTTTGGTTTCCAGGCATCTCTCCTCAGAGGCCTGGATTTCAAAAGCAGCATATAGCTGTTTCTTGACTCACCCATCAGAAATCATCTCATCTACACATGGGAAACTTGCACGTTGGAGCTGTGTCAAAGACTCTGTTTAGAAGAACCCTTTAGGGCCCCAGTGCCACCGCTTCATTCCAAGGTCTCCATAGACAGAAAAGCACGTTAGGACCCATCCCCAGGGGTGTCCATTTCAACTCAGCGTCCTCGGGTGCTCCCCACAGATCCAGGAGATCTAACCTCTCTTGTTGCTAGGAGACAATTGGAATGCGAGGTGGGCTACCCAGCCATCCATCGTTAGAACCCTGCTCAGAATCATTGGCCTGGAGCCAAACAACAGGTCTCAATTGTCCTGCAGAAGACTCTCTGCAGTTTGGAGCTTCTCAAAACTCCCATCGTGGGAAAGCACCCATGGCCTCGTGATGCCCCCCCCCCTTTCATGAAGGGGCCATCAGGGACAGAAACTCCAACCTGAGCGAGCGTCTGATCCTCGCCCTGACTTCAGATGCACGAGATCTCGATTCAGGTCTGTAGATTTTGCCTGCCATGGCCTCACCCAGAAACCTAAGCCTAGCTTGTGTGCTCAGACTTTTGTCGTCAGACTACTGGCCCACATGCCCTACCGTTTGGCAATCCAGAACTACAATGCAGCACTATGCCGGCCCTCCAGAAGAAAAACATTGTCCTCTGGGGCTACCAAGGAACCCCAAATGAGGATCAACCTGCACCGACCTAGCTGTACCCCAAATACATAGGCTGACCAGGGCACTAATGCCCTTTCTGACACAGCCTGAGCCTGGACACCCTGGACCCTCACAGACAGCTGGCCGCACACTGAGCACATCGAGTCGCCATGGCCTTAGGTCGTCATCTCTTCCCAAACTCGGTTTTCAGGTTTCAGAACCTAGACCTTATCTCCAATCACTGCCCAGGGTTGAAGGTGATGCAGAAATCAGAACTCCTTCCCCATGGCAAGAAACCTTGTGGTTGGCACGTTGTCCAACGTTCATTGTAGTTGAAACCAGTGTGGCCCATGAGGCCCCGCCCATGATCACGGGCCACATTGGTCACAAACACACATTGTGACGCTCAGGCTGAGTCCAGTCCTCAAGTAAGGCCACTCAGTGTCTGGATGAAGAGATAGCATATTGGGCTTGCCATGCCCCTAGGCCCCAATTTTTAACCATAGTTCGGGTTGTCCCTTCAGTCTTCCCCACGGCTTGGCTTTGGAATTCCTCTTTTGGTGGGACACCTGAGGTAACAAAACTGAAATGAGTCCTTCCATCCCACAGATTGACGAAAAGCAATTGGGAATCGGGCCAAATCCTCAGAGTGGAAGATTCGTCCATGGCCCATGAGGCCTCCCCGGCATTCCACGGCCATCGCTGATACAAAATCCAGAGACAAAAGCCTGAGCAAGCGCCTCAGACTCGCACTTTTTCATAACTTGAAGAGTTCTTCTCATGGTTTGTAGATCGGGCCTGCCATACCTACATCCCCAAACCTAAGCTGAGTTTGTGTTTTCAGACTTCTGTCCTCAAAGTCTTGGGCCACACACTCTCCAGGCTGGCCCCCTGGAGCCACACATTAGGACTGTGCCTACCAATCCATGGGAATTCTGCCCATTCCATGGTCCAAAACCGTACAAATTAGGAGAAACCTCCAAAGTCCCTGAGGCCATCCCAATAGTGTAGGTAGCCCGGAACAATCAAGGGCTGTCTGACACCAGCTGATAATCGACCTCCACTCATACCATAGATGAATGTCCCCAGAGAAGAAGATTGAACCAGACAGGACCCTAGGCCATAATAGGATCCATTGCTTTGGGTTATAGGCATGTGTCCTCAAAAGCCTGATTCCAATACGAGCAGAGGGGTTTTCCTGAGGCACCCATCAGAACTCATCTCGTCTCCACAAGGAAACCTCTGCATGGGAGCCATGTCCAAAGCTTAGGAGAGTACTTCAGGGTCCCGGTGCCACCGCCCCATTCCAAGGCCCTCATGGACACAAAAACACATTAGGACCCATCCTCAGGAAAGTCCATTTCAACTCAGCCACCCCGGTTGCTCCCGCAGAGCCATCAGATCTAAACTCTCTTGTTGCTAGGAGACAATTGGAATGCGAGGTGGGCTTCCCAGGCATCCATCCGCGAACGGTGCTCTGGAGTCATTCCATATGGGATGTCCTGGAGCTGTCCAACAGGTCTCAATTGTCCCGCAGAAGGAATCCTTGAAGGGGGCATCCCACAACTCCCAACCTGGGAAAACCTCAATGGCCTCGAGATTCCGCTCCCTTCATGAAGCGTCCGTCATGCTCAGAAACTCCAACCTGAGCCAACGTCTGATCCTCGCCCTGACTTCAGATGCATGAGATATTGGTTCAGATCTGCAGGGGGTACCTGCCGTGCCCTCGCCCTGAAACCCAAGTCTAGCTTGTCCTCTCAGACTTCCGTCCTCACACTCCTGGCCCCGAAACCCTCCAGTTTGGCAATTCCGGACCCACAATGCAGCACTCTGCCTGACCTCTAGAAAAAAAATTAAGCCTCATGAGCTGCCCAGGCACCTTAAATAAGGATAAACCTACACAGCACTCGACTTTACCCAAATTATAGTCTAACCTGGGCACTAATGCAATGTCGAATACAACCTTAGCCCGGACCTCCTGACAAACACCCAGAACGCTGACCGCACACTGAGCACATAAAACCCGCCATGGCCGGAGGACATCATCTCTTCCCTACCTCGGTTTTCAGGCTTCAGAACCGAGACCTTATCTCCAATCACTGCCCAGGGGTGAGTGTGATGCAGAAATCAGAAATCCTCCTTACCCATGGCAAGAACCCTTGTGGTTGGCACGTTGTCCAACGTTCAGTGTAGGAGAAACCAGCATTCACCCTGAGGCCCCGCCCATTCTTGAGTGCGACGAGGGCATACACACGCATTGTGACCCTCAGCATGAGTCCTGTCCTCTAGTAAGTCCGCTCAGTGGCTGGACCATTAGATGTCATAATGGGCTTGACATGTCCCTAAGCCCCAATTTTTAACCTGATTTCTGATTGTCCAGTCGCCCCTCCCCAGGGCTCTACTCTGGAATCCATCATTTGGTGGGACACCTGGGGTTAAACAAGAAAACAACAACAACAACAAGAAAAGAAAAAACGGACTTCTTCCAGCCCACAGAATGACCCCAAACTCTTTGGACGGTGCCAAACCACCAGAGAGTAAGACTCGTCCATTTCCCATAAAGTCACCCAGAAATTCCACGACCATGAGTGACACGATATCCAGAGACAAAAACTTGAGCAGGAGCCTCACACTCGCCCTTCTTTCAAATCCCGAAGAGTTCTCTTCATGGTCTGTAGATCAGTCCTGCCATAACTATGACCCGAAACATAAGCCGAGTTTGTGTTTTCAGACAACTGTCCAAACAGCCCTGGCCTACACAACCTACAGGCTCAGGCCCCTGGAGCCAAACCTGAGGACTGTACTTGCCCTCTCCAAGGGAATTGTGTGTGCCCATTCCAATGGCCACAACCCTTCTAATAGGATAAACCTCCAAAGTCCCTGATCCATCTCAATAGTGGTGGCTTCCCAGGAAAAAGAGGGGCAATCTGAGCCCAACTGAGCACCTACCTGCACTCAGACCCATAGACAGATGTCCCCAGAGGTAAAAAGGAAAGAACAGGCCCCTAGGCACTAATCAGATCCATTGCTTTGGTTTCCAGGCATCTCTCCTCAGAGGCCTGGATTTCAAAAGCAGCATATAGCTGTTTCTTGACTCACCCATCAGAAAACATCTCATCTACACATGGGAAACTTGCACGTTGGAGGTGTGTCAAAGCCTCTGTTTAGGAGAACCCTATAGGGCCCCAGTGCCACCGCTTCATTCCAAGGTCTCCATAGACAGAAAAGCACGTTAGGTCCCATCCCCAGGGGTGTCCATTTCAACTCAGCGTCCTCGGGTGCTCCCCAAAGATCCAGGAGATCTAACCTCTCTTGTTGCTAGGAGACAATTGGAATGCGAGGTGGGCTACCCAGCCATCCATCCTTAGAACTCTGCTCAGAATCATTGGCCTGGAGCCAAACAACAGGTCTCAATTGTCCTGCAGAAGACTCTCTGCAGTTTGGAGCTTCTCACAACTCCCATCGTGGGAAAACACCCATGGCCTCGTGATGCCCCCCCATTCATGAAGGGGCCATCAGGGACAGAAACTCCAACCTGAGCGAGCGTCTGATCCTCGCCCTGACTTCAGATGCACGAGATCTCGATTCAGGTCTGTAGATTGTGCCTGCCATGGCCTCACCCAGAAACCTAAGCCTAGCTTGTGTTCTCAGACTTTTGTCGTCAGACTACTGGCCCACATGCCCTCCCGTTTGGCAATCCAGAACTACAATGCAGCACTATGCCGGCCCTCCAGAAGAAAAACATTGTCCTCTGGGGCTACCCAGGAACCTTAAATGAGGATCAACCTGCACCGACCTAGCTGTACCCCAAATACATAGGCTGACCAGGGCACTAATGCCCTTTCTGACACAGCCTGAGCCTGGACACCCTGGACCCTCAAAGACAGCTGGCCGCACACTGAGCACATCGAGTCGCCATGACCTTAGGTCGTCATCTCTTCCCAACCTCGGTTTTCAGGTTTCAGAACCTAGACCTTATCTCCAATCACTGCCCAGGGTTGAAGGTGATGCAGAAATCAGAACTCCTTCCCCATGGCAAGAAACCTTGTGGTTGGCATGTTGTCCAACGTTCAGTGTAGTTGAAACCAGTGTGGCCCATGAGGCCCCGCCCATGCTCACGGGCCACATTGGTCACAAACACACATTGTGACGCTCAGGCTGAGTCCAGTCCTCAAGTAAGGTCACTCAGTGGCTGGATGAAGAGATAGCATATTGGGCTTGCCATGCCCCTAGGCCCCAATTTTTAACCATAGTTCGGGTTGTCCCTTCAGTCTTCCCCACGGCTTGGCTTTGGATTTCCTCTTTTGGTGGGACACCTGAGGTAACAAAGCTGAAATGAGTCCTTCCATCCCACAGATTGACGAAAAGCAATTGGGAATCGGGCCAAATCCTCAGAGAGGAAGATTCGTCCATGGCCCATGAGGCCTCCCCGGCATTCCACGGCCATCGCTGATACAAAATCCAGAGACAAAAGCCTGAGCAAGCGCCTCAGACTCGCACTTTTTCATAACTTGAAGAGTTCTTCTCATGGTTTGTAGATCGGGCCTGCCATACCTACATCCCCAAACCTAAGCTGAGTTTGTGTTTTCAGACTTCTGTCCTCAAAGTCTTGGGCCACACACTCCAGGCTGGGCCCCTGGAGCCACACATTAGGACTGTGCCTACCAATCCATGGGAATTCTGCCCATTCCATGGTCCAAAACCGTACAAATTAGGAGAAACCTCCAAAGTCCCTGAGGCCATCCCAATAGTGTAGGTCGCCCGGAACAATCAAGGGCTGTCTGACACCAGCTGATAATCGACCTCCACTCATACCATAGATGGATGTCCCCAGAGAAGAAGATTGAACCAGACAGGAACCTAGACCATAAAAGGATCCATTGCTTTGGGTTACAGGCATGTGTCCTCAAAAGCCTGATTCCAATACGAGCAGAGGGGTTTTCCTGAGGCACCCATCAGAACTCATCTCGTCTCCACAAGGAAACCTGTGCATGGGAGCCATGTCCAAAGCTTAGGAGAGTACTTCAGGGTCCCGGTGCCACCGCCCCATTCCAAGGCCCTCATGGACACAAAAACACATTAGGGCCCATCCTCAGGAAAGTCCATTTCAGCTCAGCCACCCCGGTTGCTCTGGAAGAGCCATCAGATCTAAACTGTCTTGTTGCTAGGAGACAATTGGAATGCGAGGCGGGCTTCCCAGGCATCCATCCACGAACGGTGCTCTGGAGTCATTCCATATGGGATGTCCTGGAGCTGTCCAACAGGTCTCAATTGTCCCGCAGAAGGAATCCTTGAAGGGGGCATCCCACAACTCCCAACCTGGGAAAACCTCAATGGCCTCGAGATTCCACTCCCTTCATGAAGCGTCCGTCATGCTCAGAAACTCCAACCTTAGCCAACGTCTGATCCTCGCCCTGACTTCAGATGCATGAGATATTGGTTCAGATCTGCAGGGGGTACCTGCCGTGCCCTCGCCCTGAAACCCAAGTCTAGCTTGTCCTCTCAGACTTCCGTCCTCACACTCCCTGCCCCGAAACCCTCCAGTTTGGCAATTCCGGACCCACAATGCAGCACTCTGCCTGCCCTCTAGAAAAAAAATTATTGCCTCATGAGCTGCCCAGGCACCTTAAATGAGGGTAAACCTACACAGCACTCGACTTTACCCAAATTATAGTCTAACCTGGGCACTAATGCACTGTCGAACACAGCCTGAGCCCGGACCTCCTGACAAACACCCAGAAAGCTGACCGCACACTGAGCACATAAAACCCGCCATGGCCGGAGGACATCATCTCTTCCCTACCTCGGTTTTCAGGCTTCAGAACCGAGACCTTATCTCCAATCACTGCCCAGGGGTGAGTGTGATGCAGAAATCAGAAATCCTCCTTACCCATGGCAAGAACCCTTGTGGTTGGCACGTTGTCCAACGTTCAGTGTAGGAGAAACCAGCATTCACCCTGAGGCCCCGCCCATTCTTGAGTGCGACGAGGGCATACACACGCATTGTGACCCTCAGCATGAGTCCTGTCCTCTAGTAAGTCCGCTCAGTGGCTGGACCATTAGATGTCATAATGGGCTTTACATGTCCCTAGGCCCCAATTTTTAACCTTATTTCTGATTGTCCAGTCGCCCCTCCCCAGGGCTCTGCTCTAAAATCCATCATTTGGTGGGACACCTGAGGTTAAACAAGAAAACAACAACAACAACAACAAAAAAAAAAAAAACGGACTTCTTCCAGCCCACAGAATGACTCCAAACTCTTTGGACGGTGCCAAACCACCAGAGAGTAAGACTCGTCCATTTCCCATGAAGTCACCCAGAAATTCCACGACCATGAGTGACACGATATCCAGAGACAAAAATTTGAGCAGGAGCCTCACACTCGCCCTTCTTTCAAATCCCGAAGAGTTCTCTTCATGGTCTGTAGATCAGTCCTGCCATACCTATGACCCGAAACATAAGCCGAGTTTGTGTTTTCAGACAACTGTCCAAACAGCCCTGGCCTACACAACCTACAGGCTCAGGCCCCTGGAGCCAAACCTGAGGACTGTCCTTGCCCTCTCCAAGGGAATTGTTTGTGCCCATTCCAATGGCCACAACCCTTCTAATAGGATAAACCTCCAAAGTCCCTGATCCATCTCAATAGTGGTGGCTTCCCAGGAAAAACAGGGGCAATCTGAGCCCAACTGAGCACCTACCTGCACTCAGACCCATAGACAGATGTCCCCAGAGGTAAAAAGGAAAGAACAGGCCCCTAGGCACTAATCAGATCCATTGCTTTGGTTTCCAGGCATCTCTCCTCAGAGGCCTGGATTTCAAAAGCAGCATATAGCTGTTTCTTGACTCACCCATCAGAAAACATCTCATCTACACATGGGAAACTTGCACGTTGGAGCTGTGTCAAAGCCTCTGTTTAGGAGAACCCTTTAGGGCCCCAGTGCCACCGCTTCATTCCAAGGTCTCCATAGACAGAAAAGCACGTTAGGACCCATCCCCAGGGTTGTCCATTTCAACTCAGCGTCCTCGGGTGCTCCCCACAGATCCAGGAGATCTAACCTCTCTTGTTGTAGGAGACAATTGGAATGCGAGGTGGGCTACCCAGCCATCCATCCTTAGAACCCTGCTCAGAGTCATTGGACTGGAGCCAAACAACAGGTCTCAATTGTCCTGCAGAAGACTCTCTGCAGTTTGGAGCTTTTCACAACTCCCATCGTGGGAAAACACCCATGGCCTCGTGATGCCCCCCCCCCATTCATGAAGGGGCCATCAGGGACAGAAACTCCAACCTGAGCGAGCGTCTGATCCTCGCCCTGACTTCAGATGCACGAGATCTCGATTCAGGTCTGTAGATTGTGCCTGTCATGGCCTCACCCAGAAACCTAAGCCTAGCTTGTGTGCTCAGACTTTTGTCGTCAGACTACTGGCCCACATGCCCTCCCGTTTGGCAATCCAGAACTACAATGCAGCACTCTGCCAGCCCTCCAGAAGAAAAACATTGTCCTCTGGGGCTACCCAGGAACCCCAAATGAGGATCAACCTGCACCGACCTAGCTGTACCCCCAAATACATAGGCTGACCAGGGTATTAATGCCCTTTCTGACACAGCCTGTGCCTGGACACCCTGGACCCTCACAGACAGCTGGCCGCACACTGAGCACATCAAGTCGCCATGGCCTTAGGTCGTCATCTCTTCCCAAACTCGGTTTTCAAGTTTCAGAACCTAGACCTTATCTCAAATCACTGCCCAGGGTTGAAGGTGATGCAGAAATCAGAACTCCTTCCCCATGGCAAGAAACCTTGTGGTTGGCATGTTGTCCAACGTTCAGTGTAGTTGAAACCAGTGTGGCCCATGAGGCCCCGCCCATGCTCACGGGCCACATTGGTCACAAACACACATTGTGACGGTCAGGCTGAGCCCAGTCCTCAAGTAAGGCCACTCAGTGGCTGGATGAAGAGATAGCATATTGGGCTTGCCGTGCCCCTAGGCCCCAATTTTTAACCATAGTTCGGGTTGTCCCTTCAGTCTTCCCCACGTGTTGGGTTTGGAATTCCTCTTTTGGTGGGACACCTGAGGTAAAAAAACTGAAATGAGTCCTTCCATCCCATAGATTGACAAAAAGCAATTGGGAATCGGGCCAAATCCTCAGAGAGGAAGATTCGTCCATGGCCCATGAGGCCTCCCCGACATTCCACGGGGATCGCTGATACAAAATCCAGAGACAAAAGCCTGAGCAAGCGCCTCAGACTCGCACTTTTTCATAACTTGAAGAGTTCTTCTCATGGTTTGTACATCGGGCCTGCCATACCTACATCCCCAAACCTAAGCTGAGTTTGTGTTTTCAGACTTCTGTCCTCAAAGTCTTGGGCCACACACTCTCCAGGCTGGGTCCCTGGAGCCACACATTAGGACTGTGCCTACCAATCCATGGGAATTCTGCCCATTCCATGGTCCAAAATCGTACAAATTAGGAGAAACATCCAAAGTCCCTGAGACCATCCCAATAGTGTAGGTCGCCCGCAACAAACAAGGGCTGTCTGACACCAGCTGATAATCGACCTCCACTCATACCATAGATGGATGTCCCCAGAGAAGAAGATTGAACCAGACAGGACCCTAGGCCATAATAGGATCCATTGCTTTGGGTTACAGGCATGTATCCTCAAAAGCCTCATTCCAATACGAGCAGAGGGGTTTTCCTGAGGCTCCCATCAGAACTCATCTCGTCTCCACAAGGAAACCTGTGCATGGGAGCCATGTCCAAAGCTTAGGAGAGTACTTCAGGGTCCCGGTGCCACCGCCCCATTCCAAGGCCCTCATGGACACAAAAACACATTAGGGCCCATCCTCAGGAAAGTCCATTTCAACTCAGCCACCCCGCTTGCTCCCACAGAGCCATCAGATCTAAACTGTCTTGTTGCTAGGAGACAATTGGAATGCGAGGCGGGCTTCCCAGGCATCCATCCACGAACGGTGCTCTGGAGTCATTCCATATGGGATGACCTGGAGCTGTCCAACAGGTCTCAATTGTCCCGCAGAAGGAATCCTTGAAGGGGGCATCCTACAACTCCCAACGTGGGAAAACCTCAATGGCCTCGAGATTACGCTCCCTTCATGAAGCGACCGTCATGCTCAGAAACTCCAACCTGAGCCAACGTCTGATCCTCGCCCTGACTTCAGATGCATGAGATATTGGTTCAGATCTGCATGGGGTACCTGCCGTGCCCTCGCCCTGAAACCCAAGTCTAGCTTGTCTTCTCAGACTTTCGTCCTCACTCTCCTTGCCCCGAAGCCCTCCAGTTTGGCAATTCCGGACCCACAATGCAGCACTCTGCCTGCCCTCTAGAAAAAAAATTATTGCCTCATGAGCTGCCCAGGCACCTTAAATGAGGGTAAACCTACACAGCACTCGACTTTACCCAAATTATAGTCTAACCTGGGCACTAATGCACTGTCGAACACAACCTGAGCCCGGACCTCCTGACAAACACCCAGAAAGCTGACCGCACACTGAGCACATAAAACCCGCCACGGCCTTAGGTCATCATCTCTTCCCTACCTCGGTTTTCAGGCTTCAGAACCGAGACCTTATCTCCAATCACTGCCCAGGGGTGAATGTGATGCAGAAATCAGAAATCCTCCTTACCCATGGCAAGAACCCTTGTGGTTGGCACGTTGTCCAACGTTCAGTGTAGGAGAAACCAGCATTCACCCTGAGGCCCCGCCCATTCTTGAGTGCGACGAGGGCATACACACGCATTGTGACCCTCAGCATGAGTCCTGTCCTCTAGTAAGTCCGCTCAGTGGCTGGACCATTAGATGTCATAATGGGCTTGACATGTCCCTAGTCCCCAATTCTTAACCTGATTTCTGATTGTCCAGTCGCCCCTCCCCAGGGCTCTACTCTAAAATCCATCATTTGTTGGGACACCTGAGGTTAAACAAGAAAACAACAACAACAACAAAAAAAAAAAAAACGGACTTCTTCTAGCCCACAGAATGACCCCAAACTCTTTGGACGGTGCCAAACCACCAGAGAGTAAGACTCGTCCATTTCCCATGAAGTCACCCAGAAATTCCACGACCATGAGTGACACGATATCCAGAGACAAAAACTTGAGCAGGAGCCTCACACTCGCCCTTCTTTCAAATCCCGAAGAGTTCTCTTCATGGTCTGTAGATCAGTCCTGCCATACCTATGACCCGAAACATAAGCCGAGTTTGTGTTTTCAGACAACTGTCCAAACAGCCCTGGCCTACACAACCTACAGGCTCAGGCCCCTGGAGCCAAACCTGAGGACTGTCCTTGCCCTCTCCAAGGGAATTGTGTGTGCCCATTCCAATGGCCACAACCCTTCTAATAGGATAAACCTCCAAAGTCCCTGATCCATCTCAATAGTGGTGGCTTCCCAGGAAAAACAGGGGCAATCTGAGCCCAACTGAGCACCTACCTGCACTCAGACCCATAGACAGATGTCCCCAGAGGTAAAAAGCAAAGAACAGGCCCCTAGGCACTAATCAGATCCATTGCTTTGGTTTCCAGGCATCTCTCCTCAGAGGCCTGGATTTCTAAAGCAGCATATAGCTGTTTCTTGACTCACCCATCAGAAAACATCTCATCTACACATGGGAAACTTGCACGTTGGAGCTGTGTCAAAGCCTCTGTTTAGGAGAACCCTTTAGGGCCCCAGTGCCACCGCTTCATTCCAAGGTCTCCATAGACACAAAAGCACGTTAGGACCCATCCCCAGGGGTTTCCATTTCAACTCAGCGCCCTCGGTTGCTCCCCACAGATCCAGGAGATCTAAACTCTCTTGTTGCTAGGAGACAATTGGAATGCGAGGTGGGCTACCCAGCCATCCATCCTTAGAACCCTGCTCAGAATCATTGGACTGGAGCCAAACAACAGGTATCAATTGTCCTGCAGAAGACTCTCTGCAGTTTGGAGCTTCTCACAACTCCCATCGTGGGAAAACACCCATGGCCTCGTGATGCCCCCCCCCGTTCATGAGGGGGCCATCAGGGACAGAAACTCCAACCTGAGCGATCGTCTGATCCTCGCCCTGACTTCAGATGCACGAGATCTCGATTCAGGTCTGTAGATTGTGCCTGCCATGGCCTCACCCAGAATCCTAAGCCTAGCTTGTGTTCTCAGACTTTTGTCCTCAGACTACTGGCCCACAATCCCTCCCGTTTGGCAATCCAGAACTACAATGCAGCACTCTGCCGGTCCTCCAGAAGAAAAACATTGTCCTCTGGGCTAACCAGTAATTCCATATGAGGATCAACCTGCACCGACCTTGGCTGTACCCCAAATACATAGGCTAACCAGGGCACTAATGCCCTTTGTGACACAGCCTGAGCCTGAACCCCCGGACCCTCCCAGACAGCTGGCCGCACACTGAGCACATCGAGCCGCCATGGCCTTATGTCGTCATCTCTTCCCAAACTCGGTTTTCAGGTTTCAGAACCTAGACCTTATCTCCAATCACTGCCCTGGGTTGAAGTTGATGCAGAAATCAGAACTCCTTCCCCAAGGCAAAAAACCCTGTGGTTGGCATGTTGTCCAACGTTCAGTGTATTGAAACCAGTGTGGCCCATGAGGCCCCGCCCATGCTCGCAGGCCACATTGGTCACAAACACACATTGTGACGCTCAGGCTGAGCCCAGTCCTCAAGTAAGGCCACTCAGTGGCTGGATGAAGAGATAGCATATTGGGCTTGCCATGCCCCTAGGCCCCAATTTTTAACCATAGTTCGGGTTGTCCCTTCAATCTTCCCCACGGCTTTGCATTGGAATTCCTCTTTTGGTTGGACACCTGAGGTAACAAAACTGAAATGAGTCCTCCCATCCCACAGATTGAGGAAAAGCAATTGGGTATCGGGCCAAATCCTCAGAGAGGAAGATTCGTCCATGGCTCATGATGCCTCCCCGACATTCCACGGCCATCGCTGATACAAAATCCAGAGACAAAAGCATGAGCAAGCGCCTCAGACTCGCACTTTCTTCATATCCTGAAGAGTTCTTCTCATGGTTTGTAGATCGGGCAAGCCATACCTACGTCCCCAAACGTAAGCTGAGTTTGTGTTTTCAGACTTCTGTCCTCAAAGTCTTGGGCCACACACTCTCCAGGCTGGGCCCCTGGAGCCACACATTAGCACTGTGCCTGCCAATCCATGGGAATTCTGCCCATTCCATGGTCCAAAATCGTACAAATTAGGAGAAACCTCCAATATCCCTGAGGCCATCCCAATAGTGTATGTCGCCCGGAACAATCAAGGGCTGTCTGACAACAGCTGATAATCGACCTCCACTCATACCATAGATGGATGTCCCCAGAGAAGAAGATTTAACCAGACAGGACCGTAGGCCTTAATAGGATCCATTGCTTTGGGTTACAGGCATGTGTCCTCAAAAGCCTGATTCCAATACGAGCAGAGGGGTTTTCCTGAGGCACCCATCAGAACTCATCTCGTCTCCACAAGGAAACCTGTGCATGGGAGCCATGTCCAAAGCTTAGGAGAGTACTTCAGGGTCCCGGTGCCACCGCCCCATTCCAAGGCCCTCATGGACACAAAAACACATTAGGACCCATCCTCAGGAAAGTCCATTTCAACTCAGCCACCCCGGTTGCTCCCGCAGAGCCATCAGATCTAAACTGTCTTGTTGCTAGGAGACAATTGGAATGCGAGGCGGGCTTCCCAGGCATCCATCCGCGAACGGTGCTCTGGAGTCATTCCATATGGGATGTCCTGGAGCTGTCCAACAGGTCTCAATTGTCCCGCAGAAGGAATCCTTGAAGGGGGCATCCCACAACTCCCAACCTGGGAAAACCTCAATGGCCTCGAGATTCCGTTCCCTTCATGAAGCGTCCGTCATGCTCAGAAACTCCAACCTGAGCCAACGTCTGATCCTCGCCCTGACTTCAGATGCATGAGATATTGGTTCAGATCTGCATGGGGTACCTGCCGTGCCCTCGCCCTGAAACCCAAGTCTAGCTTGTCTTCTCAGACTTTCGTCCTCACTCTCCTTGCCCCGAAGCCCTCCAGTTTGGCAATTCCGGACCCACAATGCAGCACTCTGCCTGCCCTCTAGAAAAAAAATTATTGCCTCATGAGCTGCCCAGGCACCTTAAATGAGGGTAAACCTACACAGCACTCGACTTTACCCAAATTATATAGTCTAACCTGGGCACTAATGCACTGTCGAACACAACCTGAGCCCGGACCTCCTGACAAACACCCAGAAAGCTGACCGCACACTGAGCACATAAAACCCGCCATGGCCGGAGGACATCATCTCTTCCCTACCTCGGTTTTCAGGCTTCAGAACCGAGACCTTATCTCCAATCACTGCCCAGGGGTGAGTGTGATGCAGAAATCAGAAATCCTCCTTACCCATGGCAAGAACCCTTGTGGTTGGCACGTTGTCCAACGTTCAGTGTAGGAGAAACCAGCATTCACCCTGAGGCCCCGCCCATTCTTGAGTGCGACGAGGGCATACACACGCATTGTGACCCTCAGCATGAGTCCTGTCCTCTAGTAAGTCCGCTCAGTGGCTGGACCATTAGATGTCATAATGGGCTTGACATGTCCCTAGTCCCCAATTCTTAACCTGATTTCTGATTGTCCAGTCGCCCCTCCCCAGGGCTCTACTCTAAAATCCATCATTTGTTGGGACACCTGAGGTTAAACAAGAAAACAACAACAACAACAAAAAAAAAAAAACGGACTTCTTCTAGCCCACAGAATGACCCCAAACTCTTTGGACGGTGCCAAACCACCAGAGAGTAAGACTCGTCCATTTCCCATGAAGTCACCCAGAAATTCCACGACCATGAGTGACACGATATCCAGAGACAAAAACTTGAGCAGGAGCCTCACACTCGCCCTTCTTTCAAATCCCGAAGAGTTCTCTTCATGGTCTGTAGATCAGTCCTGCCATACCTATGACCCGAAACATAAGCCGAGTTTGTGTTTTCAGACAACTGTCCAAACAGCCCTGGCCTACACAACCTACAGGCTCAGGCCCCTGGAGCCAAACCTGAGGACTGTCCTTGCCCTCTCCAAGGGAATTGTGTGTGCCCATTCCAATGGCCACAACCCTTCTAATAGGATAAACCTCCAAAGTCCCTGATCCATCTCAATAGTGGTGGCTTCCCAGGAAAAACAGGGGCAATCTGAGCCCAACTGAGCACCTACCTGCACTCAGACCCATAGACAGATGTCCCCAGAGGTAAAAAGGAAAGAACAGGCCCCTAGGCACTAATCAGATCCATTGCTTTGGTTTCCAGGCATCTCTCCTCAGAGGCCTGGATTTCTAAAGCAGCATATAGCTGTTTCTTGACTCACCCATCAGAAAACATCTCATCTACACATGGGAAACTTGCACGTTGGAGCTGTGTCAAAGCCTCTGTTTAGGAGAACCCTTTAGGGCCCCAGTGCCACCGCTTCATTCCAAGGTCTCCATAGACACAAAAGCACGTTAGGACCCATCCCCAGGGGTTTCCATTTCAACTCAGCGCCCTCGGTTGCTCCCCACAGATCCAGGAGATCTAAACTCTCTTGTTGCTAGGAGACAATTGGAATGCGAGGTGGGCTACCCAGCCATCCATCCTTAGAACCCTGCTCAGAATCATTGGACTGGAGCCAAACAACAGGTATCAATTGTCCTGCAGAAGACTCTCTGCAGTTTGGAGCTTCTCACAACTCCCATCGTGGGAAAACACCCATGGCCTCGTGATGCCCCCCCCCGTTCATGAGGGGGCCATCAGGGACAGAAACTCCAACCTGAGCGATCGTCTGATCCTCGCCCTGACTTCAGATGCACGAGATCTCGATTCAGGTCTGTAGATTGTGCCTGCCATGGCCTCACCCAGAATCCTAAGCCTAGCTTGTGTTCTCAGACTTTTGTCCTCAGACTACTGGCCCACAATCCCTCCCGTTTGGCAATCCAGAACTACAATGCAGCACTCTGCCGGTCCTCCAGAAGAAAAACATTGTCCTCTGGGCTAACCAGTAATTCCATATGAGGATCAACCTGCACCGACCTTGGCTGTACCCCAAATACATAGGCTAACCAGGGCACTAATGCCCTTTGTGACACAGCCTGAGCCTGAACCCCCGGACCCTCCCAGACAGCTGGCCGCACACTGAGCACATCGAGCCGCCATGGCCTTATGTCGTCATCTCTTCCCAAACTCGGTTTTCAGGTTTCAGAACCTAGACCTTATCTCCAATCACTGCCCTGGGTTGAAGTTGATGCAGAAATCAGAACTCCTTCCCCAAGGCAAAAAACCCTGTGGTTGGCATGTTGTCCAACGTTCAGTGTATTGAAACCAGTGTGGCCCATGAGGCCCCGCCCATGCTCGCAGGCCACATTGGTCACAAACACACATTGTGACGCTCAGGCTGAGCCCAGTCCTCAAGTAAGGCCACTCAGTGGCTGGATGAAGAGATAGCATATTGGGCTTGCCATGCCCCTAGGCCCCAATTTTTAACCATAGTTCGGGTTGTCCCTTCAATCTTCCCCACGGCTTTGCATTGGAATTCCTCTTTTGGTTGGACACCTGAGGTAACAAAACTGAAATGAGTCCTCCCATCCCACAGATTGAGGAAAAGCAATTGGGTATCGGGCCAAATCCTCAGAGAGGAAGATTCGTCCATGGCTCATGATGCCTCCCCGACATTCCACGGCCATCGCTGATACAAAATCCAGAGACAAAAGCATGAGCAAGCGCCTCAGACTCGCACATTCTTCATATCCTGAAGAGTTCTTCTCATGGTTTGTAGATCGGGCAAGCCATACCTACGTCCCCAAACGTAAGCTGAGTTTGTGTTTTCAGACTTCTGTCCTCAAAGTCTTGGGCCACACACTCTCCAGGCTGGGCCCCTGGAGCCACACATTAGCACTGTGCCTGCCAATCCATGGGAATTCTGCCCATTCCATGGTCCAAAATCGTACAAATTAGGAGAAACCTCCAATATCCCTGAGGCCATCCCAATAGTGTATGTCGCCCGGAACAATCAAGGGCTGTCTGACAACAGCTGATAATCGACCTCCACTCATACCATAGATGGATGTCCCCAGAGAAGAAGATTTAACCAGACAGGACCGTAGGCCTTAATAGGATCCATTGCTTTGGGTTACAGGCATGTGTCCTCAAAAGCCTGATTCCAATACGAGCAGAGGGGTTTTCCTGAGGCACCCATCAGAACTCATCTCGTCTCCACAAGGAAACCTGTGCATGGGAGCCATGTCCAAAGCTTAGGAGAGTACTTCAGGGTCCCGGTGCCACCGCCCCATTCCAAGGCCCTCATGGACACAAAAACACATTAGGACCCATCCTCAGGAAAGTCCATTTCAACTCAGCCACCCCGGTTGCTCCCGCAGAGCCATCAGATCTAAACTGTCTTGTTGCTAGGAGACAATTGGAATGCGAGGCGGGCTTCCCAGGCATCCATCCGCGAACGGTGCTCTGGAGTCATTCCATATGGGATGTCCTGGAGCTGTCCAACAGGTCTCAATTGTCCCGCAGAAGGAATCCTTGAAGGGGGCATCCCACAACTCCCAACCTGGGAAAACCTCAATGGCCTCGAGATTCCGTTCCCTTCATGAAGCGTCCGTCATGCTCAGAAACTCCAACCTGAGCCAACGTCTGATCCTCGCCCTGACTTCAGATGCATGAGATATTGGTTCAGATCTGCATGGGGTACCTGCCGTGCCCTCGCCCTGAAACCCAAGTCTAGCTTGTCTTCTCAGACTTTCGTCCTCACTCTCCTTGCCCCGAAGCCCTCCAGTTTGGCAATTCCGGACCCACAATGCAGCACTCTGCCTGCCCTCTAGAAAAAAAATTATTGCCTCATGAGCTGCCCAGGCACCTTAAATGAGGGTAAACCTACACAGCACTCGACTTTACCCAAATTATATAGTCTAACCTGGGCACTAATGCACTGTCGAACAGAACCTGAGCCCGGACCTCCTGACCAACACCCAGAAAGCTGACCGCACACTGAGCACATAAAACCCGCCATGGCCTTAGGTCATCATCTCTTCCCTACCTCAGTTTTCAGGCTTCAGAACCGACACCTTATCTCCAATCACTGCCCAGAGGTGATTGTGATGGAGAAATCAGAACTCCTCCTTACCCATGGCAAGAACCCTTGTGGTTGGCACGTTGTCCAACGTTCAGTGTAGGAGAAACCAGCATTCATCCTGAGGCCCCGCCGATTCTTGAGTGTTACGAGGGCATACACACGCATTGTGTCCCTCAGCATGAGTCCTGTCCTCTAGTAAGCCCTCTCAGTGGCTGGACCATTAGATGTCATAATGGGCTTGACATGTCCCTAGGCCCCAATTTTTAACCAGATTTCTGATTGTCCAGTGGCCCCTCCCCAGGGCTCTACTCTGGAATCCATCATTTGGTGGGACACCTGAGGTTAAACAAGAAAAAAACAACAACAACAACAACAAAAAAACGGACTTCGACCAGCCCACAGAATGACCCCAAACTCTTTGGACGGGGCCAAACTACCAGAGAGTAAGACTCGTCCATTTCCCATGAAGTCACCCAGAAATTCCACGACCATGAGTGACACGATATCCAGAGACAAAAACTTGAGCAGGGGCATCACACTCGCCCTTCTTTCAAATCCCGAAGAGTTCTCCTCATGGTCTGTAGATCAGTCCTGCCATACCTATGACCCGAAACATAAGCCGAGTTTGTGTTTTCAGACAACTGTCCAAACAGCCCTGGCCTACACAACCTACAGGCTCAGGCCCCTGGAGCCAAACCAGAGGACTGTACTTGCCTTCTCCAAGGGAATTGTGTGTGCCCATTCCAATGGCCACAACACTTCTAATAGGATAAACCTCCAAAGTCCCTGATCCATCTCAATAGTGGTGGCTTCCCAGGAAAAACAGGGGCAATCTGAGCCCAACTGAGCACCTACCTGCACTCAGACCCATAGACAGATATCCCCAGAGGTAAAAAGGAAAGAACAGGCCCCTAGGCACTAATCAGATCCATTGCTTTGGTTTCCAGGCATCTCTCCTCAGAGGCCTGGATTTCAAAAGCAGCATATAGCTGTTTCTTGACTCACCCATCAGAAAACATCTCATCTACACATGGGAAACTTGCACGTTGGAGCTGTGTCAAAGCCTCTGTTTAGGAGAACCCTTTAGGGCCCCAGTGCCACCGCTTCATTCCAAGGTCTCCATAGACAGAAAAGCAGGTTAGGACCCATCCCCAGAGTTGTCCATTTCAACTCAGCGACCTCGGGTGCTCCCCACAGATCCAGGAGATCTAACCTCTCTTGTTGCTAGGAGACAATTGGAATGCGAGGTGGGCTACCCAGCCATCCATCCTTAGAACCCTGCTCAGAATAATTGGCCTGGAGCCAAACAACAGGTCTCAATTGTCCTGCAGAAGACTCTCTGCAGTTTGGAGCTTCTCACAACTCCCATCGTGGGAAAACACCCATGGCCTCGTGATGCCCCCCCCCATTCATGAAGGGGCCATCAGGGACAGAAACTCCAACCTGAGCGAGCGTCTGATCCTCGCCCTGACTTCAGATGCACGAGATCTCGATTCAGGTCTGTAGATTGTGCCTGTCATGGCCTCACCCAGAAACCTAAGCCTAGCTTGTGTTCTCAGACTTTTGTCGTCAGACTACAGGCCCACATGCCCTCCCGTTTGGCAATCCAGAACTACAATGCAGCACTCTGCCGGCCCTCCAGAAGATAAACATTGTCCTCTGGGGCTACCCAGGAACCCCAAATGAGGATCAACCTGCACCGACCTAGCTGTACCCCAAATACATAGGCTGACCAGGGTACTAATGCCCTTTCTGACACAGCCTGAGCCTGGACACCCTGGACCCTCACAGACAGCTGGCCGCACACTGAGCACATCAAGTCGCCATGGCCTTAGGTCGTCATCTCTTCCCAAACTCGGTTTTCATGTTTCAGAACCTAGACCTTATCTCCAATCACTGCCCAGGGTTGAAGGTGATGCAGAAATCAGAACTCCTTCCCCATGGCAAGAAACCTTGTGGTTGGCATGTTGTCCAACGTTCAGTGTAGTTGAAACCAGTGTGGCCCATGAGGCCCCGCCCATGCTCACGGGCCACATTAGTCACAAACACACATTGTGACGGTCAGGCTGAGCCCAGTCCTCAAGTAAGGCCACTCAGTGGCTGGATGAAGAGATAGCATATTGGGCTTGCCATGCCCCTAGGCCCCAATTTTTAACCATAGTTCGGGTTGTCCCTTCAGTCTTCCCCACGGCTTGGCTTTGGAATTCCTCTTTTGGTGGGACACCTGAGGTAACAAAACTGAAATGAGTCCTTCCATCCCACAGATTGACGAAAAGCAATTGGGAATCGGGCCAAAACCTCAGAGAGGAAGATTCGTCCATGGCCCATGAGGCCTCCCCGACATTCCACGGCCATCGCTGATACAAAATCCAGAGACAAAAGCCTGAGCAAGCGCCTCAGACTCGCACTTTTTCATAACTTGAAGAGTTCTTCTCATGGTTTGTAGATCGGGCCTGCCATACCTACATCCCCAAACCTAAGCTGAGTTTGTGTTTTCAGACTTCTGTCCTCAAAGTCTTGGGCCACACACTCTCCAGGCTGGGTCCCTGGAGCCACACATTAGGACTGTGCCTACCAATCCATGGGAATTCTGCCCATTCCATGGTCCAAAATCGTACAAATTAGGAGAAACCTCCAAAGTCCCTGAGGCCATCCCAATAGTGTAGGTCGCCCGGAACAAACAAGGGCTGTCTGACACCAGCTGATAATTGACCTCCACTCATACCATAGATGGATGTCCCCAGAGAAGAAGATTGAACCAGACAGGACCCTAGGCCATAATAGGATCCATTGCTTTGGGTTACAGGCATGTGTCCTCAAAAGCCTGATTCCAATACGAGCAGAGGGGTTTTCCTGAGGCACCCATCAGAACTCATCTCGTCTCCACAAGGAAACCTGTGCATGGGAGCCATGTCCAAAGCTTAGGAGAGTACTTCAGGGTCCCGGTGCCACCGCCCCATTCCAAGGCCCTCATGGACACAAAAACACATTAGGGCCCATCCTCAGGAAAGTCCATTTCAACTCAGCCACCCCAGTTGCTCCCGCAGAGCCATCAGATCTAAACTGTCTTGTTGCTAGGAGACAATTGGAATGCGAGGCGGGCTTCCCAGGCATCCATCCACGAACGGTGCTCTGGAGTCATTCCATATGGGATTTCCTGGAGCTGTCCAACAGGTCTCAATTGTCCCGCAAAAGGAATCCTTGAAGGGGGCATCCTACAACTCCCAACGTGGGAAAACCTCAATGGCCTCGAGATTACGCTCCCTTCATGAAGCGACCGTCATGCTCAGAAACTCCAACCTGAGCCAACGTCTGATCCTCGCCCTGACTTCAGATGCATGAGATATTGGTTCAGATCTGCATGGGGTACCTGCCGTGCCCTCGCCCTGAAACCCAAGTCTAGCTTGTCTTCTCAGACTTTCGTCCTCACTCTCCTGGCCCCGAAGCCCTCAAGTTTGGCAATACCGGACCCACAATGCAGCACTCTGCCTGCCCTCTAGAAAAAAAATTATTGCCTCATGAGCTGCCCAGGCACCTTAAATGAGGGTAAACCTACACAGCACTCGACTTTACCCAAATTATATAGTCTAACCTGGGCACTAATGCACTGTCGAACACAACCTGAGCCCGGACCTCCTGACAAACTCCCAGTAAGCTGACCGCACACTGAGCACATAAAACCCGCCATGGCCTTAGGTCACCATCTCTTCCCTACCTCAGTTTTCAGGCTTCAGAACCGACACCTTATCTCCAATCACTGCCCAGGGGTGAGTGTGATGGAGAAATCAGAACTCCTCCTTGCCCATGGCAAGATCCCTTGTGGTTGGCACATTGTCCAACGTTCAGTGTAGGAGAAACCAGCATTCATCCTGAGGCCCCGCCGATTCTTGAGTGTTGCGAGGGCATACACACGCATTGTGACCCTCAGCATGAGTCCTGTCCTCTAGTAAGTCCTCTCAGTGGCTGGACCATTAGATGTCATAATGGGCTTGACATGTCCCTAGGCCCCAATTTTTAACCAGATTTCTGATTGTCCAGTCGCCCCTCCCCAGGGCTCTACTCTGGAATCCATGATTTGGTGGGACACCTGAGGTTAAACAAGAAAAAAACAACAACAACAAAAAAAAAAAAAAAAACAACGGACTTCTTCCAGCCCACAGAATGACCCCAAACTCTTTGGACGGTGCCAAACCACCAGAGAGGAAGACTCGTCCATTTCCCATGAAGTCACTTAGAAATTCCACGACCATGAGTGACACGATATCCAGAGACAAAAACTTGAGCAGGAGCCTCACACTCGCCCTTCTTTCAAATCCCGAAGAGTTCTCCTCATGGTCTGTAGATCAGTCCTGCCATACCTATGACCCGAAACATAAGCCGAGTTTGTGTTTTCAGACAACTGTCCAAACAGCCCTGGCCTACACAACCTACAGGCTCAGGCCCCTTGAGCCAAACCTGAGGACTGTACTTGCCCTCTCCAAGGGAATTGTGTGTGCCCATTCCAATGGACACAACCCTTCTAATAGGATAAACCTCCAAAGTCCCTGATCCATCTCAATAGTGGTGGCTTCCCAGGAAAAACAGGGGCAATCTGAGCCCAACTGAGCACCTACCTGCACTCAGACCCATAGACAGATGTCCCCAGAGGTAAAAAGGAAAGAACAGGCCACTAGGCACTAATCAGATCCATTGCTTTGGTTTCCAGGCATCTCTCCTCAGAGGCCTGGGTTTCAAAAGCAGCATATAACTGTTTCTTGACTCACCCATCAGAAAACATCTCATCTACACATGGGAAACTTGCACGTTGGAGCCGTGTCAAAGCGTCTCTTTAGGAGAACCCTTTAGGGCCCCAGTGCCACTGCTTCATTCCAAGGCCTCCATAGACAGAAAAGCAGGTTAGGACCCATCCCCAGAGTTGTCCATTTCAACTCAGCGACCTCGGGTGCTCCCCACAGATCCAGGAGATCTAACCTCTCTTGTTGCTAGGAGACAATTGGAATGCGAGGTGGGCTACCCAGCCATCCATCCTTAGAACCCTGCTCAGAATCATTGGCCTGGAGCCAAACAACAGGTCTCAATTGTCCTGCAGAAGACTCTCTGCAGTTTGGAGCTTCTCACAACTCCCATCGTGGGAAAACACCCATGGCCTCGTGATGCCCCCCCCCATTCATGAAGGGGCCATCAGGGACAGAAACTCCAACCTGAGCGAGCGTCTGATCCTCGCCCTGACTTCAGATGCACGAGATCTCGATTCAGGTCTGTAGATTGTGCCTGTCATGGCCTCACCCAGAAACCTAAGCCTAGCTTGTGTTCTCAGACTTTTGTCGTCAGACTACAGGCCCACATGCCCTCCCGTTTGGCAATCCAGAACTACAATGCAGCACTCTGCCGGCCCTCCAGAAGATAAACATTGTCCTCTGGGGCTACCCAGGAACCCCAAATGAGGATCAACCTGCACCGACCTAGCTGTACCCCAAATACATAGGCTGACCAGGGTACTAATGCCCTTTCTGACACAGCCTGAGCCTGGACACCCTGGACCCTCACAGACAGCTGGCCGCACACTGAGCACATCAAGTCGCCATGGCCTTAGGTCGTCATCTCTTCCCAAACTCGGTTTTCATGTTTCAGAACCTAGACCTTATCTCCAATCACTGCCCAGGGTTGAAGGTGATGCAGAAATCAGAACTCCTTCCCCATGGCAAGAAACCTTGTGGTTGGCATGTTGTCCAACGTTCAGTGTAGTTGAAACCAGTGTGGCCCATGAGGCCCCGCCCATGCTCACGGGCCACATTAGTCACAAACACACATTGTGACGGTCAGGCTGAGCCCAGTCCTCAAGTAAGGCCACTCAGTGGCTGGATGAAGAGATAGCATATTGGGCTTGCCATGCTCCTAGGCCCCAATTTTTAACCATAGTTCGGGTTGTCCCTTCAGTCTTCCCCACGGCTTGGGTTTGGAATTCCTCTTTTGGTGGGACACCTGAGGTAACAAAACTGAAATGAGTCCTTCCATCCCACAGATTGACGAAAAGCAATTGGGAATCGGGCCAAAACCTCAGAGAGGAAGATTCGTCCATGGCCCATGAGGCCTCCCCGACATTCCACGGCCATCGCTGATACAAAATCCAGAGACAAAAGCCTGAGCAAGCGCCTCAGACTCGCACTTTTTCATAACTTGAAGAGTTCTTCTCATGGTTTGTAGATCGGGCCTGCCATACCTACATCCCCAAACCTAAGCTGAGTTTGTGTTTTCAGACTTCTGTCCTCAAAGTCTTGGGCCACACACTCTCCAGGCTGGGTCCCTGGAGCCACACATTAGGACTGTGCCTACCAATCCATGGGAATTCTGCCCATTCCATGGTCCAAAATCGTACAAATTAGGAGAAACCTCCAAAGTCCCTGAGGCCATCCCAATAGTGTAGGTCGCCCGGAACAAACAAGGGCTGTCTGACACCAGCTGATAATTGACCTCCACTCATACCATAGATGGATGTCCCCAGAGAAGAAGATTGAACCAGACAGGACCCTAGGCCATAATAGGATCCATTGCTTTGGGTTACAGGCATGTGTCCTCAAAAGCCTGATTCCAATACGAGCAGAGGGGTTTTCCTGAGGCACCCATCAGAACTCATCTCGTCTCCACAAGGAAACCTGTGCATGGGAGCCATGTCCAAAGCTTAGGAGAGTACTTCAGGGTCCCGGTGCCACCGCCCCATTCCAAGGCCCTCATGGACACAAAAACACATTAGGGCCCATCCTCAGGAAAGTCCATTTCAACTCAGCCACCCCAGTTGCTCCCGCAGAGCCATCAGATCTAAACTGTCTTGTTGCTAGGAGACAATTGGAATGCGAGGCGGGCTTCCCAGGCATCCATCCACGAACGGTGCTCTGGAGTCATTCCATATGGGATTTCCTGGAGCTGTCCAACAGGTCTCAATTGTCCCGCAAAAGGAATCCTTGAAGGGGGCATCCTACAACTCCCAACGTGGGAAAACCTCAATGGCCTCAAGATTACGCTCCCTTCATGAAGCGACCGTCATGCTCAGAAACTCCAACCTGAGCCAACGTCTGATCCTCGCCCTGACTTCAGATGCATGAGATATTGGTTCAGATCTGCATGGGGTACCTGCCGTGCCCTCGCCCTGAAACCCAAGTCTAGCTTGTCTTCTCAGACTTTCGTCCTCACTCTCCTGGCCCCGAAGCCCTCAAGTTTGGCAATACCGGACCCACAATGCAGCACTCTGCCTGCCCTCTAGAAAAAAAATTATTGCCTCATGAGCTGCCCAGGCACCTTAAATGAGGGTAAACCTACACAGCACTCGACTTTACCCAAATTATATAGTCTAACCTGGGCACTAATGCACTGTCGAACACAACCTGAGCCCGGACCTCCTGACAAACTCCCAGTAAGCTGACCGCACACTGAGCACATAAAACCCGCCATGGCCTTAGGTCACCATCTCTTCCCTACCTCAGTTTTCAGGCTTCAGAACCGACACCTTATCTCCAATCACTGCCCAGGGGTGAGTGTGATGGAGAAATCAGAACTCCTCCTTGCCCATGGCAAGATCCCTTGTGGTTGGCACATTGTCCAACGTTCAGTGTAGGAGAAACCAGCATTCATCCTGAGGCCCCGCCGATTCTTGAGTGTTGCGAGGGCATACACACGCATTGTGACCCTCAGCATGAGTCCTGTCCTCTAGTAAGTCCTCTCAGTGGCTGGACCATTAGATGTCATAATGGGCTTGACATGTCCCTAGGCCCCAATTTTTAACCAGATTTCTGATTGTCCAGTCGCCCCTCCCCAGGGCTCTACTCTGGAATCCATGATTTGGTGGGACACCTGAGGTTAAACAAGAAAAAAACAACAACAACAACAAAAAAAAAAAAAAACAACGGACTTCTTCCAGCCCACAGAATGACCCCAAACTCTTTGGACGGTGCCAAACCACCAGAGAGGAAGACTCGTCCATTTCCCATGAAGTCACTTAGAAATTCCACGACCATGAGTGACACGATATCCAGAGACAAAAACTTGAGCAGGAGCCTCACACTCGCCCTTCTTTCAAATCCCGAAGAGTTCTCCTCATGGTCTGTAGATCAGTCCTGCCATACCTATGACCCGAAACATAAGCCGAGTTTGTGTTTTCAGACAACTGTCCAAACAGCCCTGGCCTACACAACCTACAGGCTCAGGCCCCTTGAGCCAAACCTGAGGACTGTACTTGCCCTCTCCAAGGGAATTGTGTGTGCCCATTCCAATGGACACAACCCTTCAAATAGGATAAACCTCCAAAGTCCCTGATCCATCTCAATAGTGGTGGCTTCCCAGGAAAAACAGGGGCAATCTGAGCCCAACTGAGCACCTACCTGCACTCAGACCCATAGACAGATGTCCCCAGAGGTAAAAAGGAAAGAACAGGCCACTAGGCACTAATCAGATCCATTGCTTTGGTTTCCAGGCATCTCTCCTCAGAGGCCTGGGTTTCAAAAGCAGCATATAACTGTTTCTTGACTCACCCATCAGAAAACATCTCATCTACACATGGGAAACTTGCACGTTGGAGCCGTGTCAAAGCGTCTCTTTAGGAGAACCCTTTAGGGCCCCAGTGCCACTGCTTAATTCCAAGGCCTCCATATACACAAAGCACGTTAGGACCCATCCCCAGGGGTGTCCATTTCAACTAAGCGTCCTCGGTTGCCCCCACAGATCCAGGAGATCTATCCTGCCTTGTTGCTAGGAGACAATTGGAATGCGAGGTGGGCTACCCAGCCATCCATCCTTAGAATCCTGCTCAGAGTCATTGGCCTGGAGCCAAACAACAGGTCTCAATTGTCCTGCAGAAGACTCTCTGCAGTTTGGAGCTTCTCACACCTCCCATCGTGGGAAAAACCCCATGGCCTCGTGTTGCTACCCCATTCATGAAGGGGCCATCAGGGACAGAAATTCCAACCTGAGCGATCGTCTGATCCTCGCCCTGACTTCAGATGCACGAGATCTCGATACAGGTCTTTAGATTGTGCCTGCCATGGCCTCACCCAGAAACCTTAGCCTAGCTTGTGTTCTCAGACTTTTGTCATCAGACTACTGGCCCACAAGCCCTCCAGTTTGGCAATCCAGAACTACAATACAGCACTCTGCCTGCCCCCCAGAAGAAAAACATTGTCCTCTGGGACTACACAGTAACCCCAAGTGAGGATCAACCTGCACGACCTTGGCTGTACCCCAAATACATAGGCTGACCAGGGCACTAATGCCCTTTCTGACGCAGCCTGAGCCTGGACACCCTGGCACCTCCCAGACAGCTGGCCGCACACTGAGCACATTGAGCCGCCATGGCCTTCGGTCGTCAACTCTTCCCAACCTCGGTTTTCAGGTTTCAGAACCTAGACCTTAGCTCCAATCACTGCCCAGGGTTGAAGGTGATGCAGAAATCATAAATCCATCTCCATGGCAAGAATCTTGTGGATGGCATGTTGTCCAAGGTTCAGTGTAGTAAAACCAGAATGGCCAATGAGGCCCCACCCATGCTCGCTGGGCACATTGGTCACAAACACACTTTGTGACCCTCAGGCTGAGCCCAGTCCACAAGTAAGGCCACTCAGTGGCTGGATGAAGAGATAGCATAATGGGCTTGCCATACCCCTAGGCCCCAATTTTTAACCGTAGTTCGGGTTGTCCCTTCAGTCTTCCCCACGTCTTGGCTTTGGAATTCCTCTTTTGGTGGGACACCTGAGGTAACAAAACTGAAATGAGTCCTCCTATCCCACAGATTGATGAAAAGGAATTGCGAATCGGGCCTAATCCTCAGAGAGGAAGATTCGTCCATGGCCCATGAGGCCTCCCCGACATTCCACGGCCATCGCTGATACAAAATCCAGAGACAAAAGCCTGAGCAAGCGCCTCAGATTCGCACTTTCTTCATATCCTGAAGAGTTCTTCTCATGGTTTGTAGATCGGGCCTGCCATACCTACGTCCCCAAACGTAAGCTGAGTTTGTGTTTTCAGACTTCTGTCCTCAAAGTCTTGGGCCACACACTCTCCAGGCTGGGCCCATGGAGCCACACATTAGGACTGTGCCTACCAATCCATGGGAATTCTGCCCATTCCATGGTCCAAAATCGTACAAATTAGGAGAAACCTCCAAAGTCCCTGAGGCCATCCCAATAGTGTAGGTCGCCCGGAACAAACAAGGGCTCTCTGACACCAGCTGATAATCGACCTCCACTCATACCATAGATGGATGTCCCCAGAGAAGAAGATTGAACCAGACAGGACCCTAGGCCATAATAGGATCCATTGCTTTGGGTTACAGGCATGTGTCCTCAAAAGCCTGATTCCAATACGAGCAGAGGGGTTTTTCTGAGGCACCCATCAGAACTCATCTCGTCTCCACAAGGAAACCTGTGCATGGGAGCCATGTCCAAAGCTTAGGAGAGTACTTCAGGGTCCCGGTGCCACCGCCCCATTCCAAGGCCCTCATGGACACAAAAACACATTAGGGCCCATCCTCAGGAAAGTCCATTTCAGCTCAGCCACCCCGGTTGCTCTGGCAGAGCCATCAGATCTAAACTGTCTTGTTGCTAGGAGACAATTGGAATGCGAGGCGGGCTTCCCAGGCATCCATCCACGAACGGTGCTCTGGAGTCATTCCATATGGGATGTCCTGGAGCTGTCCAACAGGTCTCAATTGTCCCGCAAAAGGAATCCTTGAAGGGGGCATCCTACAACTCCCAACGTGGGAAAACCTCAATGGCCTCAAGATTACGCTCCCTTCATGAAGCGACCGTCATGCTCAGAAACTCCAACCTGAGCCAACGTCTGATCCTCGCCCTGACTTCAGATGCATGAGATATTGGTTCAGATCTGCATGGGGTACCTGCCGTGCCCTCGCCCTGAAACCCAAGTCTAGCTTGTCTTCTCAGACTTTCGTCCTCACTCTCCTGGCCCCGAAGCCCTCAAGTTTGGCAATACCGGACCCACAATGCAGCACTCTGCCTGCCCTCTAGAAAAAAAATTATTGCCTCATGAGCTGCCCAGGAACCTTAAATGAGGGTAAACCTACACAGCACTCGACTTTACCCAAATTATATAGTCTAACCTGGGCACTAATGCACTGTCGAACACAACCTGAGCCCGGACCTCCTGACCAACACCCAGTAAGCTGACCGCACACTGAGCACATAAAACCCGCCATGGCCTTAGGTCATCATCTCTTCCCTACCTCAGTTTTCAGGCTTCAGAACCGACACCTTATCTCCAATCACTGCCCAGGGGTGAGTGTGATGGAGAAATCAGAACTACTCCTTACCCATAGCAAGATCCCTTGTGGTTGGCACATTGTCCAACGTTCAGTGTAGGAGAAACCAGCATTCATCCTGAGGCCCCGCCGTTTCTTGAGTGTTACGAGGGCATACACACGCATTGTGACCCTCAGCATGAGTCCTGTCCTCTAGTAAGTCCTCTCAGTGGCTGGATCATTAGATGTCATAATGGGCTTGACATGTCCCTAGGCCCCAATTTTTAACCAGATTTCTTATTGTCCAGTCGCCCTTCCCCAAGGCTCTACTCTGGAATCCATGATTTGGTGGGACACCTGAGGTTAAACAAGAAAAAAACAACAACAACAACAAAAAAAACAACGGACTTCTTCCAGCCCACAGAATGACCCCAAACTCTTTGGACGGGGCCAAACCACCAGAGAGTAAGACTCGTCCATTTCCCATGAAGTCACCCAGAAATTCCACGACCATGAGTGACACGATATCCAGAGACAAAAACTTGAGCAGGAGCCTCACACTCGCCCTTCTTTCAAATCCCGAAGAGTTCTCCTCATGGTCTGTAGATCAGTCCTGCCATACCTATGACCCGAAACATAAGCCGAGTTTGTGTTTTCAGACAACTGTCCAAACAGCCCTGGCCTACACAACCTACAGGCTCAGGCCCCTGGAGCCAAACCTGAGGACTGTACTTGCCCTCTCCAAGGGAATTGTGTGTGCCCATTCCAATGGCCACAACCCTTCTAATAGGATAAACCTCCAAAGTCCCTGATCCATCTCAATAGTGGTGGCTTCCCAGGAAAAACAGGGGCAATCTGAGCCCAACTGAGCACCTACCTGCACTCAGACCCATAGACAGATGTCCCCAGAGGTAAAAAGGAAAGAACAGGCCCCTAGGCACTAATCAGATCCATTGCTTTGGTTTCCAGGCATCTCTCCTCAGAGGCCTGGGTTTCAAAAGCAGCATATAACTGTTTCTTGACTCACCCATCAGAAAACATCTCATCTACACATGGGAAACTTGCACGTTGGAGCCGTGTCAAAGCCTCTGTTTAGGAGAACCCTTTAGGGCCCCAGTGCCACTGCTTCATTCCAAGGCCTCCATAGACACAAAAGCACATTAGGACCCATCCCCAGGGGTGTCCATTTCAACTGAGCGTCCTCGGTTGCTCCCCACAGATCCAGGAGATCTATCCTGCCTTGTTGCTAGGAGACAATTGGAATGCGAGGTGGGCTACCCAGCCATCCATCCTTAGAACCCTGCTCAGAATCATTGGCCTGGAGCCAAACAACAGGTCTCAATTGTCCTGCAGAAGACTCTCTGCAGTTTGGAGCTTCTCACACCTCCCATCGTGGGAAAAACCCCATGGCCTCGTGTTGCTCCCCCATCATGAAGGGGCCATCAGGGACAGAAATTCCAACCTGAGCGATCGTCTGATCCTCGCCCTGACTTCAGATGCACGAGATCTCGATTCAGGTCTTTAGATTGTGCCTGACATGGCCTCACCCAGAAACCTTAGCCTAGCTTGTGTTCTCAGACTTTTGTCATCAGACTACTGGCCCACAAGCCCTCCAGTTTGGCAATCCAGAACTACAATACAGCACTCTGCCTGCCCCCCAGAAGAAAAACATTGTCCTCTGGGACTACCCAGTAACCCCAAGTGAGGATCAACCTGCACCGACCTTGGCTGTACCCCAAATACATAGGCTGACCAGGGCACTAATGCCCTTTCTGAAGCAGCCTGAGCCTGGACACCGTGGCACCTCCCAGACAGCTGGCCGCACACTGAGCACATTGAGCCGCCATGGCCTTCGGTCGTCAACTCTTCCCAACCTCGGTTTTCAGGTTTCAGAACCTAGACCTTATCTCCAATCACTGCCCAGGGTTGAAGGTGATGCAGAAATCATAAATCCATCTCCATGGCAAGAATCTTGTGGATGGCATGTTGTCCAAGGTTCAGTGTAGTAAAACCAGAATGGCCAATGAGGCCCCACCCATGCTCGCTGGGCACATTGGTCACAAACACACTTTGTGACCCTCAGGCTGAGCCCAGTCCTCAAGTAAGGCCACTCAGTGGCTGGATGAAGAGATAGCATAATGGGCTTGCCATACCCCTAGGCCCCAATTTTTAACCATAGTTCGGGTTGTCCCTTCCGTCTTCCCCACGGCTTGGCTTTGGAATGCCTCTTTTGGTTGGACACCTGAGGAAACAAAACTGAAATGAGTCCTCCCATCCCACAGATTGATGAAAAGGAATTGCGAATCGGGCCTAATCCTCAGAGAGGAAGATTCGTCCATGGCCCATGAGGCCTCCCCGACATTCCACGGCCATCGCTGATACAAAATCCAGAGACAAAAGCCTGAGCAAGCGCCTCAGATTCGCACTTTCTTCATATCCTGAAGAGTTCTTCTCATGGTTTGTAGATCGGGCCTGCCATACCTACGTCCCCAAACGTAAGCTGAGTTTGTGTTTTCAGACTTCTGTCCTCAAAGTCTTGGGCCACACACTCTCCAGGCTGGGCCCATGGAGCCACACATTAGGACTGTGCCTACCAATCCATGGGAATTCTGCCCATTCCATGGTCCAAAATCGTACAAATTAGGAGAAACCTCCAAAGTCCCTGAGGCCATCCCAATAGTGTAGGTCGCCCGGAACAAACAAGGGCTGTCTGACACCAGCTGATAATCGACCTCCACTCATACCATAGATGGATGTCCCCAGAGAAGAAGATTGTACCAGACAGGACCCTAGGCCATAATAGGATCCATTGCTTTGGGTTACAGGCATGTGTCCTAAAAAGCCTGATTCCAATACGAGCAGAGGGGTTTTCCTGAGGCACCCATCAGAACTCATCTCGTCTCCACAAGGAAACCTGTGCATGGGAGCCATGTCCAAAGCTTAGGAGAGTACTTCAGGGTCCCGGTGCCACCGCCCCATTCCAAGGCCCTCATGGACACAAAAACACATTAGGGCCCATCCTCAGGAAAGTCCATTTCAGCTCAGCCACCCCGGTTGCTCTGGCAGAGCCATCAGATCTAAACTGTCTTGTTGCTAGGAGACAATTGGAATGCGAGGCGGGCTTCCCAGGCATCCATCCACGAACGGTGCTCTGGAGTCATTCCATATGGGATGTCCTGGAGTTGTCCAACAGGTCTCAATTGTCCCGCAAAAGGAATCCTTGAAGGGGACATCCTACAACTCCCAACGAGGGAAAACTTCAATGGCCTCGAGATTACGCTCCCTTCATGAAGCGACCGTCATGCTCAGAAACTCCAACCTGAGCCAACGTCTGATCCTCGCCCTGACTTCAGATGCATGAGATATTGGTTCAGATCTGCATGGGGTACCTGCCGTGCCCTCGCCCTGAAACACAAGTCTAGCTTGTCTTCTCAGACTTTCGTCCTCACTCTCCTGGCCCCGAGGCCCTCAAGTTTGGCAATACCGGACCCACAATGCAGCACTCTGCCTGCCCTCTAGAAAAAAAATTATTGCCTCATGAGCTGCCCAGGCACCTTAAATGAGGGTAAACCTACACAGCACTCGACTTTACCCAAATTATATAGTCTAACCTGGGCACTAATGCACTGTCGAACAGAACCTGAGCCCGGACCTCCTGACCAACACCCAGTAAGCTGACCGCACACTGAGCACATAAAACCCGCCATGGCCTTAGGTCATCATCTCTTCCCTACCTCAGTTTTCAGGCTTCAGAACCGACACCTTATCTCCAATCACTGCCCAGGGGTGAGTGTGATGGAGAAATCAGAACTACTCCTTACCCATGGCAAGATCCCTTGTGGTTGGCACATTGTCCAACGTTCAGTGTAGGAGAAACCAGCATTCATCCTGAGGCCCCGCCGTTTCTTGAGTGTTACGAGGGCATACACACGCATTGTGACCCTCAGCATGAGTCCTGTCCTCTAGTAAGTCCTCTCAGTGGCTGGACCATTAGATGTCATAATGGGCTTGACATGTCCCTAGGCCCCAATTTTTAACCAGATTTCTGATTGTCCAGTCGCCCCTCCCCAGGGCTCTACTCTGAAATCCATGATTTGGTGGGACACCTGAGGTTAAACAAGAAAAAAACAACAACAACAACAACAAAAAAAAACAACGGACTTCTTCCAGCCCACAGAATGACCCCAAACTCTTTGGACGGGGCCAAACCACCAGAGAGTAAGACTCGTCCATTTCCCATGAAGACACCCAGAAATTCCACGACCATGAGTGACACGATATCCAGAGACAAAAACTTGAGCAGGAGCCTCACACTCGCCCTTCTTTCAAATCCCGAAGAGTTCTCCTCATGGTCTGTAGATCAGTCCTGCCATACCTATGACCCGAAACATAAGCCGAGTTTGTGTTTTCAGACAACTGTCCAAACAACCCTGGCCTACACAACCTACAGGCTCAGGCCCCTGGAGCCAAACCTGAGGACTGTACTTGCCCTCTCCAAGGGAATTGTGTGTGCCCATTCCAATGGCCACAACCCTTCTAATAGGATAAACCTCCAAAGTCCCTGATCCATCTCAATAGTGGTGGCTTCCCAGGAAAAACAGGGGCAATCTGAGCCCAACTGAGCACCTACCTGCACTCAGACCCATAGACAGATGTCCCCAGAGGTAAAAAGGAAAGAACAGGCCCCTAGGCACTAATCAGATCCATTGCTTTGGTTTCCAGGCATCTCTCCTCAGAGGCCTGGGTTTCAAAAGCAGCATATAACTGTTTCTTGACTCACCCATCAGAAAACATCTCATCTACACATGGGAAACTTGCACGTTGGAGCCGTGTCAAAGCCTCTGTTTAGGAGAACCCTTTAGGGCCCCAGTGCCACTGCTTCATTCCAAGGCCTCCATAGACACAAAAGCACATTAGGACCCATCCCCAGGGGTGTCCATTTCAACTGAGCGTCCTCGGTTGCTCCCCACAGATCCAGGAGATCTATCCTGCCTTGTTGCTAGGAGACAATTGGAATGCGAGGTGGGCTACCCAGCCATCCATCCTTAGAACCCTGCTCAGAATCATTGGCCTGGAGCCAAACAACAGGTCTCAATTGTCCTGCAGAAGACTCTCTGCAGTTTGGAGCTTCTCACACCTCCCATCGTGGGAAAAACCCCATGGCCTCGTGTTGCTCCCCCATCATGAAGGGGCCATCAGGGACAGAAATTCCAACCTGAGCGATCGTCTGATCCTCGCCCTGACTTCAGATGCACGAGATCTCGATTCAGGTCTTTAGATTGTGCCTGACATGGCCTCACCCAGAAACCTTAGCCTAGCTTGTGTTCTCAGACTTTTGTCATCAGACTACTGGCCCACAAGCCCTCCAGTTTGGCAATCCAGAACTACAATACAGCACTCTGCCTGCCCCCCAGAAGAAAAACATTGTCCTCTGGGACTACCCAGTAACCCCAAGTGAGGATCAACCTGCACCGACCTTGGCTGTACCCCAAATACATAGGCTGACCAGGGCACTAATGCCCTTTCTGAAGCAGCCTGAGCCTGGACACCCTGGCACCTCCCAGACAGCTGGCCGCACACTGAGCACATTGAGCCACCATGGCCTTCGGTCGTCAACTCTTCCCAACCTCGGTTTTCAGGTTTCAGAACCTAGACCTTATCTCCAATCACTGCCCAGGGTTGAAGGTGATGCAGAAATCATAAATCCATCTCCATGGCAAGAATCTTGTGGATGGCATGTTGTCCAAGGTTCAGTGTAGTAAAACCAGAATGGCCAATGAGGCCCCACCCATGCTCGCTGGGCACATTGGTCACAAACACACTTTGTGACCCTCAGGCTGAGCCCAGTCCTCAAGTAAGGCCACTCAGTGGCTGGATGAAGAGATAGCATAATGGGCTTGCCATACCCCTAGGCCCCAATTTTTAACCATAGTTCGGGTTGTCCCTTCCGTCTTCCCCACGGCTTGGCTTTGGAATTCCTCTTTTGGTTGGACACCTGAGGAAACAAAACTGAAATGAGTCCTCCCATCCCACAGATTGATGAAAAGGAATTGCGAATCGGGCCTAATCCTCAGAGAGGAAGATTCGTCCATGGCCCATGAGGCCTCTCCGACATTCCACGGCCATCGCTGATACAAAATCCAGAGACAAAAGCCTGAGCAAGCGCCTCAGACTCGCACTTTCTTCATATCCTGAAGAGTTCTTCTCATGGTTTGTAGATCGGGCCTGCCATACCTACGTCCCCAAACGTAAGCTGAGTTTGTGTTTTCAGACTTCTGTCCTCAAAGTCTTGGGCCACACACTCTCCAGGCTGGGCCCATGGAGCCACACATTAGGACTGTGCCTACCAATCCATGGGAATTCTGCCCATTCCATGGTCCAAAATCGTACAAATTAGGAGAAACCTCCAAAGTCCCTGAGGCCATCCCAATAGTGTAGGTCGCCCGGAACAAACAAGGGCTGTCTGACACCAGCTGATAATCGACCTCCACTCATACCATAGATGGATGTCCCCAGAGAAGAAGATTGTACCAGACAGGACCCTAGGCCATAATAGGATCCATTGCTTTGGGTTACAGGCATGTGTCCTAAAAAGCCTGATTCCAATACGAGCAGAGGGGTTTTCCTGAGGCACCCATCAGAACTCATCTCGTCTCCACAAGGAAACCTGTGCATGGGAGCCATGTCCAAAGCTTAGGAGAGTACTTCAGGGTCCCGGTGCCACCGCCCCATTCCAAGGCCCTCATGGACACAAAAACACATTAGGGCCCATCCTCAGGAAAGTCCATTTCAGCTCAGCCACCCCGGTTGCTCTGGCAGAGCCATCAGATCTAAACTGTCTTGTTGCTAGGAGACAATTGGAATGCGAGGCGGGCTTCCCAGGCATCCATCCACGAACGGTGCTCTGGAGTCATTCCATATGGGATGTCCTGGAGTTGTCCAACAGGTCTCAATTGTCCCGCAAAAGGAATCCTTGAAGGGGGCATCCTACAACTCCCAACGAGGGAAAACCTCAATGGCCTCGAGATTACGCTCCCTTCATGAAGCGACCGTCATGCTCAGAAACTCCAACCTGAGCCAACGTCTGATCCTCGCCCTGACTTCAGATGCATGAGATATTGGTTCAGATCTGCATGGGGTACCTGCCGTGCCCTCGCCCTGAAACCCAAGTCTAGCTTGTCTTCTCAGACTTTCGTCCTCACTCTCCTGGCCCCGAGGCCCTCAAGTTTGGCAATACCGGACCCACAATGCAGCACTCTGCCTGCCCTCTAGAAAAAAAATTATTGCCTCATGAGCTGCCCAGGCACCTTAAATGAGGGTAAACCTACACAGCACTCGACTTTACCCAAATTATATAGTCTAACCTGGGCACTAATGCACTGTCGAACAGAACCTGAGCCCGGACCTCCTGACCAACACCCAGTAAGCTGACCGCACACTGAGCACATAAAACCCGCCATGGCCTTAGGTCATCATCTCTTCCCTACCTCAGTTTTCAGGCTTCAGAACCGACACCTTATCTCCAATCACTGCCCAGGGGTGAGTGTGATGGAGAAATCAGAACTACTCCTTACCCATGGCAAGATCCCTTGTGGTTGGCACATTGTCCAACGTTCAGTGTAGGAGAAACCAGCATTCATCCTGAGGCCCCGCCGTTTCTTGAGTGTTACGAGGGCATACACACGCATTGTGACCCTCAGCATGAGTCCTGTCCTCTAGTAAGTCCTCTCAGTGGCTGGACCATTAGATGTCATAATGGGCTTGACATGTCCCTAGGCCCCAATTTTTAACCAGATTTCTGATTGTCCAGTCGCCCCTCCCCAGGGCTCTACTCTGGAATCCATGATTTGGTGGGACACCTGAGGTTAAACAAGAAAAAAACAACAACAACAAAAAAAAAAACAACGGACTTCTTCCAGCCCACAGAATGACCCCAAACTCTTTGGACGGGGCCAAACCACCAGAGAGTAAGACTCGTCCATTTCCCATGAAGTCACCCAGAAATTCCACGACCATGAGTGACACGATATCCAGAGACAAAAACTTGAGCAGGAGCCTCACACTCGCCCTTCTTTCAAATCCCGAAGAGTTCTCCTCATGGTCTGTAGATCAGTCCTGCCATACCTATGACCCGAAACATAAGCCGAGTTTGTGTTTTCAGACAACTGTCCAAACAGCCCTGGCCTACACAACCTACAGGCTCAGGCCCCTGGAGCCAAACCTGAGGACTGTACTTGCCCTCTCCAAGGGAATTGTGTGTGCCCATTCCAATGGCCACAACCCTTCTAATAGGATAAACCTCCAAAGTCCCTGATCCATCTCAATAGTGGTGGCTTCCCAGGAAAAACAGGGGCAATCTGAGCCCAACTGAGCACCTACCTGCACTCAGACCCATAGACAGATGTCCCCAGAGGTAAAAAGGAAAGAACAGGCCCCTAGGCACTAATCAGATCCATTGCTTTGGTTTCCAGGCATCTCTCCTCAGAGGCCTGGGTTTCAAAAGCAGCATATAACTGTTTCTTGACTCACCCATCAGAAAACATCTCATCTACACATGGGAAACTTGCACGTTGGAGCCGTGTCAAAGCCTCTGTTTAGGAGAACCCTTTAGGGCCCCAGTGCCACTGCTTCATTCCAAGGCCTCCATAGACACAAAAGCACATTAGGACCCATCCCCAGGGGTGTCCATTTCAACTGAGCGTCCTCGGTTGCTCCCCACAGATCCAGGAGATCTATCCTGCCTTGTTGCTAGGAGACAATTGGAATGCGAGGTGGGCTCCCCAGCCATCCATCCTTAGAACCCTGCTCAGAATCATTGGCCTGGAGCCAAACAACAGGTCTCAATTGTCCTGCAGAAGACTCTCTGCAGTTTGGAGCTTCTCACACCTCCCATCGTGGGAAAAACCCCATGGCCTCGTGTTGCTCCCCCATCATGAAGGGGCCATCAGGGACAGAAATTCCAACCTGAGCGATCGTCTGATCCTCGCCCTGACTTCAGATGCACGAGATCTCGATTCAGGTCTTTAGATTGTGCCTGACATGGCCTCACCCAGAAACCTTAGCCTAGCTTGTGTTCTCAGACTTTTGTCATCAGACTACTGGCCCACAAGCCCTCCAGTTTGGCAATCCAGAACGACAATACAGCACTCTGCCTGCCCCCCAGAAGAAAAACATTGTCCTCTGGGACTACCCAGTAACCCCAAGTGAGGATCAACCTGCACCGACCTTGGCTGTACCCCAAATACATAGGCTGACCAGGGCACTAATGCCCTTTCTGAAGCAGCCTGAGCCTGGACACCCTGGCACCTCCCAGACAGCTGGCCGCACACTGAGCACATTGAGCCGCCAAGGCCTTCGGTCGTCAACTCTTCCCAACCTCGGTTTTCAGGTTTCAGAACCTAGACCTTATGTCCAATCACTGCCCAGGGTTGAAGGTGATGCAGAAATCATAAATCCATCTCCATGGCAAGAATCTTGTGGATGGCATGTTGTCCAAGGTTCAGTGTAGTAAAACCAGAATGGCCAATGAGGCCCCACCCATGCTCGCTGGGCACATTGGTCACAAACACACATTGTGACGGTCAGGCTGAGCCCAGTCCTCAAGTAAGGCCACTCAGTGGCTGGATGAAGAGATAGCATAATGGGCTTGCCAAACCCCTAGGCCCCAATTTTTAACCATAGTTCGGGTTGTCCCTTCCGTCTTCCCCACGGCTTGGCTTTGGAATTCCTCTTTTGGTTGGACACCTGAGGAAACAAAACTGAAATGAGTCCTCCCATCCCACAGATTGATGAAAAGGAATTGCGAATCGGGCCTAATCCTCAGAGAGGAAGATTCGTCCATGGCCCATGAGGCCTCTCCGACATTCCACGGCCATCGCTGATACAAAATCCAGAGACAAAAGCCTGAGCAAGCGCCTCAGATTCGCACTTTCTTCATATCCTGAAGAGTTCTTCTCATGGTTTGTAGATCGGGCCTGCCATACCTACGTCCCCAAACGTAAGCTGAGTTTGTGTTTTCAGACTTCTGTCCTCAAAGTCTTGGGCCACACACTCTCCAGGCTGGGCCCATGGAGCCACACATTAGGACTGTGCCTACCAATCCATGGGAATTCTGCCCATTCCATGGTCCAAAATCGTACAAATTAGGAGAAACCTCCAAAGTCCCTGAGGCCATCCCAATAGTGTAGGTCGCCCGGAACAAACAAGGGCTGTCTGACACCAGCTGATAATCGACCTCCACTCATACCATAGATGGATGTCCCCAGAGAAGAAGATTGTACCAGACAGGACCCTAGGCCATAATAGGATCCATTGCTTTGGGTTACAGGCATGTGTCCTAAAAAGCCTGATTCCAATACGAGCAGAGGGGTTTTCCTGAGGCACCCATCAGAACTCATCTCGTCTCCACAAGGAAACCTGTGCATGGGAGCCATGTCCAAAGCTTAGGAGAGTACTTCAGGGTCCCGGTGCCACCGCCCCATTCCAAGGCCCTCATGGACACAAAAACACATTAGGGCCCACCCTCAGGAAAGTCCATTTCAGCTCAGCCACCCCGGTTGCTCTGGCAGAGCCATCAGATCTAAACTGTCTTGTTGCTAGGAGACAATTGGAATGCGAGGCGGGCTTCCCAGGCATCCATCCACGAACGGTGCTCTGGAGTCATTCCATATGGGATGTCCTGGAGTTGTCCAACAGGTCTCAATTGTCCCGCAAAAGGAATCCTTGAAGGGGGCATCCTACAACTCCCAACGAGGGAAAACCTCAATGGCCTCGAGATTACGCTCCCTTCATGAAGCGACCGTCATGCTCAGAAACTCCAACCTGAGCCAACGTCTGATCCTCGCCCTGACTTCAGATGCATGAGATATTGGTTCAGATCTGCATGGGGTACCTGCCGTGCCCTCGCCCTGAAACCCAAGTCTAGCTTGTCTTCTCAGACTTTCGTCCTCACTCTCCTGGCCCCGAGGCCCTCAAGTTTGGCAATACCGGACCCACAATGCAGCACTCTGCCTGCCCTCTAGAAAAAAAATTATTGCCTCATGAGCTGCCCAGGCACCTTAAATGAGGGTAAACCTACACAGCACTCGACTTTACCCAAATTATATAGTCTAACCTGGGCACTAATGCACTGTCGAACAGAACCTGAGCCCGGACCTCCTGACCAACACCCAGTAAGCTGACCGCACACTGAGCACATAAAACCCGCCATGGCCTTAGGTCATCATCTCTTCCCTACCTCAGTTTTCAGGCTTCAGAACCGACACCTTATCTCCAATCACTGCCCAGGGGTGAGTGTGATGGAGAAATCAGAACTACTCCTTACCCATGGCAAGATCCCTTGTGGTTGGCACATTGTCCAACGTTCAGTGTAGGAGAAACCAGCATTCATCCTGAGGCCCCGCCGTTTCTTCAGTGTTACGAGGGCATACACACGCATTGTGACCCTCAGCATGAGTCCTGTCCTCTAGTAAGTCCTCTCAGTGGCTGGACCATTAGATGTCATAATGGGCTTGACATGTCCCTAGGCCCCAATTTTTAACCAGATTTCTGATTGTCCAGTCGCCCCTCCCCAGGGCTCTACTCTGGAATCCATGATTTGGTGGGACACCTGAGGTTAAACAAGAAAAAAACAACAACAACAACAAAAAAAAAAAAACAACGGACTTCTTCCAGCCCACAGAATGACCCCAAACTCTTTGGACGGGGCCAAACCACCAGAGAGTAAGACTCGTCCATTTCCCATGAAGTCACCCAGAAATTCCACGACCATGAGTGACACGATATCCAGAGACAAAAACTTGAGCAGGAGCCTCACACTCGCCCTTCTTTCAAATCCCGAAGAGTTCTCCTCATGGTCTGTAGATCAGTCCTGCCATACCTATGACCCGAAACATAAGCCGAGTTTGTGTTTTCAGACAACTGTCCAAACAGCCCTGGCCTACACAACCTACAGGCTCAGGCCCCTGGAGCCAAACCTGAGGACTGTACTTGCCCTCTCCAAGGGAATTGTGTGTGCCCATTCCAATGGCCACAACCCTTCTAATAGGATAAACCTCCAAAGTCCCTGATCCATCTCAATAGTGGTGGCTTCCCAGGAAAAACAGGGGCAATCTGAGCCCAACTGAGCACCTACCTGCACTCAGACCCATAGACAGATGTCCCCAGAGGTAAAAAGGAAAGAACAGCCCCCTAGGCACTAATCAGATCCATTGCTTTGGTTTCCAGGCATCTCTCCTCAGAGGCCTGGGTTTCAAAAGCAGCATATAACTGTTTCTTGACTCACCCATCAGAAAACATCTCATCTACACATGGGAAACTTGCACGTTGGAGCCGTGTCAAAGCCTCTGTTTAGGAGAACCCTTTAGGGCCCCAGTGCCACTGCTTCATTCCAAGGCCTCCATAGACACAAAAGCACATTAGGACCCATCCCCAGGGGTGTCCATTTCAACTGAGCGTCCTCGGTTGCTCCCCACAGATCCAGGAGATCTATCCTGCCTTGTTGCTAGGAGACAATTGGAATGCGAGGTGGGCTCCCCAGCCATCCATCCTTAGAACCCTGCTCAGAATCATTGGCCTGGAGCCAAACAACAGGTCTCAATTGTCCTGCAGAAGACTCTCTGCAGTTTGGAGCTTCTCACACCTCCCATCGTGGGAAAAACCCCATGGCCTCGTGTTGCTCCCCCATCATGAAGGGGCCATCAGGGACAGAAATTCCAACCTGAGCGATCGTCTGATCCTCGCCCTGACTTCAGATGCACGAGATCTCGATTCAGGTCTTTAGATTGTGCCTGACATGGCCTCACCCAGAAACCTTAGCCTAGCTTGTGTTCTCAGACTTTTGTCATCAGACTACTGGCCCACAAGCCCTCCAGTTTGGCAATCCAGAACGACAATACAGCACTCTGCCTGCCCCCCAGAAGAAAAACATTGTCCTCTGGGACTACCCAGTAACCCCAAGTGAGGATCAACCTGCACCGACCTTGGCTGTACCCCAAATACATAGGCTGACCAGGGCACTAATGCCCTTTCTGAAGCAGCCTGAGCCTGGACACCCTGGCACCTCCCAGACAGCTGGCCGCACACTGAGCACAGTGAGCCGCCATGGCCTTCGGTCGTCAACTCTTCCCAACCTCGGTTTTCAGGTTTCAGAACCTAGACCTTATCTCCAATCACTGCCCAGGGTTGAAGGTGATGCAGAAATCATAAATCCATCTCCATGGCAAGAATCTTGTGGATGGCATGTTGTCCAAGGTTCAGTGTAGTAAAACCAGAATGGCCAATGAGGCCCCACCCATGCTCGCTGGGCACATTGGTCACAAACACACTTTGTGACCCTCAGGCTGAGCCCAGTCCTCAAGTAAGGCCACTCAGTGGCTGGATGAAGAGATAGCATAATGGGCTTGCCATACCCCTAGGCCCCAATTTTTAACCATAGTTCGGGTTGTCCCTTCAGTCTTCCCCACGGCTTGGCTTTGGAATTCCTCTTTTGGTTGGACACCTGAGGAAACAAAACTGAAATGAGTCCTCCCATCCCACAGATTGATGAAAAGGAATTGCGAATCGGGCCTAATCCTCAGAGAGGAAGATTCGTCCATGGCCCATGAGGCCTCTCCGACATTCCACGGCCATCGCTGATACAAAATCCAGAGACAAAAGCCTGAGCAAGCGCCTCAGATTCGCACTTTCTTCATATCCTGAAGAGTTCTTCTCATGGTTTGTAGATCGGGCCTGCCATACCTACGTCCCCAAACGTAAGCTGAGTTTGTGTTTTCAGACTTCTGTCCTCAAAGTCTTGGGCCACACACTCTCCAGGCTGGGCCCATGGAGCCACACATTAGGACTGTGCCTACCAATCCATGGGAATTCTGCCCATTCCATGGTCCAAAATCGTACAAATTAGGAGAAACCTCCAAAGTCCCTGAGGCCATCCCAATAGTGTAGGTCGCCCGGAACAAACAAGGGCTGTCTGACACCAGCTGATAATCGACCTCCACTCATACCATAGATGGATGTCCCCAGAGAAGAAGATTGTACCAGACAGGACCCTAGGCCATAATAGGATCCATTGCTTTGGGTTACAGGCATGTGTCCTAAAAAGCCTGATTCCAAAACGAGCAGAGGGGTTTTCCTGAGGCACCCATCAGAACTCATCTCGTCTCCACAAGGAAACCTGTGCATGGGAGCCATGTCCAAAGCTTAGGAGAGTACTTCAGGGTCCCGGTGCCACCGCCCCATTCCAAGGCCCTCATGGACACAAAAACACATTAGGGCCCATCCTCAGGAAAGTCCATTTCAGCTCAGCCACCCCGGTTGCTCTGGCAGAGCCATCAGATCTAAACTGTCTTGTTGCTAGGAGACAATTGGAATGCGAGGCGGGCTTCCCAGGCATCCATCCACGAACGGTGCTCTGGAGTCATTCCATATGGGATGTCCTGGAGCTGTCCAACAGGTCTCAATTGTCCCGCAAAAGGAATCCTTGAAGGGGGCATCCTACAACTCCCAACGAGGGAAAACCTCAATGGCCTCGAGATTCCGCTCCCTTCATGAAGCGACCGTCATGCTCAGAAACTCCAACCTGAGCCAACGTCTGATCTTCGCCCTGATTTCAGATGCATGAGATATTGGTTCAGATCTGCATGGGGTACCTGCCGTGCCCTTGCCCTGAAACCCAAGTCTAGCTTGTCTTCTCAGACTTTCGTCCTCACTCTCCTGGCCCCGAAGCCCTCAAGTTTGGCAATACCGGACCCACAATGCAGCACTCTGCCTGCCCTCTAGAAAAAAAATTATTGCCTCATGAGCTGCCCAGGCACCTTAAATGAGGGTAAACCTTCACAGCACTCGACTTTACCCAAATTATATAGTCTAACCTGGGCACTAATGCACTGTCGAACAGAACCTGAGCCCGGACCTCCTGACCAACACCCAGTAAGCTGACCGCACACTGAGCACATAAAACCCGCCATGGCCTTAGGTCATCATCTCTTCCCTACCTCAGTTTTCAGGCTTCAGAACCGACACCTTATCTCCAATCACTGCCCAGGGGTGAGTGTGATGGAGAAATCAGAACTCCTCCTTACCCATGGCAAGATCCCTTGTGGTTGGCACATTGTCCAACGTTCAGTGTAGGAGAAACCAGCATTCATCCTGAGGCCCCGCCGATTCTTGAGTGTTACGAGGGCATACACACGCATTGTGACCCTCAGCATGAGTCCTGTCCTCTAGTAAGTCCTCTCAGTGGCTGGATCATTAGATGTCATAATGGGCTTGACATGTCCCTAGGCCCCAATTTTTAACCAGATTTCTGATTGTCCAGTCGCCCCTCCCCAGGGCTCTACTCTGGAATCCATGATTTGGTGGGACACCTGAGGTTAAACAAGAAAAAAACAACAACAACAAAAAAAAAAAACAACGGACTTCTTCCAGCCCACAGAATGACCCCAAACTCTTTGGACGGGGCCAAACCACCAGAGAGTAAGACTCGTCCATTTCCCATGAAGTCACCCAGAAATTCCACGACCATGAGTGACACGATATCCAGAGACAAAAACTTGAGCAGGAGCCTCACACTCGCCCTTCTTTCAAATCCCGAAGAGTTCTCCTCATGGTCTGTAGATCAGTCCTGCCATACCTATGACCCGAAACATAAGCCGAGTTTGTGTTTTCAGACAACTGTCCAAACAGCCCTGGCCTACACAACCTACAGGCTCAGGCCCCTGGAGCCAAACCTGAGGACTGTACTTGCCCTCTCCAAGGGAATTGTGTGTGCCCATTCCAATGGCCACAACCCTTCTAATAGGATAAACCTCCAAAGTCCCTGATCCATCTCAATAGTGGTGGCTTCCCAGGAAAAACAGGGGCAATCTGAGCTCAACTGAGCACCTACCTGCACTCAGACCCATAGACAGATGTCCCCAGAGGTAAAAAGGAAAGAACAGGCCCCTAGGCACTAATCAGATCCATTGCTTTGGTTTCCAGGCATCTCTCCTCAGAGGCCTGGGTTTCAAAAGCAGCATATAACTGTTTCTTGACTCACCCATCAGAAAACATCTCATCTACACATGGGAAACTTGCACGTTGGAGCCGTGTCAAAGCCTCTGTTTAGGAGAACCCTTTAGGGCCCCAGTGCCACTGCTTCATTCCAAGGCCTCCATAGACACAAAAGCACATTAGGACCCATCCCCAGGGGTGTCCATTTCAACTGAGCGTCCTCGGTTGCTCCCCACAGATCCAGGAGATCTATCCTGCCTTGTTGCTAGGAGACAATTGGAATGCGAGGTGGGCTACCCAGCCATCCATCCTTAGAACCCTGCTCAGAATCATTGGCCTGGAGCCAAACAACAGGTCTCAATTGTCCTGCAGAAGACTCTCTGCAGTTTGGAGCTTCTCACACCTCCCATCGTGGGAAAAACCCCATGGCCTCGTGTTGCTCCCCCATCATGAAGGGGCCATCAGGGACAGAAATTCCAACCTGAGCGATCGTCTGATCCTCGCCCTGACTTCAGATGCACGAGATCTCGATTCAGGTCTTTAGATTGTGCCTGACATGGCCTCACCCAGAAACCTTAGCCTAGCTTGTGTTCTCAGACTTTTGTCATCAGACTACTGGCCCACAAGCCCTCCAGTTTGGCAATCCAGAACGACAATACAGCACTCTGCCTGCCCCCCAGAAGAAAAACATTGTCCTCTGGGACTACCCAGTAACCCCAAGTGAGGATCAACCTGCACCGACCTTGGCTGTACCCCAAATACATAGGCTGACCAGGGCACTAATGCCCTTTCTGAAGCAGCCTGAGCCTGGACACCCTGGCACCTCCCAGACAGCTGGCCGCACACTGAGCACATTGAGCCGCCATGGCCTTCGGTCGTCAACTCTTCCCAACCTCGGTTTTCAGGTTTCAGAACCTAGACCTTATCTCCAATCACTGCCCAGGGTTGAAGGTGATGCAGAAATCATAAATCCATCTCCATGGCAAGAATCTTGTGGATGGCATGTTGTCCAAGGTTCAGTGTAGTAAAACCAGAATGGCCAATGAGGCCCCACCCATGCTCGCTGGGCACATTGGTCACAAACACACTTTGTGACCCTCAGGCTGAGCCCAGTCCTCAAGTAAGGCCACTCAGTGGCTGGATGAAGAGATAGCATAATGGGCTTGCCAAACCCCTAGGCCCCAATTTTTAACCATAGTTCGGGTTGTCCCTTCCGTCTTCCCCACGGCTTGGCTTTGGAATTCCTCTTTTGGTTGGACACCTGAGGAAACAAAACTGAAATGAGTCCTCCCATCCCACAGATTGATGAAAAGGAATTGCGAATCGGGCCTAATCCTCAGAGAGGAAGATTCGTCCATGGCCCATGAGGCCTCTCCGACATTCCACGGCCATCGCTGATACAAAATCCAGAGACAAAAGCCTGAGCAAGCGCCTCAGATTCGCACTTTCTTCATATCCTGAAGAGTTCTTCTCATGGTTTGTAGATCGGGCCTGCCATACCTACGTCCCCAAACGTAAGCTGAGTTTGTGTTTTCAGACTTCTGTCCTCAAAGTCTTGGGCCACACACTCTCCAGGCTGGGCCCATGGAGCCACACATTAGGACTGTGCCTACCAATCCATGGGAATTCTGCCCATTCCATGGTCCAAAATCGTACAAATTAGGAGAAACCTCCAAAGTCCCTGAGGCCATCCCAATAGTGTAGGTCGCCCGGAACAAACAAGGGCTGTCTGACACCAGCTGATAATCGACCTCCACTCATACCATAGATGGATGTCCCCAGAGAAGAAGATTGTACCAGACAGGACCCTAGGCCATAATAGGATCCATTGCTTTGGGTTACAGGCATGTGTCCTAAAAAGCCTGATTCCAATACGAGCAGAGGGGTTTTCCTGAGGCACCCATCAGAACTCATCTCGTCTCCACAAGGAAACCTGTGCATGGGAGCCATGTCCAAAGCTTAGGAGAGTACTTCAGGGTCCCGGTGCCACCGCCCCATTCCAAGGCCCTCATGGACACAAAAACACATTAGGGCCCACCCTCAGGAAAGTCCATTTCAGCTCAGCCACCCCGGTTGCTCTGGCAGAGCCATCAGATCTAAACTGTCTTGTTGCTAGGAGACAATTGGAATGCGAGGCGGGCTTCCCAGGCATCCATCCACGAACGGTGCTCTGGAGTCATTCCATATGGGATGTCCTGGAGTTGTCCAACAGGTCTCAATTGTCCCGCAAAAGGAATCCTTGAAGGGGGCATCCTACAACTCCCAACGAGGGAAAACCTCAATGGCCTCGAGATTACGCTCCCTTCATGAAGCGACCGTCATGCTCAGAAACTCCAACCTGAGCCAACGTCTGATCCTCGCCCTGACTTCAGATGCATGAGATATTGGTTCAGATCTGCATGGGGTACCTGCCGTGCCCTCGCCCTGAAACCCAAGTCTAGCTTGTCTTCTCAGACTTTCGTCCTCACTCTCCTGGCCCCGAGGCCCTCAAGTTTGGCAATACCGGACCCACAATGCAGCACTCTGCCTGCCCTCTAGAAAAAAAATTATTGCCTCATGAGCTGCCCAGGCACCTTAAATGAGGGTAAACCTACACAGCACTCGACTTTACCCAAATTATATAGTCTAACCTGGGCACTAATGCACTGTCGAACAGAACCTGAGCCCGGACCTCCTGACCAACACCCAGTAAGCTGACCGCACACTGAGCACATAAAACCCGCCATGGCCTTAGGTCATCATCTCTTCCCTACCTCAGTTTTCAGGCTTCAGAACCGACACCTTATCTCCAATCACTGCCCAGGGGTGAGTGTGATGGAGAAATCAGAACTACTCCTTACCCATGGCAAGATCCCTTGTGGTTGGCACATTGTCCAACGTTCAGTGTAGGAGAAACCAGCATTCATCCTGAGGCCCCGCCGTTTCTTCAGTGTTACGAGGGCATACACACGCATTGTGACCCTCAGCATGAGTCCTGTCCTCTAGTAAGTCCTCTCAGTGGCTGGACCATTAGATGTCATAATGGGCTTGACATGTCCCTAGGCCCCAATTTTTAACCAGATTTCTGATTGTCCAGTCGCCCCTCCCCAGGGCTCTACTCTGGAATCCATGATTTGGTGGGACACCTGAGGTTAAACAAGAAAAAAACAACAACAACAACAAAAAAAAAAAAACAACGGACTTCTTCCAGCCCACAGAATGACCCCAAACTCTTTGGACGGGGCCAAACCACCAGAGAGTAAGACTCGTCCATTTCCCATGAAGTCACCCAGAAATTCCACGACCATGAGTGACACGATATCCAGAGACAAAAACTTGAGCAGGAGCCTCACACTCGCCCTTCTTTCAAATCCCGAAGAGTTCTCCTCATGGTCTGTAGATCAGTCCTGCCATACCTATGACCCGAAACATAAGCCGAGTTTGTGTTTTCAGACAACTGTCCAAACAGCCCTGGCCTACACAACCTACAGGCTCAGGCCCCTGGAGCCAAACCTGAGGACTGTACTTGCCCTCTCCAAGGGAATTGTGTGTGCCCATTCCAATGGCCACAACCCTTCTAATAGGATAAACCTCCAAAGTCCCTGATCCATCTCAATAGTGGTGGCTTCCCAGGAAAAACAGGGGCAATCTGAGCCCAACTGAGCACCTACCTGCACTCAGACCCATAGACAGATGTCCCCAGAGGTAAAAAGGAAAGAACAGCCCCCTAGGCACTAATCAGATCCATTGCTTTGGTTTCCAGGCATCTCTCCTCAGAGGCCTGGGTTTCAAAAGCAGCATATAACTGTTTCTTGACTCACCCATCAGAAAACATCTCATCTACACATGGGAAACTTGCACGTTGGAGCCGTGTCAAAGCCTCTGTTTAGGAGAACCCTTTAGGGCCCCAGTGCCACTGCTTCATTCCAAGGCCTCCATAGACACAAAAGCACATTAGGACCCATCCCCAGGGGTGTCCATTTCAACTGAGCGTCCTCGGTTGCTCCCCACAGATCCAGGAGATCTATCCTGCCTTGTTGCTAGGAGACAATTGGAATGCGAGGTGGGCTCCCCAGCCATCCATCCTTAGAACCCTGCTCAGAATCATTGGCCTGGAGCCAAACAACAGGTCTCAATTGTCCTGCAGAAGACTCTCTGCAGTTTGGAGCTTCTCACACCTCCCATCGTGGGAAAAACCCCATGGCCTCGTGTTGCTCCCCCATCATGAAGGGGCCATCAGGGACAGAAATTCCAACCTGAGCGATCGTCTGATCCTCGCCCTGACTTCAGATGCACGAGATCTCGATTCAGGTCTTTAGATTGTGCCTGACATGGCCTCACCCAGAAACCTTAGCCTAGCTTGTGTTCTCAGACTTTTGTCATCAGACTACTGGCCCACAAGCCCTCCAGTTTGGCAATCCAGAACGACAATACAGCACTCTGCCTGCCCCCCAGAAGAAAAACATTGTCCTCTGGGACTACCCAGTAACCCCAAGTGAGGATCAACCTGCACCGACCTTGGCTGTACCCCAAATACATAGGCTGACCAGGGCACTAATGCCCTTTCTGAAGCAGCCTGAGCCTGGACACCCTGGCACCTCCCAGACAGCTGGCCGCACACTGAGCACAGTGAGCCGCCATGGCCTTCGGTCGTCAACTCTTCCCAACCTCGGTTTTCAGGTTTCAGAACCTAGACCTTATCTCCAATCACTGCCCAGGGTTGAAGGTGATGCAGAAATCATAAATCCATCTCCATGGCAAGAATCTTGTGGATGGCATGTTGTCCAAGGTTCAGTGTAGTAAAACCAGAATGGCCAATGAGGCCCCACCCATGCTCGCTGGGCACATTGGTCACAAACACACATTGTGACGGTCAGGCTGAGCCCAGTCCTCAAGTAAGGCCACTCAGTGGCTGGATGAAGAGATAGCATAATGGGCTTGCCATAGCCCTAGGCCCCAATTTTTAACCATAGTTCGGGTTGTCCCTTCAGTCTTCCCCACGGCTTGGCTTTGGAATTCCTCTTTTGGTTGGACACCTGAGGAAACAAAACTGAAATGAGTCCTCCCATCCCACAGATTGATGAAAAGGAATTGCGAATCGGGCCTAATCCTCAGAGAGGAAGATTCGTCCATGGCCCATGAGGCCTCTCCGACATTCCACGGCCATCGCTGATACAAAATCCAGAGACAAAAGCCTGAGCAAGCGCCTCAGATTCGCACTTTCTTCATATCCTGAAGAGTTCTTCTCATGGTTTGTAGATCGGGCCTGCCATACCTACGTCCCCAAACGTAAGCTGAGTTTGTGTTTTCAGACTTCTGTCCTCAAAGTCTTGGGCCACACACTCTCCAGGCTGGGCCCATGGAGCCACACATTAGGACTGTGCCTACCAATCCATGGGAATTCTGCCCATTCCATGGTCCAAAATCGTACAAATTAGGAGAAACCTCCAAAGTCCCTGAGGCCATCCCAATAGTGTAGGTCGCCCGGAACAAACAAGGGCTGTCTGACACCAGCTGATAATCGACCTCCACTCATACCATAGATGGATGTCCCCAGAGAAGAAGATTGTACCAGACAGGACCCTAGGCCATAATAGGATCCATTGCTTTGGGTTACAGGCATGTGTCCTAAAAAGCCTGATTCCAATACGAGCAGAGGGGTTTTCCTGAGGCACCCATCAGAACTCATCTCGTCTCCACAAGGAAACCTGTGCATGGGAGCCATGTCCAAAGCTTAGGAGAGTACTTCAGGGTCCCGGTGCCACCGCCCCATTCCAAGGCCCTCATGGACACAAAAACACATTAGGGCCCATCCTCAGGAAAGTCCATTTCAGCTCAGCCACCCCGGTTGCTCTGGCAGAGCCATCAGATCTAAACTGTCTTGTTGCTAGGAGACAATTGGAATGCGAGGCGGGCTTCCCAGGCATCCATCCACGAACGGTGCTCTGGAGTCATTCCATATGGGATGTCCTGGAGCTGTCCAACAGGTCTCAATTGTCCCGCAAAAGGAATCCTTGAAGGGGGCATCCTACAACTCCCAACGAGGGAAAACCTCAATGGCCTCGAGATTCCGCTCCCTTCATGAAGCGACCGTCATGCTCAGAAACTCCAACCTGAGCCAACGTCTGATCTTCGCCCTGATTTCAGATGCATGAGATATTGGTTCAGATCTGCATGGGGTACCTGCCGTGCCCTTGCCCTGAAACCCAAGTCTAGCTTGTCTTCTCAGACTTTCGTCCTCACTCTCCTGGCCCCGAAGCCCTCAAGTTTGGCAATACCGGACCCACAATGCAGCACTCTGCCTGCCCTCTAGAAAAAAAATTATTGCCTCATGAGCTGCCCAGGCACCTTAAATGAGGGTAAACCTTCACAGCACTCGACTTTACCCAAATTATATAGTCTAACCTGGGCACTAATGCACTGTCGAACAGAACCTGAGCCCGGACCTCCTGACCAACACCCAGTAAGCTGACCGCACACTGAGCACATAAAACCCGCCATGGCCTTAGGTCATCATCTATTCCCTACCTCAGTTTTCAGGCTTCAGAACCGACACCTTATCTCCAATCACTGCCCAGGGGTGAGTGTGATGGAGAAATCAGAACTCCTCCTTACCCATGGCAAGATCCCTTGTGGTTGGCACATTGTCCAACGTTCAGTGTAGGAGAAACCAGCATTCATCCTGAGGCCCCGCCGATTCTTGAGTGTTACGAGGGCATACACACGCATTGTGACCCTCAGCATGAGTCCTGTCCTCTAGTAAGTCCTCTCAGTGGCTGGATCATTAGATGTCATAATGGGCTTGACATGTCCCTAGGCCCCAATTTTTAACCAGATTTCTGATTGTCCAGTCGCCCCTCCCCAGGGCTCTACTCTGGAATCCATGATTTGGTGGGACACCTGAGGTTAAACAAGAAAAAAACAACAACAACAAAAAAAAAAAACAACGGACTTCTTCCAGCCCACAGAATGACCCCAAACTCTTTGGACGGGGCCAAACCACCAGAGAGTAAGACTCGTCCATTTCCCATGAAGTCACCCAGAAATTCCACGACCATGAGTGACACGATATCCAGAGACAAAAACTTGAGCAGGAGCCTCACACTCGCCCTTCTTTCAAATCCCGAAGAGTTCTCCTCATGGTCTGTAGATCAGTCCTGCCATACCTATGACCCGAAACATAAGCCGAGTTTGTGTTTTCAGACAACTGTCCAAACAGCCCTGGCCTACACAACCTACAGGCTCAGGCCCCTGGAGCCAAACCTGAGGACTGTACTTGCCCTCTCCAAGGGAATTGTGTGTGCCCATTCCAATGGCCACAACCCTTCTAATAGGATAAACCTCCAAAGTCCCTGATCCATCTCAATAGTGGTGGCTTCCCAGGAAAAACAGGGGCAATCTGAGCTCAACTGAGCACCTACCTGCACTCAGACCCATAGACAGATGTCCCCAGAGGTAAAAAGGAAAGAACAGGCCCCTAGGCACTAATCAGATCCATTGCTTTGGTTTCCAGGCATCTCTCCTCAGAGGCCTGGGTTTCAAAAGCAGCATATAACTGTTTCTTGACTCACCCATCAGAAAACATCTCATCTACACATGGGAAACTTGCACGTTGGAGCCGTGTCAAAGCCTCTGTTTAGGAGAACCCTTTAGGGCCCCAGTGCCACTGCTTCATTCCAAGGCCTCCATAGACACAAAAGCACATTAGGACCCATCCCCAGGGGTGTCCATTTCAACTGAGCGTCCTCGGTTGCTCCCCACAGATCCAGGAGATCTATCCTGCCTTGTTGCTAGGAGACAATTGGAATGCGAGGTGGGCTACCCAGCCATCCATCCTTAGAACCCTGCTCAGAATCATTGGCCTGGAGCCAAACAACAGGTCTCAATTGTCCTGCAGAAGACTCTCTGCAGTTTGGAGCTTCTCACACCTCCCATCGTGGGAAAAACCCCATGGCCTCGTGTTGCTCCCCCATCATGAAGGGGCCATCAGGGACAGAAATTCCAACCTGAGCGATCGTCTGATCCTCGCCCTGACTTCAGATGCACGAGATCTCGATTCAGGTCTTTAGATTGTGCCTGACATGGCCTCACCCAGAAACCTTAGCCTAGCTTGTGTTCTCAGACTTTTGTCATCAGACTACTGGCCCACAAGCCCTCCAGTTTGGCAATCCAGAACGACAATACAGCACTCTGCCTGCCCCCCAGAAGAAAAACATTGTCCTCTGGGACTACCCAGTAACCCCAAGTGAGGATCAACCTGCACCGACCTTGGCTGTACCCCAAATACATAGGCTGACCAGGGCACTAATGCCCTTTCTGAAGCAGCCTGAGCCTGGACACCCTGGCACCTCCCAGACAGCTGGCCGCACACTGAGCACAGTGAGCCGCCATGGCCTTCGGTCGTCAACTCTTCCCAACCTCGGTTTTCAGGTTTCAGAACCTAGACCTTATCTCCAATCACTGCCCAGGGTTGAAGGTGATGCAGAAATCATAAATCCATCTCCATGGCAAGAATCTTGTGGATGGCATGTTGTCCAAGGTTCAGTGTAGTAAAACCAGAATGGCCAATGAGGCCCCACCCATGCTCGCTGGGCACATTGGTCACAAACACACTTTGTGACCCTCAGGCTGAGCCCAGTCCTCAAGTAAGGCCACTCAGTGGCTGGATGAAGAGATAGCATAATGGGCTTGCCATACCCCTAGGCCCCAATTTTTAACCATAGTTCGGGTTGTCCCTTCCGTCTTCCCCACGGCTTGGCTTTGGAATTCCTCTTTTGGTTGGACACCTGAGGAAACAAAACTGAAATGAGTCCTCCCATCCCACAGATTGATGAAAAGGAATTGCGAATCGGGCCTAATCCTCAGAGAGGAAGATTCGTCCATGGCCCATGAGGCCTCTCCGACATTCCACGGCCATCGCTGATACAAAATCCAGAGACAAAAGCCTGAGCAAGCGCCTCAGACTCGCACTTTCTTCATATCCTGAAGAGTTCTTCTCATGGTTTGTAGATCGGGCCTGCCATACCTACGTCCCCAAACGTAAGCTGAGTTTGTGTTTTCAGACTTCTGTCCTCAAAGTCTTGGGCCACACACTCTCCAGGCTGGGCCCATGGAGCCACACATTAGGACTGTGCCTACCAATCCATGGGAATTCTGCCCATTCCATGGTCCAAAATCGTACAAATTAGGAGAAACCTCCAAAGTCCCTGAGGCCATCCCAATAGTGTAGGTCGCCCGGAACAAACAAGGGCTGTCTGACACCAGCTGATAATCGACCTCCACTCATACCATAGATGGATGTCCCCAGAGAAGAAGATTGTACCAGACAGGACCCTAGGCCATAATAGGATCCATTGCTTTGGGTTACAGGCATGTGTCCTAAAAAGCCTGATTCCAATACGAGCAGAGGGGTTTTCCTGAGGCACCCATCAGAACTCATCTCGTCTCCACAAGGAAACCTGTGCATGGGAGCCATGTCCAAAGCTTAGGAGAGTACTTCAGGGTCCCGGTGCCACCGCCCCATTCCAAGGCCCTCATGGACACAAAAACACATTAGGGCCCACCCTCAGGAAAGTCCATTTCAGCTCAGCCACCCCGGTTGCTCTGGCAGAGCCATCAGATCTAAACTGTCTTGTTGCTAGGAGACAATTGGAATGCGAGGCGGGCTTCCCAGGCATCCATCCACGAACGGTGCTCTGGAGTCATTCCATATGGGATGTCCTGGAGTTGTCCAACAGGTCTCAATTGTCCCGCAAAAGGAATCCTTGAAGGGGGCATCCTACAACTCCCAACGAGGGAAAACCTCAATGGCCTCGAGATTACGCTCCCTTCATGAAGCGACCGTCATGCTCAGAAACTCCAACCTGAGCCAACGTCTGATCCTCGCCCTGACTTCAGATGCATGAGATATTGGTTCAGATCTGCATGGGGTACCTGCCGTGCCCTCGCCCTGAAACCCAAGTCTAGCTTGTCTTCTCAGACTTTCGTCCTCACTCTCCTGGCCCCGAGGCCCTCAAGTTTGGCAATACCGGACCCACAATGCAGCACTCTGCCTGCCCTCTAGAAAAAAAATTATTGCCTCATGAGCTGCCCAGGCACCTTAAATGAGGGTAAACCTACACAGCACTCGACTTTACCCAAATTATATAGTCTAACCTGGGCACTAATGCACTGTCGAACAGAACCTGAGCCCGGACCTCCTGACCAACACCCAGTAAGCTGACCGCACACTGAGCACATAAAACCCGCCATGGCCTTAGGTCATCATCTCTTCCCTACCTCAGTTTTCAGGCTTCAGAACCGACACCTTATCTCCAATCACTGCCCAGGGGTGAGTGTGATGGAGAAATCAGAACTACTCCTTACCCATGGCAAGATCCCTTGTGGTTGGCACATTGTCCAACGTTCAGTGTAGGAGAAACCAGCATTCATCCTGAGGCCCCGCCGTTTCTTCAGTGTTACGAGGGCATACACACGCATTGTGACCCTCAGCATGAGTCCTGTCCTCTAGTAAGTCCTCTCAGTGGCTGGACCATTAGATGTCATAATGGGCTTGACATGTCCCTAGGCCCCAATTTTTAACCAGATTTCTGATTGTCCAGTCGCCCCTCCCCAGGGCTCTACTCTGGAATCCATGATTTGGTGGGACACCTGAGGTTAAACAAGAAAAAAACAACAACAACAAAAAAAAAAAAAAAACAACGGACTTCTTCCAGCCCACAGAATGACCCCAAACTCTTTGGACGGGGCCAAACCACCAGAGAGTAAGACTCGTCCATTTCCCATGAAGTCACCCAGAAATTCCACGACCATGAGTGACACGATATCCAGAGACAAAAACTTGAGCAGGAGCCTCACACTCGCCCTTCTTTCAAATCCCGAAGAGTTCTCCTCATGGTCTGTAGATCAGTCCTGCCATACCTATGACCCGAAACATAAGCCGAGTTTGTGTTTTCAGACAACTGTCCAAACAGCCCTGGCCTACACAACCTACAGGCTCAGGCCCCTGGAGCCAAACCTGAGGACTGTACTTGCCCTCTCCAAGGGAATTGTGTGTGCCCATTCCAATGGCCACAACCCTTCTAATAGGATAAACCTCCAAAGTCCCTGATCCATCTCAATAGTGGTGGCTTCCCAGGAAAAACAGGGGCAATCTGAGCCCAACTGAGCACCTACCTGCACTCAGACCCATAGACAGATGTCCCCAGAGGTAAAAAGGAAAGAACAGCCCCCTAGGCACTAATCAGATCCATTGCTTTGGTTTCCAGGCATCTCTCCTCAGAGGCCTGGGTTTCAAAAGCAGCATATAACTGTTTCTTGACTCACCCATCAGAAAACATCTCATCTACACATGGGAAACTTGCACGTTGGAGCCGTGTCAAAGCCTCTGTTTAGGAGAACCCTTTAGGGCCCCAGTGCCACTGCTTCATTCCAAGGCCTCCATAGACACAAAAGCACATTAGGACCCATCCCCAGGGGTGTCCATTTCAACTGAGCGTCCTCGGTTGCTCCCCACAGATCCAGGAGATCTATCCTGCCTTGTTGCTAGGAGACAATTGGAATGCGAGGTGGGCTCCCCAGCCATCCATCCTTAGAACCCTGCTCAGAATCATTGGCCTGGAGCCAAACAACAGGTCTCAATTGTCCTGCAGAAGACTCTCTGCAGTTTGGAGCTTCTCACACCTCCCATCGTGGGAAAAACCCCATGGCCTCGTGTTGCTCCCCCATCATGAAGGGGCCATCAGGGACAGAAATTCCAACCTGAGCGATCGTCTGATCCTCGCCCTGACTTCAGATGCACGAGATCTCGATTCAGGTCTTTAGATTGTGCCTGACATGGCCTCACCCAGAAACCTTAGCCTAGCTTGTGTTCTCAGACTTTTGTCATCAGACTACTGTCCCACAAGCCCTCCAGTTTGGCAATCCAGAACGACAATACAGCACTCTGCCTGCCCCCCAGAAGAAAAACATTGTCCTCTGGGACTACCCAGTAACCCCAAGTGAGGATCAACCTGCACCGACCTTGGCTGTACCCCAAATACATAGGCTGACCAGGGCACTAATGCCCTTTCTGAAGCAGCCTGAGCCTGGACACCCTGGCACCTCCCAGACAGCTGGCCGCACACTGAGCACATTGAGCCGCCATGGCCTTCGGTCGTCAACTCTTCCCAACCTCGGTTTTCAGGTTTCAGAACCTAGACCTTATCTCCAATCACTGCCCAGGGTTGAAGGTGATGCAGAAATCATAAATCCATCTCCATGGCAAGAATCTTGTGGATGGCATGTTGTCCAAGGTTCAGTGTAGTAAAACCAGAATGGCCAATGAGGCCCCACCCATGCTCGCTGGGCACATTGGTCACAAACACACTTTGTGACCCTCAGGCTGAGCCCAGTCCTCAAGTAAGGCCACTCAGTGGCTGGATGAAGAGATAGCATAATGGGCTTGCCATACCCCTAGGCCCCAATTTTTAACCATAGTTCGGGTTGTCCCTTCCGTCTTCCCCACGGCTTGGCTTTGGAATTCCTCTTTTGGTTGGACACCTGAGGAAACAAAACTGAAATGAGTCCTCCCATCCCACAGATTGATGAAAAGGAATTGCGAATCGGGCCTAATCCTCAGAGAGGAAGATTCGTCCATGGCCCATGAGGCCTCTCCGACATTCCACGGCCATCGCTGATACAAAATCCAGAGACAAAAGCCTGAGCAAGCGCCTCAGATTCGCACTTTCTTCATATCCTGAAGAGTTCTTCTCATGGTTTGTAGATCGGGCCTGCCATACCTACGTCCCCAAACGTAAGCTGAGTTTGTGTTTTCAGACTTCTGTCCTCAAAGTCTTGGGCCACACACTCTCCAGGCTGGGCCCATGGAGCCACACATTAGGACTGTGCCTACCAATCCATGGGAATTCTGCCCATTCCATGGTCCAAAATCGTACAAATTAGGAGAAACCTCCAAAGTCCCTGAGGCCATCCCAATAGTGTAGGTCGCCCGGAACAAACAAGGGCTGTCTGACACCAGCTGATAATCGACCTCCACTCATACCATAGATGGATGTCCCCAGAGAAGAAGATTGAACCAGACAGGACCCTAGGCCATAATAGGATCCATTGCTTTGGGTTACAGGCATGTGTCCTCAAAAGCCTGATTCCAATACGAGCAGAGGGGTTTTCCTGAGGCACCCATCAGAACTCATCTCGTCTCCACAAGGAAACCTGTGCATGGGAGCCATGTCCAAAGCTTAGGAGAGTACTTCAGGGTCCCGGTGCCACCGCCCCATTCCAAGGCCCTCATGGACACAAAAACACATTAGGGCCCATCCTCAGGAAAGTCCATTTCAGCTCAGCCACCCCGGTTGCTCTGGCAGAGCCATCAGATCTAAACTGTCTTGTTGCTAGGAGACAATTGGAATGCGAGGCGGGCTTCCCAGGCATCCATCCACGAACGGTGCTCTGGAGTCATTCCATATGGGATGTCCTGGAGCTGTCCAACAGGTCTCAATTGTCCCGCAAAAGGAATCCTTGAAGGGGGCATCCTACAACTCCCAACGAGGGAAAACCTCAATGGCCTCGAGATTCCGCTCCCTTCATGAAGCGACCGTCATGCTCAGAAACTCCAACCTGAGCCAACGTCTGATCTTCGCCCTGATTTCAGATGCATGAGATATTGGTTCAGATCTGCATGGGGTACCTGCCGTGCCCTCGCCCTGAAACCCAAGTCTAGCTTGTCTTCTCAGACTTTCGTCCTCACTCTCCTGGCCCCGAAGCCCTCAAGTTTGGCAATACCGGACCCACAATGCAGCACTCTGCCTGCCCTCTAGAAAAAAAATTATTGCCTCATGAGCTGCCCAGGCACCTTAAATGAGGGTAAACCTTCACAGCACTCGACTTTACCCAAATTATATAGTCTAACCTGGGCACTAATGCACTGTCGAACAGAACCTGAGCCCGGACCTCCTGACCAACACCCAGTAAGCTGACCGCACACTGAGCACATAAAACCCGCCATGGCCTTAGGTCATCATCTATTCCCTACCTCAGTTTTCAGGCTTCAGAACCGACACCTTATCTCCAATCACTGCCCAGGGGTGAGTGTGATGGAGAAATCAGAACTCCTCCTTACCCATGGCAAGATCCCTTGTGGTTGGCACATTGTCCAACGTTCAGTGTAGGAGAAACCAGCATTCATCCTGAGGCCCCGCCGATTCTTGAGTGTTACGAGGGCATACACACGCATTGTGACCCTCAGCATGAGTCCTGTCCTCTAGTAAGTCCTCTCAGTGGCTGGATCATTAGATGTCATAATGGGCTTGACATGTCCCTAGGCCCCAATTTTTAACCAGATTTCTGATTGTCCAGTCGCCCCTCCCCAGGGCTCTACTCTGGAATCCATGATTTGGTGGGACACCTGAGGTTAAACAAGAAAAAAACAACAACAAAAAAAAAAAAACAACGGACTTCTTCCAGCCCACAGAATGACCCCAAACTCTTTGGACGGGGCCAAACCACCAGAGAGTAAGACTCGTCCATTTCCCATGAAGTCACCCAGAAATTCCACGACCATGAGTGACACGATATCCAGAGACAAAAACTTGAGCAGGAGCCTCACACTCGCCCTTCTTTCAAATCCCGAAGAGTTCTCCTCATGGTCTGTAGATCAGTCCTGCCATACCTATGACCCGAAACATAAGCCGAGTTTGTGTTTTCAGACAACTGTCCATACAGCCCTGGCCTACACAACCTACAGGCTCAGGCCCCTGGAGCCAAACCTGAGGACTGTACTTGCCCTCTCCAAGGGAATTGTGTGTGCCCATTCCAATGGCCACAACCCTTCTAATAGGATAAACCTCCAAAGTCCCTGATCCATCTCAATAGTGGTGGCTTCCCAGGAAAAACAGGGGCAATCTGAGCTCAACTGAGCACCTACCTGCACTCAGACCCATAGACAGATGTCCCCAGAGGTAAAAAGGAAAGAACAGGCCCCTAGGCACTAATCAGATCCATTGCTTTGGTTTCCAGGCATCTCTCCTCAGAGGCCTGGGTTTCAAAAGCAGCATATAACTGTTTCTTGACTCACCCATCAGAAAACATCTCATCTACACATGGGAAACTTGCACGTTGGAGCCGTGTCAAAGCCTCTGTTTAGGAGAACCCTTTAGGGCCCCAGTGCCACTGCTTCATTCCAAGGCCTCCATAGACACAAAAGCACATTAGGACCCATCCCCAGGGGTGTCCATTTCAACTGAGCGTCCTCGGTTGCTCCCCACAGATCCAGGAGATCTATCCTGCCTTGTTGCTAGGAGACAATTGGAATGCGAGGTGGGCTACCCAGCCATCCATCCTTAGAACCCTGCTCAGAATCATTGGCCTGGAGCCAAACAACAGGTCTCAATTGTCCGGCAGAAGACTCTCTGCAGTTTGGAGCTTCTCACACCTCCCATCGTGGGAAAAACCCCATGGCCTCGTGTTGCTCCCCCATCATGAAGGGGCCATCAGGGACAGAAATTCCAACCTGAGCGATCGTCTGATCCTCGCCCTGACTTCAGATGCACGAGATCTCGATTCAGGTCTTTAGATTGTGCCTGACATGGCCTCACCCAGAAACCTTAGCCTAGCTTGTGTTCTCAGACTTTTGTCATCAGACTACTGGCCCACAAGCCCTCCAGTTTGGCAATCCAGAACTACAATACAGCACTCTGCCTGCCCCCCAGAAGAAAAACATTGTCCTCTGGGACTACCCAGTAACCCCAAGTGAGGATCAACCTGCACCGACCTTGGCTGTACCCCAAATACATAGGCTGACCAGGGCACTAATGCCCTTTCTGAAGCAGCCTGAGCCTGGACACCCTGGCACCTCCCAGACAGCTGGCCGCACACTGAGCACATTGAGCCGCCATGGCCTTCGGTCGTCAACTCTTCCCAACCTCGGTTTTCAGGTTTCAGAACCTAGACCTTATCTCCAATCACTGCCCAGGGTTGAAGGTGATGCAGAAATCATAAATCCATCTCCATGGCAAGAATCTTGTGGATGGCATGTTGTCCAAGGTTCAGTGTAGTAAAACCAGAATGGCCAATGAGGCCCCACCCATGCTCGCTGGGCACATTGGTCACAAACACACTTTGTGACCCTCAGGCTGAGCCCAGTCCTCAAGTAAGGCCACTCAGTGGCTGGATGAAGAGATAGCATAATGGGCTTGCCATACCCCTAGGCCCCAATTTTTAACCATAGTTCGGGTTGTCCCTTCCGTCTTCCCCACGGCTTGGCTTTGGAATTCCTCTTTTGGTTGGACACCTGAGGAAACAAAACTGAAATGAGTCCTCCCATCCCACAGATTGATGAAAAGCAATTGCGAATCGGGCCTAATCCTCAGAGAGGAAGATTCGTCCATGGCCCATGAGGCCTCCCCGACATTCCACGGCCATCGCTGATACAAAATCCAGAGACAAAAGCCTGAGCAAGCGCCTCAGATTCGCACTTTCTTCATATCCTGAAGAGTTCTTCTCATGGTTTGTAGATCGGGCCTGCCATACCTACGTCCCCAAACGTAAGCTGAGTTTGTGTTTTCAGACTTCTGTCCTCAAAGTCTTGGGCCACACACTCTCCAGGCTGGGCCCATGGAGCCACACATTAGGACTGTGCCTACCAATCCATGGGAATTCTGCCCATTCCATGGTCCAAAATCGTACAAATTAGGAGAAACCTCCAAAGTCCCTGAGGCCATCCCAATAGTGTAGGTCGCCCGGAACAAACAAGGGCTGTCTGACACCAGCTGATAATCGACCTCCACTCATACCATAGATGGATGTCCCCAGAGAAGAAGATTGAACCAGACAGGACCCTAGGCCATAATAGGATCCATTGCTTTGGGTTACAGGCATGTGTCCTAAAAAGCCTGATTCCAATACGAGCAGAGGGGTTTTCCTGAGGCACCCATCAGAACTCATCTCGTCTCCACAAGGAAACCTGTGCATGGGAGCCATGTCCAAAGCTTAGGAGAGTACTTCAGGGTCCCGGTGCCACCGCCCCATTCCAAGGCCCTCATGGACACAAAAACACATTAGGGCCCATCCTCAGGAAAGTCCATTTCAGCTCAGCCACCCCGGTTGCTCTGGCAGAGCCATCAGATCTAAACTGTCTTGTTGCTAGGAGACAATTGGAATGCGAGGCGGGCTTCCCAGGCATCCATCCACGAACGGTGCTCTGGAGTCATTCCATATGGGATGTCCTGGAGCTGTCCAACAGGTCTCAATTGTCCCGCAAAAGGAATCCTTGAAGGGGGCATCCTACAACTCCCAACGAGGGAAAACCTCAATGGCCTCGAGATTACGCTCCCTTCATGAAGCGACCGTCATGCTCAGAAACTCCAACCTGAGCCAACGTCTGATCCTCGCCCTGACTTCAGATGGATGAGATATTGGTTCAGATCTGCATGGGGTACCTGCCGTGCCCTCGCCCTGAAACCCAAGTCTAGCTTGTCTTCTCAGACTTTCGTCCTCACTCTCCTGGCCCCTAGGCCCTCAAGTTTGGCAATACCGGACCCACAATGCAGCACTCTGCCTGCCCTCTAGAAAAAAAATTATTGCCTCATGAGCTGCCCAGGCACCTTAAATGAGGGTAAACCTACACAGCACTCGACTTTACCCAAATTATATAGTCTAACCTGGGCACTAATGCACTGTCGAACAGAACCTGAGCCCGGACCTCCTGACCAACACCCAGTAAGCTGACCGCACACTGAGCACATAAAACCCGCCATGGCCTTAGGTCATCATCTCTTCCCTACCTCAGTTTTCAGGCTTCAGAACCGACACCTTATCTCCAATCACTGCCCAGGGGTGAGTGTGATGGAGAAATCAGAACTACTCCTTACCCATGGCAAGATCCCTTGTGGTTGGCACATTGTCCAACGTTCAGTGTAGGAGAAACCAGCATTCATCCTGAGGCCCCGCCGTTTCTTGAGTGTTACGAGGGCATACACACGCATTGTGACCCTCAGCATGAGTCCTGTCCTCTAGTAAGTCCTCTCAGTGGCTGGACCATTAGATGTCATAATGGGCTTGACATGTCCCTAGGCCCCAATTTTTAACCAGATTTCTGATTGTCCAGTCGCCCCTCCCCAGGGCTCTACTCTGGAATCCATGATTTGGTGGGACACCTGAGGTTAAACAAGAAAACAACAACAACAACAACAACAAAAAAAAAAACAACGGACTTCTTCCAGCCCACAGAATGACCCCAAACTCTTTGGACGGGGCCAAACCACCAGAGAGTAAGACTCGTCCATTTCCCATGAAGTCACCCAGAAATTCCACGACCATGAGTGACACGATATCCAGAGACAAAAACTTGAGCAGGAGCCTCACACTCGCCCTTCTTTCAAATCCCGAAGAGTTCTCCTCATGGTCTGTAGATCAGTCCTGCCATACCTATGACCCGAAACATAAGCCGAGTTTGTGTTTTCAGACAACTGTCCAAACAGCCCTGGCCTACACAACCTACAGGCTCAGGCCCCTGGAGCCAAACCTGAGGACTGTACTTGCCCTCTCCAAGGGAATTGTGTGTGCCCATTCCAATGGCCACAACCCTTCTAATAGGATAAACCTCCAAAGTCCCTGATCCATCTCAATAGTGGTGGCTTCCCAGGAAAAACAGGGGCAATCTGAGCCCAACTGAGCACCTACCTGCACTAAGACCCATAGACAGATGTCCCCAGAGGTAAAAAGGAAAGAACAGCCCCCTAGGCACTAATCAGATCCATTGCTTTGGTTTCCAGGCATCTCTCCTCAGAGCCCTGGGTTTCAAAAGCAGCATATAACTGTTTCTTGACTCACCCATCAGAAAACATCTCATCTACACATGGGAAACTTGCACGTTGGAGCCGTGTCAAAGCCTCTGTTTAGGAGAACCCTTTAGGGCCCCAGTGCCACTGCTTCATTCCAAGGCCTCCATAGACACAAAAGCACATTAGGACCCATCCCCAGGGGTGTCCATTTCAACTGAGCGTCCTCGGTTGCTCCCCACAGATCCAGGAGATCTATCCTGCCTTGTTGCTAGGAGACAATTGGAATGCGAGGTGGGCTCCCCAGCCATCCATCCTTAGAACCCTGCTCAGAATCATTGGCCTGGAGCCAAACAACAGGTCTCAATTGTCCTGCAGAAGACTCTCTGCAGTTTGGAGCTTCTCACACCTCCCATCGTGGGAAAAACCCCATGGCCTCGTGTTGCTCCCCCATCATGAAGGGGCCATCAGGGACAGAAATTCCAACCTGAGCGATCGTCTGATCCTCGCCCTGACTTCAGATGCACGAGATCTCGATTCAGGTCTTTAGATTGTGCCTGACATGGCCTCACCCAGAAACCTTAGCCTAGCTTGTGTTCTCAGACTTTTGTCATCAGACTACTGGCCCACAAGCCCTCCAGTTTGGCAATCCAGAACGACAATACAGCACTCTGCCTGCCCCCCAGAAGAAAAACATTGTCCTCTGGGACTACCCAGTAACCCCAAGTGAGGATCAACCTGCACCGACCTTGGCTGTACCCCAAATACATAGGCTGACCAGGGCACTAATGCCCTTTCTGAAGCAGCCTGAGCCTGGACACCCTGGCACCTCCCAGACAGCTGGCCGCACACTGAGCACATTGAGCCGCCATGGCCTTCGGTCGTCAACTCTTCCCAACCTCGGTTTTCAGGTTTCAGAACCTAGACCTTATCTCCAATCACTGCCCAGGGTTGAAGGTGATGCAGAAATCATAAATCCATCTCCATGGCAAGAATCTTGTGGATGGCATGTTGTCCAAGGTTCAGTGTAGTAAAACCAGAATGGCCAATGAGGCCCCACCCATGCTCGCTGGGCACATTGGTCACAAACACACTTTGTGACCCTCAGGCTGAGCCCAGTCCTCAAGTAAGGCCACTCAGTGGCTGGATGAAGAGATAGCATAATGGGCTTGCCATACCCCTAGGCCCCAATTTTTAACCATAGTTCGGGTTGTCCCTTCCGTCTTCCCCACGGCTTGGCTTTGGAATTCCTCTTTTGGTTGGACACCTGAGGAAACAAAACTGAAATGAGTCCTCCCATCCCACAGATTGATGAAAAGGAATTGCGAATCGGGCCTAATCCTCAGAGAGGAAGATTCGTCCATGGCCCATGAGGCCTCCCCGACATTCCACGGCCATCGCTGATACAAAATCCAGAGACAAAAGCCTGAGCAAGCGCCTCAGATTCGCACTTTCTTCATATCCTGAAGAGTTCTTCTCATGGTTTGTAGATCGGGCCTGCCATACCTACGTCCCCAAACGTAAGCTGAGTTTGTGTTTTCAGACTTCTGTCCTCAAAGTCTTGGGCCACACACTCTCCAGGCTGGGCCCATGGAGCCACACATTAGGACTGTGCCTACCAATCCATGGGAATTCTGCCCATTCCATGGTCCAAAATCGTACAAATTAGGAGAAACCTCCAAAGTCCCTGAGGCCATCCCAATAGTGTAGGTCGCCCGGAACAAACAAGGGCTGTCTGACACCAGCTGATAATCGACCTCCACTCATACCATAGATGGATGTCCCCAGAGAAGAAGATTGAACCAGACAGGACCCTAGGCCATAATAGGATCCATTGCTTTGGGTTACAGGCATGTGTCCTAAAAAGCCTGATTCCAATACGAGCAGAGGGGTTTTCCTGAGGCACCCATCAGAACTCATCTCGTCTCCACAAGGAAACCTGTGCATGGGAGCCATGTCCAAAGCTTAGGAGAGTACTTCAGGGTCCCGGTGCCACCGCCCCATTCCAAGGCCCTCATGGACACAAAAACACATTAGGGCCCATCCTCAGGAAAGTCCATTTCAGCTCAGCCACCCCGGTTGCTCTGGCAGAGCCATCAGATCTAAACTGTCTTGTTGCTAGGAGACAATTGGAATGCGAGGCGGGCTTCCCAGGCATCCATCCACGAACGGTGCTCTGGAGTCATTCCATATGGGATGTCCTGGAGCTGTCCAACAGGTCTCAATTGTCCCGCAAAAGGAATCCTTGAAGGGGGCATCCTACAACTCCCAACGTGGGAAAACCTCAATGGCCTCGAGATTCCGCTCCCTTCATGAAGCGACCGTCATGCTCAGAAACTACAACCTGAGCCAACGTCTGATCTTCGCCCTGATTTCAGATGCATGAGATATTGGTTCAGATCTGCATGGGGTACCTGCCGTGCCCTCGCCCTGAAACCCAAGTCTAGCTTGTCTTCTCAGACTTTCGTCCTCACTCTCCTGGCCCCGAAGCCCTCAAGTTTGGCAATACCGGACCCACAATGCAGCACTCTGCCTGCCCTCTAGAAAAAAAATTATTGCCTCATGAGCTGCCCAGGCACCTTAAATGAGGGTAAACCTTCACAGCACTCGACTTTACCCAAATTATATAGTCTAACCTGGGCACTAATGCACTGTCGAACAGAACCTGAGCCCGGACCTCCTGACCAACACCCAGTAAGCTGACCGCACACTGAGCACATAAAACCCGCCATGGCCTTAGGTCATCATCTCTTCCCTACCTCAGTTTTCAGGCTTCAGAACCGACACCTTATCTCCAATCACTGCCCAGGGGTGAGTGTGATGGAGAAATCAGAACTACTCCTTACCCATGGCAAGATCCCTTGTGGTTGGCACATTGTCCAACGTTCAGTGTAGGAGAAACCAGCATTCATCCTGAGGCCCCGCCGTTTCTTGAGTGTTACGAGGGCATACACACGCATTGTGACCCTCAGCATGAGTCCTGTCCTCTAGTAAGTCCTCTCAGTGGCTGGACCATTAGATGTCATAATGGGCTTGACATGTCCCTAGGCCCCAATTTTTAACCAGATTTCTGATTGTCCAGTCGCCCCTCCCCAGGGCTCTACTCTGGAATCCATGATTTGGTGGGACACCTGAGGTTAAACAAGAAAACAACAACAACAACAACAAAAAAAAAAAAACAACGGACTTCTTCCAGCCCACAGAATGACCCCAAACTCTTTGGACGGGGCCAAACCACCAGAGAGTAAGACTCGTCCATTTCCCATGAAGTCACCCAGAAATTCCACGACCATGAGTGACACGATATCCAGAGACAAAAACTTGAGCAGGAGCCTCACACTCGCCCTTCTTTCAAATCCCGAAGAGTTCTCCTCATGGTCTGTAGATCAGTCCTGCCATACCTATGACCCGAAACATAAGCCGAGTTTGTGTTTTCAGACAACTGTCCAAACAGCCCTGGCCTACACAACCTACAGGCTCAGGCCCCTGGAGCCAAACCTGAGGACTGTACTTGCCCTCTCCAAGGGAATTGTGTGTGCCCATTCCAATGGCCACAACCCTTCTAATAGGATAAACCTCCAAAGTCCCTGATCCATCTCAATAGTGGTGGCTTCCCAGGAAAAACAGGGGCAATCTGAGCCCAACTGAGCACCTACCTGCACTAAGACCCATAGACAGATGTCCCCAGAGGTAAAAAGGAAAGAACAGCCCCCTAGGCACTAATCAGATCCATTGCTTTGGTTTCCAGGCATCTCTCCTCAGAGGCCTGGGTTTCAAAAGCAGCATATAACTGTTTCTTGACTCACCCATCAGAAAACATCTCATCTACACATGGGAAACTTGCACGTTGGAGCCGTGTCAAAGCCTCTGTTTAGGAGAACCCTTTAGGGCCCCAGTGCCACTGCTTCATTCCAAGGCCTCCATAGACACAAAAGCACATTAGGACCCATCCCCAGGGGTGTCCATTTCAACTGAGCGTCCTCGGTTGCTCCCCACAGATCCAGGAGATCTATCCTGCCTTGTTGCTAGGAGACAATTGGAATGCGAGGTGGGCTCCCCAGCCATCCATCCTTAGAACCCTGCTCAGAATCATTGGCCTGGAGCCAAACAACAGGTCTCAATTGTCCGGCAGAAGACTCTCTGCAGTTTGGAGCTTCTCACACCTCCCATCGTGGGAAAAACCCCATGGCCTCGTGTTGCTCCCCCATCATGAAGGGGCCATCAGGGACAGAAATTCCAACCTGAGCGATCGTCTGATCCTCGCCCTGACTTCAGATGCACGAGATCTCGATTCAGGTCTTTAGATTGTGCCTGACATGGCCTCACCCAGAAACCTTAGCCTAGCTTGTGTTCTCAGACTTTTGTCATCAGACTACTGGCCCACAAGCCCTCCAGTTTGGCAATCCAGAACTACAATACAGCACTCTGCCTGCCCCCCAGAAGAAAAACATTGTCCTCTGGGACTACCCAGTAACCCCAAGTGAGGATCAACCTGCACCGACCTTGGCTGTACCCCAAATACATAGGCTGACCAGGGCACTAATGCCCTTTCTGAAGCAGCCTGAGCCTGGACACCCTGGCACCTCCCAGACAGCTGGCCGCACACTGAGCACATTGAGCCGCCATGGCCTTCGGTCGTCAACTCTTCCCAACCTCGGTTTTCAGGTTTCAGAACCTAGACCTTATCTCCAATCACTGCCCAGGGTTGAAGGTGATGCAGAAATCATAAATCCATCTCCATGGCAAGAATCTTGTGGATGGCATGTTGTCCAAGGTTCAGTGTAGTAAAACCAGAATGGCCAATGAGGCCCCACCCATGCTCGCTGGGCACATTGGTCACAAACACACTTTGTGACCCTCAGGCTGAGCCCAGTCCTCAAGTAAGGCCACTCAGTGGCTGGATGAAGAGATAGCATAATGGGCTTGCCATACCCCTAGGCCCCAATTTTTAACCATAGTTCGGGTTGTCCCTTCCGTCTTCCCCACGGCTTGGCTTTGGAATTCCTCTTTTGGTTGGACACCTGAGGAAACAAAACTGAAATGAGTCCTCCCATCCCACAGATTGATGAAAAGGAATTGCGAATCGGGCCTAATCCTCAGAGAGGAAGATTCGTCCATGGCCCATGAGGCCTCCCCGACATTCCACGGCCATCGCTGATACAAAATCCAGAGACAAAAGCCTGAGCAAGCGCCTCAGATTCGCACTTTCTTCATATCCTGAAGAGTTCTTCTCATGGTTTGTAGATCGGGCCTGCCATACCTACGTCCCCAAACGTAAGCTGAGTTTGTGTTTTCAGACTTCTGTCCTCAAAGTCTTGGGCCACACACTCTCCAGGCTGGGCCCATGGAGCCACACATTAGGACTGTGCCTACCAATCCATGGGAATTCTGCCCATTCCATGGTCCAAAATCGTACAAATTAGGAGAAACCTCCAAAGTCCCTGAGGCCATCCCAATAGTGTAGGTCGCCCGGAACAAACAAGGGCTGTCTGACACCAGCTGATAATCGACCTCCACTCATACCATAGATGGATGTCCCCAGAGAAGAAGATTGAACCAGACAGGACCCTAGGCCATAATAGGATCCATTGCTTTGGGTTACAGGCATGTGTCCTCAAAAGTCTGATTTCATTACGAGCATAGGGGTTTTCCTGAGGCACCCATCAGAACTCATCTCGTCTCCACAAGGAAACCTGTGCATGGGAGCCATGTCCAAAGCTTAGGAGAGTACTTCAGGGTCCCGGTGCCACCGCCCCATTCCAAGGCCCTCATGGACACAAAAACACATTAGGACCCATCCTCAGGAAAGTCCATTTCAGCTCAGCCACCCCGGTTGCTCTGGCAGAGCCATCAGATCTAAACTGTCTTGTTGCTAGGAGACAATTGGAATGCGAGGCGGGCTTCCCAGGCATCCATCCACGAACGGTGCTCTGGAGTCATTCCATATGGGATGTCCTGGAGCTGTCCAACAGGTCTCAATTGTCCCGCAAAAGGAATCCTTGAAGGGGGCATCCTACAACTCCCAACGTGGGAAAACCTCAATGGCCTCGAGATTCCGCTCCCTTCATGAAGCGACCGTCATGCTCAGAAACTACAACCTGAGCCAACGTCTGATCTTCGCCCTGATTTCAGATGCATGAGATATTGGTTCAGATCTGCATGGGGTACCTGCCGTGCCCTCGCCCTGAAACCCAAGTCTAGCTTGTCTTCTCAGACTTTCGTCCTCACTCTCCTGGCCCCGAAGCCCTCAAGTTTGGCAATACCGGACCCACAATGCAGCACTCTGCCTGCCCTCTAGAAAAAAAATTATTGCCTCATGAGCTGCCCAGGCACCTTAAATGAGGGTAAACCTTCACAGCACTCGACTTTACCCAAATTATATAGTCTAACCTGGGCACTAATGCACTGTCGAACAGAACCTGAGCCCGGACCTCCTGACCAACACCCAGTAAGCTGACCGCACACTGAGCACATAAAACCCGCCATGGCCTTAGGTCATCATCTCTTCCCTACCTCAGTTTTCAGGCTTCAGAACCGACACCTTATCTCCAATCACTGCCCAGGGGTGAGTGTGATGGAGAAATCAGAACTCCTCCTTACCCATGGCAAGATCCCTTGTGGTTGGCACATTGTACAACGTTCAGTGTAGGAGAAACCAGCATTCATCCTGAGGCCCCGCCGATTCTTGAGTGTTACGAGGGCATACACACGCATTGTGACCCTCAGCATGAGTCCTGTCCTCTAGTAAGTCCTCTCAGTGGCTGGATCATTAGATGTCATAATGGGCTTGACATGTCCCTAGGCCCCAATTTTTAACCAGATTTCTGATTGTCCAGTCGCCCCTCCCCAGGGCTCTACTCTGGAATCCATGATTTGGTGGGACACCTGAGGTTAAACAAGAAAAAAACAAGAAAAAAAAAAAATACAACGGACTTCTTCCAGCCCACAGAATGACCGCAAACTCTTTGGACGGGGCCAAACCACCAGAGAGTAAGACTCGTCCATTTCCCATGAAGTCACCCAGAAATTCCACGACCATGAGTGACACGATATCCAGAGACAAAAACTTGAGCAGGAGCCTCACACTCGCCCTTCTTTCAAATCCCGAAGAGTTCTCCTCATGGTCTGTAGATCAGTCCTGCCATACCTATGACCCGAAACATAAGCCGAGTTTGTGTTTTCAGACAACTGTCCAAACAGCCCTGGCCTACACAACCTACAGGCTCAGGCCCCTGGAGCCAAACCTGAGGACTGTACTTGCCCTCTCCAAGGGAATTGTGTGTGCCCATTCCAATGGCCACAACCCTTCTAATAGGATAAACCTCCAAAGTCCCTGATCCATCTCAATAGTGGTGGCTTCCCAGGAAAAACAGGGGCAATCTGAGCTCAACTGAGCACCTACCTGCACTCAGACCCATAGACAGATGTCCCCAGAGGTAAAAAGGAAAGAACAGGCCCCTAGGCACTAATCAGATCCATTGCTTTGGTTTCCAGGCATCTCTCCTCAGAGGCCTGGGTTTCAAAAGCAGCATATAACTGTTTCTTGACTCACCCATCAGAAAACATCTCATCTACACATGGGAAACTTGCACGTTGGAGCCGTGTCAAAGCCTCTGTTTAGGAGAACCCTTTAGGGCCCCAGTGCCACTGCTTCATTCCAAGGCCTCCATAGACACAAAAGCACATTAGGACCCATCCCCAGGGGTGTCCATTTCAACTGAGCGTCCTCGGTTGCTCCCCACAGATCCAGGAGATCTATCCTGCCTTGTTGCTAGGAGACAATTGGAATGCGAGGTGGGCTACCCAGCCATCCATCCTTAGAACCCTGCTCAGAATCATTGGCCTGGAGCCAAACAACAGGTCTCAATTGTCCGGCAGAAGACTCTCTGCAGTTTGGAGCTTCTCACACCTCCCATCGTGGGAAAAACCCCATGGCCTCGTGTTGCTCCCCCATCATGAAGGGGCCATCAGGGACAGAAATTCCAACCTGAGCGATCGTCTGATCCTCGCCCTGACTTCAGATGCACGAGATCTCGATTCAGGTCTTTAGATTGTGCCTGACATGGCCTCACCCAGAAACCTTAGCCTAGCTTGTGTTCTCAGACTTTTGTCATCAGACTACTGGCCCACAAGCCCTCCAGTTTGGCAATCCAGAACTACAATACAGCACTCTGCCTGCCCCCCAGAAGAAAAACATTGTCCTCTGGGACTACCCAGTAACCCCAAGTGAGGATCAACCTGCACCGACCTTGGCTGTACCCCAAATACATAGGCTGACCAGGGCACTAATGCCCTTTCTGAAGCAGCCTGAGCCTGGACACCCTGGCACCTCCCAGACAGCTGGCCGCACACTGAGCACATTGAGCCGCCATGGCCTTCGGTCGTCAACTCTTCCCAACCTCGGTTTTCAGGTTTCAGAACCTAGACCTTATCTCCAATCACTGCCCAGGGTTGAAGGTGATGCAGAAATCATAAATCCATCTCCATGGCAAGAATCTTGTGGATGGCATGTTGTCCAAGGTTCAGTGTAGTAAAACCAGAATGGCCAATGAGGCCCCACCCATGCTCGCTGGGCACATTGGTCACAAACACACTTTGTGACCCTCAGGCTGAGCCCAGTCCTCAAGTAAGGCCACTCAGTGGCTGGATGAAGAGATAGCATAATGGGCTTGCCATACCCCTAGGCCCCAATTTTTAACCATAGTTCGGGTTGTCCCTTCCGTCTTCCCCACGGCTTGGCTTTGGAATTCCTCTTTTGGTTGGACACCTGAGGAAACAAAACTGAAATGAGTCCTCCCATCCCACAGATTGATGAAAAGGAATTGCGAATCGGGCCTAATCCTCAGAGAGGAAGATTCGTCCATGGCCCATGAGGCCTCCCCGACATTCCACGGCCATCGCTGATACAAAATCCAGAGACAAAAGCCTGAGCAAGCGCCTCAGATTCGCACTTTCTTCATATCCTGAAGAGTTCTTCTCATGGTTTGTAGATCGGGCCTGCCATACCTACGTCCCCAAACGTAAGCTGAGTTTGTGTTTTCAGACTTCTGTCCTCAAAGTCTTGGGCCACACACTCTCCAGGCTGGGCCCATGGAGCCACACATTAGGACTGTGCCTACCAATCCATGGGAATTCTGCCCATTCCATGGTCCAAAATCGTACAAATTAGGAGAAACCTCCAAAGTCCCTGAGGCCATCCCAATAGTGTAGGTCGCCCGGAACAAACAAGGGCTGTCTGACACCAGCTGATAATCGACCTCCACTCATACCATAGATGGATGTCCCCAGAGAAGAAGATTGAACCAGACAGGACCCTAGGCCATAATAGGATCCATTGCTTTGGGTTACAGGCATGTGTCCTCAAAAGCCTGATTCCAATACGAGCAGAGGGGTTTTCCTGAGGCACCCATCAGAACTCATCTCGTCTCCACAAGGAAACCTGTGCATGGGAGCCATGTCCAAAGCTTAGGAGAGTACTTCAGGGTCCCGGTGCCACCGCCCCATTCCAAGGCCCTCATGGACACAAAAACACATTAGGGCCCATCCTCAGGAAAGTCCATTTCAGCTCAGCCACCCCGGTTGCTCTGGCAGAGCCATCAGATCTAAACTGTCTTGTTGCTAGGAGACAATTGGAATGCGAGGCGGGCTTCCCAGGCATCCATCCACGAACGGTGCTCTGGAGTCATTCCATATGGGATGTCCTGGAGCTGTCCAACAGGTCTCAATTGTCCCGCAAAAGGAATCCTTGAAGGGGGCATCCTACAACTCCCAACGTGGGAAAACCTCAATGGCCTCGAGATTCCGCTCCCTTCATGAAGCGACCGTCATGCTCAGAAACTCCAACCTGAGCCAACGTCTGATCTTCGCCCTGATTTCAGATGCATGAGATATTGGTTCAGATCTGCATGGGGTACCTGCCGTGCCCTCGCCCTGAAACCCAAGTCTAGCTTGTCTTCTCAGACTTTCGTCCTCACTCTCCTGGCCCCGAAGCCCTCAAGTTTGGCAATACCGGACCCACAATGCAGCACTCTGCCTGCCCTCTAGAAAAAAAATTATTGCCTCATGAGCTGCCCAGGCACCTTAAATGAGGGTAAACCTTCACAGCACTCGACTTTACCCAAATTATATAGTCTAACCTGGGCACTAATGCACTGTCGAACAGAACCTGAGCCCGGACCTCCTGACCAACACCCAGTAAGCTGACCGCACACTGAGCACATAAAACCCGCCATGGCCTTAGGTCATCATCTCTTCCCTACCTCAGTTTTCAGGCTTCAGAACCGACACCTTATCTCCAATCACTGCCCAGGGGTGAGTGTGATGGAGAAATCAGAACTCCTCCTTACCCATGGCAAGATCCCTTGTGGTTGGCACATTGTCCAACGTTCAGTGTAGGAGAAACCAGCATTCATCCTGAGGCCCCGCCGATTCTTGAGTGTTACGAGGGCATACACACGCATTGTGACCCTCAGCATGAGTCCTGTCCTCTAGTAAGTCCTCTCAGTGGCTGGATCATTAGATGTCATAATGGGCTTGACATGTCCCTAGGCCCCAATTTTTAACCAGATTTCTGATTGTCCAGTCGCCCCTCCCCAGGGCTCTACTCTGGAATCCATGATTTGGTGGGACACCTGAGGTTAAACAAGAAAAAAACAAGAAAAAAAAAAAAAAAAAAAAACAACGGACTTCTTCCAGCCCACAGAATGACCCCAAACTCTTTGGACGGGGCCAAACCACCAGAGAGTAAGACTCGTCCATTTCCCATGAAGTCACCCAGAAATTCCACGACCATGAGTGACACGATATCCAGAGACAAAAACTTGAGCAGGAGCCTCACACTCGCCCTTCTTTCAAATCCCGAAGAGTTCTCCTCATGGTCTGTAGATCAGTCCTGCCATACCTATGACCTGAAACATAAGCCGAGTTTGTGTTTTCAGACAACTGTCCAAACAGCCCTGGCCTACACAACCTACAGGCTCAGGCCCCTGGAGCCAAACCTGAGGACTGTACTTGCCCTCTCCAAGGGAATTGTGTGTGCCCATTCCAATGGCCACAACCCTTCTAATAGGATAAACCTCCAAAGTCCCTGATCCATCTCAATAGTGGTGGCTTCCCAGGAAAAACAGGGGCAATCTGAGCCCAACTGAGCACCTACCTGCACTCAGACCCATAGACAGATGTCCCCAGAGGTAAAAAGGAAAGAACAGGCCCCTAGGCACTAATCAGATCCATTGCTTTGGTTTCCAGGCATCTCTCCTCAGAGGCCTGGGTTTCAAAAGCAGCATATAACTGTTTCTTGACTCACCCATCAGAAAACATCTCATCTACACATGGGAAACTTGCACGTTGGAGCCGTGTCAAAGCCTCTGTTTAGGAGAACCCTTTAGGGCCCCAGTGCCACTGCTTCATTCCAAGGCCTCCATAGACACAAAAGCACATTAGGACCCATCCCCAGGGGTGTCCATTTCAACTGAGCGTCCTCGGTTGCTCCCCACAGATCCAGGAGATCTATCCTGCCTTGTTGCTAGGAGACAATTGGAATGCGAGGTGGGCTACCCAGCCATCCATCCTTAGAACCCTGCTCAGAATCATTGGCCTGGAGCCAAACAACAGGTCTCAATTGTCCTGCAGAAGACTCTCTGCAGTTTGGAGCTTCTCACACCTCCCATCGTGGGAAAAACCCCATGGCCTCGTGTTGCTCCCCCATCATGAAGGGGCCATCAGGGACAGAAATTCCAACCTGAGCGATCGTCTGATCCTCGCCCTGACTTCAGATGCACGAGATCTCGATTCAGGTCTTTAGATTGTGCCTGACATGGCCTCACCCAGAAACCTTAGCCTAGCTTGTGTTCTCAGACTTTTGTCATCAGACTACTGGCCCACAAGCCCTCCAGTTTGGCAATCCAGAACTACAATACAGCACTCTGCCTGCCCCCCAGAAGAAAAACATTGTCCTCTGGGACTACCCAGTAACCCCAAGTGAGGATCAACCTGCACCGACCTTGGCTGTACCCCAAATACATAGGCTGACCAGGGCACTAATGCCCTTTCTGAAGCAGCCTGAGCCTGGACACCCTGGCACCTCCCAGACAGCTGGCCGCACACTGAGCACATTGAGCCGCCATGGCCTTCGGTCGTCAACTCTTCCCAACCTCGGTTTTCAGGTTTCAGAACCTAGACCTTATCTCCAATCACTGCCCAGGGTTGAAGGTGATGCAGAAATCATAAATCCATCTCCATGGCAAGAATCTTGTGGATGGCATGTTGTCCAAGGTTCAGTGTAGTAAAACCAGAATGGCCAATGAGGCCCCACCCATGCTCGCTGGGCACATTGGTCACAAACACACTTTGTGACCCTCAGGCTGAGCCCAGTCCTCAAGTAAGGCCACTCAGTGGCTGGATGAAGAGATAGCATAATGGGCTTGCCATACCCCTAGGCCCCAATTTTTAACCATAGTTCGGGTTGTCCCTTCAGTCTTCCCCACGGCTTGGCTTTGGAATTCCTCATTGGGTGGGACACCTGAGGTAACAAAACTGAAATGAGTCCTCCCATCCCACAGATTGACGAAAAGGAATTGCGAATCGGGCCTAATCCTCAGAGAGGAAGATTCGTCCATGGCCCATGAGGTTTCCCCGTCATTCCACGGCCATCGCTGATACAAAATCCAGAGACAAAAGCCTGAGCAAGCGCCTCAGACTCGCACTTTCTTCATATCCTGAAGAGTTCTTCTCATGGTTTGTAGATCGGGCCTGCCATACCTACGTCCCCAAACGTAAGCTGAGTTTGTGTTTTCAGACTTCTGTCCTCAAAGTCTTGGGCCACACACTCTCCAGGCTGGGCCCCTGGAGCCACACATTAGGACTGTGCCTACCAATCCATGGGAATTCTGCCCATTCCATGGTCCAAAATCGTACAAATTAGGAGAAACCTCCAAAGTCCCTGAGCCATCCCAATAGTGTATGTCGCCCGGAACAATCAAGGGCTGTCTGACACCAGCTGATAATCGACCTCCACTCATACCACAGATGGATGTCCCCAGAGAAGAAGATTGAACCAGACAGGACCCTAGGCCATAATAGGATCCATTGCTTTGGGTTACAGGCATGTGTCCTCAAAAGCCTGATTCCAATACGAGCAGAGGGGTTTTCCTGAGGCACCCATCAGAACTCATCTCGTCTCCACAAGGAAACCTGTGCATTGGAGCCATGTCCAAAGCTTAGGAGAGTACTTCAGGTTCCCGGTGCCACCGCCCGATTCCAAGGCCCTCATGGACACAAAAACACATTAGGACCCATCCTCAGGAAAGTCCATTTCAACTCAGCCACCCCGGTTGCTCTGGCAGAGCCATCAGATCTAAACTGTCTTGTTGCTAGGAGACAATTGGAATGCGAGGCGGGCTTCCCAGGCATCTATTCGCGAACGGTGCTCTGGAGTCATTCCATATGGGATGTCCTGGAGCTGTCCAACAGGTCTCAATTGTCCCGCAGAAGGAATCCTTGAAGGGGGCATCCCACAACACCCAACGTTGGAAAACCTCAATGGCCTCGAGATTCCGCTCCCTTCATGAAGCGGCCGTCATGCACAGAAACGCCACCCTGAGCCAACGTCTGATCATCGCCCTGACTTCAGATGCATGAGATTTTGGTTTCAGATCTGCAGGGGGTACCTGCCGTGCCCTCGCCCTGAAACCCAAGTCTAGCTTGTCTTCTCAGACTTCCGTCCTCACACTCCTGGCCCCGAAGCCCTCAAGTGTGGCAATTCCGGACCCACAATGCTGCACTCTGCCTGCCCTCTAGAGAAAAAATTATTGCCTCATGAGCTGCCCAGGCACCTTAAATGAGGGTAAACCTACACAGCACTCGCCTTTACCCAAATTATATAGTCTAACCTGGCACTAATGCACTGTCGAACACTACCTGACCCGGGACTTCCTGACCAACACCCAGAAAGCTGACCGCACACTGAGCACTTGAAACCCGCGATGGTCTTAGGTCATCATCTCTTCCCTACCTCAGTTTTCAGGCTTCAGAACCGAGATCTTATCTCCAATCACTGCCAGGGGTGAGTGTGATGCAGAAATCAGAACTCCTCCTTACCCATGGCAAGAACCCTTGTGGTTGGCACGTTGTCCAACGTTCAGTGTAGGAGAAACCAGCATTCACCCTGAGGCCCCGCCCATTCTTGAGTGCGACGAGGGCATACACACGCATTGTGACCCTCAGCATGAGTCCTGTCCTCTAGTAAGTGCTCTCAGTGGCTGGACCATTAGATGTCATAATGGACTTGACATGTCCCTAGGCCCCAATTTTTAACCAGATTTCTGATTGTCCAGGCGCCCCTCCCCAGGGCTCTACTCTGGAATCCCTCATTTGGTTGGAGACCTGAGTTTAAAAAAGAAAATAACAACAACAACAACAAAAAACGGACTTCTTCCAGCACACAGAATGAACCCAAACTCTTTGGACTGGGCCAAACCACCAAAGAGTAAGTCTCGTCCATTTCCCATGAAGTCACCCAGAAATTCCATGACCATGAGTGACACGATATCCAGAGACACAAACTTGAGCTGGAGCCTCACACTCGCCCTTCTTTCAAATCCCGAAGAGTTCTCCTCATAGTCTGTAAATCAGTCCTGCCATACCTATGACCCGAAACATAAGCCGAGTTTGTGTTTTCAGACAACTGTCCAAACAGCCCTGGCCTACACAACCTACAGGCTCAGGCCCCTGGAGCCAAACCTGAGGACTGTACTAGCCCTCTAAAAGGGAATTGTGTGTGCCCATTCCAATGGCCAAAACCCTTCTAATAGGATAAACCTCCAAAGTCCCTGATCCATCTCAATAGAGGTGGCTTCCCAGGAAAAACAGGGGCAATCGGAGCCCAACTGAGCACCTACCTGCCCTCAGACCCATAAAAAGATGTCCCCAGAGGTATGAAGGAAAGAACAGGCCCCTAGGCACTAATCAGATCCATTGCTTTGGTTTCCAGGCATCTCTCCTCAGAGGCCTGGGTTTCAAAAGCAGCATATAGCTGTTTCTTGACTCACCCATCAGAAAACATCTCATCTACACATGGGAAACTTTCACTTTGGAGCTGTGTCAAAGCCTCTGTTTAGGAGAACCCTTTAGGGCCCCAGTGCCACCGCTTCATTCCAAGGTCTCCACAGACACAAAAGCACATTAGGACCCATACGAGGGGTGTCCATTTCAACACAGCGTCCTCGGTTGCTCTCCACAGATCCAGGAGAACTAACCTGTCTTGTTGCTAGAAGACAATTGGAATGCGAGGTGGGCTACCCAGCCATCCATCCTTAGAACCCTGCTCAGAATCATTGGCCTGGAGCCAAACAACAGGTCTCAATTGTCTTGCAGAAGACTCTCTGCAGTTTGGAGCTTCTCACAACTCCCATCGTGGGAAAACCCCCATGGCCTCGTGATGCCCCCCCCCGTTCATGAAGGGGCCATCAGGGACAGAAACTCCAACCTGAGCGATCGTCTGATCCTTGCCCTGACTTCAGATGCACGAGATCTCGATTCAGGTCTGTAGATTGTGCCTGCCATGGCCTCACCCAGAAACCTAAGCCTAGCTTGTGTTCTCAGACTTCCTTCCTCACACTCCTTGTACACAAGCCCTCCGGAATAGGAACTCCAGAACCACAACCCAGCCCAGTGTCTGCCCAACGGAAGAAAACCGTTTCCCTGTGGGGCTCTCCAGAAAACCCAGATGAGGATCAACCTGCTCGGGCCTCGACGGTACCCGACTGGATAGGCTGCTCTGGGCACTCATGCTCTGTCTGACACAGCCTGAAGCCAGACGTCCAGACAGACAAGGAGACAGCTGGCCGCACACCCAGCACTTCGGACACGCGATGGACTTATGCCGTCACGTCTTCCTAATTTTGTTTTCAGATATCTGAACCTAGACATTATATCAATTCTCCACGCAGCTGGGTATCGCAAGCACAAAACAGAACTCCTCCTTCCCCATGGGTGTAAAGCTTGCTCTTGGCATGGTGTCACACCTTCAGGGTGGGAGAAATCTTCATGGCCCCTGATGCCACGCCCAATCATGAGTGCTTCTTGCTCTCAAATTCACACTGTGACCCTCAGCATGAGCCCCATGTCAAAGAAAGGCCTTTCAGGGCCTGTACCAAGAGCCCGCATATGTGGCTTGTCAAGCCCCTATGCACCCAATCCTCACCAGGGTTTGAGTTTTCCAGTCGCCCCGCCCTTACCTGGGGCTCTGCTCTGGAATCCCTTTCTTGGAGAGACACATGAGCCAGACAACACGACTCCACCCTTCCCAAATAATGACCCCAAACTCTTGGGAGCTGGGACAAATCCCCAGAGAGGGATACTCGTCCACACTCCTTGAAGCCACCCCTCCAATCCACGGCTATCCCGGACACAACATCCAGAGACAAAAGACTGAAGGAACGCCTCACACTCGCCCTTGTTTCAGATCCCAGGAGTTCCCTCTCGGGATGTATATCCGGCCTGCCATATCCTAGGCGCCAGTCATAAGCTGAGTTTGTGTTTTCAGATTTCTGTGCCCACAGCCTGGACCCACACAACCTCCAGGCGAGGGCCTCTGGATACAAGCGAAAGATTGTGCCTGCCCTCTACAAGAAAAGTGTGCCCAATCCATTGACCACAGCCCTACAGGTTAGGGAAAAGCTCCAAGGCCCCTGAGGACATCAATAGTGTAGGCCACCCTGGACTAAGAGGGTCTCTCTGACACCAGCGGAGCAACTATCTCCACTTAGACTCTCAGACAGTGTCCCCAGAGACAGAAGGTTGAAATGGACAGGCCCACAGGCCCTAATCTGAACCTTAGCTTTGGTTTCCATGTGTCCGTCCACAGAGGACTGTTTTCGTAGACCAGCACACGAAGCTTTTCCGAGGCACCAAACCAAACCTCTCTCATCTCCACATGGGGAGCATTCTTACTGGGGATGTATCAAACACTTCAGGTAGGAGAGTTCCGCAGGGCCACTGAACAACCAGCACATTCCAAGGTCTCCATGGACCCAAACGCACGTTATGACGCATCCTCAGGAGAGGTCATTTCAACTCTGCCCCCTGGGTAGCGTGACCCAGAGGCAGCAGGTCAAACATATCTTGTCGATAATGGCCAATGGGAATGCGAGGCATGCTCTAAGGGATCCATCATTCGAACCCTGCTCTCCAGTCCTTCCGTATGGTATGTCCTGGAGCCATGCAACAGAACTCGAATGTCCCGCAGAAGAAAACCTTGTGGTTTGGGGCAACCTCCAAACTCAGCGTGGGAAAACTTCCTTGGCCTCATGAAGCCCCCGCTTCATGAAGGTGCGATCGTGGACACTTACTCCAGCCTCAGCCAACAGCTGATCCTCAGCCTGCCTTCAGATGCAGGAGATTTTGATTCAGCCTCTGCAGAGTGGGCCTGCTCTGCCCTTGGCTCCAATCCTCACCATAGCTTGTTTTTTCAGACTTCCGTCCTCTCACTTCTGGCCCACAAGCCCTCCCTACTGGGTATTCCGGGGCCACAATAAAGCACTCTGCCTGCCTCCCAGGAGAAAAACATTGTCTATGGTGTAGCCCAGAAACCCCAATTGAGGATCAAACTGCTTGGCCCTCAGCAACACCCCAATTTCATAGGCTACATTAAAAACTGATGCTCTGTCGCAAATAGCGTGAGCCCAGACCTTCCAACAGACACCGACACAGCTGGCTGCACACCCATCACATTGGACCCGCTTCTGCCTTAGGCCACCATCCATTCCCAACCTGGGTTTTCAGTCATCGGAACCTAGACCTTATCTCCAATCCCTGCACAAGGGGGAACCTGATGCATAAGTCAGAACCCCTCCTTCCCCATGGCAAGAAACCTTGCTGCTGGCAGTGAATCACTACCTTCAGTTTAGGAGAAAGTGGCATGGCCCATGAGGCCACACCCATGCGTGAGGGCCGCCTTGGGCACAAACACACATGGTGACCCTCAGCGTGAGTACCTTATTCAAGTAACGCATCTCATTGACTGGACCAAGAGCCCGCATATGTGGCTTGCCTTGCCCATAGGCACACAGGACTAACTAGATGGTGTGTATTCCAGTTGAGGGAACCCACTGCTGTGCTCTAGAGTCCCTCTCCTGGGGGGTCCCCTGTGGCAGAAAACAGTACTCTTCCCTTCCCACAGAATGAACCTAAACACTTGGGAGCTTGGACAATCCCCCAAGAGAAAGGCTCTTCCTCGGCCCCTGAAGCAACCCCTACCCTGAACGGCCACTCTGAACGCAACACCCAGAGACAAAATCCTGAGCGACTGCCTCCCACTTGCCCTCCTTTGATATCCAGAGGATCTCCCCTCATGGACTGGAGATCAGGCCTGCCATTACCTAGGCCCCTAGCTGAGCCAAGTTTGCTTTTTCAGACATCTGTCCCCGCAGCCCTGGCAAACACAGCCTCTAGGCTGGGTCCTCTTTAGCCATACCACAGGACCCTGCCTGCTGTGTCCTGGGAAACAGTGTCCATTCCTTTGGCCACACACCTCCAGAATATGAGAAACCTCAAGGCCCCCGAGGACATCCCACTACTGGGAGCCTCCCTGGACACACAGGGGCATTCAGACACAAGCTGAGCAGCTACTTCCACGAAGGCATGCCCACAGATGTCAACAGAGATAGAAGGTTGAGCCGACAGCCCTTAGGCCCTAATCTCAACTCTTGCTTTGTTTTTCTGGTGTCACTCCTCAGAGGCTTTGGTCGAAGAACAGCATATGGGGCTTTCCTGAGGCACTGAACAGAACTCCTCTTGTCTCCCCATGGGAAGCTTCCTTGTTGGAGCCGTGTCAAACACTTCAGCTTGGAGAATCCTGCAGAGACCCTGAGCCACCTCCACATTCCAAGGTCTCCCAGGCAACCAAGCCACAGAAGTACTCATCTTCAGGAGAGTCCATTTCAACTCTCCCCTCTGGGTAGCTCACCCAGGAGCCTGCAGATTGAGCCTGACTTGTCCTGACTAAAGAGTGGGAACATGAGGTGGCGTTCCCAGGCATCCATGCTTAGACACCTGCTCTCGAGTCTTTCCGTATGGGGCCTCCTGGAACCATCCAATAGGTCTCGACTGTCGTGCAGAAGGAAACCTTGAGGTTTGGAGTAGTTCACAAATCCCATCGTAGGCAAACCTCCCTGGCCTCATGAAGCCCCCACACCCTACAGGAAGAGGCCATGCTGGACAAAAACTCTAGCCTGAGGCACGACTCATAGTTGACATGACCTAAGTGCAGGAGATCTCGATTCAGCCTGCCGTGCCCTCGTTCCCAAACCTCACACTAGCTTGTGTTTTCAGACTTCCTTCCTCACACTCCTGGCAAACAAGCCCTCCAGACTAGGAACTCCAGAACCACAACCCAGCCCAGTGTCTCTCCAACAGAACAAAAACGTTTCCCTGTGGGGCTCTCTACAGAAAACCCAGATGAGGATCAACCTGCTCGGGCCTCGACGGTACCCGACCTGGATACGCTGCTCTGGGCACTCATGCTCTGTCTGACACAGCCTGAAGCCAGACGTCCAGACAGACAAGGAGACAGCTGGCCGCACACCCAGCAATTCGGACACGCCATGGTCTTATGCCGTCACCTCTTCCTAACCTTGGTTTTCAGATATCTGAACCTAGACATTATATCAATTCTCCACACAGCTGGGTATCGCAAGCACAAAACAGAAGTCCTGCTTCCCCATGGCTGTCAAGCTTGGCCTTGGCATGGAGTCATACCTTCAGGGTGGGAGAAACCTTCACGCCACCTGATGCCACGCCCAAACTTGAGTGCAGCTTGGGCACAAATTCACACTGTGACCCTCAGCATGAGCCCAATGTCAAAGAAAGGCCTGTCAGGAACTGGAACAAGAGCCCGCATATGGGGCTTGACATGCCCCTATGCACCCAATCCTCACCAGGGTTTGAGTTTTCCAGTCGCCCCGCCCGTACCTGGGGCTCTGTTCTGGAGTCCCTTTCTTGGAGAGACCCATGAGCCAGACAACACGACTCCAACCTTCCCAAAAAAAGGCCCCAAACTCTTGGGAGCTGGGACAAATCCCCAGAGAGGGATACTCGTCCACAGTCCCTGAGGCCAACCCTCCAATCCACGGCTATCCCGGACACAACATCCAGAGACAAAAGCCTGAAGGAACGCCTCCCACTCGCCCTTGTTTCAAGGCCGAGGAGCTCCCTCTTGGGCTGTACCTCCGGCCTGTCATACCCTAGGCGCCACTCATAAGCTGACTTTGTGTTTTCAGACTTCTGTGCCCACAGCCTGGACCCACACACCTCCAGGCTAGGGCCTCTGGAGCCACAGCGAAAGATTGTGCCTGCCCTCTCCAAAAAAAAGGTGCCCAATCCATTGACCACAAACCTACAGGTTAGGGAAAAGGTCCAACGCCCCTGAGGACATCAATAGTGTAGGCCACCCTGGACTAAGAGGGGCTCTCTGACACCAGCGGAGCAACTATCTCCACTTAGACTCTCAGACAGTGTCCCCAGAGACAGAAGGTTGAAATGGACAGGCCCCCAGGCCCTAATCTGAACCTTAGCTTTGGTTTCCATGTGTCCATCCTCAGGGGACTGTTTTCGTAGACCAGCACACGGGGCTTTTCCGAGGCACCAAACCAAACCTCTCTCTCCACATGGGGAGCTTTCTTACTGGGGATGTATCAAACCCTTCAGGTAGGAGAGTTCCACAGGGCCACTGAACAACCAGCACATTCCAAGGTCTCCATGGACCCAAACGCACATTATGACGCATCCTCAGGAGAGGCCATTTCAACTCAGCCCCCTGGGTAGCGTGCCCCAGAGGCAGCAGGTCAAACATATCTTTTCGCTAATGGCCAATGGGAATGCGAGGCATGCTGTACAGGGATCCATCCTTCGAACCCTGCTCTCCAGTCCTTCCGTATGGTATGTCCTGGAGCCGTGCAACAGGACTCGAATGTCCCACAGAAGGAAACCTTGTGGTTTGGGGCAACCTCCAAACTCAGCGTGGGAAAACTTCCTTGGCCTCATGAGGCCCCCGCTTCATGAAGGTGCCATCATGGACACATACTCCAGCCTCAGCCAACGTCTGATCCTCAGCCTGACGTCAGATGCAGGAGATTTTGATTCAGCCTCTGCAGAGTGGGTCTGCTCTGCCCTTGGCTCCAATCCTCACCCTAGCTTGTTTTTTCAGACTTCCGTCCTCTCACTCCTGGCCCAAAAGCCCTCCCTACTGGGAATTCTGGGGCCACAAAGAAGCACTCTGCCTGCCTCCCAGGAGAAAAACATTGTCTATGGTGCTGCCCAGAAACCCCAAATGAGGATCAAACTGCTTGGCCCTCGGCAACACCCCAATTGCATAGGCTACCTTAAACAGTAATGCTCTGTCGCAAATAGCCTGAGCCCAGACCTTCCAACAGACACCGACACAGCTGACTGCACACCCAGCACATTGTACCCGCCACTGCCTTAGGCCACCATCCATTCCCAACCTGGGTTTTCAGTCATCGGAACCTAGACCTTATCTCCAATCCCTGCACAGGGGGGAACCTGATGCACAAGTCAGAAACCCTCCTTCCCCATGGCAAGAAAACTTGCTGCTGGCAGTGAGTCAAACCTTCAGTGTAGGAGAAAACGGCATGGCCCATGAGGCCACGCCCAAGCGTGAGGGCCGCCTTGGGCACAAACACACATTGTGACCCTCAGCGTGAGTACCTTATTCAAGTAACACCTCTCAGTGACTGGACCAAGAGCCCGCATAGGTGGCTTGCCATGCCCATAGGCACCCAGGACTAACTAGATGGTGTGTATTCCGGTTGAGGGAACCCACTGCTGTGCTCAAGAGTCCCTCTCCTGGGGGGTCCGCTGTGGCATAAAACAGTACTCTTCCCTTCCCACAGAATGAACCCAAACACTTGGGAGCTTGGACAATCCCCCAAGAGGAAGGCTCTTCCTCGGCCTCTGAGACAACCCCTACCCTCTCCGGACACTGTGAACGCAACACCCAGAGACAAAATCCTGAGTGACTGCCTCCCACTTGCCCTCCTTTGATATCCAGAGGATCTCCCCTCACGGACTGGAGATCAGTCCTGCCATTACCTTGGCCACTAGCTGAGCCAAGTTTGCTTTTTCAGACATCTGTCCCCACAGCCCTGGCAAACACAGCCTCTAGGCTGGGTCCTCTGGAGCCATACCACATGACCGTGCCTGCTCTCTCCTGGGAAACTGTGTCCATTCCTTTGGACACACACCTCCAGAATATGAGAAACCTCAGGGCCCCCGAGGACATCCCACTACTGGGAGCCTCCCTGGACACACAGGGGCATTCGGACACAAGCTGAGCAGCTACCTCCACGAAGGCATGGACACAGATGTCAACAGAGATAGAAGGTTGAGCCGGACAGGCCCTTAGGCCGTAATCTCAACTCTTGCTTTGGGTTCCAGGTGTTACTCCTCAGAGGCTTTGGTTCGAAGAACAGGATATGGGGCTTTCCTGAGGCACTGAACAGAACTCCTCTCGTCTCCACATGGGAAGCTTCCTTGTTGGAGCTGTGTCAAACACCTCAGTTTGGAAAACCCTGCAGAGTCCCTGAGCCACCTCCACATTCCAAGGTCTCCCAGGCCACCAAGCCACAGTAGGACTCATCTTCAGGAGAGTCCATTTCAACTCTCCCCTCTGGGTAGCTCACCCAGGAGCCTGCAGATTGAGCCTGCCTTGTCCTGACTAAAGAGTGGGAATATGAGGTGGCGTTCCCAGGCATCCATGCTTAGACACCTGCTCTCGAGTCTTTCCGTATTGGGCCTCCTGGAGCCATCCAATAAGACTCGACTGTCGTGCAGAAGGAAACCTTGAGGTTTGGAGTAGTTCACAAATCCCATCGTAGGCAAACCTCCCTGGCTTCATGAAGCCCCCACACCCTTCAGGAAGAGGCCATGCTGGACAAAAACTCTAGCCTGAGGCACTTCTCATAGTTGACATGACCTCAGTGCAGGAGATCTCGATTCAGCCTCTGCAGAGTGGGCCTGCCGTGCCCTCGGTCCCAAACCTCACGCTAGCTTGTGTTTTCAGACTTCCTTCCTCACACTCCTGGCAAACAAGCCCTCCTGACCAGGAACTCCAGAACCAAAACCCAGCCCAGTGTATGCCCAACGGTAGAAAAACGTTTCCCTCTGGGGCTCTCCAGAAAACCCAGATGAGGATCAACCTGCTCGGGCCTCGACGGTACCCGAACTGGATATGCTGCTCTGGTCACTCATGCTCTGTCTGACACAGCCTGAAACCAGACGTCCAGAGAGACAAGGAGACAGCTGGCCGCACACCCAGCACTTCGGACACGCCATGGTCTTATGCCGTCACCTCTTCCTAACCTTGGTTTTCAGATATCTGAACCTAGACATTATATCAATTCTCCACACAGCTGGGTATCGCAAGCACAAAACAGAACTCCTCCTTCCCCAAGGCTGTCAAGCTTGCTCTTGGCATGGAGTCACACCTTCAGGATGGGAGAAACCTTCATGGCCCCTGATGCCACGCCCAAACTTGAGTGCTGCTTGGGCACAAATTCACACTGTGACCCTCAGCATGAGCCCCATGTCAAAGAAAGGCCTGTCAGGACCTGGACCAAGAGCCCGCATATGGGGCTTGCCAAGCACCTATGCACCCAAGCCTCACCAGTGTTTGAGTTTTCCAGTCGCCCCACCTGTGCCTGGGCTCTGCTCTGGAATCCCTTTCTTGGAGAGACACATGAGCCAGACAACACGACTCCACCCTTCCCTCAAAATGACCCCAATCTCTTGGGAGCTGGGACAAATCCCAAGAGAGGGATACCCGTCCACAGTCCCTAAGGCCACCCCTCTTATCCACTGCTATCCCGGACACAACATCCAGAGACAAAAGCCTGAAGGAATGCCTCCCACTCGCCCTTGTTTCAGAGGCCCAGGAGCTCCCTCTCGGGCTGTACATCCGGCCTGCCATACCCTAGGCGAGACTCATAAGCTGAGTTTGTGTTTTCAGACTTCTGTGCCCACAGCCTGGACCTACACAACCTCCAGGCGAGGGCCTCTGGAGCCACAGCGAAAGATTCTGCCTGCCCTGTCTAAGGAAATTGTGCCCAATCCATTGACCACAAACCTACAGGTTAGGGAAAATTTCCAAGCCCCTGAGGCCATCAATAATGGGGGCCACCCTGGACTAAGAGGGGCTCTCTGACACCAGCGGAGCAACTATCTCCACTTAGACTCTCCGACAGTGTCCCCAGAGACAGAAGGTTTAAATGGACAGGCCCCCAGGCCCTAATTTGAACCTTAGCTTTGGTTTCCATGTGTACGTCCACAGAGGACTGTTTTCGTAGACCCGCACACGGGCCTTTTCTGAGACACCAAACCAAACCTCTCTCGTCTCCACATGGGGAGATTTCTTACTGGGCATGTATCAAACCCTTCAGGTAGGAGAGTTCCGCAGGGCTACTGAACAACCAGCACATTCCAAGGTCTCCATGGACCCAAACGCACATTATGACGCATCCTCAGGAGAGGCCATTTCAACTCAGCCCCCTGGGTAGCGTGTTCCAGAGGCAGCAGATCAAACATATTTTGTCTCTTATGGCCAAGGGGAATGCGAGGCATGCTGTACAGGGATCCATCCTTCGAACCCTGCTCTCCAGTCCTTCCGTATGGTATGTCCTAGAGCCATGCAACAGGACTCAAATGTCCCGCAGAAGGAAACCTTGTGGTTTGGGGCATCCTCCAAACTCAGCGTGGGAACACTTCCTTGGCCTCATGAGGCCCCCGCTTCATGAAGGTGCCATCATGGACACATACTCCAGCCTCAGCCAACGTCTGATCCTCAGCCTGACGTCAGATGCAGGAGATTTTGATTCAGCCTCTGCAGAGTGGGCCTGCTCTGCCCTTGGCTCCAATCCTCACCCTCGCTTGTGTTTTCAGACTTCCGTCCTCACACTCCTGACCCACAAACCCTCCCTCCTGGGAATTCTGGGGCCACAATGAAGCACTCTGCCTGCCTCCCAGGAGAAAAACATTGTCTATGGTGCTGCCCAGAAACCCCAAATGAGGATCAAACTGCTTGGCCCTCGGCAACACCCCAATTGCATAGGCTACCTTAAACACTGATGCTCTGTCGCAAATAGCCTGAGCCCAGACCTTCCAACAGACACCGACACAGCTGGCTGCACACCCAGCACATTGGACCCGCCACTCCCTTAGGCCACCATCCATTCCCAACCTGGGTTTTCAGTCATCGGAACCTAGACCTTATCTCCAATTCCTGCACAGGGGGAACCTGATTCACAAGTCAGAACCCCTCCTACCCCATGGCAAGAAACTTTGCTGCTGGCCGTGAGTCAAACCTTCAGTGTAGGAGAAAACGGAAAACCTGCCGGGCCTCATGAAGCCCCCCATATCCTTCAGGGAGAGGCCATCATGGACAAAAACTCTAGCTTGAAGCACGTCTCATAGTAGACATGAACGCAATGCAGGAGATCTTGATTCAGCCTCTGCAGAGTGGCCTGCCGTGCCCTCGGTCCCAAACCTCACGCTAGCTTGTGTTTTCAGACTTCATTCCTTACACTCCTGGCAAACAATCCCTCCAGAGTAGGAATTGCAGAACCACAAGCCAGCCCAGTGACTGCCCACCGGTAGAAAACGTTTCCTTGTGGGGCTCTCCATAGAACCCAGATGAGGATCAACCTGCTCTTGCCTCGACGGCACTCAGATTTGATAGGCTGCTCTGGGCACTAATGCTCTGCCTTTCACAGCCTGATGCCAGACGTCCAGACAGGCAAGGAGACAGCTGGCCACACACCTAGCACTTCTGACACGGCATGGTCTTATGCCGTTATCACTTCCTAACCTTGGTTTTCAGATATCTAAACCCAGATATTATATCAATTCCCCACACAGTTGGGCATCTGAATCACAAATCAGAACTCCTTCTTCCCCATGGCTGTAAGGCTTGCTCTTGGCATGGAGTCACACCTTCAGGGTGAGAGAAACATTCATTTCCCCTGAAACGACGCCCAAACGTGAGTGCTGCCTTGGGCACAAATTCACTCTGTGACCCTCAGCATGAGCCCAAAATCAAAGACAGGCCTGTCAGGGCCTTGACCAAGAGCCCGCATATGGGGCGTGCCAAGCCCCTATACACCCAATCCTCACCAGTGTTTGAGTTTTCCAGTCTCCCCCCCCCCGTTCCTGGGGCTCTGCTCTGGAATCACTTTCTTAAAGAGACACATGAGCCAGACAACAGGACTCCACCCTTCCCACAAAATGACCCCAAACTCCTGTTAGCTGGGACAAATCCCCAGAGAGGGATACTTGTCCACAGTCACTGAGGCCACCCCCTACAATCTACGGCTATCCTGGACGCATCCAGAGACAAAAGCCTGAAGGTATCTCGCCCTTGATTCACAAGCCAAGGAGCTCACTCTCTATCTGTACATCCGGCCTGCCATACCCTTCTCGCCACTCATAAGCTGAGTTTGTGTTTTCAGACTTCTGTGCCACAGCCTGGACCCACACACCCTCCAGGCTAGGGCGTCTGGAGCCACAGGGAAAGATTGTGCCTGCCCTTTCCAAGGAAAGTGTGCCCAATCCATTGACCACAACCCTACAGGTTAGGGAAAAGCTCCAAGGCCTCTGAGGCCATCCTGATTCTGTAGGCTGCCCTGGACTAAAGGGGCACTCTGACACCAGCTGAGCCATTATCACCACTTAGACTCTCAGACAGTGTCCCCAGAGACAGAAGATTGAAATGGACAGGCCCTTAGGCCCTAATATGAACCTTAGCTTTAGTTTTCATGTGTCTGTCCTCAGAGGACTGGTTTCGTATACCAGCATATTAGGTTTTTCTGAGGCTCCAAACCAAACCTCTCTCGTCTCCACATGGAGTGCTTTCTTACTGGATCTGTATCAAACCCTTCTGGTCGGAGCATTCCGCAGGGCCACAGTACAACCATCACATTCCAAGGTCTCCATGGACAGAAACCCACATTATGACGCATCCTCTGGATAGGCCATTTCAACTCAGCCCGCTGGTTAGCTTGCCCCAGAGCCAGCAGATCAAACATATCTTGTCGTTAATGGCCAAAGGGAATGCGAGGCATGCTGCTCAGGGATCCATCCTTTGAACCCTCCTCTTCAGTCCTTCCGAATGGTATGTACTGGAGCCATTCAACAGGACTCGACTGTCTCGCAGAAGGAAACCTTGTGGTTTGTGGCAACCTCCAAACTCAGCGTGGGAAAATTTCGTTGGCCTCATGAGGCACCCGCTTCATGAAGGTGCCATCAAGGGCACAATCCAACCTCAGCCAACGTCTGATCCTCAGCCTGACTTCAGATGCATGAGATATCCTTTCAGCCTTTGCAGAGTGTGCCTGCTCCCAACCTCACCCTATCTTTTGTTTTCAGAGTCTACCCTAGCACTCCTGGCCCAAAAGCCCTCATGATTGGGAATTCTGGTTCCAGAACGAAGCACTCTGCCTGCCCCCCAAAGAAAAACATTGTCTATGGCATTGCTCAGAAACCCCAAATGAAAATCAACCTGCTCAGCCCTCGGCAACACCCCAATTGCATAGGCTACCCTAAACACTATGCTCTGTCTTACATAGCCTGAGCCCAGACCTTGTGAGAGACATTGAGACAGTTGGCTTCACACCCAGCACATCGAACCTGCCATGGGTTAGGCCATTTCATCCCTTCCCATTGACCTGGGTGTCTTCCTGGAGGTATATTCTGAGGCTGTGTCAGACTATGCATTTTTTCTGGAGCTTCCTATGGAATTGGGGTGGTATTAGGGGCCTTGCAATTTTCTCTTAATCTGGTGGGTTGGGAAACTGAGACAGGCTGACATTCCTTGGGAGAGCTGCACCAGTGCTGTTGTGTGTTCCTGGAGGCCCCATCCTGGAGGGCATATGGGTCAGGACTCTGGGTCCAAAGTCTTCAGACACAAACTCGGGTAAGAGTTAAGCTCGAGGTGATGGCAGACCCAATCTGCAGACCCTGAGCGAAGCATCTCCAGATATGAAATTCGGACGGCTGTGAGGCATGAGCACAGTCTTTTCTGTCTGACTTGTTTGTCTATCATCGCCACGAAATGGAGGGGTGGCCTCATGGGTCCATGTAAGATTCTACCTCTCTGGGAATTCTGCTCGGCACCCAAGAGTTTGGTGTATTTCCGGGGGATGGGAGGAGCGCAGTTTTCTGAGTCAGGGATCCCGTCCAAACAGCCATTCCAGAGATGGGTCCTGGGTTCTGGAGCCTGGATCACCGCAACAAGGCTTAGGATTTGGGCCTAGGGTCCTGCTCTATGTTTTCCTGGTACAGCTCCCGAGTGTTCTTGTTGGAAATGGGTATCATTCTGAGGGTCACAATGCCTGTTTTTGCCCAGATGCCCATGCTGAGTGGGTGTGACCTCATGGGCTATGCACTTGGCTCCCACTCTGAGGGTTGGACTGCCATCTCAACATTCAGTTTTCCTGCCATGGGGAAGGAGGTGTACTTTTTTATGCTTCAGGTTTCCCCATGGGCAGGAATTTGAGCTAAGTTCTGGGACAGGTGCCTGAATACCCAGTTCACTTTGAGATGACGTCCTCGGGCCAAGGCAGGACCCACCTGCAGAAAATGAGGCCTGCTTTCTGGGTGGCTGTCAGGAGCTCGGGCTCGAGCTGTGTCAGACAGAATATTCGTGGAGAGTACGGCCTATGATATTGGGGTGCTTTTGAGAGCTGTGCAACTGGATCCTCATGGGGGATTTTTGCACAGACCCTTTCTTCACTTCTTCTATCTGGTGAGCAGGCAGATGGCTGCATTACGGCTCCAGAATATCCAAGTTGGAGGGTTTGCAGGCGAGGAGTGTGAGGACAGAAGTATGAAAACATAAGCTACGGTTACGCTCAGTGCCGAGCACATGTCTATTCCAATGTATAGCAGTTGTTTCGAGATCTTCAGCACCTGGGCGAGGGGAAGATGTCTGCTCACGCTGGAGTTTGTATCCATGATGGCCAACAAATGGTGGGGAGGCCTCAAGAATTCTTGGAGGTTTTTCCAAGCTGGAGCTTGTGAGCTGCTCCAAACATCAAGGTGTCCTACTAAGGGGCAGCAGAAGTCTTCTTACAGGGCTCCAGGGTCCCCCATATGGAAGATTCGATAGCAATGCTCTCTGAATGGAGGCCTGGGAAGCCAATCTCGTGTTACCATTGCAGCTGAGGAACAGGGTAAGCTTGAACCAATGACACTGATTCCAAGTTCCAAGTGATTTGCGTTGATGGAAGTTCTCAGTCTAACAGGTCCCAATGCTGCTTGTTGTCCAGGGAGACCTTAGAATGTGGTGGCGGCTCTCTGACCATTGAGGATTCTCTATCCTTAGGATTAGACCCAGTACCCAGGAGCCAGGTTTCCTTCTTGGGACAGGAGGTGTGCTCTTGTATGGCTCACGGACCACAGGTTGGACCATATGCTTGAATTTCCAGAACAGACCTCTAGGGAGAGAGACCTCAAAACATAAGCTAGGGTTCTGATGAGGTTTTAGGGCCATGGAAGTTTCAATCTTCGGACTAAGTGCCATTGGCCTGCATGTCATCCTGGAGGTAGGTGCTGAGGCTGTGTCAGGCTGTGCACTTTTTCCAGAGTGGCCTATGATATTGGGGTGCAGTCAGGGGCCTTGCAGTTTTCTCCTAATCTGGACATTTTGGGAAACTGAGATGGGCAGGGTTTCCTCAGGAGAGCAGGGCCAGTGATGTCATGTGTTTCTCGAGGCCCCATCCTGGAGGTCATGTGTGTCAGGACTTTGGGACCAAAGACTTTAGACAAAACCTCGGATAAGAGATAGGAGTGAGGTGATGGCAGTCCGAATCTGAAGACCCTGAGGGAAGCTCCTCGGGATTTGAAATTCAGGTGACTGGGAGGGAGGAGCACAGGCTTTTCTGTCTGGATTTTGTGTCTAGGATGGCCACTAAATGGAGGGGTGACCTCATGTGTCCATGGGATATTCTTCCACTCTGGTGATTCTGCTTGGCACCCAAGAGTTTGATTTCTTTCTGGGGAAGAGGAAAAGACTGTATTCCATCTCTGGGATCCTGTCCAAACAGGGATTCCAGAGATGGGTTCTGGGTCCAGACACTGGGAAAACTTAACCAAAGCTTCGATTTGGGTTCCTGGTCCAGATCCCAAGGGGGATCTTTGGAAAGGGGTCTCATTCTGAGGGTCACAATGCCTGTTTGTGCCCAGCTGCCCATCCTGTGTAGGCATGGTCTCATGGACCATGCACCTGGTTCCCACTCAGGGTTGTACAGCCATCTCAACATTCAGTTTTCTGGCCATGGGGAAGGAGGAGCACTCTTTTGTGCTTCCGAGTCCCCTATGGGCAGGAATTTGAGCTAAGTCTGGGACAGGAACCTGAATATCCAGGTTGCTTCAAGATGATGGCCTCGGGCCAAGGTTGGACCCACCTGGAGGATATGGGGCCCACTATCTGGGTGGCTGACAGGAGGTCGGGGATCAGGCGGTGTCAGATAGACAATTTATGCAGAGGTCGGTCTATTATATTGGGGTGCCATTGAGGGCCGTGCAGGAGGATCCTCATGTGGGTTTCTGCGAAGACCCATAGGGCACTTCTTTCTGGTGGGCAGGCAGAAAGCTGCACTGTGGCTTCAGAATTCCCAATATGAAGGGCTTGTAGGCGAGGAGTGTGAAGACAGAAGTCTGAAAACACAAGCCACGGATAAGCTCAGTGCCGACCACAGGACCATTCCATTGTGCAGTGGTTGTTTCGAGATTTCCAGCACCTGAGTATGGGCGAGGGTCAGATGTCTGCTCACGCTGGGTTTGCATCCATGATGGTCAACGAATTGTGGGGTGGCCTCAAGAATTCTTGGAGATTTTCCCAAGCAGGACCTTGTGAGCTGCTCCAAACAGCAAGGTGTCCTACTGTGGGACAGGGGAAGTCCGCTTACAAGGCTCCAGGGTCCCCCATATAGAAATATTCGACAGCAGAGGTCTCTGAATGGGGGCCTGGGACGTCTTCCTTGCATGACCATTGCAGCTGAGGAACATTGCAGGCTTGATCTGCTGGTTTTTGTTCAAATTTCCAAGTGATCTAAGTTGACGGATGTTCTCAGTCTAATGAGTCACAATGCTGCTTGGTGTCCAGGGAGACCTTAGAATGTGGTGGTGAGGGTTCCTGGGTGGCTCAATGGGCTAAGCCCCTGCCTTCGGCTCAGGTCATGATCTCAGGGTCCTGGGATTGAGTCCCGCATCGGGCTCTCTGCTCAGCAGGGAGCCTGCTTCTTCCTCTCTCTCTCTCTGCCTTCCTCTATGCCTACTTGTGATCTCTGTCTGTCAAATAAATAAATAAAATCTATATAAAAAAAAAGAATGTGGTTGTGGGTCTGTGGCCATGCAGGATTTTCCTACCTGAGGGTTAGACCCAGTTCCCAGGAGCCAGGTTCCCTTCTCGGGACAGGAGGGGTTCTCTTGTATGGCTCAGTGACCACATGTCGGATCATATGTTGGATTTCAAGACCAGGCCTCTGTGCCAGAGGCCTGAATATCTAGGCTAGGGTTCTTATGAGGTTGTAGGGGCATGTCACCCTCAACCTTCGGACTTAGGGACTTTGACCTGTGAGTCTTCCTGGAGGTAGATGCTCAGGCTGTGTCAGACTGTGCATTTTTTCCAGAGTGGCCTATGAAATTGGGGTGGGCTCAGGGGCCTTGCAGGCTTTTCCTAATCTGGAGGGTTTGTGCAACTGAGACGGCAGAATTTCATCCAGAGATCAGGCCCAGTGATGTAGTGTGGTTCTGTCAGCCCCATCCTGCAGGGAATGTGGTTAAGGGCTCTGGGACCAAAGTCTTCAGACACAAAATTGTGTATCAATTAGGAGGGAGGTGATGGCAGCCCCGATCTGCAGACGCTGAGGGCAGCTCCTCAGGATTTGAAATTCGTGTGGCTGGGAGGCAGGAGCAAAGGCTTTTCTGTCTGGATTGTGTCTAGGATGGCCTTGGAATGGTGGGGTGTCCTCATGTGTCCATGGAATATTCTACCCCTCTGGGGATTCTGCCCAGCACCCAAGAGTTTGGTGTCTCACTGGGAAGGAGAGAGCGTGGTTTACTGTTTCAGGGTTTCCATCAACACAGGGATTCCAGAGATGGGTTATAGGTCCCTGTGCCTGGATAACCCTACAAAGGCTTAGTATTTGGGCCTAGAGGCTTGACTGCCTGGCTCTGTGGGGCTTTGGTTCAGCTCCCATGGAGACTTGTTGGAAATGGGTCTCAGGGTAAGGGTCACAATGCCTGTTTGTGCCCAGATGCCCATCCTGAGTGGGCATTGGCTCTTGTTCCATGCACCTGGATCCCAATATGAGGGTTGGACCACCATATCAACATTTAATTTTCCTTCTATGAGGAAGGAGGAGTACTCTTTTGTGCTTCAGATTCCCCCATGCACAGTAATTTGAGCTATGTTCTGGGACTGGTACGTGAATAACCAGGTTGGTTTGAGATGAAGGACTCAGGTCAAGGCAGGTCACACCTGCCAGATATGGGTCCCGCTATCTAGGTGGCTACCAGGAGGTCGGGGCTCGAGCTGTGTCAGACAAAGCATTAGTTCACAAGGTGGCCTATGATATTGTGGTGCTATAGAGGGCTGTGCTGGTGGAACCTTATATGGAGTTTCAGGCAGACCCATAGGGCACCTCTTTTTTCTGGTGGGCAGGCAGAAGGCATTGTGGCTCCCAAATTCCCAATATGGGGGACTTGAAGGCGAGGAGTGTGAGAACAGAAGGCAGAAAACACAATCTATGCTTAATCTCAGTGCCGAGAACATGGCCGTTCCAATGTGCAGTGGTTTTTTCGAGATCTCCAGCATCTGAGTACAGGCGAGGGTCAGATGTCTGCTCATGATAGAGTTTGTATCTATCGTGGCCAACAAATGAAATATCCAGCACCTGAGTAAAGGTGGATTTCAGATGTTTACGCACACTGGAGTTTGTGTCTCTGATGACCGAATGGAGGAGTGACATCAAGAGGCTGATGCATGTGAGATGCTCCAAACAGCAAGGTTGTTTTTTCTACTGGACAGTTAGAGTCTGGTATGTTTTCTGCAGGGCCCCTCATGTGAAAAGTATGGGTAGCAGAGCCCTTCCACATGGATGCCTGGAAAGCACACCTCCATTGACCAATGCAGCTGAGGAACATGCAGGTTCTTTACGGTGCTTCTGGGGCGAAGCACCAAGGTCTTGAGTTGACATGGAATCTCTTGAAGATGGGTTACAATGCTGGTTTTTTCTTACCAGGTAGATCTTAGAATGTGTTGGTGGCTAAGGTGCCTGCAGGATTCTCCTACCCTGAGGGTTTAACACAGGTCGAAGAGCACGGTTACCTTCTGGGGACAGGAGATGTATTGTTTTGTGGCTCAGGGACCACATGCCATATCATAAGTTCCTATTCAAGAACAGGCCTCTGAAGACAGATGCCCGACAACCTAATCTAGGGTTCCAATGAGTCCCAGGGGCATGAGAGGTTAAATCTTCAGACTTAGGACAGTTGACTTGGGTGTCTGCCAGGATGTAGGTGATCAGGGAGTTTCAGACTGTGCACTTATGTCCAGAGTAACCTCCAATATTGGGGTGGCCACAGGGGCCTTGAATGTTTCAACCAACTCTGGAGGGTTTGGTTAACTGACATGCACAATTTCCATGGGGATGGCAAGCACAGGACTGTGGTGTGGCTCCAGAGACTCCACCCTGGAGGGCATGTGAGCCATGGTTCTGGGAGGGAAGTCTGCAAACACAAACTCGGGTTAGGTTTAGTGGCTAGGTTATCGCAGGGCAATGTGTAGACCTGGAAGGCTACTCGTCAGGAACAGTAACTGGAATGACCCGAAGGCGGAAGCACAGGCTTTTATATCTGGATTGTGTGTCTAGGGTGACCTCAGAATGTAGCTGTGGCCTCATGGGTCCATGGGAGATTTTTCCTCTAAGGATACTGGCGGCTCCCAATATTTTGATGACTTTTTGGGATGGGAAGACTGCTATTTTCGATCTTAGGTGTGCCCCAAAACAGGGATTCCAGAGATGGGCTCTGGGTCTAGGCGCCTGGAAAATCCCACCAAGGGTTGGGATTTGGGCTTATGGGCAGACCAGGCCTGCAATGCAGGATCTTGGTGGTGCAACTGAGAGGGCTTGTTTGGAAGCATGCTCAGGCTGAGCATTACAATGCCTGTTTTTGCCCAGGGTGGCCCTCAGGAGTGGGCGTGGTCCCATTGTCCATTTTCTGGCCCCCACACTGAGGTTTCCAGCCATGGGGAAGGAGGAAATATCTATTGTGCTTCATGTTCCCCCATAGGCAGGGATTACAGCAAAGGTCTGGGGACAGATGCCTGAATACCAAGGATGCATAGAGATGACAGATTTGGGCCATGGCCGTTCTCACATGCTGGATATGGGCCCCGCTCTCTGGGTGGCTGACACGAGGTCTGGGCTCAGGCTGTGTCAGACACAGCACTAGTGCCAGAGAAGTCTATATATTGGGGTTCTCTCCAGGGCCGAGTAAATTGATCCTCATGTAGGGTTTCTGGCCTGACTCACGAAGCACTTCTTTCTGTGGGGCAGGCAGAATGCTGCCTTATGGATCCAGAATTCCCTATCAAGAGGGTTTGGGGACAAATAGGGTGAGAATGCAATTGTAAACACCAGCTATGCTTAAATTGAGTGCCAAACGGAAGTCAGTTTCAATGTGCAGCAGCTTATACGAGATATCCAGCACCTGAGTAAGGGCAGATGTCAGATATTTGCTCACACTTGAGTTTGTGTCTAGGATGACGACTAATGGAGGGGTGGCTTCAGGAGGCAATGGAGGATTACCCACGCTTAAGATTGTGAGATGCTCCAAACAACAAGGTTTCCTTCTAATGGACAGGAGGAGTCTGTTTTTTTTTCCTCCAGGGTCCCTCAAGTGGAAGTTTGCGTAGCAGAGCCCTCCCGCATGGATGACTGGAAAGCACACGTCCAATGACCATTGCAGCTGAGGAACATGACAGGTTCGTTTTGGTGGTTCTGGTGCCAAGTACCAAGGCCTTGAGTTGACTTGGAATCTCTTACAGATGTGTCCCAAAACTGGTTTGTTACAAGGGAGGTCTTAGAATGTATTGGTGGCTATGGGCCACGCTGAGGGTTTGGCACAGGTCGATGTACACAGTTTCCATCTTGGGAGAGGAGATGTTCTGTTTTGTGGCTCAGGGTACATATGTTGTATCCTGACTTGGTATTCAAGAACAGGCCTCTGAGGATTGATGCTTGCAACCTAATCTAGAGATCCAATGATGTCCTTGGTGCCCATCAGGTTCAATTTTCTTACTAAGGACCATTGATATGGTTGTCTGACTGGATGTAGGTGATCAGGATGTTTCAGACTGTGCATTTGCATCCAGAGCCACTTCCAATATTGGGGTGGGCTCAGGGGCCTTGCAGGTTTCTCCTAACTTGGAGGCTTTGGGGAACTGTGATGGGCACAGTTTCCTTGGGGATGGCAGGCCCAGTCCTGTGGTAAGGCTTCAGAGACCACCTCCTTGAGGATATGAGAGCCATGGTTTTGGGAGGGAAGTCTGCAAACACAAATTTGGGTCAGGGATAGTGGCAAGGTGATCGCAGGTCCAATGCATAGACCTAGAAGGCATCACGTCAGGAACTGTAATTAGGGTGACTGAAAGCTGGTAGCACAGGCTTTTCTATCTGGATTGTGTGTCCAGGATGGGCTCTGAATGTAGACGTGGTCTCATGGTTCAATGGGAGACTTTTCCTCTCTAAGGATCCTGGTGGATCTCCATATTGGTGGTTTTTCAGAGAAGAAAAGAGTGCTCTTTTCCATCTTAGGGGTGCTCCAAAACAGGGAAGAATGCTGTTTTACAACTTAGGCTTATGCCAAAACAGGGATTCCAGAGACGGGCTCTGGGTCTGGGTGCCCGGATATCCCACCAAGTGTTAGGATTTGGGCCTAGGGGCATTCCAGGCCTGCAATGCAGGATCCTAATGGTGTAACAGAGAGGGTTTGTTTGAAAGCATGCTCAGGCTGAGGGTCATCATGCCTCTTTGTGCCCAGGTGGGCCCTCAGGAGAGGGCGTAGTCTCATTGGCCATATAGCTGGATCCCACTTTGAGGGTTGGACACCCATTGCAACAGCCAGGCTTCCTGCAATGGAAAGAGGAGTTCTCTATTGTGCTTCAGGTTCCCCCATTGGCAGGGTTACAGGAAAGGTCTGTGGAAAGTTGCCTTAATACCAATGATGTGTACAGATGACAGGCTAAGAATTCCCAGGTAACAAAACAGCATTGTTACCCATGTTCATGACATTCCATGTAAAAATAAGCCCTTAGTACTTCGCCCCAGAGCCACCAGAATGAACTTGCCATGTTCCTAAGCTGCAATGGTCAGTGGAGGTGTGGTTTCCAGGCAACCATACGGGGGTGCTCTGCTACACAAACTTTGCAATTGGCTGGGACCCTTGAGACAAAAAAACAGAATGCCCCTGTCCGGAAGAAGGAAACCTTCTGTTTGGAGCATCTCACAAGCCCCAGCGTGGGAAATCCTCCATTTCCTCTTGAAGCCACCACTCCATTTGTCAGTCATCATAGACACAAACTCCAGCATGAGCAAACATCTGACATCCGCCCTTACTCAGGTGCTGGATTTCAATTCGATCGCTGCACACTGGAACTGCCTTTAGTTTGACTGAATTAAGCCATAGCTTGGGTTTACAATTCCATCCTCAGTCTACTGGTCCACAAGCCCTATTGTGAGGAAATTCTGGAGCTACAACACAATATTCTGCCTTCCCCATAGAAAGAAAAAGGGCCTGGAGAGTCTGCCCAGAAACTCCATATGATGGTCAATCTTCTCGGTGCTAGACGGAACCCTGATTCATAGGCTGCCCTGGGCACTAGTGCTGTGTCTGACATAGCCGGAGCCAGGACCTAGGGTCAGCCACGGAGAGATCAGGGCCCAGATCCAGCATGTGAGACCAGCTATGGCCCAAGTCTGTCTTCTCTTCTATTCTTGGTATTCAGGCATCTGTACCCACACCTTTGATGAAATCCTTGCCATTGGGGGAACCTGAAGCACAATAGAGAACTCCTCCTTCTTCATGGAAGGTATTCTGACAGTTGGGATAGTTGCTCAACCCTCAAAGTGGAAGGCAGCTCCATGGCCAAGGAGACCATGTGCACTCATGATGGCTTCCCTGGGCACAAGCAGGCATTGTGACCTCAGCCTGAGCATGCTTTCAACCAAACGCTATCAATTGCATCTCTGGGACCCCGAATTGCAGGCCTAGTACACACCTAGGCCCAAATCCTAACCCTGGTGGGATTTTACAGGGGCCCAGACACAGAGCCCATCTCTGGAATCCCTATTTTGGGGGACCCTTAAGATGGAAAACAGCACTCTTCCCTTCCCCGAGATAGTCACCAAACTCTTGGTAGCCACCAGGATCCTTGAGTGGAAAAATCTGCCATAGACCCATGAGAACACACCTGCATTCCGAGGCCATCCTGGACATACAATCCAGATACATATCATGTGCTATCACCTTTGAGTCATCGGATTTACAGTTCCTGACAAGCTGCCTTCCAGGTCTATGCATTGGGCCTGCAATCACCTTGCCATTAACCTAAACTGAGTTTGTGTTTGCAGACTTCCTTCCTAAAACCATGGCTCACATGACCTCCAGGTTCTGGCATCTGAAGCCACACCACAAGACTGTGCCTGAGATCCTCAAGGAAACTGTGCCCATCACTTTTGCCCGATACCTTTAGATTAGGAGAAACCTGCAAGGCCCCTGAGCGCAGCCAAATAATGGAGGCCGCTTTGGGCACAAATGCACAGTCTGAGACACCCTGATCACCTCCATACAGGCAGACACCCAATTCAATGCTCCTGAGTCAGAAGATTGAACCTGACATGCCCCGAGGACTTCATTGGCACACTAGATTAGGTTTACAGGTATCTGTCGTCAGAGGCCTGCTCTGGAATATCAACTTATGATAAAATATATAGTCCCTGAGCCACAGAACAGAATATGTCCTCCCCAAAAAGGAAGCCATGCTCCTGGAAATGTGTCATACCCTAAGGGTATTTGGATCCTGAATGGCCCCTTAGCAACCAGCACATTCTATGATATTCCTGGTAACAAACCATCATTGTGCCCCATCTTCATGAGACTCCATGTCAACTCAAGGTCTCGATATATTGCCCCAGAGCCACCAGAATGCACCTGCCATGTTCCTCAGCTGCAATGGTCAATGGAGGGGTGATTTCCAGGCATCCCTGTGGGGTTCTCTGCTACAAAACTTTCCACATGGAGAAACCAGAGAAAACAAACCAGACTTCTCCTGTCCGGTAGAAAGAAACTTTGCTATTTGGAGCATCTCACAAGCCCCTGCATGGGAAATCCTCCACGGCCTCTTGACGCCACCCTTCCATTTGTGGGTAATCACAGACACAAACTCCAGTGTGAGCAAACATCTGACATCCACCCTTACTCAGGTGCTGGATATTCGAAACGGCAGCTGCACAATGGAACTGCCTTTTGCTTTTCACTGAACTTAACCATAGCTTTGTATTACTATTCTATCCTCACCACACTGGTCGACAATATCTCTTGATAGGGAATTCTGGAGCCACAACGCAGTATTCTGCCTTCCACATAGAAAGAAGAAGGACCTGTTGAGTCTGCCCAGAAACTGCACATGAGGATCATTCTACTCAGACCACGAGGCAACCCTGATTAATAGATTTCCCTGACCACTAGTGCTGTGTCTGACAGAGTCTAAGCCCCGACCTCGTGTCAGCCACCCAGAGGTGAGGGCCCATATTTACCATGAGAGATCGGCCATGGCCCTGGGCCATCATCTGTACCCATCCTTGGTATCCAGTCATCTGTCCCCCAAACTTTGCCTGAATTCCTGCCAATGGCGAACCTGAAACACAATAGAGAACACCTCCTTCCCCATGGCAGGAATATTGGCTGTTGGGATGGTTGTCCAACCCTCAGCGTGGGAGCCAGCTGCATGGCCAAGGAGACCATGCCCACTCCTGAGGGCCGACATGGGCACAGGCAGGCATGGTGATCCTCAGCCTGAGCATGTTTTCAAACAAACACTCTCAGTTGCTCCTCCAGTACCAGCATTGCAGGCCTGGTATGCCCCTAGGCCCAAATCTTAACCCTTGGTGGGATTTTCCAGGTGCCCAGACCCAGAGTCCGTCTCAGAATCCCTGTTTGGGGCACCCTTAAGATGGAAAACAGCACTCTTCCCTTCCCTGAGAAAGGCACCAAACTATTGGGAGCCGCCAGGATCCTTAGAGAGAAAAAATCTCCCATGGACCCATGAAAACAAACCTGCATTCCGAGGCCATCCTGTCCACACAATCCAGAGAGAAAAGTCTTTGCTACCGCCTTCGAGTCATCCTATTTACATTTCCTGACGAGCTGCCCTCCATGTCTATGCATTGGGCCTGTGATCATCTCGACACTAACCCTAACCCCAGTTTGTGTTTGCCGACTTCTCTCCCAAAACCATGGCTTACATGCCCACCAAGATGTGGTCCCTCAAGCCACATCACAGGAAAGTTCCTGCCATCCCCAAGAAAACTGTGCCCATCAGGTTGTCCAAACCCTCCAGATTAGGAGAAACCTGCCAGGCCCCTGAACCCACCCCAATATTGGCGGTTGCTCTGGATGCAAACGTGCAGTCTGAAACACCCTGAGCACCTCCATCGAGGCAGAAAGCCAAGTCAATGGTTCTGAGTCAGATGATTGAACCTGACATGCCCCTAGGACTTCACTGGAACCCTAGATTGGGTCTTCAGACATCTGTTCTCAGAGTCCTGTTCTGGAATACCAAGTTATGATACAACATGTGGTCCCTGATTCCCACAACAGAACATCTCCTGTCTCCAGAAGGAAAATGTGCTCTTGGATCTATGTCCAACTTTCAGGGTAGATGGATCCTGCATGACCCATTAGCCCCAGCACCTTCTATGATCTCCCTGGTAACAAACCAGCATTGTGACCCAACTTCCTGAGACTTGATGCCAACTCAAGGTGTTGGTACTTTGCCCAAGAGCCATGAAACGAATCTGCCATGTTCCTCAGGTACAAAGGTCAATGGACGTGTGCTTTCTAGGCATCCAAGAGGTAGTTCTCTGCTACACAAAAATTCCACATAGGGAACCCTAGAGCAAACAAATAAGACTGCTCCTGTCAGGTTGAAGGAAACCTTGGTTGTTTGGAGCATCTCACAAGCCCCAGCCTGGGAAGTCCTCCACATTCTCTTGATGCCAACCCTCCATTTGTTAGTCATCATAGACACAAATTCCAGCATGAGCAAACATCTGACATCTGCTCTTACTCAGGTGCTGGATATTCGAATCAGTCACGCACACTGGAAATACCTTTCACTTGACACTGTATTCTTGCATAGTTTGGGTTTACAATTCCATCCTCACCCTACTGGACTGCAAGTCCTCTTGAGAGGGAATTAGGGAGACAAAACGCAACATTCTGCCTTCCCCATAGAAAGAAGGGCCTGGTGAGTCTGCCCAGAAACTCCCCATGAAGATCAATCTACTTGGCCCTCGAGGGAACCCCGATTTATACTTTGCGCTGGCCACTAGCGCTGTGTCTGAGAGAGCCTGAGCCCCAACCTCGTGTCAGCCACCCAGAGTGTGGGGCCCTTATCCAGCATGTGGGACTGGCCATGGCCCAGTCATCTCTACCCATCCTTGGTATTCCGGCAACTATCCCAGACCTTTGCTGGAATCCCTACCAGTGGGGGAACCTGAAGCACAATTGAGAACTCCTCCTTCCCCATGGCAGGAAGCCTGGCTGTTGCTATGGGTGCCCAACCCTCAGAATTAGAACCAGGTGCATGGCCAATGAGACAACGCCCAATCATAAGGGCCGCCTGGGCCAAAGCAGGCATTGTGTCCCTCAACCTTAGCATGCATTCAAAAAAATGCTCTCAGTTGTTTCTGCAGGGTCCCGCATCGCAGGCCTGGTATGCCCTTAGGACCAAATCCTAACACTTCGTGGGATTATCCATGCCAACATAACCAGAGTCCGTCTCTGGAATCTCTGTTTTGAAGCACCCCTATGATGGAAAACAGCAATCTTCCCTCCCCTGAGAAAACTATTAGGAGCTGCCAGGATGCGTAGAGAGGAAAAATCTCCCAGGGCTCCATAAGACCACACCTTCATTCCGAGGCCATCCTGGACACACAATCCAGATACAAGAGACTGTGCTACCACCTTCGAATCACCTGGTTTACAGTTCCAGACGAGCTGCCCTACAGACCTAAGCATTGGGCCTGTGATCACCTCGCCATTAACCCTACCCCAAGTTTGTGTTTGCAGACTTCTTTCCCAAAACCATGGCTCACATGCCCTCTATGATGGGTCTCTGTAGCCACACCACAGGAAAGATCCTGCTATCCCCAATGAAACTGTGTCCATCACAGTTGCCCAAACCCTCCAGATTAGGAGAGACCTGCAAGTCCCCTGAGCCCAGTCCAATATTGGAGGCCACTCTGGACACAAATGCACAGTGTGCAACACCCTGATCACCTCCATCCAGGAAGACACCCAAGTCAATGGTCCTGAGTCAGAAGATTAGTCCCTGAACCCCACAATAGAATATCTCCTTTCCCCAGATGGAATTCGTGCTCTTCAACTTGTGTCAAGGGTCGGGGTATATGAATTATGCACAGCCCCTTAGCCCCCAGCACATTCTAAGATCTCTCTGGTAACAAACAAACAGCATTGTGATCCATCTTCATGAGATTCCATGTCACTTCAAGCCCTTGGTAATTCGCCCCAGAGCCACCAGAATGAACCTGCCATGTTCCTCACCTGATATGGTCAGTGGAGGTGTGCTTTCCAGGCATCCATGTGGAAGTGCTCTTCTACTTATTCTTTCCACATGTGGGACCCTGGAGCAAACAAACCAGACTGCCACTGACCAGTAGAAGGGAACCCTCTGTTTGGAGCATCTCAGAAGCACCAGCAGGAGAAATCCTCCATGGCCCTTGACACAACCCCTCCATTTGTCAGTCATCATAGACAAAAACTCCAGCATGAGAAAACATCTGAAATCTGCCGTTATTTAGATTCTGCATTTTCTTTTCCACCACTGCACACTAGAACTGCGTTTCACTTGACACTGAATTTATCCATAGCTTGGGTTTAGAATTCCATCCTCAGCCTCCTGGTCTGCAAGCCCTCTAGAGAGGGAATTTGGAGCCACAAGGCAACATTCTCCATTCCCACTAGAAAGAAATAGGGCCTGGTGAATCTTCCCAGAAACTCCACATGAGGTTCAATCTACTTGGCACTCGATGGAACCTTGATTTATAGGCTGTCCTGGGCACTAGTACTAGTACTAGTACTAGTACTAGTACTAGTACTGTGTCTGACAGAGCCTGAGCCAAGACCTAGTTTCAGGCACCCAGAGATATGAGCCCATATCCAGCATGTGAGATTGGCCAGGGCCCAAGTCCATCATCTCTACCCATCCTTGGTATTCAGGCACCTGTCCCCAGACCTTTTATGTAATCCCTACCAATGGGGTAACCTAAAGCACAATAGAGAACTCCTCCTTCCCCATGGTAGGAATCCTGGCTGTTGATATGAGTGTCCAAACCTCAAAGTGGGAGCCAGCTGCATGGCCAAGGAGACAATGCTCACTCATGAGGGCTGCCCTGGGCACAAGTAGCCATTGTAACCCTCAGCTTGATCAAGCCTTCAAAAAAATGCTCTTAGTTGCACCTCCAGGATCCTGCATTGCAGGCCTGATATGCCCTTAAGCCCAAATCCTAACACATCGTGGGATGTTCCATGTGCACATACCCAGAGCCCGTCACTGGAATCCCTGTTTTGAGGCACCCCTAAGATGGAAAACAGCACTCTTCACTTCCCTGAGAAAGCCACCAAACTAATGGGATCCCCCAGGATCCTTGAGAAGAAGAATCTCCCATGGTCCCATGAGTCCACACCTGTATTCCGAGGCCAGTGTGGATATGCTATCCAGATACAAGAGACTGTGCTACTGGCTTCGAGTCACCTGATTTACAGTTCCTGACGTGCTGCCCTCCAGATCTTTGGATTGGGACTGTGAACACCTCTCCATTAACCTTATCCCGAGTTTGTGTTTGCAGATCTCTCTCTAAAAACCATAGCTCACATATCCTCCAGGATGGGGCCCCTAGAGTCACACCACAAGTCTGTGCTTGCCATCCCCAAGGAAACTGGGCCCATCACAGTTGCCCAAACCCTCCTGATTAGGAGAAACCCGGAAGGCTCCTGAGCACATCCCAATATTGGAGGCTGCTCTGGATGCAAATGCACAGTCTGAAACACCCTGATCACCTCCATCCAGGCAGACACCCAAATCAATGGTCCTGAGTCAGATAATTGAACCTGACATGGCCCTAGGACCTCATTGGAAGAGGGATTAACTTTTCAGGCACCTGTCCTCAGAGGCCTATTCTGGAATACCAACTTATGATACAAATTATGGCCCCTGAGCCCCAGGGTGGGAAATCCTCCATGGCCTCTTGACGCCACCTCTCCATTTGTTGGTCATCATAGACACAAACTCCAGCCTGAGCAAACATCTGACATACGCCCATATTCAGGCGCTGATATTGGAATCAGCTGCTGCACACTGGAACTGCCTTTCGCTTTGCAATGAATTTAAGCCTAGCTTCAGACTACAATTTCATCCTCACCCTACTGGTCTGCCATATCTCTTGATAGGGAATTCTGGAGCCACAACGCAACATTCTGCCTTCTTCATAGATAGAAGGACCTGGTGAGTCTGCCCATAAACTGCACATGAAGATCAATATACTCATCCCAGGAGGGAACCCCTATTTATAGTTTGCCCTAGCCACTAGTGCTGTGTCTGACAGAGCCTGAGCCCCTACCTCGTGTCAGCAACCCAGAGGGTGGGGCCCACATTAACCATGTGAGACCGGCCATGGCCCAGGGCTGTCATTACTACCCATCCTTGGTATTCAGGCATCTGTCCCCTAGATCTTAGCTGGAATCCCTACCAATGGGGGGACCTGAAGCACAATAGAGAATTCATCCTTCGCCATGGCAGGAATCCTGGCTTTTGGATGGGTGTCCAACCCTAGGAATGGGAACTGGCTGCATGGCTGAGTAGACATCGCCCAATCCTGATGGCCTCCGGGGCACAAGCAGGCATTGGGACCCTCAGCTTGACCATACTTTCAAACAAACGCTCTCAGTTGCACCTCCAGGATCCCGCATTGCAGGTCTGGTATGGCCCTAGGCCTAAATATTAACCCTTGGTGGGATTTTCCAAGCACTTAGACCCAGAGCTCATCTCTGGAATGCCTGTTTTGGGGCTCGCCTAAGCTGGAAAACAGTACTCATCCCTTCCCGGAGAAATCCAACAAACTATTGAGAACCACCAGGATCCTTGAGAGGAGAAATCTCCCATGGACCCTTGAGACAACACCTGCAATAAAGGCCATTCTGGAAATTAAATCCAGATACAATTACCTGTGCTACCACCTTTGAGTTACGTGATTTACAGTTCCAGACTTGCTGCCCTCCTGGTCTATGGATTGGGACTATGATCACCTTGCCACTAACCCTAACCTAAGTTTGTGTTTGCAGACTTCTCTCTCAAAATCATGGCGCACATGTCCTCCAGGATGGGGTCTCTGGAGTCACACCACAGGACAGTTCCTGCAATCCCCAAGGAAACTGCCCATCACAGTTGTCCAAAAACCCCATATAAGGAGAAACCTGCAAGGAACCTGAGCCAACCCTAGTATTGGATGCCACTCTGGACACAAATGCACAGTCTGAAACACCCTCATCACCTGCATCCAGTCAGACACCAGAGTCAATGATCCTGAGTCAGAAGATTGAATGACATTCCCCTAGGGCCTCATTCAAACCCTTTATTAGGTTTTCAGGCTTCTGTCCTCAGAGACCTGTTCTGGATTACCAATTTATGATACAACATATGGCCGCTGAGCCCCACAACAGAATATCTCCTGCCCCCAGAAGCAATCCGGGCTCTTGGGCCTGTGTCAAATCCTCAGGCTAGATGAATCCTGCATGGCCCATTAACCACCAGCACATTCTAAGATCTCCCTGGTAACAAACCAACATTTTGACCCATCTTCATGAGGTTCCATGTCCAATCCAGTCTTTATTCCTTCGCCTCAAAGCCACCAGATGCCATGTTCCTTCGCTGTCATGGTCAATGAAGGTGTGCTTTCCAGTCACCCATGTGGGAGATCTATGATATCCGATCTTTCGACATGGGGAACCATGGAGGAAACAAATCAGACTGCCCTTGTCTGGTAGAAGAAACCTTGCTGTTTGGAGCATCTCAAAAACATCAGATTGGGAAATCCTCCATGGCCTCTTGACGCCACCCCTCTATTTTTGTGTCATCATAGACACAAACTCCAGCATGAGCAAATATCTGACATCCACCCTCACTCAAGTGCTGAATATTGGATTCAAACATTGCACACTGGAAATTCCTTTCGCTTGATACAGAATGTAACCATAGCTTAGGTTTACAATTCCATCCTCAGCCTCCTGGTCCACAAGCCCTCTTGATAGTGAATTCTAGAGCCACAAAACAGCATTCTGCCTTCCCCTTACAAACAAGAAGGGCCTGGTGAGTCTGCACAGAAACCATACATGAGGATCAATCTGCTCGGCACTCGAGGGAACCCCAATTTATAGGCTGCCCTGGGCACTAGTGCTGTGTCTGACAGAGCCTGAGCCAAGACCTAGTGTCAGCCACCCAGTGATCGGGGCCCATATCCACGATTTGATACTGGCCATGGCCCATGTCCATCATCTTTACCCATCCTTGGTATTCAGGCCTCTGTCCCCAGACCTTTGCTGGAATCCCCGCTAATGAAGGAACCTGAAGCACTATAGAGAACTCCTCTTTCCCCATCGCAGGATTCTGGCTGTTGGGATGGTTGTCCAACCCTCAAAGTGGGAGCCAGCTGCATGGCTAATGTGACCACGCCCACTCATGAGGGCCACCTGGGCATAAGCAAGTATTGTGACCCTCAGCCTGAGAATGATTTCAAACAAGCCCTCTCAGTTGCACCTCCAGGATCCTGCATGCAGGCCTGGTAAGCCACTAGGCCCAAATCCTAACACTTGGTGGGATTTTCCAGGGGACCAAACCCAGAGTCGGTCTCTGGAATCCATATTTTGGGGCACCCCTAACATGAAAAAAAGCACTCTTCCCTTCCCCGAAAAAGCCACCAACTATTGGGAGCCACCAGGATCCTTAGAGAGGAAAAATCTCCCATGGACCCATGAGGCCACAACTGCATTCTGAGGCCATCCTGCACACAATACAGAAAAAAAAGCCTGTGATTCTGCCTTTGAGTCACCCGATTAACAGTTCCTGAAGAGATGCCATCCATGTCTATGCATTGGGCCTGTGATAACCTTGCCACTAACCCTAACCCAAGTTTGTGTTTTCAGACTTCCCTCCCAAAACCATGGCTCACATGCCCTCCAGTTTGTGATAACTGGAGCCACACCACGGGATTGTACCTGTCTTCCCAAAGGAAACTGTGATTGTCACTATTAAACAAACCCTCTAGATTAGGAGAAACCTGCAAGTCCCCTAAGCCCAGCCCAATATTGGAGGCCACTCTGGACGCAAATGCACAGTCTGACACACCATATCACCTACATCCAGGCTGATATCCAAGTCAATGGTCCTCAGACAGAAGATTGAACCTGACATGCTCCTAGGATTCACTGGAACACTAGAATAGGTTTTCAGGTATCTGTACTCAGAAGGCTGTTCTGAATATCAATGTATGATACAATATGGTCACTGAGCCACACAAAAGAACATCTCCTGTCCTTAGAAGAAAGCTGTGCTCTGGACTTGTGTCAAACACTCTGGGTAGATGAATCCTTCAAGGCCCCCTGGCAACCAGCACATTCTATAATCTCCCTGACAACATACCAGCATTGTGACCCATCTTCATGAGACTCCATGACAACTCCAGCCCTTGGTACTTCGGCCCAGAGCCACCAGAATGAAACTGCCATGTTCCTCTGCTGCCATGGTCAATGTAGGTGTACTTTCCAGGCATCCAGCGGGAGTGCTCTGATACCAACTTTCCACATGGGGAACCCTGAAGGAAACAAACCAGACTCCCCTGTACGGTAAAAGGAATCTTTGCTGTATGGAGTATCTCAAGCCTGAGGGTGGGTAATCCTCCATGGCCTCTTGAGGCCACCCATCCATTTGTTGGTCATCATAGACACTAACTCCAGCGTGAGCAATCAACTGACATCTGCACTTACTCAAGTGCTGGATATTTGAATCAGCTGCTACACACTGGAATTGCCTTATGCTTGGCACTGAATTTAAAAGTAGCTTGGCGGGACGCCTGGGTGGCTCAGTTGGTTAAACAGCTGCCTTCGGCTCAGGTCATGATCCCAGCGTCCTGGGATCGAGTCCCACATCAGGCTCCTTGCTCCGCAGGGAGCCTCCTTCTCCGTCTGACTCTGCCTTCCACTCTGTCTGCCTGTGCTTGCTCTCGCTCGCTCTCTGACAAATAAATAAAATCTTAAAAAAAAAAAAGTAGCTTGGGTTTGCAATTCCATCCTCACCCTGGTGTTCAGTAAGCTCTCTTGATAGGGAATTCTGAAGCCACAACACAGCATTCTGCCTTCCCCATAGCAAGAAAAAACAGCCTGGAGAGACTGCCCAGAAAACCTACATGAGGATAAATCTACTCGACCCTCGAGTGAACCCCATTTATAGGTTTACCTGGCCACTAGCGCTGAGTCTGACAGAACCTCGTCTCTGACCTCGTGTCAGGACCCAGAGACTGAACTCCAACTCCAGAATGTGAGACCAGCCATGTCCCAGGGCTGTCATCTCTACCCATTCTTGATTCAGGCATCTGTCCCCAGACATTTGCTGAAATCCCTGCCAATGGGAGAACCAGAAGCACCATAGGGAAATCCTCCTTCCCCATGGCAGGAATGATGGCTCTTGGGATGGGTTTCCAGACCTCAGCGTGGTAGGCAGCTGAATGGCCAATGATAACCCGCCCACTCATGAGGGCCGCCCTGGACACAAGCAGGCATTGTGACCCCCAACATGAGCATGCTTTCAAACAAACACTCTCAGTTGCATTCCAGAATCCAAATTTGCAGGCCTGATATGCCCCTAAGCACAAATCATAACACCTGGTGGGATTTTTCAGGGGACCAGAAACACAGCCTGTCTCTGGAATCCCTGTTTTGGGACACCCCTAAGATGTAAATTAGCACTCTCCCCTTCGCCAAGAAAGCCACCATAGTATAGGGAGCCGCTAGGATCCTTGAGAGGAAAAATCTCCCATGGATCCATGAGACCACACCCGCATTCCGAGGCCATCCTGGACACAAAAGCCAGATACACAAGCCTGTGCTACCACCTTCAAGGCAACTAATTTATAGTTCCAGACGAGCTGCCCTCCAGGTCTATGCATTGGGCCTGCGATCACCTCACCACTAACCTTAACCCGAGTTTGTGCTTACAGACTTCTATCCCGAAACCATGGCTCATATTTCCTCCAGGATGGGGTCTCTGGAGCCACACCAAAGGACTGTGCCTGCCATCCCCAAGGAAAATGTGTCCATCACATTTGCCTAAAACTTCGAGATAAGGAGAAACCTGCAAGGCCCCTGAGCCCACCCCAATACTGGAGGCCCCTCTGGACACAAATGTGCATTCTAAAATACGCTGATCACCTGAATCCAGGCAGATACCCAAGTCAGTGTTTCTCAGTCAGAAGATTGAACCTGACATGCTCCTATGACCTCATTGTAAACCCTGATTAGGTTTTCAGGCATTTGTAATCAGAGACCTGTTCTGGAGTACCAACTTAAGATACAACACATGGTCCCTGATCCCCACAACAGAACATCTCCTTTCTCTAGATGGAAGCCGTGCTCTTGGAACTGTGTCAAACCCTCAGGGTAGATGAATCCTACTTGGCCCGTAGCCACCAGCAGATTCTAAGATCTCACTGGTAACAAGCCAGCATTGTGAGCCATCTTCATGAGATTCCATGTCAACTACAGGCCTTGGTACTTCACCCCAGAGCCTTCAGAAAGAACCTGCCATGTTCCTCAGCTGCAATGTTCAGTGGAAGTGTGCTTTCCAGGCATCCATGTGGGAGTGCTCTGCTACACAAACTTTCCACATGGGGGACTCTCGAGCAAACAAATCTGACTGCCCTGTCCTGTAGAAGGAAACCTGGCTGTTTGGAGCATCTCACAAGCTCAAGTGTGGGAAATCCTCTATGACCTCTTTTCAACTCCTCTCCATTTGTCGGTCATTATAGACACAAACTCCAGCTTGAGCAAACATCTGACGTCTGTGCTTACTCAGGTGCTGGATATTCGAATCAGCCGCTGCACACTGGAAATGCCATTCGCTTGTCACTGAATTTATTCATAGCTTGGGTTTACAATTCCATCCTCACCCTACTGGTCCACAAGCCCTCATGATAGGGAATTCTGCAGCCACAACACAGCATTCTGCCTTCCCAATAGAAAGAAGAAGGGCCTGGTGAGTCTGCCCAGAAACTCCACATTATGATCAATCTACTTGTCCCTTGAGGGAACCCTGAATTATAGACAGCCCTGGCCCCTAGTGTTGTGTCTGACAGAGCCTAAGCCCCGACCTCGTGTCAGCCACTTAGAAGGCGGGGCCCATATCCCGCATGTTAGACTGGCCACGGAACAGAGCCGTCATCTTTACCCATCCTTGGTATTCAGGCATGTGTCCCCAGACCTTTCCTGGAATCCCTACCAATGAGGGAACCTGAATCACAATAGAGAAATCCTCATTCCCCATGGCAGGATTCCTGTAAGTTCGGAAGGGTGTCCAACACTCAGAGTGTTAGCCTACTGAATGGGCATTGAGACCACCCCCATTCCTGAGGACCACCCTATGCAAAAGCTTGCATAGTGACCCTCAGCCTGAGCATGCTTTCAAACAAACGCTCTCAGTTGTATCTCCAGGACTTGCATTGGAGGCCTGGTAAGCCCCTATGCCCAAATCATAACCCTTGGTGGGTATTTCCAGGTGCCCAGAGCCAGAGCACTTCTCTGCAATCCCTGTTATGGGACACCCTTAATATGGAAAACAGAACTCTTTCCTCTCTGAGAAAGCCACCACATTATAAGGAGCCGCCAGGATACTTGAGAGGAAATATCACCCATGGACACCTGAGACCACACCTGCATTCTTAGTCCATCGTGGATACACAATCCAGATAAAAAAGCCTGTGCTACCTCCTTTGAGGCATGCGATTTACATTTCACACGGAGCTTCCCTCCAGGAGTATGCATTGGGCCTACAATCACTTCGCCACTAAACCTAACCCGCATTTGTGTTTGCAGACTTCCCTCCCAAAACCATGGCTCTCATGCCCTCCAGCATGGGGTCTCTGGAGCCACACCACAGGACTGTGCCCACCATTGCCAAGGAAACTGTGCCCATCAAATTGCCCTATCTTTCCAGATTAGGAGAAACCTGCAAGGCCCCTGAGCCCACCCCAATACTGGTTGCCACTCTGTACACAAATGCACAGTCTGGAACACCCTGATCACCTACATCTAGGCAGACTTTGAAGTCAATGATACTGAGTCAGAGGATTGAACCTGACATTCCGTTAGGATTTTATTGGAACCCTAGATTAAATTTTCAGGCATCTATCCTCAGAGGCCTGTTCTGCAATACCAAATTATGATACATTTGGTCCGTTAGCCCCACATCAGAACATCTCTGGTCCGAGAAGGAAACCGTGCCCTTTGACCAGTGTCAAACCCTCAGGGTAGATGAATCCTACATGGTCCCTTAGCCACCAGCACACTGTAAGGTCTCCATGGTAACAAACCTGCATTATGACCCATCTTCATGAGACTTCATGTCAACTCCAGGCCTTGGTAATTCGCCCAAGAGCCACCAGAACGAATTGGCCATGTTTCTCAGCTGCAATTTTAATGGAGGTGTGCTTTTCAGGCATCCACGTGGGAGTGCTCTGCTACCCAAACTTTCCACATGGGGGACCCTGGAGCAAATAAACCAGTCTCCCCCTGTGTGGTAGAAGGAAACTTTGCTGTTTGAAGCATCTCACAAGCCCCAGCATGTGAAATCCTCCATGGCCTCTTGACGCCACCCCTCCATTCATCGGTCATCATAGACATAAACTCCAGCATGAGGAAATGTCTGACTTTCACCTTTACTCAGGTGCTGGATATCTGGAATCAGACACTGCACAATGGAACTGCCTTTTGCTTGGCACTGAATTGAACCTTAGCTTGAGTTTACAATTCCATCCTCACCCTACTGGTCCCCAAGCCCGCTTGATAGGGAATTCTGGGGCCACAACGCAGCTTTTTGCCTTCCCCTTAGAAAGAAGAAGGGCATGGTGATTCTGCCCAGAAACTCTGCATGAGGATCAATCTGCTCAGCCCTTGAGGGATCCCTGATTCATACTCAGCCCTGACCACTAGTTCTGTTTCTGACAGAGCCTGAGTGCTCAATTCATGTCAGCTACTCAGAGAGTCAGGCATGTGAGACTGGCCATGTCTCAGGTCCCTCATCTCTACCCATCCTTGGCATTCAGGCATCTGTCCCCAGACATTTGCTAGAATACCTGCTAATGGGGGAACCTGAGGCACAATAGAGAATTCTTCCTTTTCCATGGCAGGAATCCTGGTAGTTGGGATGGGTGTCCTACATTAAAGTGGTAGCCAGCTGCATGGCCAAGGAGACAACTCCCACTCATAAGGGCTGCCCTAATCACATCAGGCATTGTGACACTCAGACTAGCATGCTTTCAAACAAACGCTCTCAGTTGTACCTCCAAGTCACACATTGTAGGCCTGGTACTCCCCTAGGCCCAAATCCTAATCCTGGTGGGATTTTCCAAGCACCCAGACTCACAGCCCTTCTCTGGAATCCCTTTTTGGGGAACATCTAAGATTGAAAACAGCACTCTTCCATTCAAATGAGAAAGCCACCATACTATTGGGAGCTTCCAGGATCCGTAGAGAGGAAAATACTCTCATGGAAACATTAGAACACACCTGCATTCCAAGGCTATCATGGACACACAATCCAGATACAAAAGCCAGTGCTAGTGCCTTCGAGGTACGTGATTTACAGTTCCTGACGATCTGCCCTCCAGGTCTATGCATTGGGCCTACGATCACCTCGCAACTCAACCTAATCCGAGTTTGTGATTGCAGACTTCTCTCCCAAAACCATGGCTTACATGCCCTCCACGATGGAGTCTCTGGAGCCACACCACAGGACTGTGCCTGCCACCCCCAAGGAAACCGTGCCCACAAATTTGCCTAAACCTTCAAGATTAGGAGAAACCTGCAAGGCCCCAGAGCCCACCCCAATATTGGAGGCCACTCTGTACACAAAGGCACAGTCAGAAACACCCTGGTTGCCTACATATAGGCAGACACCGAAGTCAATGGTCCTGAGTCTGATGATTCAACCTGAAATTCCCCTTGGACTTCATTGGAACCCTAGATGAAGTTTTTAGGCATCTGTCCTCAGAGGCCTGTTCTGGAATACCAACTTATGATACAACATTTGGTCCGTGAGCCCCACAACAGAACATCTCCGATACCCAGAAAGAAACCGTGTTCTTCGACCGGTGTCAAACCATCAGGATAGACTAATCATACATGGCCCCTTAGCCACCAGCACATAGTAAGATTTCCGTGGTAACAAAACTGCATTGTGACCCAACTTCATTAGAATCCAGGCCTTGGTACTTTGCCCTAGAGCAACCAGAAAGAACCTGCCATGTTCCTTAGGTGCAATGGTTAATGTAGGTGTGCTTTCCAGTATCCACATGCGAGTACTATGCTACCCAAACTTTGCACATGGGGGAACCTGGTGTAAACAAACCAGACCTCCCCTGTCCAGTAGAAGGAAACCTTATGTTTGGATCAACTCACAGTCCTCAGCGTGTAAACTGCTCCATGGCCTCTTGATGCCACCACTCCATTGGTCGGTCATCATAGACACAAACTCCAGTCTAAGCAAACATCTGACATGCACCCTTATCCCAGTGCTGGATGTCTTGAATAAACCACTGCACATTGGAACTGCCTTCCACTTGGCACTGAATTGAACCATAGCTTGTGTTTACAATTCCATCCTCACCTGACTGGTCCCTAAGCCCTCTTGATAGGGAAATCTGGGGCCACAATGCAGCATTCTGCCTTCCCCATCGAATGAAGAAATGCCTGGTGAGTCTGCCCTGAAAACCCACATGAGGATCAATCAGGTCGGCCCTCGAGTCAACACCGATTTATAGGCTGCCATGGCCACTAGTGCCGTGTCTGACAGAGCCTGAGCTCGACTGAGTTTCAGCCACTAAAGAGCAGGCCCCATATCTAGCATTTGGGATTGCCCTGGCCAAAGTATGTCATCTCTACCCATCCTCGATATTCAGGCACCTGTCCCCAGACCTTGGCAGGGATCCCTGCCAATTAGGGAACTTGAAGCACAATAGAGAACTCTTCTTTCCCCATGGCAATAAACCTGGCTTTTGGGATGGGTGTTCTACCCTCAAAGGGGGAGCCAGTTACAACATCAATGACACCACACACACTCCTGAGGACTACCCTTGGCACAAACAGGCATTGTGACCCTCACCCTGAGCATGCTTTCAAAAAATCCCTCTCAGATTCACCACAATGATCCCTCATTTCAGGCCTGGTATGCCTGTAGGTTCAAATCATAAAACTTGGTGGGATTTTCGAGGTGCCCAGACCCAGAGACCATCTCTGGAATTTTTGTTTTGGTGCACCCTTCAGATGGAAAACAGCACTCATCCCTTCCCCAAAAATGTCACCAAATTATGAGGAGCCACCAGGATCCATAGAGAGGCAATGTCTCCCATGGACCCATGAGAACACACCTGCATTCCGAGGCCATCCTGGACACACAATCCGGAGAGAAAAGCCTGTGCTACTGCCTTCCATTCACCCTAGTTACAATTCCAGATGAGCTGCTCTCAAGGTATATGCATTGGGCCTGTGATCACCTCGCCACTCACCCTAATTCGAATTTGTGTTTGCAGACTTATCTACCAAAACCATGGCACACATGCCCTCCAGGATGGGGTCTCTGGATCCACACTGCAGGACTGTCCCTGCCATCCACAAGGAAACTGTTTCCATCACAGTTGCCCAAACTGTCTAGATTAGGAGAAACCTACAAGGCCTCTGGGCCTACCCCAATTTCGGCGGCCGCTCTGAACACAAATGCACAGTCTGAAATACCCTGATCCCCTACATCCAGGAACACAGCCAAGTCAATGGTCCTGAGTCAGAATAATGAACCTAACATGCCCCTAGGACGTCATTGGAACCATTGATTCGGTTTTCAGACATGTGTCCTCAGAGGCCTGTTCTAGAATGCGAACTTATGATACAACATGTGGTGGCTGGGCCACACAACAGAACATCTCCTGTCCCCAGAAGGAAACCGTGCCCTACAATCTGTGCAAAATCCCAGAGTAGTAGATTCCTGCACAACTACTAAGCCACCAGCACATTCTAAGATCTACCTGGTAACAAACCAGCTGTGTGGCCCATCTGCAAGAGATTCCATGTCAAATCAAGGACTTGGTACTTTGCTACAGAGACACCAGAATAAAGCTGCCATGTTCTTCAGTTGCAATGGTCAATGAAGTTGAACATTCCAGGCATCCATGCGGTAGAGCTCTGCTACCCAAACTTTCCACATGGGGGACCCTGGAGCAAATAAACCACACTCCACCTGTCCAGTAGAATGAAACCTTGCTATTTGGAGCAGCTCATGAGTCTCAACGTGAAAATCCCTACATGGCTTCTTGACGCCACCCCTCCATTTGTCAGTCATCATAGACACAAACTCCAGTGTGAGCAAATATCTGACGTCCTCCCTTACTAAGGTGCTGGATATCTCGAAAAAGCTGCTGGACACAGGAACTGCCTTCCGCTTGGCAGTGAATTGAACTGTAGCTTGTGTTTACAATTCCTTCCTCACCCGACTGGTCCCCAAGCCTTCTTGATAGCGAATTATGGAGACACAACACAGCATTCTGCCTTCCCGATAGAAACAAGTGCCTGGTGAGTCTGGCCAGAAACCCCACATGAGGATCAATCTGCTCGGCCCTATATCGGAGGGACCCTGATTTATAGGTTGCCCTGGCCACTAGTGCTGTGTCTGACAGAGCCTGAGCCCAGACCTAGTGTCAGTCACCAGAGTTTGAGCCCCACATCTAGTATTTGGGAATGCCATGGCTCAAGTATTTCATCTCTACCCACCCTTGGTATTCAGGCACCTGTCCCCAGACCTTTGCTGGAATCCCTGATAATGGGGCATCCTGAAGCACAATAGAGAACTCCTCCTTCTTCATATCAGGAAACTTGGCTGTTAGGATGGGTGTTCAACCCTGAAAGTGGGAGTCATTTACAAGTCCAGTGAGACCACACAAACTCCTCAGGGATGCCTTGGAGGCAAACAGGCCTTGTGACCCTCAGCCTGAGCATGCTTTCAAAGAATCCTTCTCTGTTGCACCACCATGAACCCGCATTGCAGGCCTAATATGCCCCTAAGCCCAAATCCTAGCACTTGTTGTGATGTCCCAGATGCCATGAACCAGAGCCCGTCTCTGGAATCCCTGTTTTGGGGCACCCATAAGGTGGAAAACATCACTCTCCCCTTCCCCGAAAAAGCCACCAAACTATGGAGAGCCACCAGGATCCATAGAGAGGAAAAGACTCCCATGGACCCATGAGACCACACCTGCATTCCAAGGCCATCCTGGACACACAATCCAGAGAGAAAAGCCTGTGCTACTGCCTTCCAGTCTCCCTAATTATAGTTCATGACGAGCTTCCCTCCAGGTCTACGCATTGGGCCTGTGATCACCTCGCCACTCACCCTAATTTGTATTTGTGTTTGCAGACTTCTCTCCCAAAACCATGGCTCACATGCCCACCAGAATGTGATCTCTGGAGCCACACCACAGAACTCTGGCTGCCAACCCCAAGGACACTGTGCATATCAGATTTGCTCAAACCTTCCAGATTAGGAGAAACCTGTGTGGCCCCTGAGCCCACACCAATATTGCCGGCCACTCGGGATGGAAATGCACAGTCTGAAACACCCTTATCACCTACATCCAGGGAAATAGCCAAGTCAATGTTCGTGAGATAGACGATTGAACATAAAATGCCAGTAGGCTCTCAATGGAACCCCATTAGGTTTTCAGGCATCTGTCCTCAGGGGCCTGTTCTGAAATACCAATCTATGACACATCATGTGGTCTCTGAGCCACACGACAGAACATCCCCTGTCCCCAGAAGAATACCATGCTCTTCGACCTGTGCCAAACCCTCAGGGTAGGAGAATCCTGCAAGGCACCTTAGCAACCAGCACATTCTAAGTTCTCCCTGGTAACAAACAAGCATTGTGACCCATCTGCAAGAGATCCCATGTCAACTCAAGGCCTTGGCACTTTGTCCCAGAGCCACCAGAACGAATCTGCCATGTTCCTCAGCTGCAGTTGTCAATGGAGGTGTGCTTTCCTGGCATCCATGCCGGAGAGCTCTTCTTCACAAACTTTCCACATGGGGAAACCTAGAGTAAACAAACCAGACTTCACCTACTCTGTACAAAGAAATGTTACTTTTTGCAGCAGTTCACAGGCCTCAGCATGTGAACTCCTCCATGGCCTCTTTATACCACCCCTCCACTTGTCGGTCATCATAGACAAAAACTCTAGTGTGAGCAAGCATCTGACATCCACCCTTATTCCAGTGCTGGATGTCTCGAGTAAACTGCTACAAATTGGAACTGCCTTCTGCTTGGCACTGAATTGAACCATAGCTTTTGTTTACAATTCCACCCAAAACTGACTGGTCCCAAAGCTCTCGTGATTGGGAAATCTGGAGCCACAACACAGCATTCTGCCTTCCCTATTGAATGAACAAATGCCTGGGAATCTTCCCAAGAAACTCCACATGAGGATCAATCTGCTCCGCCCTCGAATCTACTCTGATATAAAGGCTGCCATGGCCACTAGCGCTGTGTCTGACAGAGCCTGAGCCCCGACCGAGTTTTAGGCCTCATATCTAGCATTTGGGATTGCTATGGCCCAAGTATGTCATCTCCACCCATCCTTGGTATTCAGGCACCTATCTCGAGACCTTGCTGGAAACCCTGCCAATGGGGCAACCTGAAGCACAGAGGAACCTGACGGAAGAGAACTCCTCCTTCCTCATGGCAGGACATTTGGCTGTTGGGTTGGGTGTCCAACTCTCTAAGAGGGAGCCAGATATATGACCAATGAGACCACTCCCACTCCTGAGGGCCGCCATGGGATCAAACAGGCATTGTGAGACTCAGCCTGAGCAAGCTTTCAAACAATCCCTCTCAGTTGCACCATCATGATCCCGCATTGCAGGCCTCATACACCCCTAGGTGCAAATCCTAACCCTTGGTGGGAAGTCCCAGATGCCCAGAAAAAGAGCCTGTATCTGGAATCCCTGTTTTGGGGCACCCATAAGATGGAAAACAACACTCTTCCCTTCCCCAAAAAAGCCACCAAACTATGAGCTGCACAGATCCATAGAGAGGAAAAGTTTCCCATGGACCCATGAGACTATACCTGCATTCCGAGGCCATCCTGGACACACAATATAGAGAGAAAAGCCTGTGCTACTGCCTTCCAGTCACCCTAATTACAACTCCTGACAAGCTGCACTCCAGGTCTACTCATTGGGCCTGTGATCACCTTTCCACTAACCATAACCCACATTTGTGTTTGCAGACTTCTCTCCCAAAACCATGGCTCATATGCCCTCCAGGACAGGGTCTCTGGATCCACAACACATGACTAGGCCTGCCATCCCCAAGGAAACTGTGCCCGTCAAACCTGCCCAAACCTTCCAGTTTAGGAGAAACACGCAAGAGCCCTGAGCCCAACCCAATATTGTCGGCAGCACTGGACACAAATGCCAGTCTGAAACGCCCTGATCACCTACATCCAAGCAGACAGCCATTTCAATGTTCCTGGGTCAGAAGATTGTACCTGACATGCTCCTAGGACGTCATTGGAACACTAGATTAGGTTTTCAGGCATCTGTCCTCAGGGTCCTGTTCTGAAATACCAACTTAGGATACAACATGTGGTCCCTGAGCCACACAATAGAATATCTCCTGTCCCCAGTAGGAAACCATGCCCTTCGACCTGTGCCAAACCCTCAAGATTGGAGAATCCTGCACAGCACCTTAGACACCAGCACAAACTCTAGTTTGTGCGTTGACCCATACCACAAGCTTTCCATCTGCTGGACAGTCGAGTCCTGTTGAATGGCTCCAGGATGTCCCATACGGAAAGACTGGAGAGCAGGATTCGAAGGATGGATGCCTGTACAGCATACCTCACATTCCCATTGGCTCTTTGTGACAAGACATGTTTGAACTACTGGCTCTGGGGCGAGCTAACTAGGGGGCTGAATTGAAATGGACTCTCCTGCGGATGGGTCATAATGTGGGTTTGTGTGCATGGAGACCTTGGAATATGTTGGCAGCTCAGGGGCCATGAAGTATTCGCCTAACCAAAGGGTGTAATATTGCTCCAATTAAAAAGAGATCCCTATGTGGAGATGAGACAGGTTCTCTTTGGTGCCTCAGAAAAGCCCCAGATACTGGTCTTCAAACCAGTTCTCTGAGTAGAGACACCTGGAAACCAAAGCTAGGGTTCAGATTAGAGCCTAGATGCCTGTCCGTTTCAATCTTCTGTCTCTGGGGACACTGTCTGAGTATCTAAGTGGAGATAGTTGCTCAGCTGGTGTCAGAGTGCCCCTCTTAGTCCATGGCCGAGGCATGGCCTTGGAGACCTTATTGGATTTTCGTAATCTCTAGGGTTGCGGCCAATGGATTGGGTACAGTTTTCTTGGAGAGGACTGGCACAGTCCTTCAGTGTGTCTCCATAGGCCCTAGCCTGGAGGGTGTGTGGGTCCGGGCTGTGGGCACAGAAGTCTGAAAACACAAACTCGGCTTGGGTGCGGAGCCGAGAGCATTGCAGGATGGACCCACAGACCGTGAGAGGAGATCCTCAGCTTATGAAAGAAGGGCAAATGGGAGGCAGTCACGCAAGCTTTTGTCTTTGGATGTTTTGTCTCCCATAGCCGTGGAATGTAGGGGTGACCTCAGGGGCTATGGAAGAGTCTCCCTCTCTGAGGAGTTGGTCCAGCTCTTAAGATTTTGGGGACATTTTGTGGGAAGGGTGGAGTCCTGCTGTCTGGCTCAGGTGTTCTTCCAGGAGAGGGACTCCAGATCACAGTCCTGGGTTCGAGCAAATGGAATACTCGAGCTCTTGTGAAGATTGGGATCATAGGGGCTTGGCAAGCCCCATATGCGGGCTCTTAGTCCAGGCCCTGAGAGACCTTACTTCGACATGGGGCCCATGCTGATGGTTCCAATGCGAGTTTGTACCCAAGGAGGCACTCAAGTTTAGGCTTGGCCTCAGGGGCCATGAAGGTTTCTCCTACACTGAAGGTATGACTCCATGCCAACAGCAAGCTTTCCAGCCATGGGGAAGGAGAAGATCTGATTTGTGCTTCAGTTACCCACGTTTGCCAGGATTTGATATAATATCTAGGGTCAGATGTCTGAAAACCCAGGTTGGGAAGAGATGACAGCATAAGGCCATGGCCTGTCTGATGTGCTTAGTGTGCAGCCAGCTGTTTCCTTGTCTGTCGGGACGTCAGGCTGTGTCAGACAGAGCATTACTGACCAGGGTAGCTTTTCCAGTTAGGGTGCGGTCGAGGCCAGAGCAGGTTGGTTCTCATTTGTGGTTTCTGGAGAGCCCCATAGGGCAACGTTTTTCTTCTGGTGGGCAGGCAGAAAACTGTGTTGTGGTTCTGGAATTCCCAGTATGGAGGCCTTGTTTGCCAGGAGTGTGAAGAGGGAAGTCTGAAAACACAAGCTAGCGTTAGGTTTGGGGCCGAGGGCATGGCAGGCCCACTCTGCAGAGACTGAATCAAGATCTCCTGCATCTGAGGTCAGGGCGAGTATCAGACGTTGCCTCAGGTTGGAGTTTGTGTCCATTATGGCCCCTTCCTGAAGGGGGTGGGGGCGTCATGAGGCCAGGGAGGTTTCCCAACGCTGGGAGTTATGAGCTGCCCCAAACATCAAGGTTTCCTCTGTAGGACAGTCGAGTACTATGAGATGGTTCTAGGATGACCCCTACAGAAAGACTCGAGAGAAGGGGTCTAAGCATGAATGTCTGCAAATGCCACCTCACATTCCCACTGGCTGCTTGGGGCAAGGCAGGCTCAATCTGCAGGCTCTTGGGCGGGTTTCTCAGAGGGCTGAGTTGAAATGGACTCTCCTGAGGATGAGTCATACTGTGGGTTGGTGGCCATGGAGACCTTGGAATGTGGCGGTGGCTCAGGGACTCTGCAGGTTTCTCCAAACCGAAGGGTTTGACACAGCTCCAACAATGAAGCTTCCCATGTGGAGACGATAGTTGTTCTGTTTGGTGTCTCAGGAAAGCCCCAGATGCTGGTCTTCAAACCCAGGCCTCTGAGGAGTGACACCTGGAAACCAAAGCAAGAGTTCAGATTAGGGCCCAGGGGCCTGTCTGGTTCAATCTACTGTCTCTGCCGACATCTGTCTGTGTTTCTGCATGGAGGTAGTTGCTCAGCTAGTGTCAGGATGCCTTTGTCCAGAGAGGCTTATAGTAGTGGGATGTCCTCGGGGGCCTTGAGGTTTCTCCTATTCTGTGGGGTTATGGGTAATGGAATAGGCATAGTCTCCTTGGAGAGAGCAGGACAGTCCTGTGGTGTGGCTCCAGAGGCCCCAGCCTGGCGGCTGTGTGGGCCAGGGCTGTGGGGACAGACATCCAAAAACACAAACTCGGCTGAGGTTTGGGGCTGAGGTTATGGCAGGAGTGATCTACAGTCCGTGAGGGGAGCTCATTGTGATTAGAAAGTAAGGCGAGTGAGAGGCGGTCGTTCAAGCTTATGTCTCTGGATGTTGTATTCATGATGGTCATTTAATGTAAGCATGGTCTCATGGGCCATGGAAGTCTCCCTCTCTGGTGATTTGTCCGGCTCCCAAGAGATTGGGGTCATTTTGTGGGAAGGGAGGAGTCCTGTTTTCTGCCTCATGTGTCCCCACAATAGAGGGATTCTAGAGCAGAGCACTGGGTACAGACAACTGGAATACCCACCCTCTGGTTAGGCCTGGGGTCCTATGGGCATGGCAAGCCCATATGCAGATTCTTGGTCCAGCCACTGAGAGACGTTACTTGAATAGTGGACTCATGCTGAGGGTCACAATGTGTGTTTGTGACCAAGGTGGTCCTCAATATTGGGCGGGACTTCATTGAGCTTGCAGGTTTCTCCTACACTGAACCTTGGACATGCCAACCTCAGGGTTTCTTGCCATGGGGAAGGAGGAGTTTTGATTTCTGCATCACGTTCACCTCTGGGCACTAATTGGAGATAAGGTCTAGGTTCTGAAGCCTGAAAACCGAGGTTTGGAAGAGATGACGACCTAAGGCCATGGCGGGTCCAATGTGTTCTGTTTGGGGCCAGCTTTCTAGGTGTCGTTCAGGAGGTCTGCACTCAGGCTGTGCCAGACAGGGCATTCGTGCCCAGGTACGCTGTATAATTGGGGTACAGTTGAGTGGCATGCAGAAGATAATTATTTGGGGTTTCTCCGTAGCCCCATAGGGCAAAGTCTTTCTTCTGGAGGGCAGGCAGAGTGCTGCATTCTGGCTCCGGAACTGCCAAACTGGAGTCCTTGGGGCCAGGAATGCAAGGATGTAAGTCTGAGAACTGAAGCTTTGCTTTGGTTTCAGGGCGAGGACATGGCAGGCACACTCTGCAGAGCTGAATTGAGATTTCATGCATCTGAGGTCAGGGCGAGGTTCATATGTTGGCTCAGGTTGGAGTTTCTGTCCATGATGGCCCCTTCATGAAGGGGGGTCATCACACCGCCATTGGTGTTTTCCCATGATGGCAGTAGTGAGATGCTCCAAACCACAAGGATTTTCTGCGGGTCAGTTGAAACCTGTTGGATGGCTCCAGGACATCCCATATGGAACAATTGCCGAGCAGGGTTCTAAGGATGGATGCCTGGGCATCCGGCCTTGCATTCCAATTGTCTCCTAGCGAAACGGCACGTTTGATTGCTGCCTATGATGTAGCAGCCGAGGGGGCTGAGTTGAAATGCATTCTCCTGAGGATCGGTCATAATGTGGGATTGTGTCCATGGAGACCTTGGAATGGGGCAGTGGCACCAGGGCTCTGAAGGATGCTCCTAACCAGAGGTTTTGACACAGCTCCAAGAAGCATTTTTCCCATGGGGAAACAAGATTTGTTCTCATTGGTGCTTCAGTAACCCCCAATATGCTGGTATTGGAAACCAGAACTCTGAGGAGAGATGCCTGGAAACCAAGGCAATGGATCTGATTAGGGCCTGGGGCCTGTCTGGTTTAATCTTCTTCTCTCGGTTCATCTGTCTATGGGATTGAGTGGAGGTAGTTCCTCAGCTGGTGTCAGATTGCCCCTATTTGTCCTGGGCAGTCTACACTATTGGGATGGCCACTTTGACTTTGGAGGTTTCTCCTAATTTGCAAGTTTGTGGCCAATGAAATGGGCAGAATTCCTTTGGGGAGGGAAGGCACAATCCTGAGGTGTGGCTCTAGGGGCTCAAGCATGGAGGGTGTGTGGGTCAGAGCTGTGGGGACAGAAGTCTGAAAACAGAAACTCGTCTTAGGTTTGGGGACATAGGTATGGGAGGCCCGATCTACAGACCTTGAGCAGAACTCTTCAGGATATGAACAAAGAGTGAGTGTGAGGCACTTGCTCAGGCTTTTGACTCTGGATTTTGTGTCACTGATGGCCGTGGAATGTAGGGGCGTCTTCATGGACCATGGGTGAGAGTTCCTCTATGGGGATTTGGATGATCCCAATATTTTGGGGTCATTCCGTGGGATGGGAGGAGTCCATTCTGTTTTTTTTGTTTTTTGTTTTTTTTTTTTTTTTTTTTTTTTTTTTTTTTTTTTACCTCAGGTGTGCCACTAAAGAGGGATTCCAGAGCAGAACCCTGGGAAGGGGCGACTGGACAACCCGAACTCTGTATAAGATTGGGGGCCTAAGGGCATGGCAATCCCCATATGGGGTACCTTGGTTCAGCCACTGAGAGGTCTTACTTGAGTACAGTGCTCACACTGAGGGTCACAATGCATGTTTGTGCCCAATGTAGGCATCAAGCATGGGCGGGGACTCATGGGCCATGCTTGATTCTCCTACACTGAACTTTGGACAACATACGAACCACAAGGTTTCTTTCCATGGGGAAGGAGGAATTCTGATTTCGGCATCATGTTCACCCCTGGGCAGTGACTGGAGATAAGATCTAAGTTCTGAATCCAGAAAATCGAGGTTGGGATGAGATGATAACCTAAGGTCATGGAGGGTCCGATGTGCTCAGTGTGCGGTCAGCTTTCTGGGTGTTGTTCAGGAGGTATGGATTCAGGCTGTGTCAGACAGTGCATTAGTGCCCAGGTTAGACTGTATAATTTGGGTACAGTTGAGTTCCATGTAGGTTCATCCTCATTTATTGTGTCAGGGAAGCTCACTGGGGCAGGCAGAGTGCAGCATTGTGGGTCCAGAATTGCCAAACTTAAGGGCGTCAGGACCAGGAGTGTGAGGACGTAAGTCTGAGATCATAAGCTAGACTTAAGTTTCAGGGCGAGGGCACGGCAGGCACCCTCTGCAGATCCGAATCAAAATCTCATTCATCTGAAGTCAGGACGAGGATCAGACTTAGGCGCAGGTTGGAGTTTCTGTCCATGATGGCCCCTTCATCAAAGGGGTGGAATCTCGAGGCCATGGAGGTTTTCCCACGTTGGGAGTTGTGGGATGCTCCAAACTGCAAGGATTCCTTCTGCGGGAAAATTGAGAACTGTTGGATGGCTCCAGGACATCCCATATGGAATGACTCCAGAGCCGGGTTCTAAGGATGGATGCCTGAGCAGACTGCCTCTTACACCAATTGTCTCCCTGCCACAAGACAGGTACGATCTGATGGCTATGCAGGAGCAATCGTGGGAGCTGAGTTGAAATGGACTCTCCTGAAGATGGGTCTTAATGTGTGTTTGTGTCCATGAGGACGTTGGAATGGGGTGGTGGCCCCAGGGCTCTAAAGGATTCTAACCGGAGATTTTGAAACAACTCGAAAGAGCAAGTTTTCCATGTGGAGACAAGATTTGTTCTAATTGGTGCCTCAGGAAACCCACATATGCTGGTATTAGAACCAGGCCTCTGAGGAGAGATACATAGAAACCACAGCAATGCATCCAATTAGGTCCTAGGAGCCTCTCTGGTTCAATCTTCTTCTCTGTCGACATCTGTCTATTTTATGAAATGGAGGTAGTTGCTCAGCTGGTGTCAGACCGCTCCTGTTTGTCCGGGCGGCCTACACTATAGGGATGGCCTCGGGGACTTTGGAGGTTTCTCCTAAATTGTATGATTATGGACAATGGCATGGGCAGAATTCCTGTGGAGTGGGCAGGCACAGACCTGATGTGTGGCTCCAAGGGCCCAGCCTTGAGGGTGTGTGGGCAAGGACTGTGGGGACAGATGTCTGAAAACACAAACTCAGCTTAGGTTTTGGGACGTAAGTATGGCAGGTCCGATTTACAGACTATGAGGAGAACTTTTTGGGATATGAATAAAGGGTGAAAGTGTGACACTTGTCAGGCTTTTGCCCCTGGATTTTGTGTCAATGATGGCTGTGGAATGTCGAGGAGTCCTCATGGGCCATGGAAGAGTCTTTCTCTCTGTGGATTTGGCCAGATCCCAATTGTTTTGGGTTAATCTGTGGGATTCAGTTTTGTTAACTAAGGTGTCCCACCAAAAGAGGGATTCCAGAGCAGAGCCCTGGACAACAAGAAATCTAACTAAAAATACGGGCCTAGGGGCATGGCAAGCCCAATATGCCTTCTAATGGTCCAGCCACTGAGAGGCCTTCATTGAGGACAGAACTCATGCTGAGGGTCACAATGCGTGTTTATGCCCTTGTGGTACTCAAGCATGGGTGGGGACTCATGGTGCATGCTTGTTTCTCCTACACTGAATGATAGTCAACATGTCAACCACATGAGTTCTTGCCATGGGGAAGTATTAATTCTGATTTCTGCATGTCATTCACCCCTGGGCAGTGATTGGAGATAAGGTCTAGGTTGTGAAGTCTGAAAACCGAGGTTGGGAAGAGATGACGACCTAAGACCATGTCGGGTCCGATATGCTCAGCGTAGAGCCAGCTGTCTGGGTGTTGGTCGGGAGGTCCAAGCTTGGGCTGTGTCAGACAGGGCATTAGTGCCCAGGGTAGATTGTATAATTGGGGTACAACTGAATGCCGTGCAGGTTGATCTTTATTTGGCATTTCTGGGTAGCCCCAAGGGCAATGTTTTTCTTCTGGAAAATGCAGAGTGCTGCATTGTGGCTCCGGAATTTCCAAAGTGGATGCCTTGTGGACGGGGAGTGTGAGAACGGAAGTCTGAGAACACATGTTAGGCGTAGGTTCTGGGCGAGGGCACGGCAGGCACCCTCTGCAGATCTGAATCGGGATATCATGAATCTGAAGTCAGGGCGAGGTTGAAACCTAGGCTTAGGTTTGAATTTCTGTCCATTCTGGCCACTTTATGAAGGGGACAGCATCTCCAGTCCATGGAGGTTTACCCACAATGGGAGTTGTGAGATGCTCCAAACAACAAGGATTCCTTCTGATCAACAATTGAGACCTTTTGTATCACTCCAGTACATACCATACAGAATGACACCAGAGCAGGGATCTTAGGATGGATACATGGGAAGCCCGCCTCACATTGCAGTTGTCTCCTAGCAAATAAACAGGTTTGATATGCTGGCTCTGTCAGAGCAACCAAGGGGGCTGAGTTGAAATGGACTCTCCTGAGGATGGATGCTAATGTGGGTTTGTGTCCATGGAGACCTTGGAATGGGGCGTTGGTGCATGGGCCCTGAAGGATTCTCCTAACCGGAGGTTTTGAGACATCTCCAAAGGACAAGTTTCCCATGTGGAGACGAGATTTGTTCTGATTGGTGCCTCAGGAAACCCCCATATACTGTTATTGGAATATAGGCCTCTGAAGAGAGAAAACTGGAAACCAAAGCAATGGCTCCGTTTAGAGCCTAGGGGCCTGTCCGGTTGAATCTTCTTCTCTGTGTACATCCATCTAAGGTATTAGTGGAGTTAGATGCTCAGCTGGTGTCAGATGGCCCTTGTTTGTCCCAGGCGGCCTACACTATTGTGAAGGCCTTGGGGACTTTGGAGGTTTCTCCTAATTTTATGATTATGGACAATGGAATGGGCAGAATTCCCGTGGAGAGGGAAGGCACAGTTTTGATGTGGCTCCAGGGGCCCCAGCCTGCAGGGTGTGTGCACCAGGACTGTGGAGACAGAAGTCTAAAACACAAACTCAGTTTAGGTTTAGGGACGTAGGTATGGCAGGCCCGATCTACAGACCGTGAGGAGAATTCTTCCAGATATGAAGAAAGAGAGATTGTGAGGCACTTGTTCAGGCTTTTGTTTCTGGATTTTGTGTCAACGATGGGCGTGGAATGTCCGGGAGGCCTCATGGGCCATGGACGATTCTTCCGCTCTGTGGATTTGGCCCGATTCCAATTGTTTTGGGTCAAACTGTGGGATGGGAGGAGTCCTTTCAGTTTTGTTACCTCAGGTGTCCCACCAAAAGAGGGATTCCAAAGCCGAGCCCTGGGGAGGGGAGACTGGACAACCAGAAATCTGGTTAAAAATTGGGGCCTAGGGGCATGACAAGCCCAATATGCTGTCTTTTGGTCCAGCCACTGAGAGGCCTTACTTGAGAACTGGGCTCACGTTGAGGGTCAGAATGCATGTTTGTGAACGACTTGGTCCTCAAGCATCTGCAGGGCCTCATGGGCCACACTGGTTTCAACTACATTTTACGTTGGACAACATGCCAACCACAAGGTTTCTTGCCATGGGGAAGGAGTTCTGATTCCTGCATCATGTTCAACCCTGGGTGGTGACTGGAGATAAGGTTTAGGTTCTGAAGCCTGAAAACCGAGGTTGGAAAGAGATGATGACCTAAGGCCATGGCGGGTCTGATGTGCTCAGTGTGTGGCTAGCTGGGTGGGTGCGAGCCAGGAGGTTCAGTCTCAGGCTGTGCCAGAAAGGGCAGTAGTGCCCAGGGCAGCCTGTATAATTGGGGTCCAGTCAAGTGGCATGCAGGTTGATCCTCATTTGGGGAATCTGGGTAGCCCCAGAGGGCAATGTTTTTCTTCCGGAAAGCAGGCAGAGTGCTGCCTTGTAGTTCTGGAATTGCCAAACTGGAGGGCTTGTGGGCCAGGAATGTGAGAATGGAAGTTGAGAACACAAATTAGACTTACGTTTCTGGGCAAGGGCACGGCAGACACACTCTGCAGAGCTGAATCAAGATGTCCTGCATCTGAAGTTAGGGCGAGGATCAGACGATCGCTCAGGTTGGAGCTTCTGTCCCTGATGGCCCCTTCATGAAGCACAGGGGGCGAAATCACGAGGCCATGGAGGTTTGCCCACGATGGGAGTTGTGAGATGCTCCAAACAGTAAAGATTCTTCTGCGGGACTATTGAAACCTGTTGGTTGGCTCCAGGACTTCCCGTACAGCATAATTCTGCGAATGGTTCTAAGTATGTTTGTCTGGGAAGCCTGTCTCTCATTCCAATCATCTCCTAGCGACAAGACGGGTTAGATCTGCTGGATCAGGGGGAGCAACTTAGGGGGCTGAGTTGAAATGGACTCTCCTGTGGATGGGTCCTAATGTGGGTGTGTCTCCATGGAGACCTTGGAATGAGGCGCTGGCACCGGGAACCTGAAATGTCCTACTAACCAGAGGCTTTGAGAGAGCTCCAACATGCAAGTTTCCCATGTGTAGACGAGATTTGTTCTGATGGGTGCCTCAGGAGAAGCCCTCAGCTGGTATTGGAAACCAGGCTTTTGAGGAGACATGCCTGTAAACCAAAGCTATGGATCCCATTATGGCCTGGGGTCCTGTCTGGTCAATCTTCTTCTCTGGGGACATCCATCTATGGTATGAGTGGGGGTAGATGCTCAGCTGGTGTCAGACGGCCCTTTTTTGTCCCGGACAACCTACACCATTGGTATGGCCTCAGGGAATTTGGAGGTTTCTCTTAATTTGTACGGTTTTGGATAATGGAATGGGCAGAATTCCCATGGATTGGTTAGGCACAGTCCTAATGTGTGGTTCCAGGGGCCCAGCCTGGAAAGTGTGTGGCCCAGGACTTTGAGGACAGAACTCAAAAAACACAAACTCAGCTTAGGTTTGGGAACGTAGGTATGGCACGGCCGAACTACAAATCATGAGAAGAACTCTTCAGGATATGAAGAAAGAGCGAGTCTGAGGCGCTTGGTTAGGCTTTTGTCTCTGGATTTTGTATCAGCGATGGCCGTGGAATGTCGGGGAGGCCTCATGGGCCATGGACGAATCTTCCTCTCTGTGGATTTGGCCCTATCCCAATTCTTTTTCGTGAATCTGTGGGATGGGAGGACTCCTTTAAGGTTTGTTACCTGAGGTGTCCCACCAAAAGAGGAATTCCAAAGCAGAGCCCTGGGCAAGAGTGAAGGGACAACCCGAAATATGGTTAAAAATTAGGGTCTAGGGGCATGGCAAGCCCAATATGCTGTTTCTTCATGCAGCCACTGAGAGGCATTGCCTGAGGACCGGGCTCAGGCTGAGGGTCACAATGTGTGTTTGAGACCAATGTGGCCCTCAAGCATGGGCTGGGTCTCATGTGCCACACTGGTTTCAACTACACTGAAAGTTGGACAACATGCCAACCACGAGGTTTCATGCCAAGGGAACGAGTTCGGATTTCTGCAACATTTTCAAACCTGGGCAGTGATTGGAGATAAGGTCAAGGTTCTGAAGCCTGAAAACCGAGGTTGGGTAGAGATGACGACCTAAGGCCATGGCGGGTCCGATGTGCTTAGTGTGCGGCCAGCTGTCTGGGTGGGGCCAGGAGTTCCAGGCTCAGGCTGTGTCAGAATGGGCAATTGTGCCCACTTCAGCCTATATATTTGGTGTACAGCCAAATGGCGTGCAGGTTGATCCTCATTTGGGGTTTCTGGGTAGCCCCAGAGGGCAATGTTCTTCTTCCAGGGAGCAGGCAGAGTGCCGCATTGTACTTCTGGATTGCCAAACTGGAGGGCTTGTGGGCCAGTAGTCTGAGGACTGAAGTCTGAGAACACAAGCTAGGCTTAGTTTTTATGGGTGAGGACATGGCAGGCACAATCTACAGACCTGAATCGAGATCTCGTGCATCTGAAGTCAGGGTGAGGATCAGACGATCTTCAGGTTGGACTTTCTGTCCCTGATGGCCCCTTCATGAAGGGGGGGAATCACGAGGCCATGGGGGTTTTCGCACGATGGGAGTTGTGAGAAGCTCCAAAGTACAAAGATTCTTTTCCAGGACAATTGAGACCTGTTAGTTGGCGCCAGGCCAAGGATTCCAAGCATGCTTCTGAGGATGGATGGCTAGGTACCACACCTGGCATTCCAATTTTCTCCTAGCTACAAGAAAGGTTAGATCTGCTGGATCTGGGGGAGCAACTGAGGAGGCTGAGTTGAAATTGACTCTCCTGTGGATGTGTCCTAATATGTTTTTGTGTCTATGGAGACCTTGGAATGAAGCGGTGGCACTGGGTCCCTGATGGGTTCTTCTAAACAGAGACTTTGACACAGCTCCACCGTGCAAGTTTCCCATATGTAGATGAGATTTGTTCTGATGGGTGAGTCAAGAAACAGCCATATGCTGGTATTGAAATCCAGGCCTCTGAGGAGACATGCCTGGAAACCATAGCAATGGATCCGATTAGTGCCTAGTGGTCTGTTCATTCCTTTTTTCCTCTGGGGACATCAGTCTATGGGTCTGAGTGCAGGTAGGTGCTCTGATGTGCTCAGATTGCTCCTTCTTGTCCTGGGAAGCCACCACTATTGGGATGGCCTCAGGAACTTTGGAGGTTTATCCTATTAGTAGGATTGTGGCCATTGGAATGGGTACACACAATTCCCTTGGAGAGGGCAAGTACAGTCCTCAGGTTTGGCTCCAAGGGCCTGAGCCTTTGGGGTGTGTAGGCCAGGGCTGTTTGGACAGTTGTCTGAAAACACAACCTCGGCTTATGTTTCGGGTCATAGGTATGGCAGGACTGATCTACAGAACATGAGAAGAACTCTTCGGGATATGAAAAAAGGGCGAGTGTGAGGCTCTTGCTCAAGTTTATCTCTGGATATCGTGTGACTCATGGTCGTGAAATTTCCGGGTGACTTCATGGGAAATGGATGAGTCTTACTCTTTAGAAGGTTGGCCTCGTCCAAAGAGTTTGGTGTGTTTATGCCCTCGTCGCACTTGAGAATGGGCTGGGCCTCAGGGTGAATGCTGGTTTCTCCTACACTGAACGTTGGACAACATGCCAACCACAAGGTTTCTTGCCATGGGTAAGGAGGAGTTCTGATTTCTACATACCATCACCCCTGGGCAGTGATTGGAGAAAAGTTAGGTTCTGAAGCCTGAAAACTGAGGTATGGAAGAGATGATGTCCGAGGGCCATGGCTGGTCTGTTGTGCTCAGTGTGTGGTCAGCTGTCTGTGTGTTAGTCAGGAGGTCCGGGCTCAGGGGTGTCAGACCGTGCATTAGTGCACAGCTTAAAGTATATAATTTACGTACAGTCAAGTGGCGTGTAGGTTTATCCTCATATGATGTGCCTGGGCAGCTCATGAGGCAATATTTTTTTTCTAGAGGGCAGGCAGAGTGCTGCACAGTGGGTTCGGAATTGCCAAACTTGAGGTCTTCTGGGCCAGGAGTGTGAGGACGGAAGTCTGAGAACACAAGCTAGACTTGGGTTTCAGGTCGAGGGCACGGCAGGTACCTCGGCAGATCTGAACCAATATCTCATGCATCTGAATTCAGGGCGAGGATCAGACATTGGCTCTGGTTGGAGTTTCTGTACATGACGGCCCATTCATGAAGGGAGTGGAATCTCTAGTCCATGGAGGTTTCCCCACGTTGGGAGTTGTGAGATGGCCCTTCAAAGATTCCTTCTGCGGGACAATTGAGACCTGTTGGACAGCTCCAGGACATCACATATGGAATGACTCGAGAGCACCATTCGAGGAAGAATGCCTGGGAAGCCCGCTTCGCATTCCAATTTTCTTCTAGCAACAAGACAGTATAGATCTGATGGCTCAGCAGGTGTTACCGGGGTGGCTGAGTTGAAATGGACTTTCCGGAGGATGGGTCCTAATATTTGTTTGTGTCCCTGAGGGCCTTGGAATGGGGCGGTGGCACAGGCACCCTGAAGTATTCTCCTAAGCCTTTGACATAGCTCCCATGCACAAGTTTCCTTGTGGAGACGAGATTTGTTCTGATGGGTGCCTCAGGAGAAGCCCTATGCTGGTATTGGAATCCAGGCTTTTGAGGAGACATGCCTGTAAACCAAAGCTATGGATCCCATTATGTCCTAGGGTCCTGCCTGGTTCAATCTTCTTCCCTGGGGACATCCATCTATGGTATGAGTGGACGTTGATGCTCAGCTGGTGTCAGACGGCCCTTGTTTGTCCGGGACAACCTACACCATTGGGATGGCCTCAGGGACTATGGAGGGTTCTCCTAATTTGAACGGTTTGTGACAATGGCATGGGCAGAATTCCCATGGATTGGGTAGGCACAGTACTAATGTGTGGCTCCAGGGGCTCAGTCTGGAGGGTATGTGGCCCAGGAATTTGAGGACAGAAAACAAAAAACACAAACTCATCTTAGGTTTGGGAACGTAGGTATGGCAAGCCCGACCTACAAACCAGGAGAAGAACTCTTCAGGATATGAAGAAAGAGCGAGTCTGAGGCGCATGCTCAGGCTTTTGTCTCTGGATTTTGTATCAGCGATGGCCAAGGAATGTCAGGGAGGTCTCCTGGGCCATGGACGAATCTTCCTCTCTGTGGATCTGGTCCGATCCCAATTCTTTTTCGTGAATCTGTGGGATGGGAGGACTCCTTTAAGGTTTGTTACCTGAGGTGTCCCACCAAAAGAGGAATTCCAAAGCAGAGCCCTGGGCAAGAGTGAAGGGACAACCCGAATTTAAGCTTAGCTTCAGACTACAATTTCATCCTCACCCTACTGGTCTGCCATATCTCTTGATAGGGAATTCTGGAGCCACAACGCAACATTCTGCCTTCTTCATAGATAGAAGGACCTGGTGAGTCTGCCCATAAACTGCACATGAAGATCAATATACTCAGCCCAGGAGGGAACCCCTATTTATAGTTTGCCCTAGCCACTAGTGCTGTGTCTGACAGAGCCTGAGCCCCTACCTCGTGTCAGCAACCCAGAGGGTGAGGCCCACATTAACCATGTGAGACCGTCCATGGCCCAGGGCTGTCATTACTACCCATCCTTGGTATTCAGGCATCTGTCCCCTAGATCTTAGCTGGAATCCCTACCAATGGGGGGACCTGAAGCACAATAGAGAATTCATCCTTCGCCATGGCAGGAATCCTGGCTTTTGGATGGGTGTCCAACCCTAGGAATGGGAACTGGCTGCATGGCTGAGTAGACATCGCCCAATCCTGATGGCCTCCGGGGCACAAGCAGGCATTGGGACCCTCAGCTTGACCATACTTTCAAACAAACGCTCTCAGTTGCACCTCCAGGATCCCGCATTGCAGGCCTGGTATGGCCCTAGGCCTAAATATTAACCCTTGGTGGGATTTTCCAAGCACTTAGACCCAGAGCTCATCTCTGGAATGCCTGTTTTGGGGCACGCCTAAGCTGGAAAACAGTACTCATCCCTTCCCGGAGAAATCCAACAAACTATTGAGAACCGCCAGGATCCTTGAGAGGAGAAATCTCCCATTGACCCTTGAGACAACACCTGCAATAAAGGCCATTCTGGAAATTCAATCCAGATACAATTACCTGTGCTACCTCCTTTGAGTTACGTGATTTACAGTTCCAGACTTGCTGCCCTCCTGGTCTATGGATTGGGACTATGATCACCTTGCCACTAACCCTAACCTAAGTTTGTGTTTGCAGACATCTCTCTCAAAATCATGGCGCACATGTCCTCCAGGATGGGGTCTCTGGAGTCACACCACAGGACAGTTCCTGCAATCCCCAAGGAAACTGCCCATCACAGTTGTCCAAAAACCCCATATAAGGAGAAACCTGCAAGGAACCTGAGCCAACCCTAGTATTGGATGCCACTCTGGACACAAATGCACAGTCTGAAACACCCTCATCACCTGCATCCAGTCAGACACCAGAGTCAATGATCCTGAGTCAGAAGATTGAATGACATTCCCCTAGGGCCTCATTCAAACCCTTTATTAGGTTTTCAGGCTTCTGTCCTCAGAGACCTGTTCTGGATTACCAATTTATGATACAACATATGGCTGCTGAGCCCCACAACAGAATATCTCCTGCCCCCAAAAGCAATCCGGGCTCTTGGGCCTGTGTCAAATCCTCAGGCTAGATGAATCCTGCATGGCCCATTAACCACCAGCACATTCTAAGATCTCCCTGGTAACAAACCAACATTTTGACCCATCTTCATGAGGTTCCATGTCCAATCCAGTCTTTATTTCTTCGCCTCAAAGCCACCAGATGCCATGTTCCTTCGCTGTCATGGTCAATGAAGGTGTGCTTTCCAGTCACCCATGTGGGAGATCTATGTTATCCGATCTTTCGACATGGGGAACCATGGAGGAAACAAATCAGACTGCCCCTGTCTGGTAGAAGGAAACCTTGCTGTTAGGAGCATCTCAAAAACACCAGATTGGGAAATCCTCCATAACCTCTTGACGCCACCCCTCCATTTTTGTGTCATCATAGACACAAACTCCAGCATGAGCAAATATCTGACATCCACCCTCACTCAAGTGCTGAATATTGGATTCAAACATTGCACACTGGAAATTCCTTTTGCTTGATACAGAATGTAACCATAGCTTAGGTTTACAATTCCATCCTCAGCCTCCTGGTCCACAAGCCCTCTTGATAGTGAATTCTAGAGCCACAAAGCAGCATTCTGCCTTCCCCTTACAAACAAGAAGGGCCTGGTGAGTCTGCCCAGAAACCATACATGAGGATCAATCTGCTCGGCACTTGAGGGAACCCCAATTTATAGGCTGCCCTGGGCACTAGTGCTGTGTCTGACAGAGCCTGAGCCAAGACCTAGTGTCAGCCACCCAGTGATCGGGGCCCATATCCACGATTTGATACTGGCCATGGCCCATGTCCATCATCTTTACCCATCCTTGGTATTCAGGCCTCTGTCCCCAGACCTTTGCTGGAATCCCCGCTAATGGGGGAACCTGAAGCACTATAGAGAACTCCTCTTTCCCCATGGCAGGATTCTGGCTGTTGGGATGGTTGTCCAACCCTCAAAGTGGGAGCCAGCTGCATGGCCAATGTGACCACGCCCACTCATGAGGGCCACCTGGGCATAAGCAAGTATTGTGACCCTCAGCCTGAGAATGATTTCAAACAAGCCCTCTCAGTTGCACCTCCAGGATCCTGCATGCAGGCCTGGTAAGCCACTAGGCCCAAATCCTAACACTTGGTGGGATTTTCCAGGGGACCAAACCCAGAGTCGGTCTCTGGAATCCATATTTTGGGGCACCCCTAACATGAAAAAAAGCACTCTTCCCTTCCCCGAAAAAGCCACCAACTATTGGGAGCCACCAGGATCCTTAGAGAGGAAAAATCTCCCATGGACCCATGAGGCCACAACTGCATTCTGAGGCCATCCTGCACACAATACAGAGAAAAAAGCCTGTGATTCTGCCTTTGAGTCACCCGATTAAGAGTTCCTGAAGAGCTGCCATCCATGTCTATGCATTGGGCCTGTGATAACCTTGCCACTAACCATAACCCAAGTTTGTGTTTTCAGACTTCCCTCCAAAAACCATGGCTCACATGCCCTCCAGTTTGTGATAACTGGAGCCACACCACGGGATTGTACCTGTCTTCCCAAAGGAAACTGTGATTGTCACTATTAAACAAACACTCTAGATTAGGAGAAACCTGCAAGGCCCCTAAGCCCAGCCCAATATTGGAGGCCACTCTGGACGCAAATGCACAGTCTGACACACCATATCACCTACATCCAGGCTGATATCCAAGTCAATGGTCCTCAGACAGAAGATTGAACCTGACATGCTCCTAGGATTCACTGGAACACTAGAATAGGTTTTCAGGTATCTGTACTCAGAAGGCTGTTCTGAATATCAATGTATGATACAATATGGTCACTGAGCCACACAAAAGAACATCTCCTGTCCTTAGAAGAAATCTGTGCTCTGGACCTGTGTCAAACACTCTGGGTAGATGAATCCTTCAAGGCCCCCTGGCAACCAGCACATTCTATGATCTCCCTGACAACATACCAGCATTGTGACCCATCTTCATGAGACTCCATGACAACTCCAGCCCTTGGTACTTCGGCCCAGAGCCACCAGAATGAAACTGCCATGTTCCTCTGCTGCCATGGTCAATGTAGGTGTACTTTCCAGGCATCCAGCGGGAGTGCTCTGATACCAACTTTCCACATGGGGAACCCTGGAGGAAACAAACCAGACTCCCCTGTACGGTAAAAGGAATCTTTTCTGTATGGAGTATCTCAAGCCTGAGGGTGGGTAATCCTCCATGGCCTCTTGAGGCCACCCATCCATTTGTTGGTCATCATAGACACTAACTCCAGCGTGAGCAATCAACTGACATCTGCACTTACTCAAGTGCTGGATATTTGAATCAGCTGCTACACACTGGAATTGCCTTATGCTTGGCACTGAATTTAAAAGTAGCTTGGCGGGACGCCTGGGTGGCTTAGTTGGTTAAACAGCTGCCTTCGGCTCAGGTCATGATCCCAGCGTCCTGGGATCGAGTCCCACATCAGGCTCCTTGCTCCGCAGGGAGCCTGCTTCTCCGTCTGACTCTGCCTTCCACTCTGTCTGCCTGTGCTTGCTCTCGCTCGCTCTCTGACAAATAAATAAAATCTTGAAAAAAAAAAGTAGCTTGGGTTTGCAATTCCATCCTCACCCTGGTGTTCAGTAAGCTCTCTTGATAGGGAATTCTGAAGCCACAACACAGCATTCTGCCTTCCCCATAGCAAGAAAAAACAGCCTGGAGAGACTGCCCAGAAACCCTACATGAGGATAAATCTACTCGACCCTCGAGTGAACCCCATTTATAGGTTTACCTGGCCACTAGCGCTGAGTCTGACATAACCTTGTCTCTGACCTCGTGTCAGGACCCAGAGACTGGGCTCCAACTCCAGAATGTGAGACCAGCCATGTCCCAGGGCTGTCATCTCTACCCATTCTTGATTCAGGCATCTGTCCCCAGACATTTGCTGAAATCCCTGCCAATGGGGGAACCAGAAGCACAATAGGGAAATCCTCCTTCCCCATGGCAGGAATGATGGCTCTTGGGATGGGTTTCCAGACCTCAGAGTGGTAGCCAGCTGAATGGCCAATGATAACCCGCCCACTCATGAGGGCCGCCCTGGACACAAGCAGGCATTGTGACCCCCAACATGAGCATGCTTTCAAACAAACACTCTCAGTTGCATTCCAGAATCCAAATTTGCAGGCCTGATATGCCCCTAAGCACAAATCATAACACCTGGTGGGATTTTTCAGGGGCCCAGAAACACAGCCTGTCTCTGGAATCCCTGTTTTGGGACACCCCTAAGATGGAAAATAGCACTCTCCCCTTCGCCAAGAAAGCCACCATAGTATAGGGAGCCGCTAGGATCCTTGAGAGGAAAAATCTCCCATGGATCCATGAGACCACACCTGTATTCCGAGGCCATCCTGGACACAAAAGCCAGATACACAAGCCTGTGCTACCACCTTCAAGGCAACTAATTTATAGTTCCAGACGAGCTGCCCTCCAGGTCTATGCATTGGGCCTGCGATCACCTCACCGCTAACCTTAACCCGAGTTTGTGCTTACAGACTTCTATCCCGAAACCATGGCTCATATTTCCTCCAGGATGGAGTCTCTGGAGCCACACCAAAGGACTGTGCCTGCCATCCCCAAGGAAAATGTGTCCGTCACATTTGCCTAAAACTTCGAGATAAGGAGAAACCTGCAAGGCCCCTGAGCCCACCCCAATACTGGAGGCCCCTCTGGACACAAATGTGCAGTCTGAAATACGCTGATCACCTGAATCCAGGCAGATACCCAAGTCAGTGTTTCTCAGTCAGAAGATTGAACCTGACATGCTCCTATGACCTCATTGTAAACCCTGATTAGGTTTTCAGGCATCTGTAATCAGAGACCTGTTCTGGAGTACCAACTTAAGATACAACATATGGTCCCTGATCCCCACAACAGAAAATCTCCTTTCTCTAGATGGAAGCCGTGCTCTTGGAACTGTGTCAAACCCTCAGGGTAGATGAATCCTACTTGGCCCGTAGCCACCAGCAGATTCTAAGATCTCACTGGTAACAAGCCAGCATTGTGAGCCATCTTCATAAGATTCTATGTCAACTACAGGCCTTGGTACTTCACCCCAGAGCCTTCAGAAAGAACCTGTCATGTTCCTCAGCTGCAATGTTCAGTGGAAGTGTGCTTTCCAGGCATCCATGTGGGAGTGCTCTGCTACACAAACTTTCCACATGGGGGACTCTCGAGCAAACAAATCTGACTGCCCTGTCCTGTAGAAGGAATCCTGGCTGTTTGGAGCATCTCACAAGCTCAAGTGTGGGAAATCCTCTATGACCTCTTTTCAACTCCTCTCCATTTGTCGGTCATTATAGACACAAACTCTTGCTTGAGCAAACATCTGACGTCTGCGCTTACTCAGGTGCTGGATATTCGAATCAGCCGCTGCACACTGGAAATGCCATTCGCTTGTCACTGAATTTATTCATAGCTTGGGTTTACAATTCCATCCTCACCCTACTGGTCCACAAGCCCTCATGATAGGGAATTCTGCAGCCACAACACAGCATTCTGCCTTCCCAATAGAAAGAAGAAGGGCCTGGTGAGTCTGCCCAGAAACTCCACATTATGATCAGTCTACTTGTCCCTTGAGGGAACCCTGAATTATAGACAGCCCTGGCCCCTAGTGTTGTGTCTGACAGAGCCTAAGCCCCGACCTCGTGTCAGCCACCTAGAAGGCGGGGCCCATATCCCGCATGTTAGACTGGCCACGGAACAGAGCCGTCATCTTTACCCATCCTTGGTATTCAGGCATGTGTCCCCAGACCTTTCCTGGAATCCCTACCAATGAGGGAACCTGAATCACAATAGAGAAATCCTCATTCCCCATGGCAGGATTCCTGTAAGTTCGGAAGGGTGTCCAACACTCAGAGTGTTAGCCTACTGAATGGGCATTGAGACCACCCCCATTCCTGAGGACCACCCTATGCAAAAGCTTGCATAGTGACCCTCAGCCTGAGCATGCTTTCAAACAAACGCTCTCAGTTGTATCTCCAGGACTTGCATTGGAGGCCTGGTAAGCCCCTATGCCCAAATCATAACCCTTGGTGGGTATTTCCAGGTGCCCAGAGCCAGAGCACTTCTCTGCAATCCCTGTTATGGGACACGCTTAATATGGAAAACAGAACTCTTTCCTCTCTGAGAAAGCCACCACATTATAAGGAGCCGCCAGGATACTTGAGAGGAAATATCACCCATGGACACCTGAGACCACACCTGCATTCTTAGTCCATCGTGGATACACAATCCAGATAAAAAAGCCTGTGCTACCTCCTTTGAGGCATGCGATTTACATTTCACACGGAGCTTCCCTCCAGGAGTATGCATTGGGCCTACAATCACTTCGCCACTAAACCTAACCCACATTTGTGTTTTCAGACTTCCCTCCCAAAACCATGGCTCTCATGCCCTCCAGCATGGGGTCTCTGGAGCCACACCACAGGACTGTGCCCACCATTGCCAAGGAAACTGTGCCCATCAAATTGCCCTATCTTTCCAGATTAGGAGAAACCTGCAAGGCCCCTGAGCCCACCCCAATACTGGTTGCCACTCTGTACACAAATGCACAGTCTGGAACACCCTGATCACCTACATCTAGGCAGACTTTGAAGTCAATGATACTGAGTCAGAGGATTGAACCTGACATTCCGTTAGGATTTTATTGGAACCCTAGATTAAATTTTCAGGCATCTATCCTCAGAGGCCTGTTCTGCAATACCAAATTATGATACATTTGGTCCGTTAGCCCCACATCAGAACATCTCTGGTCCGAGAAGGAAACCGTGCCCTTTGACCAGTGTCAAACCCTCAGGGTAGATGAATCCTACATGGTCCCTTAGCCACCAGCACACTGTAAGGTCTCCATGGTAACAAACCTGCATTATGACCCATCTTCATGAGACTTCATGTCAACTCCAGGCCTTGGTAATTCGCCCAAGAGCCACCAGAACGAATTGGCCATGTTTCTCAGCTGCAATTTTAATGGAGGTGTGCTTTTCAGGCATCCACGTGGGAGTGCTCTGCTACCCAAACTTTCCACATGGGGGACCCTGGAGCAAATAAACCAGTCTCCCCCTGTGTGGTAGAAGGAAACTTTGCTGTTTGAAGCATCTCACAAGCCCCAGCATGTGAAATCCTCCATGGCCTCTTGACGCCACCCCTCCATTCATCGGTCATCATAGACATAAACTCCAGCATGAGGAAATGTCTGACTTTCACCTTTACTCAGGTGCTGGATATCTGGAATCAGACACTGCACAATGGAACTGCCTTTTGCTTGGCACTGAATTGAACCTTAGCTTGAGTTTACAATTCCATCCTCACCCTACTGGTCCCCAAGCCCGCTTGATAGGGAATTCTGGGGCCACAACGCAGCTTTTTGCCTTCCCCTTAGAAAGAAGAAGGGCATGGTGATTCTGCCCAGAAACTCTGCATGAGGATCAATCTGCTCAGCCCTTGAGGGATCCCTGATTCATACTCAGCCCTGACCACTAGTTCTGTTTCTGACAGAGCCTGAGTGCTCAATTCATGTCAGCTACTCAGAGAGTCAGGCATGTGAGACTGGCCATGTCTCAGGTCCCTCATCTCTACCCATCCTTGGCATTCAGGCATCTGTCCCCAGACATTTGCTAGAACACCTGCTAATGGGGGAACCTGAGGCACAATAGAGAATTCTTCCTTTTCCATGGCAGGAATCCTGGTAGTTGGGATGGGTGTCCTACATTAAAGTGGTAGCCAGCTGCATGGCCAAGGAGACAACTCCCACTCATAAGGGCTGCCCTAATCACATCAGGCATTGTGACACTCAGACTAGCATGCTTTCAAACAAACGCTCTCAGTTGTACCTCCAAGTCACACATTGTAGGCCTGGTACTCCCCTAGGCCCAAATCCTAATCCTGGTGGGATTTTCCAAGCACCCAGACTCACAGCCCTTCTCTGGAATCCCTTTTTGGGGAACATCTAAGATTGAAAACAGCACTCTTCCATTCAAACGAGAAAGCCACCATACTATTGGGAGCTTCCAGGATCCGTAGAGAGGAAAATACTCTCATGGAAACATTAGAACACACCTGCATTCCAAGGCTATCATGGACACACAATCCAGATACAAAAGCCAGTGCTAGTGCCTTCGAGGTACGTGATTTACAGTTCCTGACGATCTGCCCTCCAGGTCTATGCATTGGGCCTACGATCACCTCGCAACTCAACCTAATCCGAGTTTGTGATTGCAGACTTCTCTCCCAAAACCATGGCTTACATGCCCTCCACGATGGAGTCTCTGGAGCCACACCACAGGACTGTGCCTGCCACCCCCAAGGAAACCGTGCCCACAAATTTGCCTAAACCTTCAAGATTAGGAGAAACCTGCAAGGCCCCAGAGCCCACCCCAATATTGGAGGCCACTCTGTACACAAAGGCACAGTCAGAAACACCCTGGTTGCCTACATATAGGCAGACACCGAAGTCAATGGTCCTGAGTCTGATGATTCAACCTGAAATTCCCCTTGGACTTCATTGGAACCCTAGATGAAGTTTTTAGGCATCTGTCCTCAGAGGCCTGTTCTGGAATACCAACTTATGATACAACATTTGGTCCGTGAGCCCCACAACAGAACATCTCCGATACCCAGAAAGAAACCGTGTTCTTCGACCGGTGTCAAACCATCAGGATAGACTAATCATACATGGCCCCTTAGCCACCAGCACATAGTAAGATTTCCGTGGTAACAAAACTGCATTGTGACCCAACTTCATTAGAATCCAGGCCTTGGTACTTTGCCCTAGAGCAACCAGAAAGAACCTGCCATGTTCCTTAGGTGCAATGGTTAATGTAGGTGTGCTTTCCAGTATCCACATGCGAGTACTATGCTACCCAAACTTTGCACATGGGGGAACCTGGTGTAAACAAACCAGACCTCCCCTGTCCAGTAGAAGGAAACCTTATGTTTGGATCAACTCACAGTCCTCAGCGTGTAAACTGCTCCATGGCCTCTTGATGCCACCACTCCATTGGTCGGTCATCATAGACACAAACTCCAGTCTAAGCAAACATCTGACATGCACCCTTATCCCAGTGCTGGATGTCTTGAATAAACCACTGCACATTGGAACTGCCTTCCACTTGGCACTGAATTGAACCATAGCTTGTGTTTACAATTCCATCCTCACCTGACTGGTCCCTAAGCCCTCTTGATAGGGAAATCTGGGGCCACAATGCAGCATTCTGCCTTCCCCATCGAATGAAGAAATGCCTGGTGAGTCTGCCCTGAAAACCCACATGAGGATCAATCAGGTCGGCCCTCGAGTCAACACCGATTTATAGGCTGCCATGGCCACTAGTGCCGTGTCTGACAGAGCCTGAGCTCGACTGAGTTTCAGCCACTAAAGAGCAGGCCCCATATCTAGCATTTGGGATTGCCCTGGCCAAAGTATGTCATCTCTACCCATCCTCGATATTCAGGCACCTGTCCCCAGACCTTGGCAGGGATCCCTGCCAATTAGGGAACTTGAAGCACAATAGAGAACTCTTCTTTCCCCATGGCAATAAACCTGGCTTTTGGGATGGGTGTTCTACCCTCAAAGGGGGAGCCAGTTACAACATCAATGACACCACACACACTCCTGAGGACTACCCTTGGCACAAACAGGCATTGTGACCCTCACCCTGAGCATGCTTTCAAAAAATCCCTCTCAGATTCACCACAATGATCCCTCATTTCAGGCCTGGTATGCCTGTAGGTTCAAATCATAAAACTTGGTGGGATTTTCGAGGTGCCCAGACCCAGAGACCATCTCTGGAATTTTTGTTTTGGTGCACCCTTCAGATGGAAAACAGCACTCATCCCTTCCCCAAAAATGTCACCAAATTATGAGGAGCCACCAGGATCCATAGAGAGGCAATGTCTCCCATGGACCCATGAGAACACACCTGCATTCCGAGGCCATCCTGGACACACAATCCGGAGAGAAAAGCCTGTGCTACTGCCTTCCATTCACCCTAGTTACAATTCCAGATGAGCTGCTCTCAAGGTATATGCATTGGGCCTGTGATCACCTCGCCACTCACCCTAATTCGAATTTGTGTTTGCAGACTTATCTACCAAAACCATGGCACACATGCCCTCCAGGATGGGGTCTCTGGATCCACACTGCAGGACTGTCCCTGCCATCCACAAGGAAACTGTTTCCATCACAGTTGCCCAAACTGTCTAGATTAGGAGAAACCTACAAGGCCTCTGGGCCTACCCCAATTTCGGCGGCCGCTCTGAACACAAATGCACAGTCTGAAATACCCTGATCCCCTACATCCAGGAACACAGCCAAGTCAATGGTCCTGAGTCAGAATAATGAACCTAACATGCCCCTAGGACGTCATTGGAACCATTGATTCGGTTTTCAGACATGTGTCCTCAGAGGCCTGTTCTAGAATGCGAACTTATGATACAACATGTGGTGGCTGGGCCACACAACAGAACATCTCCTGTCCCCAGAAGGAAACCGTGCCCTACAATCTGTGCAAAATCCCAGAGTAGTAGATTCCTGCACAACTACTAAGCCACCAGCACATTCTAAGATCTACCTGGTAACAAACCAGCTGTGTGGCCCATCTGCAAGAGATTCCATGTCAAATCAAGGACTTGGTACTTTGCTACAGAGACACCAGAATAAAGCTGCCATGTTCTTCAGTTGCAATGGTCAATGAAGTTGAACATTCCAGGCATCCATGCGGTAGAGCTCTGCTACCCAAACTTTCCACATGGGGGACCCTGGAGCAAATAAACCACACTCCACCTGTCCAGTAGAATGAAACCTTGCTATTTGGAGCAGCTCATGAGTCTCAACGTGAAAATCCCTACATGGCTTCTTGACGCCACCCCTCCATTTGTCAGTCATCATAGACACAAACTCCAGTGTGAGCAAATATCTGACGTCCTCCCTTACTAAGGTGCTGGATATCTCGAAAAAGCTGCTGGACACAGGAACTGCCTTCCGCTTGGCAGTGAATTGAACTGTAGCTTGTGTTTACAATTCCTTCCTCACCCGACTGGTCCCCAAGCCTTCTTGATAGCGAATTATGGAGACACAACACAGCATTCTGCCTTCCCGATAGAAACAAGTGCCTGGTGAGTCTGGCCAGAAACCCCACATGAGGATCAATCTGCTCGGCCCTATATCGGAGGGACCCTGATTTATAGGTTGCCCTGGCCACTAGTGCTGTGTCTGACAGAGCCTGAGCCCAGACCTAGTGTCAGTCACCAGAGTTTGAGCCCCACATCTAGTATTTGGGAATGCCATGGCTCAAGTATTTCATCTCTACCCACCCTTGGTATTCAGGCACCTGTCCCCAGACCTTTGCTGGAATCCCTGATAATGGGGCATCCTGAAGCACAATAGAGAACTCCTCCTTCTTCATATCAGGAAACTTGGCTGTTAGGATGGGTGTTCAACCCTGAAAGGGGGAGTCATTTACAAGTCCAGTGAGACCACACAAACTCCTCAGGGATGCCCTGGAGGCAAACAGGCCTTGTGACCCTCAGCCTGAGCATGCTTTCAAACAATCCTTCTCTGTTGCACCACCATGAACCCGCATTGCAGGCCTAATATGCCCCTAAGCCCAAATCCTAGCACTTGTTGTGATGTCCCAGATGCCATGAACCAGAGCCCGTCTCTGGAATCCCTGTTTTGGGGCACCCATAAGGTGGAAAACATCACTCTCCCCTTCCCCGAAAAAGCCACCAAACTATGGAGAGCCACCAGGATCCATAGAGAGGAAAAGACTCCCATGGACCCATGAGACCACACCTGCATTCCAAGGCCATCCTGGACACACAATCCAGAGAGAAAAGCCTGTGCTACTGCCTTCCAGTCTCCCTAATTATAGTTCATGACGAGCTTCCCTCCAGGTCTATGCATTGGGCCTGTGATCACCTCGCCACTCACCCTAATTTGTATTTGTGTTTGCAGACTTCTCTCCCAAAACCATGGCTCACATGCCCACCAGAATGTGATCTCTGGAGCCACACCACAGAACTCTGGCTGCCAACCCCAAGGACACTGTGCATATCAGATTTGCCCAAACCTTCCAGATTAGGAGAAACCTGTGTGGCCCCTGAGCCCACACCAATATTGCCGGCCACTCGGGATGGAAATGCACAGTCTGAAACACCCTTATCACCTACATCCAGGGAAATAGCCAAGTCAATGATCGTGAGATAGACGATTGAACCTAAAATGCCAGTAGGCTCTCAATGGAACCCCATTAGGTTTTCAGGCATCTGTCCTCAGGGGCCTGTTCTGAAATACCAATCTATGACACATCATGTGGTCTCTGAGCCACACGACAGAACATCCCCTGTCCCCAGAAGAATACCATGCTCTTCGACCTGTGCCAAACCCTCAGGGTAGGAGAATCCTGCAAGGCACCTTAGCAACCAGCACATTCTAAGTTCTCCCTGGTAACAAACAAGCATTGTGACCCATCTGCAAGAGATCCCATGTCAACTCAAGGCCTTGGCACTTTGTCCCAGAGCCACCAGAACGAATCTGCCATGTTCCTCAGCTGCAGTTGTCAATGGAGGTGTGCTTTCCTGGCATCCATGCCGGAGAGCTCTTCTTCACAAACTTTCCACATGGGGAAACCTAGAGTAAACAAACCAGACTTCACCTACTCTGTACAAAGAAATGTTACTTTTTGCAGCAGTTCACAGGCCTCAGCATGTGAACTCCTCCATGGCCTCTTTATACCACCCCTCCACTTGTCGGTCATCATAGACAAAAACTCTAGTGTGAGCAAGCATCTGACATCCACCCTTATTCCAGTGCTGGATGTCTTGAGTAAACTGCTACAAATTGGAACTGCCTTCTGCTTGGCACTGAATTGAACCAGAGCTTTTGTTTACAATTCCACCCAAAACTGACTGGTCCCCAAGCTCTCGTGATTGGGAAATCTGGAGCCACAACACAGCATTCTGCCTTCCCTATTGAATGAACAAATGCCTGGGAATCTTCCCAAGAAACTCCACATGAGGATCAATCTGCTCCGCCCTCGAATCTACTCTGATATAAAGGCTGCCATGGCCACTAGCGCTGTGTCTGACAGAGCCTGAGCCCCGACCGAGTTTTAGGCCTCATATCTAGCATTTGGGATTGCTATGGCCCAAGTACGTCATCTCCACCCATCCTTGGTATTCAGGCACCTATCTCGAGACCTTGCTGGAAACCCTGCCAATGGGGCAACCTGAAGCACAGAGGAACCTGACGGAAGAGAACTCCTCCTTCCTCATGGCAGGACATTTGGCTGTTGGGTTGGGTGTCCAACTCTCTAAGAGGGAGCCAGATATATGACCAATGAGACCACTCCCACTCCTGAGGGCCGCCATGGGATCAAACAGGCATTGTGAGACTCAGCCTGAGCAAGCTTTCAAACAATCCCTCTCAGTTGCACCATCATGATCCCGCATTGCAGGCCTCATACACCCCTAGGTGCAAATCCTAACCCTTGGTGGGAAGTCCCAGATGCCCAGAAAAAGAGCCTGTATCTGGAATCCCTGTTTTGGGGCACCCATAAGATGGAAAACAACACTCTTCCCTTCCCCAAAAAAGCCACCAAACTATGAGCTGCACAGATCCATAGAGAGGAAAAGTTTCCCATGGACCCATGAGACTATACCTGCATTCCGAGGCCATCCTGGACACACAATATAGAGAGAAAAGCCTGTGCTACTGCCTTCCAGTCACCCTAATTACAACTCCTGACAAGCTGCACTCCAGGTCTACTCATTGGGCCTGTGATCACCTTTCCACTAACCATAACCCACATTTGTGTTTGCAGACTTCTCTCCCAAAACCATGGCTCATATGCCCTCCAGGACAGGGTCTCTGGATCCACAACACATGACTAGGCCTGCCATCCCCAAGGAAACTGTGCCCGTCAAACCTGCCCAAACCTTCCAGTTTAGGAGAAACACGCAAGAGCCCTGAGCCCAACCCAATATTGTCGGCAGCACTGGACACAAATGCCAGTCTGAAACGCCCTGATCACCTACATCCAAGCAGACAGCCATTTCAATGTTCCTGGGTCAGAAGATTGTACCTGACATGCTCCTAGGACGTCATTGGAACACTAGATTAGGTTTTCAGGCATCTGTCCTCAGGGTCCTGTTCTGAAATACCAACTTAGGATACAACATGTGGTCCCTGAGCCACACAATAGAATATCTCCTTTCCCCAGTCGGAAACCATGCCCTTCGACCTGTGCCAAACCCTCAAGATTGGAGAATCCTGCACAGCACCTTAGACACCAGCACAAACTCTAGTTTGTGCGTTGACCCATACCACAAGCTTTCCATCTGCTGGACAGTCGAGTCCTGTTGAATGGCTCCAGGATGTCCCATACGGAAAGACTGGAGAGCAGGATTCGAAGGATGGATGACTGTACAGCATACCTCACATTCCTATTGGCTCTTTGTGACAAGACATGTTTGAACTACTGGCTCTGGGGCGAGCTAACTAGGGGGCTGAATTGAAATGGACTCTCCTGCGGATGGGTCATAATGTGGGTTTGTGTGCATGGAGACCTTGGAATATGTTGGCAGCTCAGGGGCCATGAAGTATTCGCCTAACCAAAGGGTGTAATATTGCTCCAATTAAAAAGAGATCCCTATGTGGAGATGAGACAGGTTCTCTTTGGTGCCTCAGAAAAGCCCCAGATACTGGTCTTCAAACCAGTTCTCTGAGTAGAGACACCTGGAAACCAAAGCTAGGGTTCAGATTAGAGCCTAGATGCCTGTCCGTTTCAATCTTCTGTCTCTGGGGACACTGTCTGAGTATCTAAGTGGAGATAGTTGCTCAGCTGGTGTCAGAGTGCCCCTCTTAGTCCATGGCCGAGGCATGGCCTTGGAGACCTTATTGGATTTTCGTAATCTCTAGGGTTGCGGCCAATGGATTGGGTACAGTTTTCTTGGAGAGGACTGGCACAGTCCTTCAGTGTGTCTCCATAGGCCCTAGCCTGGAGGGTGTGTGGGTCCGGGCTGTGGGCACAGAAGTCTGAAAACACAAACTCGGCTTGGGTGCGGAGCCGAGAGCATTGCAGGATGGACCCACAGACCGTGAGAGGAGATCCTCAGCTTATGAAAGAAGGGCAAATGGGAGGCAGTCACGCAAGCTTTTGTCTTTGGATGTTTTGTCTCCCATAGCCGTGGAATGTAGGGGTGACCTCAGGGGCTATGGAAGAGTCTCCCTCTCTGAGGAGTTGGTCCAGCTCTTAAGATTTTGGGGACATTTTGTGGGAAGGGTGGAGTCCTGCTGTCTGGCTCAGGTGTTCTTCCAGGAGAGGAACTCCAGATCACAGTCCTGGGTTCGAGCAAATGGAATACTCGAGCTCTTGTGAAGATTGGGATCATAGGGGCTTGGCAAGCCCCATATGCAGGCTCTTAGTCCAGGCCCTGAGAGACCTTACTTCGACATGGGGCCCATGCTGATGGTTCCAATGCGAGTTTGTACCCAAGGAGGCACTCAAGTTTAGGCTTGGCCTCAGGGGCCATGAAGGTTTCTCCTACACTGAAGGTATGACTCCATGCCAACAGCAAGCTTTCCAGCCATGGGGAAGGAGAAGATCTGATTTGTGCTTCAGTTACCCACGTTTGCCAGGATTTGATATAATATCTAGGGTCAGATGTCTGAAAACCCAGGTTGGGAAGAGATGACAGCATAAGGCCATGGCCTGTCTGATGTGCTTAGTGTGCAGCCAGCTGTTTCCTTGTCTGTCGGGACGTCAGGCTGTGTCAGACAGAGCATTACTGACCAGGGTAGCTTTTCCAGTTAGGGTGCGGTCGAGGCCAGAGCAGGTTGGTTCTCATTTGTGGTTTCTGGAGAGCCCCATAGGGCAACGTTTTTCTTCTGGTGGGCAGGCAGAAAACTGTGTTGTGGTTCTGGAATTCCCAGTATGGAGGCCTTGTTTGCCAGGAGTGTGAAGAGGGAAGTCTGAAAACACAAGCTAGCGTTAGGTTTGGGGCCGAGGGCATGGCAGGCCCACTCTGCAGAGACTGAATCAAGATCTCCTGCATCTGAGGTCAGGGCGAGTATCAGACGTTGCCTCAGGTTGGAGTTTGTGTCCATTATGGCCCCTTCCTGAAGGGGGTGGGGGCGTCATGAGGCCAGGGAGGTTTCCCAACGCTGGGAGTTATGAGCTGCCCCAAACATCAAGGTTTCCTCTGTAGGACAGTCGAGTACTATGAGATGGTTCTAGGATGACCCCTACAGAAAGACTCGAGAGAAGGGGTCTAAGCATGAATGTCTGCAAATGCCACCTCACATTCCCACTGGCTGCTTGGGGCAAGGCAGGCTCAATCTGCAGGCTCTTGGGCGGGTTTCTCAGAGGGCTGAGTTGAAATGGACTCTCCTGAGGATGAGTCATACTGTGGGTTGGTGGCCATGGAGACCTTGGAATGTGGCGGTGGCTCAGGGACTCTGCAGGTTTCTCCAAACCGAAGGGTTTGACACAGCTCCAACAATGAAGCTTCCCATGTGGAGACGATAGTTGTTCTGTTTGGTGTCTCAGGAAAGCCCCAGATGCTGGTCTTCAAACCCAGGCCTCTGAGGAGTGACACCTGGAAACCAAAGCAAGAGTTCAGATTAGGGCCCAGGGGCCTGTCTGGTTCAATCTACTGTCTCTGCCGACATCTGTCTGTGTTTCTGCATGGAGGTAGTTGCTCAGCTAGTGTCAGGATGCCTTTGTCCAGAGAGGCTTATAGTAGTGGGATGTCCTCGGGGGCCTTGAGGTTTCTCCAATTCTGTGGGGTTATGGGCAATGGAATGGGCATAGTCTCCTTGGAGAGAGCAGGACAGTCCTGTGGTGTGGCTCCAGAGGCCCCAGCCTGGCGGCTGTGTGGGCCAGGGCTGTGGGGACAGACATCCAAAAACACAAACTCGGCTGAGGTTTGGGGCTGAGGTTATGGCAGGAGTGATCTACAGTCCGTGAGGAGAGCTCATTGTGATTAGAAAGTAAGGCGAGTGAGAGGCGGTCGTTCAAGCTTATGTCTCTGGATGTTGTATTCATGATGGTCATTTAATGTAAGCATGGTCCCATGGGCCATGGAAGTCTCCCTCTCTGGTGATTTGTCCGGCTCCCAAGAGATTGGGGTCATTTTGTGGGAAGGGAGGAGTCCTGTTTTCTGCCTCATGTGTCCCCACAATAGAGGGATTCTAGAGCAGAGCACTGGGTACAGACAACTGGAATACCCACCCTCTGGTTAGGCCTGGGGTCCTATGGGCATGGCAAGCCCATATGCAGATTCTTGGTCCAGCCACTGAGAGACGTTACTTGAATAGTGGACTCATGCTGAGGGTCACAATGTGTGTTTGTGACCAAGGTGGTCCTCAATATTGGGCGGGACTTCATTGAGCTTGCAGGTTTCTCCTACACTGAACCTTGGACATGCCAACCTCAGGGTTTCTTGCCATGGGGAAGGAGGAGTTTTGATTTCTGCATCACGTTCACCTCTGGGCACTAATTGGAGATAAGGTCTAGGTTCTGAAGCCTGAAAACCGAGGTTTGGAAGAGATGACGACCTAAGGCCATGGCGGGTCCAATGTGTTCTGTTTGGGGCCAGCTTTCTAGGTGTCGTTCAGGAGGTCTGCACTCAGGCTGTGCCAGACAGGGCATTCGTGCCCAGGTACGCTGTATAATTGGGGTACAGTTGAGTGGCATGCAGAAGATAATTATTTGGGGTTTCTCCGTAGCCCCATAGGGCAAAGTCTTTCTTCTGGAGGGCAGGCAGAGTGCTGCATTCTGGCTCCGGAACTGCCAAACTGGAGTCCTTGGGGCCAGGAATGCAAGGATGTAAGTCTGAGAACTGAAGCTTTGCTTTGGTTTCAGGGCGAGGACATGGCAGGCACACTCTGCAGAGCTGAATTGAGATTTCATGCATCTGAGGTCAGGGCGAGGTTCATATGTTGGCTCAGGTTGGAGTTTCTGTCCATGATGGCCCCTTCATGAAGGGGGGTCATCACACCGCCATTGGTGTTTTCCCATGATGGCAGTAGTGAGATGCTCCAAACCACAAGGATTTTCTGCGGGTCAGTTGAAACCTGTTGGATGGCTCCAGGGCATCCCATATGGAACAATTGCAGAGCAGGGTTCTAAGGATGGATGCCTGGGCATCCGGCCTTGCATTCCAATTGTCTCCTAGCGAAACGGCACGTTTGATTGCTGCCTATGATGTAGCAGCCGAGGGGGCTGAGTTGAAATGCATTCTCCTGAGGATCGGTCATAATGTGGGATTGTGTCCATGGAGACCTTGGAATGGGGCAGTGGCACCAGGGCTCTGAAGGATGCTCCTAACCAGAGGTTTTGACACAGCTCCAAGAAGCATTTTTCCCATGGGGAAACAAGATTTGTTCTCATTGGTGCTTCAGTAACCCCCAATATGCTGGTATTGGAAACCAGAACTCTGAGGAGAGATGCCTGGAAACCAAGGCAATGGATCTGATTAGGGCCTGGGGCCTGTCTGGTTTAATCTTCTTCTCTCGGTTCATCTGTCTATGGGATTGAGTGGAGGTAGTTCCTCAGCTGGTGTCAGATTGCCCCTATTTGTCCTGGGCAGTCTACACTATTGGGATGGCCACTTTGACTTTGGAGGTTTCTCCTAATTTGCAAGTTTGTGGCCAATGAAATGGGCAGAATTCCTTTGGGGAGGGAAGGCACAATCCTGAGGTGTGGCTCTAGGGGCTCAAGCATGGAGGGTGTGTGGGTCAGAGCTGTGGGGACAGAAGTCTGAAAACAGAAACTCGTCTTAGGTTTGGGGACATAGGTATGGGAGGCCCGATCTACAGACCTTGAGCAGAACTCTTCAGGATATGAACAAAGAGTGAGTTTGAGGCACTTGCTCAGGCTTTTGACTCTGGATTTTGTGTCACTGATGGCCGTGGAATGTAGGGGCGTCCTCATGGACCATGGGTGAGAGTTCCTCTATGGGGATTTGGATGATCCCAATATTTTGGGGTCATTCCGTGGGATGGGAGGAGTCCATTCTGTTTTTTTTTTTTTATATTATTTATTTTTTTTTTACCTCAGGTGTGCCACTAAAGAGGGATTCCAGAGCAGAACCCTGGGAAGGGGCGACTGGACAACCCGAACTCTGTATAAGATTGGGGGCCTAAGGGCATGGCAATCCCCATATGGGGTACCTTGGTCCAGCCACTGAGAGGTCTTACTTGAGTACAGTGCTCACACTGAGGGTCACAATGCATGTTTGTGCCCAATGTAGGCATCAAGCATGGGCGGGGACTCATGGGCCATGCTTGATTCTCCTACACTGAACTTTGGACAACATACGAACCACAAGGTTTCTTTCCATGGGGAAGGAGGAATTCTGATTTCGGCATCATGTTCACCCCTGGGCAGTGACTGGAGATAAGATCTAAGTTCTGAATCCAGAAAATCGAGGTTGGGATGAGATGATAACCTAAGGTCATGGAGGGTCCGATGTGCTCAGTGTGCGGTCAGCTTTCTGGGTGTTGTTCAGGAGGTATGGATTCAGGCTGTGTCAGACAGTGCATTAGTGCCCAGGTTAGACTGTATAATTTGGGTACAGTTGAGTTCCATGTAGGTTCATCCTCATTTATTGTGTCAGGGAAGCTCACTGGGGCAACATTTTTCTTCTGGTGGGCAGGCAGAGTGCAGCATTGTGGGTCCAGAATTGCCAAACTTAAGGGCGTCAGGACCAGGAGTGTGAGGACGTAAGTCTGAGATCATAAGCTAGACTTAAGTTTCAGGGCGAGGGCACGGCAGGCACCCTCTGCAGATCCGAATCAAAATCTCATTCATCTGAAGTCAGGACGAGGATCAGACTTAGGCGCAGGTTGGAGTTTCTGTCCATGATGGCCCCTTCATCAAAGGGGTGGAATCTCGAGGCCATGGAGGTTTTCCCACGTTGGGAGTTGTGGGATGCTCCAAACTGCAAGGATTCCTTCTGCGGGAAAATTGAGAACTGTTGGATGGCTCCAGGACATCCCATATGGAATGACTCCAGAGCCGGGTTCTAAGGATGGATGCCTGAGCAGACTGCCTCTTACACCAATTGTCTCCCTGCCACAAGACAGGTACGATCTGATGGCTATGCAGGAGCAATCGTGGGAGCTGAGTTGAAATGGACTCTCCTGAAGATGGGTCTTAATGTGTGTTTGTGTCCATGAGGACGTTGGAATGGGGTGGTGGCCCCAGGGCTCTAAAGGATTCTAACCGGAGATTTTGAAACAACTCGAAAGAGCAAGTTTTCCATGTGGAGACAAGATTTGTTCTAATTGGTGCCTCAGGAAACCCACATATGCTGGTATTAGAACCAGGCCTCTGAGGAGAGATACATAGAAACCACAGCAATGCATCCAATTAGGTCCTAGGAGCCTCTCTGGTTCAATCTTCTTCTCTGTCGACATCTGTCTATTTTATGAAATGGAGGTAGTTGCTCAGCTGGTGTCAGACCGCTCCTGTTTGTCCGGGCGGCCTACACTATAGGGATGGCCTCGGGGACTTTGGAGGTTTCTCCTAAATTGTATGATTATGGACAATGGCATGGGCAGAATTCCTGTGGAGTGGGCAGGCACAGACCTGATGTGTGGCTCCAAGGGCCCAGCCTTGAGGGTGTGTGGGCAAGGACTGTGGGGACAGATGTCTGAAAACACAAACTCAGCTTAGGTTTTGGGACGTAGGTATGGCAGGTCCGATTTACAGACTATGAGGAGAACTTTTTGGGATATGAATAAAGGGTGAAAGTGTGACACTTGTCAGGCTTTTGCCCCTGGAATTGTGTTAATGATGGCTGTGGAATGTCAAGGAGTCCTCATGGGCCATGGAAGAGTCTTTCTCTCTGTGGATTTGGCCAGATCCCAATTGTTTTGGGTTAATCTGTGGGATTCAGTTTTGTTAACTAAGGTGTCCCACCAAAAGAGGGATTCCAGAGCAGAGCCCTGGACAACAAGAAATCTAACTAAAAATACGGGCCTAGGGGCATGGCAAGCCCAATATACCTTCTAATGGTCCAGCCACTGAGAGGCCTTCATTGAGGACAGAACTCATGCTGAGGGTCACAATGCGTGTTTATGCCCTTGTGGTACTCAAGCATGGGTGGGGACTCATGGTGCATGCTTGTTTCTCCTACACTGAATGATAGTCAACATGTCAACCACATGAGTTCTTGCCATGGGGAAGTATTAATTCTGATTTCTGCATGTCATTCACCCCTGGGCAGTGATTGGAGATAAGGTCTAGGTTGTGAAGTCTGAAAACCGAGGTTGGGAAGAGATGACGACCTAAGACCATGTCGGGTCCGATATGCTCAGCGTGGAGCCAGCTGTCTGGGTGTTGGTCGGGAGGTCCAAGCTTGGGCTGTGTCAGACAGGGCATTAGTGCCCAGGGTAGATTGTATAATTGGGGTACAACTGAGTGCCGTGCAGGTTATCTTTATTTGGCATTTCTGGGTAGCCCCAAGGGCAATGTTTTTCTTCTGGAGAACAGGCAGAGTGCTGCATTGTGGCTCCGGAATTTCCAAAGTGGATGCCTTGTGGACGGGGAGTGTGAGAACGGAAGTCTGAGAACACATGTTAGGCGTAGGTTCTGGGCGAGGGCACGGCAGGCACCCTCTGCAGATCTGAATCGGGATATCATGAATCTGAAGTCAGGGCGAGGTTCAAACCTAGGCTTAGGTTTGAATTTCTGTCCATTCTGGCCACTTTATGAAGGGGACAGCATCTCCAGTCCATGGAGGTTTACCCACAATGGGAGTTGTGAGATGCTCCAAACAACAAGGATTCCTTCTGATCAACAATTGAGACCTTTTGTATCACTCCAGTACATACCATACAGAATGACACCAGAGCAGGGATCTTAGGATGGATGCATGGGAAGCCCGCCTCACATTGCAGTTGTCTCCTAGCAAATAAACAGGTTTGATATGCTGGCTCTGTCAGAGCAACCAAGGGGGCTGAGTTGAAATGGACTCTCCTGAGGATGGATGCTAATGTGGGTTTGTGTCCATGGAGACCTTGGAATGGGGCGTTGGTGCATGGGCCCTGAAGGATTCTCCTAACCGGAGGTTTTGAGACATCTCCAAAGGACAAGTTTCCCATGTGGAGACGAGATTTGTTCTGATTGGTGCCTCAGGAAACCCCCATATACTGTTATTGGAATATAGGCCTCTGAAGAGAGATAACTGGAAACCAAAGCAATGGCTCCGTTTAGAGCCTAGGGGCCTGTCCGGTTGAATCTTCTTCTCTGTGTACATCCATCTAAGGTATTAGTGGAGTTAGATGCTCAGCTGGTGTCAAATGGCCCTTGTTTGTCCCAGGCGGCCTACACTATTGTGAAGGCCTTGGGGACTTTGGAGGTTTCTCCTAATTTTATGATTATGGACAATGGAATGGGCAGAATTCCCGTGGAGAGGGAAGGCACAGTTTTGATGTGGCTCCAGGGGCCCCAGCCTGCAGGGTGTGTGCACCAGGACTGTGGAGACAGAAGTCTAAAACACAAACTCAGTTTAGGTTTAGGGACGTAGGTATGGCAGGCCCGATCTACAGACCGTGAGGAGAATTCTTCCAGATATGAAGAAAGAGAGATTGTGAGGCACTTGTTCAGGCTTTTGTTTCTGGATTTTGTGTCAACGATGGGCGTGGAATGTCCGGGAGGCCTCATGGGCCATGGACGAGTCTTCCGCTCAGTGGATTTGGCCCGATTCCAATTGTTTTGGGTCAAACTGTGGGATGGGAGGAGTCCTTTCAGTTTTGTTACCTCAGGTGTCCCACCAAAAGAGGGATTCCAAAGCCGAGCCCTGGGGAGGGGAGACTGGACAACCAGAAATCTGGTTAAAAATTGGGGCCTAGGGGCATGACAAGCCCAATATGCTGTCTTTTGGTCCAGCCACTGAGAGGCCTTACTTGAGAACTGGGCTCACGTTGAGGGTCAGAATGCATGTTTGTGAACGACTTGGTCCTCAAGCATCTGCAGGGCCTCATGGGCCACACTGGTTTCAACTACATTTTACGTTGGACAACATGCCAACCACAAGGTTTCTTGCCATGGGGAAGGAGTTCTGATTCCTGCATCATGTTCAACCCTGGGTGGTGACTGGAGATAAGGTTTAGGTTCTGAAGCCTGAAAACCGAGGTTGGAAAGAGATGATGACCTAAGGCCATGGCGGGTCTGATGTGCTCAGTGTGTGGCTAGCTGGGTGGGTGCGAGCCAGGAGGTTCAGTCTCAGGCTGTGCCAGAAAGGGCAATAGTGCCCAGGGCAGCCTGTATAATTGGGGTCCAGTCAAGTGGCATGCAGGTTGATCCTCATTTGGGGAATCTGGGTAGCCCCAGAGGGCAATGTTTTTCTTCCGGAAAGCAGGCAGAGTGCTGCCTTGTAGTTCTGGAATTGCCAAACTGGAGGGCTTGTGGGCCAGGAATGTGAGGATGGAAGTTGAGAACACAAACTAGACTTACGTTTCTGGGCAAGGACATGGCAGACACACTCTGCAGAGCTGAATCAAGATGTCCTGCATCTGAAGTCAGGGCGAGGATCAGACGATCGATCAGGTTGGAGCTTCTGTCCCTGATGGCCCCTTCATGAAGCACAGGGGGCGGGATCACGAGGCCATGGAGGTTTGCCCACGATGGGAGTTGTGAGATGCTCCAAACAGTAAAGATTCTTCTGCGGGACTATTGAGACCTGTTGGTTGGCTCCAGGACTTCCCATACAGCATAATTCTGAGAATGGTTCTAAGTATGGATGTCTGGGAAGCCTGCCTCTCATTCCAATCATCTCCTAGCGACAAGACGGGTTAGATCTGCTGGATCAGGGGGAGCAACTTAGGGGGCTGAGTTGAAATGGACTCTCCTGTGGATAGGTCCTAATGTGGGTGTGTCTCCATGGAGACCTTGGAATGAGGCGCTGGCACCGGGAACCTGAAATGTCCTTCTAACCAGAGGCTTTGAGAGAGCTCCAACATGCAAGTTTCCCATGTGTAGACGAGATTTGTTCTGATGGGTGCCTCAGGAGAAGCCCTCAGCTGGTATTGGAAACCAGGCTTTTGAGGAGACATGCCTGTAAACCAAAGCTATGGATCCCATTATGGCCTGGGGTCCTGTCTGGTCAATCTTCTTCTCTGGGGACATCCATCTATGGTATGAGTGGGGGTAGATGCTCAGCTGGTGTCAGACGGCCCTTTTTTGTCCCGGACAACCTACACCATTGGTATGGCCTCAGGGAATTTGAAGGTTTCTCCTAGTTTGTACGGTTTTGGATAATGGAATGGGCAGAATTCCCATGGATTGGTTAGGCCCAGTCCTAATGTGTGGTTCCAGGGGCCCAGCCTGGAGGGTGTGTGGCCCAGGACTTTGAGGACAGAACTCAAAAAACACAAACTCAGCTTAGGTTTGGGAACGTAGGTATGGCACGGCCGAACTACAAATCATGAGAAGAACTCTTCAGGATATGAAGAAAGAGCGAGTCTGAGGAGCTTAGTTAGGCTTTTGTCTCTGGATTTTGTATCAGCGATGGCCGTGGAATGTCGGGGAGGCCTCATGGGCCATGGACGAATCTTCCTCTCTGTGGATTTGGCCCTATCCCAATTCTTTTTCGTGAATCTGTGGGATGGGAGGACTCCTTTAAGGTTTGTTACCTGAGGTGTCCCACCAAAAGAGGAATTCCAAAGCAGAGCCCTGGGCAAGAGTGAAGGGACAACCCGAAATATGGTTAAAAATTAGGGTCTAGGGGCATGGCAAGCCCAATATGCTGTTTCTTCATGCAGCCACTGAGAGGCCTTGCCTGAGGACCGGGCTCAGGCTGAGGGTCACAATGTGTGTTTGAGACCAATGTGGCCCTCAAGCATGGGCTGGGTCTCATGTGCCACACTGGTTTCAACTACACTGAAAGTTGGACAACATGCCAACCACGAGGTTTCATGCCAAGGGAACGAGTTCGGATTTCTGCAACATTTTCAAACCTGGGCAGTGATTGGAGATAAGGTCAAGGTTCTGAAGCCTGAAAACCGAGGTTGGGTAGAGATGACGACCTAAGGCCATGGCGGGTCCGATGTGCTCAGTGTGCGGCCAGCTGTCTGGGTGGGGCCAGGAGTTCCAGGCTCAGGCTGTGTCAGAATTGGCAATTGTGCCCACTTCAGCCTATATATTTGGTGTACAGCCAAATGGCGTGCAGGTTGATCCTCATTTGGGGTTTCTGGGTAGCCCCAGAGGGCATTGTTCTTCTTCCAGGGAGCAGGCAGAGTGCCGCATTGTACTTCTGGATTGCCAAACTGGAGGGCTTGTAGGCCAGTAGTCTGAGGACTGAAGTCTGAGAACACAAGCTAGGCTTAGTTTTTATGGGTGAGGACATGGCAGGCACAATCTACAGACCTGAATCGAGATCTCGTGCATCTGAAGTCAGGGTGAGGATCAGACGATCTTCAGGTTGGACTTTCTGTCCCTGATGGCCCCTTCATGAAGGGGGGGAATCACGAGGCCATGGGGGTTTTCGCACGATGGGAGTTGTGAGAAGCTCCAAACTACAAAGATTCTTCTCCAGGACAATTGAGACCTGTTAGTTGGCGCCAGGCCAAGGATTCCAAGCATGCTTCTGAGGATGGATGGCTAGGTACCCCACCTGGCATTCCAATTTTCTCCTAGCTACAAGAAAGGTTAGATCTGCTGGATCTGGGGGAGCAACTGAGGAGGCCGAGTTGAAATTGACTCTCCTGTGGATGTGTCCTAATATGTTTTTGTGTCTATGGAGACCTTGGAATGAAGCGGTGGCACTGGGTCCCTGATGGGTTCTTCTAAACAGAGACTTTGACACAGCTCCACCGTGCAAGTTTCCCATATGTAGATGAGATTTGTTCTGATGGGTGAGTCAAGAAACAGCCATATGCTGGTATTGAAATCCAGGCCTCTGAGGAGACATGCCTGGAAACCATAGCAATGGATCCGATTAGTGCCTAGTGGTCTGTTCATTCCTTTTTTCCTCTGGGGACATCAGTCTATGGGTCTGAGTGCAGGTAGGGGCTCTGATGTGCTCAGATTGCTCCTGTTTGTCCTGGGAAGCCACCACTATTGGGATGGCCTCAGGAACTTTGAAGGTTTATCCTATTAGTAGGATTGTGGCCATTGGAATGGGTACACACAATTCCCTTGGAGAGGGCAAGTACAGTCCTCAGGTTTGGCTCCAAGGGCCTGAGTCTTTGGGGTGTGTAGGCCAGGGCTGTTTGGACAGTTGTCTGAAAACACAACCTCGGCTTATGTTTTGGGTCATAGGTATGGCAGGACTGATCTACAGAACATGAGAAGAACTCTTCGAGATATGAAAAAAGGGCGAGTGTGAGGCTCTTGCTCAAGTTTATCTCTGGATATCGTGTGACTCATGGTCGTGAAATTTCCGGGTGACTTCATGGGAAATGGACGAGTCTTACTCTTTAGAAGGTTGGCCTCGTCCAAAGAGTTTGGTGTGTTTATGCCCTCGTCGCACTTGAGAATGGGCTGGGCCTCAGGGTGAATGCTGGTTTCTCCTACACTGAACGTTGGACAACATGCCAACCACAAGGTTTCTTGCCATGGGTAAGGAGGAGTTCTGATTTCTACATACCATCACCCCTGGGCAGTGATTGGAGAAAAGGTAGGTTCTGAAGCCTGAAAACTGAGGTATGGAAAAGATGATGTCCGAGGGCCATGGCTGGTCTGTTGTGCTCAGTGTGTGGTCAGCTGTCTGTGTGTTAGTCAGGAGGTCCAGGCTCAGGTGTGTCAGACCGTGCATTAGTGCACAGCTTAGAGTATATAATTTACGTACAGTCAAGTGGCGTGTAGGTTTATCCTCATATGATGTGCCTGGGCAGCTCATGAGGCAATATTTTTTTTCTAGAGGGCAGGCAGAGTGCTGCACAGTGGGTTCGGAATTGCCAAACGTGAGGTCTTCTGGGCCAGGAGTGTGAGGACGGAAGTCTGAGAACACAAGCTAGACTTGGGTTTCAGGTCGAGGGCACGGCAGGTACCTCGGCAGATCTGAACCAATATCTCATGCATCTGAATTCAGGGCGAGGATCAGACATTGGCTCTGGTTGGAGTTTCTGTACATGACGGCCCATTCATGAAGGGAGTGGAATCTCTAGGCCATGGAGGTTTTCCCGCGTTGGGAGTTGTGAGATGGCCCTTCAAAGATTCCTTCTGCGGGACAATTGAGACCTGTTGGACAGCTCCAGGACATCACATATGGAATGACTCGAGAGCACCATTCGAGGATGAATGCCTGGGAAGCCCGCCTCGCATTCCAATTTTCTTCTAGCAACAAGACAGTATAGATCTGATGGCTCAGCAGGTGTTACCGGGGTGGCTGAGTTGAAATGGACTTTCCGGAGGATGGGTCCTAATGTTTGTTTGTATCCCTGAGGGCCTTGGAATGGGGCGGTGGCACCGGCACCCTGAAGTATTCTCCTAAGCCTTTGACATAGCTCCCATGCACAAGTTTCCTTGTGGAGACGAGATTTGTTCTGATGGGTGCCTCAGGAGAAGCCCTATGCTGGTATTGGAATCCAGGCTTTTGAGGAGACATGCCTGTAAACCAAAGCTATGGATCCCATTATGTCCTAGGGACCTGCCTGGTTCAATCTTCTTCTCTGGGGACATCCATCTATGGTATGAGTGTAGGTTGATGCTCAGCTGGTGTCAGACGGCCCTTGTTTGTCCGGGACAACCTACACCATTGGGATGGCCTCAGGGACTATGGAGGGTTCTCCTAATTTGAACGGTTTGAGACAATGGCATGGGCAGAATTCCCATGGATTGGGTAGGCACAGTACTAATGTGTGGCTCCAGGGGCTCAGTCTGGTGGGCATGTGGCCCAGGAATTTGAGGACAGAAAACAAAAAACACAAACTCATCTTAGGTTTGGGAACGTAGGTATGGCAAGCCCGACCTACAAACCAGGAGAAGAACTCTTCAGGATATGAAGAAAGAGCGAGTCTGAGGCGCTTGCTCAGGCTTTTGTCTCTGGATTTTGTATCAGCGATGGCCGTGGAATGTCGGGGAGGCCTCATGGGCCATGGTCGAATCTTCCTCTCTGTGGATCTGGTCCGATCCCAATTCTTTTTCGTGAATCTGTGGGATGGGAGGACTCCTTTCAGGATTGTTACCTGAGGTGTCCCACCAAAAGAGGAATTCCAAAGCAGAGCCCTGGGCAAGAGTGAAGGGACAACCCGAACTATGGTTAAAAATTGGGGTCTGTTTCTTCATGCAGCCACTGAGAGGCCTTGCCTGAGGACCGGGCTCAGGCTGAGGGTCACAATGTGTGTTTGAGACCAATGTAGCCCTCAAGCATGGGCTGGGTCTCATGTGCCACACTGATTTCAACTACACTGAACGTTGGACAACATGCCAACCACGAGGTTTCTTGCCAAGGGAACGAGTTCTGATTTCTGCAACATTTTCAAACCTGGGCAGTGATTAGAGATAAGGTCTAGGTACTGAAGCCTGAAAACCGAGGTTGGGAAGAGATGACGAACTAAGGCCATGGCGGTTCCAATGTGCCTAGTGTGCGGCCAGCTGTCTGGGTGGGGCCAGGAGGTCCAGCTCAGGCTGTGTCAGAGAAGGCAATGATGCCCATATCAGCCTATATATTTGGTGTACAGCCAAATGGCGTGCAGGTTGATCTTCATTTGGGGTTTCTAGGTAGCCCCAGAGGGCAATGTTTCTCTTGGAGGGCCCACAGAGTGCTGCATTGTACTTCCGGATTGCCAAACTGGAGGGCTTGTGGGCCGGTAGTCTGAGGACGGAACTCTGAGAACACAAGCTAGGCTTAGGTTTTATGGTGAGGACATGGCAGGCACAATCTACAGACCTGAATCGAGATCTCGTGCACCTGAAGTCAGGTTGAGCATCAGACGATGCCTCAGGTTTGACTTTCTGTCCCTGATGGCCCCTTCATAAAGGGGGGGAATCACGAGGCCGTGGGGGTTTTCCCACCATGGGAGTTGTGAGAAGCTCCAAACTGCAAAGATTCTACTGTGGGACAATTGAGACCAGTTGGTTGGCTCCAGGCCAACGATTCTGAGCAGGGTTCTAAGGATGGATGGCTGGGTAGCCCACCTCGCATTCCAATATTCTCCTAGCTACAAGATAGGCTAGATCTGTTGGATCTCGGGGAGCAACCGAGGAGGCTGAGTTTAAATGGACTCTCCTGTGGATGGGTCCTAATATGTTTTTGTGTCTATGGAGACTGTGGCATTAAGCGGTGGCACTAGGGCCCTGAAGGCTTCTCCTAAACAGAGGTTTGACACAGCTCCACCATGCAAGTTTCCCATGTGTAGAGGAGATTTGTTCTGATGGGTGAGTCAAGAAACAGCCATATTCTGGTATTGAAATCCAGGCCTCTGAGGAGAGATGCCTGGAAACCAAAGCAATGAATCCGATTAGTGCCTAGGGGCCTGTTGGTTTCTTTTTACCTCGGGCGACATCTATCTATGGGTCAGAGTGCAGGTAGGTGCTCAGATGAACTCAGATTGCCCGTGTTTGTCCTTGGAAGCCAACACTATGGGATGGCCTCAGGGAATTTAAAGGTTTATACATTTAGTTGCGTTGTCGCCATTGGAATGGGCTCACACAATTCCCTTGCGAGGGCAAGAACAGTCCTCAGGTTTGGCTTCAGGGGCCTGAGCCTATAGGGTGTGTAAGCCAGGGCTGTTTGGACAGTTGTCTGAAAACACAAACTCGACTTCTGTTTCGGGTCATAGGTAGGCCAGGACTGATCTACAGACCATGAGGAGAACATTTCGGTATATGAAAAAAAAGCGAGTGTGAGGCTATTGCTCACCTTTTTGTCTCTGCATATCATGTCACTCATGGTCGTGAAATTTCCGGGTGACTTCATGGGAAATGGACGAGTCTTACTCTCTGGGGATTTGGCCCCTTCCAAAGAGGTTGGGGTCATTCTATGGGATGGAAGAAGTCGTTTTTTTTTTGTTGTTGTTGCTTTGTTTTGTTTCATTTTTTAACCTCCGTTGTCCCACCAAATGAGGAATTCCAGAGTAGAGCTCTGGGGAGGGGTGACTGGACAACCAGAAATCTGGTTAAAAATTGGGGCCTAGGGCTATGTCAAGCCCATTATGACATCTAGTGATCCAGGCTCTGAGAGGACTTACTAGAGGACAGGACTCACCCTTAGGGTCACAATGCATATTTATGCCCTCGTCGCACTCAAGAATAGGCGGGCCTCAGGGTGAATGCTAGTTTCTCCTACAATGAACGTTGGACAACATGACAACCACAAGGTTTTTTGCCATGTGTAAGGAGAAGTTCTGATTTCTGCATCACACTCACCCCTAGGCTGTGATTGGAGATAAAGTCTAGTTTCTGAGGCCTGAAAACTAGGTAGGGAAGAGATGATGACCTAAGGCCATGGCGGTTCTGATGTGCTCAGTGTGCGGTCAGCTGTCTGGGTGTTGGTCAGGAAGTCCGGGCTCAGGTTGTGTCAGACAGTGCATTAGTGCCCAGGTTAGACTATATAATTCGGGCAAAGTCGAGTACCGTGTAGGTTTATCTTCATATAAGGTGCCTTGGCATCTCTTTAGGCAATATTTTTTTTTCCAGAAAGCAGGCCATGTGCTGCATTGCCGGACCGGATTTACCAATCATGAGGGCTTTGAGGCCAGGAGAGTGAGGTCGGAATTCTGAGAACAAAAGCTATACTTGGGCTCAGGGCAAGGGCACGGCAGGTACCCCCTGCAGATCTGAACCAATATCTCATCCATTTGAAGTCAGGGAGAGAATTAGACTTTGGCTTAGGTTGGAGTTTCTGTGCCTGACGGCCCCTTCATGAAGGGAGCGGGAATCTCGTGTCCATGGAGTTTTTCCCACGTGGGAGTTGTGGGTTGCCCCCTTCAAGAATTCCTTCTGCGGGACAATTGAGACCTTTGGGCAGCACCAGGACATCCCATATGGAATGACTCCAGAGCACAGTTCGAGGGAGGATGCCTGGGAAGCCAGCCTCGAATTCCAATTGTCTCCTAGCAACAAGCCAGTTTAGATCTGATGGCTCTGCGGGAGCAACCGGGGTGGCTGACTTGATATGGACTTTCCTGAGGATGGGTCCTAATGTGTGTTTGTGTCCATGGGGCCTTGGAATGGGGCCGTGGCACCAGGACCCTGAAGTATTCTCCTAAGCTTTTGACATAGCTCGATGCACATGTTTCCTTGTGGAGACGAGATTTGTTCTGATTGCTGCCTCAGGAAAACCCCTATGCTGGTATTGGAATCCAGGCTTTTGAGGAGACATGCCTGTAACCAAAGCAATGGATCCGATATGGCCAGGGTCCTGTCTGGTTCAATCTTCTTCTCTGCAGACATCCATCTATGGTATGAGTGGAGGTTGATGCTCAGCTGCTATCAGACAGCGCTTGTTTGTCACGGGCGACCTGCACTATTGGGATGGCCTCAGGGATTTGGAGGGTTCTCCTAATTTTACGGTTTTGGACAATGGAATGGGCAGAGTTCCCATGGATTGGGTAGGCACAGTCCTTATGTGTGGCTCCAGGGACCGCAGCGTGGAGGGTGTGTGGCCCAGGACTTTGAGGACAGAAGTCTGAAAACATAAACTCAGCTTAGGTTTGGAGACGTAGGTATGGCAGGCCCGATCTATAAACCATGAGAAGAACTCTTCAGGATATGAAGAAAGAGCGAGTCTGAGGTGCTTGTTCAGTCTTTTGTCTCTAGATTCGGTATCAGCGATGGCCGTGGATTGTCTGGGAAACCTCATGGGTCATTGACGAATCTTCCTCTCTGTGGAATTGGCCCGATCCCAATTGTTTTTCGTCAATCTGTGGAATGGGAGGACTCCTTTCAGGTTGGTTACCTTAGGTGTCCCGCCAAAAGAGCAATTCCAAAGAAGAGCCCTGTGGAAAAGCGAAGGGACAACCTGAACTATGGGTAAAATTTGGGGCCTAGGGGCATGGCAAGCCCAATATGCTGTCTCTTCATCCAGCCACTGAGAGGCCTTACCTGAGGACTGGGATCAGGCTGAGGGTCACAATGTGTGTTTGTGACCAATGTGGCCCATAAACATGGGCGGGGCCTCATGGGCCACACTGGTTTCAACTACACTGAACATTGGAAAACATGCCAACCACATGGTTTCTAGCCACGGGGAAGGAGTTGTGATTTCTGCATCACTTACAAGCCTGGGCAGTGATTGGAGATAAGGTCTAGGTTCTGAAACTTGAGAATCGAGGTTGGGAAGAGATGACGACCTAAGGACATGGCTCGTCCGGCGTGCTCAGTGTTCGACCAGCTTTCTGGGTGGGGCCAGGAAGTCCAGGCTCAGGCTGTGTAGAAAGGGCAATAGTGCCCAGGTCAGCCTATATATTTGGGGTACAGTCGAATGGCGTGCAGGTTGATCCTCATTTGGAGTTTCTGGGTAGCCCCACAGGGCAATGTTTTTCTTCCTGAAGGCTGGAAGAGTGCTGCATTATAGTTCTGGTTTGCAAACTGGAGGCTTGTGGGCCAGTAGTCTGAAGACGGAAATCTGAGAACACAAGCTAGGCTTAGGTTTCTGGGTGAGGACAAGGCAGGAACAATCTACAGACCTGAATCGAGATCTCGTGCTTCTGAAGTCAGGGCGAGGATCAGAAGATCGCTCAGGTTGGTGTTTCTGTCCCTGATGGCCCCTTCATGAAGGGGCGGGGGGGGGGCAAGAGGCCGTGGGGGTTTTCCCACGATGTTAGTTGTGAGAAGCTCCAAACTGCAAAGATTCTTTTGCAGGACAATTGAGACATGTTGGTTGGCTCCAGGCCAACGATTCCGAGCAGGGTTCTAAGGATGGATGCCTGGGTAGCCCACCTTGCATTCCAATTGTGTCCTAGCAACAAGACAGGTTATATCTGCTGGATCTGGGCGAGCAATCTGGATCTGAGTTGAAATGGACTCTCCTGTGGATGGATCCTAATATGTTTTTGTGTCTCTGGAGACCTTGGAATGAAGCGGTGGCACTGGGGTCCTGAAGGGTTTTTTCAAACAGAGGCTTTGACACAGCTCCAACGTGCAAGTTTCCCATATATAGATGAGATTTTTTATGACGGATGAGTCAGGAAACAGCCATATGCTGGTATTGAAATCCAGGTCTCTGAGGAGAGATGACTGGATACCACAACAATGAATCCGAATAGTGCCTAGGGGCCTGTTCGTACCTTTTTACCTCAGAGAACATCAGTCTATGCGTCTGAGTGCATGTAGGTGCTCAGATGGGCTCAGATTGCCCGAGTTTGTCCTGGGAAGCCTCCACTATTGGGATGGCCTCAGGGAGTTTGCAGGTTTATCCTATTAGTAGGGTTGTGGCCATTGGAATGGGCACATACAATTCCCTTGGAGAGGGCAAGTACACTCCTCTGGTTTGGCTCCAGGGGCCTGAGCCTGTAGGGTGTGTAGGCAGAGCTGTTTGGACAGTCGTCTGAAAACACAAACGCGGCTTATGTTTCTGGTCATCGGTATGGCAGGATTGATCTACAGACCATGAGGAGAACTCTTCGGGATATGAATAAGGGGCGAGTGTGAGGCTCGTGCTCAAGTTTTAGTCTCTGGATATTGTGTCACTCATGGTCGTGAAATTCCCTGGTGACTTCATGGGAAATGGACGAGTCTTACACTCTGGGGCCCCGTCCAAAGAGTTTGGGGTCATTCTGTGGGATGGAAGAAGTCCGTTTTGTTGTTGTTGTTGATTTGCCATGTTTTGTTTTTTAACCTCAGGTGTCCCACCAAATGAGGGATTCCAGAGTAGAGCCCTGGGGAGGGGGGAACGGACAACCAGAAATTGGTTAAAAATTGTGGCCTAGGGACATGTCAAGCCCATTATGACATCTAATGGTCGAGCCACTGAGAGGACTTACTAGAGGACAGGACTCACGCTGAGGGTCACAATGCGTGTTTATGCCCACTTCGCAAACAAGAATGGGCAGGGCCTCATGGTGAATCCTGGTTTCTCCTACACTGAACGTTGGACAACATGCCAACCACAAGGTTTCTTGCCATGGGTAAGGAAGAGTTATGATTTCTGCATCACAGGCACCCCTGGGCAGTGATTGGAGATAAGGTCTAGGTTCTGAAGCCTAAAAACTGAGGTAGGGAAGAGATGATGACCTAAGGCCATGGCGGGTCTGATGTGCTCAGTGTGCGGTCAGCTGTCTGGGTGTTGGTCAGGAGGTCCGGGCTCAGGTTGTGTCAGACAGTGCATTAGTGCCCAGGTTAGACTATATAATTTGGGTACAGTCGAGTGCCACGTAGATTTATCCTCATATAAGTTGTCTGGGCAACTCATTAGGCAAAATTTGTTTTCTAGAGGGCAGGCAGAGTGCTTCATTGTCAGTCCGGAATTGCTAAACTTGAGGGCTTCGTGTAGAGGAGTGTGAGGACGGAAGTCTGAGAACACAAGCTAGACTTGGGTTTCAGGGCGAGGACACGGCAGGTACCACTGTAGATCTGAACCAATATTTCATGCATCTGAAGTCAGGGCGAGGATCAGACGTTGGCTCAGGTTGGAGTTTCTGTGCATGACGGACCCTTCATGAAGGGAGCGGAATCTCAAGGCCATGGAGTTTTTCCCACGTTGGGAGTTGTGGGATGCCCCCATCAATGATTCCTTCTGCGGGACAATTGAGACCTGTTGGGCAGCTTCAGGACATCCCATATGGAATGACTCCAGGGCACCGTTCGAGGATGGATGCCTGGGAAGCCCACCTCGCATTCCAAATGTCTCCCAGCAACAAGACAGTTTAGATCTGATGGCTCTGCGGGAGAAACCGGGGTGGCTGACTTGAAATGGACTTTCCTGAGGATGGGTCCTAATGTGTGTTTGTGTCCATGAGTTCCTTAAAATGGGGCGGTGGCACCGGAACCCTGAAGTATTCTCCTAAGCTTTTGACATAGCTCGATGCACAAGGTTCCTTTGTGGAGACGAGATTTGTTTTGATGGGTGCCTCAGGAAAACCTCTATGCTGGTATTGGAATCCAGGCTTTTGAGGAGACATGCCTGTAATCCAAAGCAATGTATCCGATTATGGCCTAGGGTCCTGTCTGGTTCAATCTTCTTCTCAGGGGACATCCATCTATGGTATGAGTGGAGGTAGATGCTCAGCAGTTATCAGACCGCCCTTGTTTGTCCCGGGCGACCTGCACTATTGGGATGGCCTCAGGGATTTGTAGGGTTCTCCAAATTTTACTGTTTTGGACAATGGCATCGGCAGAATTCCCATGGATTGGGTTGGCACAGTCCTAATGTGTGACTCCAGGGGCCCCAGCCTGGAGGATGTGTGGCCCAGGACTTTGAGGACAGAAGTCTGAAAACACAAACTCAGCTTAGGTTTGGGGACGTAGGTATGGCAGGCCCGATCTATAAACCATGAGAAGAACTCTTCCGGATATGAAGAGAGAGCGAGTCTGAGGCGCTTGCTCAGGCTTTTGTCTCTGGATTTTGTATCAGCGATGGCCGTGGAATGTCGGGGAGGCCTCATGGGCCATGGACGAATTTTGCTCTTTGTGGATTTGGCCCGATCCCAAATGTTTTTCGTCAATCTGTGGAATGGGAGGACTCCTTTCAGGTTTGTTACCTCAGGTGTCCCGCCAAAAGAGGAATTCCAAAGAAGAGCCCAGGGAAAAGTGAAGGGAGAACCCGAACTATGGGTAAAATTTGGGGCCTAGGGGCATGGCAAGCCCAATATGCTGTCTGTTCATCCAGCCACTGAGAGGCCTTACCTGAGGCCTGGGATCAGACAGAGGGACACAATGTGTGTTTGTGACCAATGTGGCTCTTAAACATGGGCGGGGCCTCATGGGCCACACTGGTTTCAACTACACTGAACGTTAGAAAACATGCCAACCACTAGGTTTCTTGCCAAGGTGGAGGAGAAGTTCTGATTCTTGCATCACGTTAACTCCTGAGTAGTGAGTGGAGATAAGGTCTAGGTTCTGAAGGTGAAAACTGAGGTTGGGTAGAGATGATGGCCTAAAGCCATTGTGGGTGTGATATGCTCTGTGTATGGCCAGCTGTCTGGGTGTTGGACTGGAGGTCTGCCCTCAGGCTGTGTCAGACAGGGCTTTAGTGCACAGGCTAGACTGTATAATTGGGGTATGGTTGAGTGGCATGCAAGTTGTTACTCATTTGGCGTTTCTGGTTAGCCCTATAGGGCAACATTTTTCTTCTGGAGGGCAGGCAGAGTGCTGCATTGTGTCTCCAGAATTGCCAAACTGGAGGGGTGTGGCCAGGATTGTGAGGAAGGAAGTCTGAAAACACAAGCTAGCACGAGTTTTGGGGCCAAGAGCATGGCAGGCCCACTCTGCAGAGGCTGAATCGAGATCTCCTGCAGGTGAGGTCAGGGCGAGTATCAGATGTTGCCTCAAGCTGGAGTTTGTGTCCATGACGGATTCTTCCTTAAGGGGGTGCGGGTGTCATGAGGCCAGGGAGGTTTTCCTACGCTGGGAGTTGTGAGCTGCTCCAAACTTCAAAGTTTCCTTCTTCTGGACAGTCGAGTACTATTGGATGGTTCCAGGATGCCCCATACAGAAAGACTCGAGAGCAGGGGCCTAAGCATGGATGCCGAGAAACGCCAACTCACCTTCCCATTGCCTGGTCGAGACAAGGCACGCTCAATCTGCGGGCTCTTGGGTGAGCTACCCAGAAGGCTGAGTTTAAATGGACTCTGCTGAGGATGAGTCATAATGTGGGTTGGTGGCCATGGAGACCTTGGAATGTGGCAGTAGCTAAGGGACTCTGCAGGATTCTCCAACCTGAAGGGCTTGACACAACTCCAACAAGGAAGCTTCCCATGTGGAGATGAGAGGTCTTCTGTCTGGTGCCTCAGGAAAGCCCCGTATGCTGGTCTTCGAACCCAGGCCTCTGAGGAGTGATACCTGGACACCAAAGCAAGAGTTCATAATAGGGCCTAGGGGCCTGTCTGGTTCAATCTTCTGTCTCTGCGGATATCTGTCTGTGTGTCTGCATGGAGGTAGTAGTTGCTCAGCTTGTGTCATAATGCCCCTATTTGTCCAGTGCAGCTTGCCCTAGTGGGATGTCCTTGGGGACCTTGAGGTTTCTACTATTTTGTAGAGTTGTGGCCAATGGAATGGGCAGTTTCTTAGGAGAGAGCAGGCACAGTTCTGTGTTGTGGCTCCAGAGACCCCAGCCTGGAGGCTGTGTGGGCCATGGCTCTGCAGACAGACATCCAAAAACCCTAACTCAGCTCAGGTTTGGGGCCGAGGTTACGGCAGGCCTGATCTACAGTCCATGAGGGCAGCTCCTCTGGATATGAAAGAAGGGTGAGAGGGAGGCAGTCGCTCAGGCTTTTGTCTCTGGATGTTTTGTCCACAATGGCCGTTTAATGTAGGAGTTGCCTCATGGGTCGTAGAAGTCCCCTCTCTGGTAGTTTGTCCAGCCCCCAAGAGTTTGGGGTAATTCTGTGGGAAGGGAAGTGTCCTGTTTTCTGCTTCATGTTTCCCCCCAGTAGAAGGATTCTAGAGCATAGCAGTGGGTACTGACAACTGGAATACTCGCCCTCTGGTTAAGCCTGGGGGCGTATGGATATGACAAGCCCCATATGCAGGATCTTGGTCCAGCCACTGAGAGGCGTTACTTTAATACGGGACTCACGCTGCAGGTCACAATGCATGTCTGTGCCCTAGACGGCCCTCAAGCACTGGCGTGGCCTTTCGGACAATGCAGGTTTTCCCACATTGAACGTTGGACAACATGCCAACCACAAGGTTTCTGGCCATGGGGAAGGAGGAATTCTAATTTCTGCATCACGTTCACCCCTGGGCAGTGATTGGAGATAAGGTCTAGGTTCTGAAGCCTGAAAACCGAGGTTGGGAAGAGATGACGACCTACAGCCATAACGGGTCCTATGTGTCCAGGTTGGGGCCAGCTGTCTGGGTGTCGTTTGGGATGTCTTGTCTCAGGCTGTGCCAGACAGGGCATTAGTATACAGGGTGGGCTGTATAATTGCTTTACAATCGAGTGGCATGCATTAGAAAATCATTTGGAGTTTCTTATTAGCAGCATAGGGCAAAGTTTTTCTTCTGGAGGGCAGGCAGAGTGCTGCATTGTGGCTTCGGAATTCCCAAACTGGAGGGCTAGTGGGCCAGGATAGTGAGGACGGAAGTCTGAGAACACAAGCTAGGCTTAGGTTTCGGGGCAAGGACATGGCAGGCACACTCTGCAGAGCTGAATTGAGATCTCATGCGTCTGAAGTCAGGTCGAGGTTCAGACTTTGGCTCAGGTTTGAGTTTCTGTCCATGTTGGCCCCTTCAGGAAGGGGGGGCATTATGAGGCCATGGGGGTTTTCCCACTATTGTAGTTGTGAGATGCTCCAAACCGCAAGGATTCCTTCTGTGGGACAATTAAGATTTGTTGGATGGCTCCAGGACGTCTTATAAGGTATTTTTCCAGAACAGAATTCTAAGTATGGATGCCTGGGCAGCCAGCCTCACATTCCAATTGTCTCCTAGCAACAAGAAACGTTGGATCTGCTGGCTTGGGGTAGCAACAGAGGGGGCTGAGTTGAAATGGACTTTCCTGAGGATGGTCTTAATGTTGGTTTGAGTCCATGGAGACCTTGGTATGGGGCAGTGGCACCAGGGCCCTGAAGGATTCTCCTAACCAGAGGTTATGACAAAGCTCCAATGAGCAAGTTTCTATGGGGAGACGAGATTTGTTCTTATTGGTGCCTCAGGAAACCACCATATGCTGGTATTGGAAACGAGGCCTCTGAGGAGAGATGCCTGGAAACCAAAGCAATGGATCTGATTACGGCCTAGGGGCCTGTCCGGTTCAATATTCTTCTCTGGGGACATCTGTTGTCTGAGTGGAGGTAGTTGCTCAGCTGGTTTGAGATCACCCCTGTTTGTCCTGGGCAGCCTACACTATTGGGATGGCCTCGGTGACTTTGGAGGTTTTTCCTAATTTGCAAGGTTGTGGCCAATGGAATGGGAAGAATTCCCTTGAAAGGGAAGCACAGTCCTGAGGTGTGGCTCCAGGGACCCAAGTGTGGAGCGTGTGTGGTCCAGGGCTATTTGGACAAAAGTCTGAAAACACAAACTCCACTTAGGTTGTGGGATGTAGGTATGGCCGGCCCGATCTATAGACCGTGAGGAGACCTCTTCGGGATATGAACAAAGGGCGAATGTGAGGTGCTTGCTCATGCTTTTTTTTTTTTTTTCTGGAAATGTGTCACCGAATGCCATGGAATGTCGGGGTGTCCTCATGGGCCATCGATGAGTCTCCCTTTCTGAGGATTTGACCCGATCCCAAGAGATTGGGGTCATTCTGTGGGAAGGGAGGAGGCCTTTCTGTTTTTTTTTTTTTATTTTTTTTTTGTTTTTTTTTTTTTGTTTTTTTACCTCAGGTGGACCACCAAAAGAGGGATTCCAGAGCAGAGTCGTGGGTGGGGGCAACTGGACAACCAGACCTCTGGTTAACATTGGGACCTAAGAACATGGCAAGCCCCTTATGTGGGCTCTTGGTCCAGACACTGAGAGGCCTTCCTTGAGGACAGGTCTCACACTGAGTTTCACAATGTGTTTTTGTGCCCAAGGAGCCCCTCAAGTCAGGGCGTGGCCTAATGTACCATGCTGGTTTCTCTTACACTGAACGTTGCACAGTATGGGAACCACAAGTTTTCTGGCAATGGGGAAGATGGAGTTCTAATTTCTGCAACACTTTCACTCCTGGACTGTGATTGGATTTAAGGTCTAGGTTCTGAAGCCTGAAAACTGAGGTTGGGAAGAGATGAAGCCCTAAGGCCATGGTGTGTCTGATGTGCTCAGTGTTCGGCCAGCTGTTGAGTGTGGGTTGGGAGGTGCAGGCTCAGGCTGTGGCAGACAGGGCATTAGTGCCCAGGCTAGACTGTATCATTGGGGTGCAGTCGAGTTTCGTGCTGGATGGTACTCATTTGTAGTTACTGGGTAGCCCCAGAGGGCAAAGTTTTTCTTCTGGAGGGAAGACACAGTGCCACATAGTGACTCCAAAATTCCCAAACTGGAAGGCTTGTGGGCCAGGAGTGTGAGGAAAAAATTCTGAGAACACAAGCCAGACTTAGATTTCGGGGTGAGGGGACGGCAGGCACCCTCTGCAGAGATGATTCGAGATCCCGTATATTTGAAGACAGAGCTAGGATCAGACGTTTTCTTAGGTCGGAGTTTCTGTCCATGACGGCCCATTCATGAAGGGGAGGGTGTCACGAGGACATGGAGGTTTTCCCACGATGGGAATTGTGAGATGCTCCAAACCACAATGATTCCTTCTGTGGGACAGTCGAGACATGTTGGATGGCTCCAGGACATCCCATCAGGAAGTTATCCAGAGCAGGGTTCTAAGGATGGATGCCTGGGCAACCAGCCTCCCATTCCAGGTGTCTCATAGAGCCAAGGCAAGTTCGATCTGCTGGATCTAGGGGAGCAACCGAGGCGGGTGTTTTGAAAAGGGTGAGTTGAGGATGGGTCATAATGTGCATTTGTGTCCATGTAGACCTTGGAATGGGGTGCATGATCCGGGGCCTTGAGGGATGTTCATAACCGGAGGTTTTGATGGAGCTCTAAAGAGTATGTTTCCTATGTAGAGAAGAGAATTGTTTTGATGAGTGCCTAAGGAATCTCCCATATGCTGGTATTGGAAACCAGGCCTCTGAGTAGATATGACTGGAATCAAAATCAATGGATCTGATTAGGGCCTCAGTGCCCGTCCAGTTCAATCTTATTCTATGGGGATATCTGTATCTGGGTCTGAGTGGAGGTGGTTTCCTAACTTGTGAAAGATCATCCCTCTGTGTCCTGGGCAGCCAACACAATTCAGATGGCCTGGGGGAGTTTGGAGGATTCTCCTAATCTATAGGGTTGTGGTCAATGGAAATGGCAGAATTCCCCTGGAGAGGGAAGCCACAGTCCTGAGGTGTGGCTCCAGGGGCCCCAGCTTGGATGGTGTGTGGGCCATGCCTGTGGGGACAGAATTCTGAAAACACAAACTTAGCTTAGGTTTGGGTATGTATGTATGAAGGCTCGATCTACAGACCGTGAGAATTTTCCGGGCTATGAACAAAGGGCGAGTATGTGGCGCTTGCTCAGGGTTTTGTCTCTGGATTTTGTGTCAATGGTGGCCGTGGAATTTCGGGATGTCCACAAGGGCCATGGACAATTTTTTCTCTGGTTATATGGCCTGATCCCAAGTGGTTGGGATCATTCTGTGGATTGGAAGAGTTCTTTCTGTATATATATATATATATATATATATATATATATATATATATATATATATTTTTTTTTTTTTTTTACCTCAAGTGTCCCACCAAAGAGGGATTCCCGAGTAGAGCCCTGAGTAGGGGATGTGGTCTGTTGTTCCAGTCACTAAGAGGATTTACATGAGGATAGGGCTCACGCTGAGGGTCTCAATGTGTGTTTGTGCAAATTGTGGCCCTCAGGGATAGGTGGGAACTCATAGTCCATGCTGCTTCTCCTACAATGAACATTGGACAACATGCCAACCACTAGGTTTCTTGCCAAGGCAAAGGAGAAGTTCTGATTCTTGCATCACGTTCACTCCTGAGCAGTGAGTGGAGATAAGTTCTAGGTTCTGAAGGTGAAAACTGAGGTTGGGTAGAGATGATGGCCTAAAGCCATTGTGGGTGTGATATGCTCTGTGTACGGCCAGCTGTTTGGGTGTTGGACTGGAGGTCTGCCCTCAGGCTGTGTCAGACAGGGCTTTAGTGCACAGGCTAGACTGTATAATTGGGGTATGGTCGAGTGGCATGCAGGTTGTTACTCATTTGGCGTTTCTGGTTAGCCCTATAGGGCAACATTTTTCTTCTGGAGGGCAGGCAGAGTGCTGCATTGTGTCTCCAGAATTGCCAAACTGGAGGGGTGTGGCCAGGATTGTGAGGAAGGAAGACTGAAACCACATGCTAGCACGAGTTTTGGGGCCAAGAGCATGGCAGGCCCACTCTTCAGAGGCTGAATCGCGATCTCCTGCAGGTGAGGTCAGGGCGATTATCAGATGTTGCCTCAAGCTGGAGTTTGTGTCCATGACGTCCCCTTCCTGAAGGGGGTGAGGGCGTCACGAGGCCAGGGAGGTTTCCCTACGCTGGAGTTGTGAGCTGCTCCAAACTTCAAAGTTTCTTTCTTCAGGACAGTCGAGTACTATTGGATGGTTCCAGGATGCCCCATACAGAAAGACTCGAGAGCAGGGCCCTAAGCATGGATGCCGAGAAACGCCAACTCACCTTCCCATTGCCTGGTCGAGACAAGGCATGCTCAATCTGCGGGCTCTTGGGAGAGCTACCCAGAAGGCTGAGTTAAATGGACTCTCCTGAGGATGAGTCATAATGTGGGTTGGTGGCCATGGAGACCTTGGAATGTGGCAGTAGCTAAGGGACTCTGCAGGATTCTCCAACCCGAAGGGCTTGACACAACTCCAACAAGGAAGCTTCCCATGTGGAGATGAGAGGTCTTCTGTCTGGTGCCTCAGGAAAGCCCCGTATGCTGGTCTTCGAAACCAGGCCTCTGAGGAGTGATACCTGGACACCAAAGCAAGAGTTCATAATAGGGCCTAGGGGCCTGTCTGGTTCAATCTTCTGTCTCTGCGGATATCTGTCTGTGTGTCTGCATGGAGGTAGTAGTTGCTCAGCTTGTGTCATAATGCCCCTATTTGTCCAGTGCGGCTTGCCCTAGTGGGATGTCCTTGGGGACCTTGAGGTTTCTACTATTTTGTAGAGTTGTGGCCAATGGAATGGGCAGTTTCTTAGGAGAGAGCAGGCACAGTTCTGTGTTGTGGCTCCAGAGACCCCAGCCTGGAGGCTGTGTGGGCCATGGCTCTGCAGACAGACATCCAAAAACCCTAACTCAGCTCAGGTTTGGGGCCGAGGTTACGGCAGGCCTGATCTACAGTCCATGAGGGCAGCTCCTCTGGATATGAAAGAAGGGTGAGAGGGAGGCAGTCGCTCAGGCTTTTGTCTCTGGATGTTTTGTCCACAATGGCCGTTTAATGTAGGAGTTGCCTCATGGGTCGTAGAAGTCTCCCTCTCTGGTAATTTGTCCAGCCCCCAAGAGTTTGGGGTCATTCTGTGGGAAGGGAAGTGTCCTGTTTTCTGCTTCATGTGTCCCCCCAGTAGAGGGATTCTAGAGCATAGCAGTGGGTACTGACAACTGGAATACTCGCCCACTGGTTAAGCCTGGGGGCCTATGGATATGACAAGCCCCATATGCAGGATCTTGGTCCAGCCACTGAGAGGCGTTACTTTAATATGGGACTCAGGCTGCAGGTCACAATGCATGTCTGTGCCCTCGGCGGCCCTCAAGCACTGGCATGGCCTTTCGGACAATGCAGGTTTTCCCACATTGAACCTTGGACAACATGCCAACCACAAGGTTTCTGGCCATGGGGAAGGAGGAATTCTAATTTCTGCATCACGTTCACCCCTGGGCAGTGATTGGAGATAAGGTCTAGGTTCTGAAGCCTGAAAACCGAGGTTGGGAAGAGATGACGACCTACAGCCATAACGGGTCCTATGTGTCCAGGTTGGGGCCAGCTGTCTGGGTGTCGTTTGGGATGTCTTGTCTCAGGCTGTGCCAGACAGGGCATTAGTATACAGGGTGGGCTGTATATTTACTTTACAATCGAGTGGCATGCATTAGAAAATCATTTGGGGTTACTTATTAGCAGCATAGGGCAAAGTTTTTCTTCTGGAGGGCAGGCAGAGTGCTGCATTGTGGCTTCGGAATTCCCAAACTGGAGGGCTTGTGGGCCAGGAGAGTGAGGACGGAAGTCTGAGAACACAAGCTAGGCTTAGGTTTCGGGGCAAGGACATGGCAGGCACACTCTGCAGAGCTGAATTGAGATCTCATGCGTCTGAAGTCAGGTCGAGGTTCAGACTTTGGCTCAGGTTTGAGTTTCTGTCCATGTTGGCCCCTTCAGGAAGGGGGGGCATTATGAGGCCATGGGGGTTTTCCCACTATTGGAGTTGTGAGATGCTCCAAACCGCAAGGATTCCTTCTGTGGTCAATTAAGATTTGTTGGATGGCTCCAGGACGTCTTATAAGGTATTTTTCCAGAACAGGGTTCTAAGTATGGATGCCTGGGCAGCCAGCCTCACATTCCAATTGTCTCCTAGCAACAAGAAACGTTTGATCTGCTCGCTTGGGGTAGCAACAGAGGGGGCTGAGTTGAAATGGACTTTCCTGAGGATGGTCTTAATGTTGGTTTGAGACCATGGAGACCTTGGTATGGGGCAGGGGCACCAGGGCCCTGAAGGATTCTCCTAACCAGAGGTTATGACAAAGCTCCAATGAGCAAGTTTCCATGGGGAGACGAGATTTGTTCTTATTGGTGCCTCAGGAAACCACCATATGCTGGTATTGGAAACGAGGCCTCTGAGGAGAGATGCCTGGAAACCAAAGCAATGGATCTGATTACGGCCTAGGGGCCTGTCCGGTTCAATATTCTTCTCTGGGGACATCTGTTGTCTGAGTGGAGGTTGTTGCTCAGCTGGTTTGAGATCACCCCTGTTTGTCCTGGGCGGCCTACACTATTGGGATGGCCTCGGTGACTTTGGAGGTTTTTCCTAATTTGCAAGGTTGTGGCCAATGGAATGGGAAGAATTCCCTTGAAAGGGAAGCACAGTCCTGAGGTGTGGCTCCAGGGACCCAAGTGTGGAGCGTGTGTGGTCCAGGGCTATTTGGACAAAAGTCTGAAAACACAAACTCCTCTTAGGTTGGGGGATGTAGGTATGGCCGGCCCGATCTATAGACCGTGAGGAGACCTCTTCGGGATATGAACAAAGGGCGAATGTGATGTGCATGCTCATGCTTTTTTTTTTTTTTTTTTGAAATGTGTCACCGATTGACATGGAATGTCGGGGTGTCCTCATGGGACATCGATGAGGCTCCCTTTCTGGGGATTTGACCCGATCCCATGAGTTTGGGGTCATTCTGTGGGAAGGGAGGAGGCCTTTTTTTTTTTGTTTATTTTTTTTTGTTTTTTGTTTTTTCTTTTTTTTACCTCAGGTGGACCACCAAAAGAGGGATTCCAGAGCAGAGTCGTGGGTGGGGGCAACTGGACAACCAGACCTCTGGTTAACATTGGGACCTAAGAATATGGCAAGCCCCTTATGTGGGCTCTTGGTCCAGACACTGAGAGGCCTTCCTTGAGGATAGGTCTCACACTGAGTTTCACAATGTGTTTTTGTGCCCAAGGAGCCCCTCAAGTCAGGGCGTGGCCTAATGTACCATGCTGGTTTCTCCTACACTGAACATTGCACAGTATGGGAACCACAAGTTTTCTGGCAATGGGGAAGATGGAGTTCTAATTTCTGCAACACTTTCACTCCTGGACTGTGATTGGATTTAAGGTCTAGGTTCTGAAGCCTGAAAACTGAGGTTGGAAAGAGATGAAGCCCTAAGGCCATGGTGTGTCTGATGTGCTCAGTGTTCGGCCAGCTGTTGAGTGTGGGTTGGGAGGTGCAGGCTCAGGCTGTGGCAGACAGGGAATTAGTGCCCAGGCTAGACTGTATCATTGGGGTGCAGTCGAGTTTCGTGCAGGATAGTACTCATTTGTGGTTACTGGGTAGCCCCAGAGGGCAAAGTTTTTCTTCTGGAGGGAAGAAACAGTGCCACATAGTGTCTCCAGAATTCCCAAACTGGAAGGCTTGTGGGCCAGGAGTGTGAGGAAAACATTCTGGAAACACAAGCCAGACTTAGATTTCGGGGTGAGGGGACGGCAGGCACCCTCTGCAGAGATGATTCGAGATCCCGTATACCTGAAGACAGAGCTAGGATCAGACGTTTTCTTAGGTCGGAATTTCTGTCCATGACGGCCCCTTCATGAAGGGGAGGGTGTCACGAGGACATGGAGGTTTTCCCACGATGGGAATTGTGAGATGCTCCAAACCACAATGATTCCTTCTGTGGGACAGTTGAGACCTGTTGGATGGCTCCAGGACATCTCATAAGGAAATTATCCAGAGCAGGGTTCTAAGGATGGATGCCTGGGCAGCCTGCCTCCCATTCCAGGTGTCTCATAGAGCCAAGGCAAGTTCGATCTGCTGGATCTAGGGGAGCAACCGAGGCGGGTGTTTTGAAATGGGTGAGTTGAGGATAGGTCATAATGTGCAAATGTGTCTATGTAGACCTTGGAATGGGGTGCTTGATCCGGGGCCTTGAGGGATGTTCATAACCGGAGGTTTTGATGGAGCTCTAAAGAGTATGTTTCCTATGTAGAGAAGAGTATTGTTTTGATGAGTTCCAAAGGAATCTCCCATATGCTGGTATTGGAAACCAGGCCTCTGAGGAGAGATGACTGGAATCAAAAGCAATGGATCTGATTAGGGCCTAAGTGCCCGTCCAGTTGAATCTTATTCTATGGGATATCTGTATCTGGGTCTGAGTGGAGGTGGTTTCCTAACTTGTGAAAGATCATCCCTGTTTGTCCTGGGCAGCCAACACAATTCGGATGGCCTGGGGGAGTTTGGAGGATTCTCCTAATCTATAGGGTTGTGGCCAATGGAAATGGCAGAATTCCACTGGAGAGAGAAGCCACAGTCCTGAGGTGTGGCTCTAGGGGCCCCAGCTTGGATGGTGTGTGGGCCAGGACTGTGGGGACAGAAGTCTGAAAACACAAACTCAGCTTAGGTTTGGCGATGTTTGTATGAAGGCTCGATCTACAGACCGTGAGAATTTTCCGGGCTATGAACAAAGGGCGAGTATGTGGCGCTTGCTCAGGGTTTTGTCTCTGGATTTTGTGTCAATGGTGGCCGTGGAATGTCGGGATGTCCTCAAGGGCCATGGACAATTCTTTCTCTGGTGATTTGGCCTGATTCCAAGGGGTTGGGATCATTCTGTGGATGGGAAGAGTCCTTTCTGTATTTTTTTTTTTTTACCTCAGGTGTCCCACCAAAGAGAGATTCCAGAGTAGAGCCCTGAGTAGGGGTGACTAGACATCTCGAACTCTGGTTGAGATTGGGGGACTAGGGGCTTGCAAGCCCCATATGTGGGCTGTTGTTCCAGTCACTAAGAGGCTTTACATGAGGATAGGGCTCACGCTGAGGGTCACAATGTGTGTTTGTGCAAATTGTGGCCCTCAGGGATAGGTGGGGCCTCATAGTCCATGCTGCTTTCTCCTACAATGAACATTGGACAACATGCCAACCACTAGGTTTCTTGCCAAGGCGAAGGAAGAGTTCTGATTCTTGCATCACGTTCACTCCTGAGCAGTGAGTGGAGATAAGGTCTATGTTCTGAAGGTGAAAACTGAGTTTGGGTAGTGATGATGGCCTAAAGCCATTGTGGGTGTGATATGCTCAGTGTACGGCCAGCTGTCTGGGTGTTGGACTGGAGGTCTGCCCTCAGGCTGTGTCAGACAGGGCTTTAGTGCACAGGCTAGACTGTATAATTGGGGTATGGTCGAGTGGCATGCAGGTTGTTACTCATTTGGCGTTTCTGGTTAGCCCTATAGGGCAACATTTTTCTTCTGGAGGGCAGGCAGAGTGCTGCATTGTGTCTCCAGAATTGCCAAACTGGAGGGGTGTGGCCAGGATTGTGAGGAAGGAAGACTGAAAACACAAGCTAGCACGAGTTTGGGGGCCAAGAGCATGGCAGGCCCACTCTGCAGAGGCTGAATCGAGATCTCCTGCAGGTGAGGTCAGGGTGATTATCAGATGTTGCCACAAGCTGGAGTTTGTGTCCATGACGGCCCCTTCCTGAAGGGGGTGGGGGCGTCATGAGGCCAGGGAGGTTTCCCTACGCTGGGAGTTGAGAACTGCTCCAAACTTCAAAGTTTCTTTCTTCAGGACAGTCGAGTACTATTGGATGGTTCCAGGATGCCCCATACAGAAAGACTCGAGAGCAGGGGCCTAAGCATGGATGCCGAGAAACGCCAACTCACCTTCCCATTGCCTGGTCGAGACAAGGCACGCTCAATCTGCGGGCTCTTGGGTGAGCTACCCAGAAGGCTGAGTTTAAATGGACTCTGCTGAGGATGAGTCATAATGTGGGTTGGTGGCCATGGAGACCTTGGAATGTGGCAGTAGCTAAGGGACTCTGCAGGATTCTCCAACCCGAAGGGCTTGACACAACTCTAACAAGGAAGCTTCCCATGTGGAGATGAGAGGTCTTCTGTCTGGTGCCTCAGGAAAGCCCCGTATGCTGGTCTTCGAAACCAGGCCTCTGAGGAGTGATACCTGGACACCAAAGCAAGAGTTCATAATAGGGCCTAGGGGCCTGTCTGGTTCAATCTTCTGTCTCTGCGGATATCTGTCTGTGTGTCTGCATGGAGGTAGTAGTTGCTCAGCTTGTGTCATAATGCCCCTATTTGTCCAGTGCGGCTTGCCCTAGTGGGATGTCCTTGGGGACCTTGAGGTTTCTACTATTTTGTAGAGTTGTGGCCAATGGAATGGGCAGTTTCTTAGGAGAGAGCAGGCACAGTTCTGTGGTGTGGCTCCAGAGACCCCAGCCTGGAGGCTGTGTGGGCCATGGCTGTGCAGACAGACATCCAAAAACCCTAACTCAGCTCAGGTTTGGGGCCGAGGTTACGGCAGGCCTGATCTACAGTCCATGAGGGGAGCTCCTCTGGATATGAAAGAAGGGTGAGAGGGAGGCAGTCGCTCAGGCTTTTTTCTCTGGTTGTTTTGTCCACAATGGCCGTTTAATGTAGGAGTTGCCTCATGGGTCGTAGAAGTCTCCCTCTCTGGTAGTTTGTCCGACCCCCAAGAGTTTGGGGTCATTCTGTGGGAAGGGAAGTGTCCTGTTTTCTGCTTCATGTGTCCCCCCAGTAGAGGGATTCTAGAGCATAGCAGTGGGTACTGACAACTGGAATACTCGCCCTCTGGTTAAGCCTGGGGGCCTATGGATATGACAAGCCCCATATGCAGGATCTTGGTCCAGCCACTGAGAGGCGTTACTTTAATATGGGACTCAGGCTGCAGGTCACAATGCATGTCTGTGCCCTAGGCGGCCCTCAAGCACTGGCGTGGCCTTTCGGACAATGCAGGTTTTCCCACATTGAACGTTGGACAACATGCCAACCACAAGGTTTCTGGCCATGGGGAAGGAGGAATTCTAATTTCTGCATCACGTTCACCCCTGGGCAGTGATTGGAGATAAGGTCTAGGTTCTGAAGCCTGAAAACCGAGGTTGGGAAGAGATGACGACCTACAGCCATAGCGGGTCCTATGTGTCCAGGTTGGGGCCAGCTGTCTGGGTGTCGTTTGGGATGTCTTGTCTCAGGCTGTGCCAGACAGGGCATTAGTATACAGGGTGGGCTGTATAATTGCTTTACAATCGAGTGGCATGCATAGAAAATCATTTGGAGTTTCTTATTAGCAGCATAGGGCAAAGTTTTTCTTCTGGAGGGCAGGCAGAGTGCTGCATTGTGGCTTCGGAATTCCCAAACTGGAGGGCTTGTTGGCCAGGAGAGTGAGGACGGAAGTCTAAGA